>NW_027140976.1:720284-1440568 GCF_036365525.1 Heterodontus francisci
ACAGAGTCAGTGGATTAGAAGACCGCCCCCTGTCTCTGTATCTCACACTCAGTGGATGAGCAGACCGTCCCCTGTCTCAGTATCACAGACTCAGGGGATGAGTAGACCGTCCCCTGTCTTTGTATCACAGACTCAGGGGATGAGTAGACCGCCCCCTGTCTCTGTATCACAAACTCTCGGGATGAGTAGACCGCCCCCTGTCTCTGTATCACAGACTCTCGGGATGAGTAGACCGCCCCCTATCTCTGTATCACAGCCACAAGGGATGAGTTGACCGCCTCCTGCCTCTATATCACAGACTCATGGGATGAGTAGACCGTCCCCTGTCTTTGTATCACAGACTCAGGGGATGAGTAGACCGTCCCCTGTCTCTGTATCACAGACTCAGGGGATGAGTAGACCGTCCCCTGTCTTTGTATCACACATGCAGAGGATGAGTAGATCGCCCCCTGTCTCTGTATCACAGACTCAGGGGATGAGTAGACCGCCCCCTGTCTCTTTATCACACATTCAGGGGATGAGTAGACCGTCCCCTTCCTCTGTATCACAGACTCAGGGGATAAGTAGACCGCCCCCTGTCTCTGCATCACAGACTCAGGGGATGAGTAGACTGTCCCCTTCCTCTGTATCACAGACCCAGAGGATGAGTAGACCGCCCCCTGTCTCTGTATCTCAGACTCAGGGGATGAGTAGACTGCCCCCTTTCTCTGTATCACAGATTCAGGGAATGAGTAGACCGCCCCCTGTCTCATTATCACACACTCGGGGGATGAGTAGACCGTCCCCTTCCTCTGTATCACGGACTCAGGTATTGAGTAGACCGCCCCTGTCTCTGGATCAAAGGCTCAGGGGATGAGTAGACCGTCCCCTTCCTCTGTATCACAGACTCAGGGGATGTGTCGAACGCCCCATGTCTCTGTATCATCGACTCAGGGGAAGAGTAGACCGACCCCTTTCTTTGTATCACAGATTCAGGGGATGAGTTGACAGCCCCCTGTCTCTGTATCACAGACTCAGGGGATGAGTAGACCAGCCCCTGTCTCTGTATCACAGACTCAGGGGATGAGTAGATCGCCCCCTGTCTCTGGATCACAGGCTCAGGGAATGAGGAGACCGCCCCCTGTCTCTGTATCACACACTCGGGGGATGAGTAGAACTCCCCCTGTCTCTGTATCACAGACTCAGGGGATGAGCAGATTGCCCCTGTCTCTGGATCATTGATTCAGGGGATGAGTAGACCGCCCCCTGTCTCTGTGTCACAGACTCAGGCGATGAGCAGACTGCCCCATGTCTCTGTATCACAGACTCAGGGGATGAGTAGACCGCCCCCTGTCTCTGTATCACAGAGTCAGTGGATGAGTAGACCGTCACCTGTCTCTGGATCACAGACTCAGTGGATGAGAAGGCCGACCCCTGTCTCTGTATCAAAGACTCAGGGGATGAGTTGACCGCCACCTGTCTCTGTATCACAGACTCAGGGAATGGGTAGACCGCCCCCTGTCTCTGTCTAACAGACTCAGGGGATGAGTAGACCGCCCCCTGTCTCTGTATCACAGAGTCAGTGGATGAGTAGACCGTCCCCTGTTTCTGTATCACAGACTCAGTGGATGAGAAGACCGCCCCCTGTCTCTGCATCAAAGACTCATGGGGATGAATAGACCACCCCCTGTCTCTGTATCACAAACTGACGGGATAAGTAGACCGCCCCCAGTCTTTGTAACTCAAATTCAGGGGATATGTAGACCGCCCCCTATCTCTGCATCACTGACCCAGGGGATGAGTAAACTGCCCCTTGTCTCTGTATCTCAGACTCAGGGGATGAGTAGACTGCCCCCTTTCTCTGCTTCACACACTCGGCGATGAGTAGACTGCCCCCTGTCTCTATATCACAGACTCGGGGGATGAGTAGACCACCCCCTGTCTCTGTATCACAGAGTCAGTGGATGAGTAGACCGTCACCTGTCTCTGTATCACAGACTCAGTGGATGAGAAGACCGCCCCCTGTCTCTGTATCACAGACTCAGGGGATGAGTAGACCGCCCCCTGTCGCTGTATCACATACTGAGGGGATGAGCCGACTGCCCCCTGTCTCTGTATCACAGACTCAGGGGATGAGGAGACCGCCCCCTGTCACTGTATCACAAACTGAGGGGATAAGTGGACCGGCTCCTGACTCTGTATCACATACTGAGGGGATGAGTAGACCGCCCCCTGTCTCTGTATCTCACACTCAGCGATTGAGTTAATCGCCCCCTATCTCTGTATCACAGACTCAGGGGATGAGTTGACCGCCTCCTATCTCTGTATCACAGACTCAGGGGATGAGTTGACCGCCTCCTGTCTCTGTATCACAGACTCAAAGCATGATTAGACAGCCCCCTTTCTCTGTATCACAGACTCAGGGTATGAGCAGACCCCCCCTGTCTCTGTATCACACACTCGGGGGATGAGTAGACCGCTCCCTGTCTCTGTATCACAGCCTCGGGGGATGAGTAGACCGCCCCCTGACTCTGTATCATTGATTCCGGGAATGTGTCAACCGCCCCCTGTCTCTGTAACACAAAGTCAGTGGATGAGTAGACCATCACCTGTCTCTGTATCACAGACTCAGTGGATGAGAGGACCGCCCCCTGTCTCTGTATCAAAGACTCAGGGGATGAGTAGTCCGCCCCCTGTCTCTGTATCACACACCCGGGGGATGACGAGACCGCCCCCTGTCTTTGTATCACAGACTCAGTGGATGGGTAGACCGGCCCCTGTCTCTGTATCAAAGACTCAGGGGATGAGTAGACCACCCCCTGTCTCTGTATCAAAAACTGAGGGGATAAGTAGACCGCCCCCTGTCTCTGTATCACAAATTTAGGGGATGAGTAGACCGCCCCCTGTTTTTGTAACTCAAATTTAGGGGATAAGTAGACCGCCCCCTGTCTCTGTATCACAGACTCAGGGGATGAGTAGACCGCCCCCTGTCTCTGTATCACAAACTGAGGCGATGAGTAGACCCCCCCCTGTCTCTGTATCACAGACTCAAGGTATGAGTAGACCTCCCCCTTCCTCTCTATCACAGACCCAGGGGATGAGTAAACTGCCCCTTGTCTCTGTATCTCAGACTCAGGGGATGAGTAGACCGCCCCCTGTCTCTGTATCACAGGCTCAGGGAATGAGGAGAGCGCCCCCTGTCTCTATGTCACACACCCGGGGGATGACTAGACCGCCCCCTGTCTTTGTATCACACACTCAGTGGATGAGTAGACCGCCCCCTGTCTCGGCATCACAGACTCAGTGGATGGGTAGACCGGCCCCTGTCTCTGTCTCAAAGACTCAGGGGATGAGTAGACCACCCCCTGTCTCTGTATCACAAACTGAGGGGATAAGTCGACCGCCCCCTGTCTTCGTAACTCAAATTTAGGGGATGAGTAGACCGCCCCCAATCTCTGTATCACAGACTCAGTGGATGAGTAGACCGCCCCCTGTCTCTGTATCACAGACTCAAGGAATGAGCAGACCGACCCCTGTTTCTGTCTCACAGACTCAGTGAATGAGTAGACCGCCCCCTGTCTCTGTATCACAGAGTGAGTGGATGAGAAGACCGCCCCCTGTCTCTGTATCTCAGAGTCAGTGGATGAGTAGAACGCCCCCTGTCTCTGTATCACAGAGTCAGTGGATGAGTAGACCGCCCCCTGTCTCTGTATCACAGATTCAGTGGATGACAAGACCGCCCCCTGTCTTTGTATCACAGAGTCAGTGGATTAGAAGACCGCCCCCTGTCTCTGTATCTCACACTCAGTGGATGAGCAGACCGTCCCCTGTCTCAGTATCACAGACTCAGGGGATGAGTAGACCGTCCCCTGTCTTTGTATCACAGACTCAGGGGATGAGTAAACTGCGCGTTGTCTCCGTACCACAGACTCAGGTGATAAGTAGACCGCCCCCTGTCTCTGTATCACAAACTCTCGGGATGAGTAGACCGCCCCCTGTCTCTGCATCACAGACTCAGGGGATGTGTAAACTGCCCGTTGTCTCCGTACCACAGACTCAGGTGATAAGTAGACCGCCCCCTGTCTCTGTATCACAAACTCTCGGGATGAGTAGACCGCCCCCTGTCTCTGTATCACAAATTTAGGGCATGAGTAGACCGCCCCCTATCTCTGTATCACAGCCACAAGGGATGAGTTGACCGCCTCCTGCCTCTATATCACAGACTCATGGGATGAGTAGACCGTCCCCTGTCTTTGTATCACAGACTCAGGGGATGAGTAGACCGTCCCCTGTCTCTGTATCACAGACTCAGGGGATGAGTAGACCGTCCCCTGTCTTTGTATCACACATGCAGAGGATGAGTCGATCGCCCCCTGTCTCTGTATCACAGACTCAGGGGATGAGTAGACCGTCCCCTTCCTCTGTATCACGGACTCAGGGGATGAGTAGACCGCCCCTGTATCTGGATCACAGGCTCAGGGGATGAGTAGACCGTCCCCTTCCTCTGTATCACAGACTCAGGGGATGAGTCGAACGCCCCATGTCTCTGTATCATCGACTCAGGGGAAGAGTAGACCGACCCCTTTCTTTGTATCACAGATTCAGGGGATGAGTTGACAGCCCCCTGTCTCTGTATCACAGACTCAGGGGAAGAGTAGACCGCCCCCTGTTTCTGTATCACAGACTCAGGGTATGAGTAGACCGCCCCCTGTCTCTGTGTCACAGATTCATTGGATGAGAAGACCGCCCCCTGTCTCTTTATCTCAGAGTCAGTGGATGAGTAGACCGCCCCCTGTCTCTGCATCACAGACTCAGGGGATGAGTAGACCGCCCCCTGTCTCTGTATCTCAGACTCAGTGGATGAGTAGACCGCCCCCTGTCTCTGCATCACAGACTCACGGGATGAGTAGACCGTCCCCTGTCTCTGTATCACAGACTCAGTGGATGAGTAGACAGCCCCCTTTCTCTGTATCACAGACTCAGGGGATGAGTAGACCCCCCCCCCAGTCTCTGTATCACAGACCCAGGGGATGAGTAGACCGCCCCCTGTCTCTGTATCACAGACTCAAGTGATGAGTAGTCCGCCCCCTGTCTTTGTATCACGGACTCAGGGGATGAGTAGACCGCCCCCTGTCTCTGTATCTCACACTCAGTGGATGAGCAGACCGTCCCCTGTCTCCGTACCACAGACTCAGGTGATAAGTAGACCGCACCCTGTCTCTGTATCACAAACTCTCGGGATGAGTAGAGCGCCCCTGTCTCTGTATCACAAATTTAGGGCATGAGTAGTCCACCCCCTGTCTTTGTATCACGGACTCAGGGGATGAGTAGAGCGCCCCTGTCTCTGTATCACAAATTTAGGGCGTGAGTAGACTGCCCCCTGTCTTTGTATCACAGACTCAGGGGATGAGTAGACCGCCCCCTGTCTCTGTATCACAGACTCAAGTGATGAGTAGACCTCCGCCTGTCTCTGTATCACCGAATCAGGGCATGATTAGACATCCTCCTGTCTCTGCATCACAGACTCAAGGGATGAGTAGACCGTCCCCTGTCTTTGTATCACACATGCAGAGGATGAGTAGATCACCCCCTGTCTCTGTATCACAGACTCAGGGGATGAGTAGACCGTCCCCTGTCTTTGTATCACACATGCAGAGGATGAGTAGATCGCCCCCTGTCTCTGTATCACAGACTCAGGGGATGAGCACACCGTCCCCTTCCTCTGTATCACAGACCCAGGGGATGAGTAAACTGCCCCTTGTCTCTGTATCTCAGACTCAGGGGATGAGTAGACTGCCCTCTTTCTCTGTATCACAGACTCAGGGAATGAGTAGACTGCCCTCTGTCTCTTTATCACACACTCAGGGGATGAGTACACCGTCCCCTTCCCCTGTATCACAGACTCAGGGGATGAGTAGACCGCCCCCTGTCTCTGTATCACAGACTCAGGGGATGAGTAGACCGCCCCCTGTCTCTGTATCTCAGAATCAGGGGATGAGTAGACTGCCCCCTTTCTCTGTATCACAGATTCAGGGAATGAGTAGACCGCCCCCTGTCTCTTTATCACACACTCAGGGGATGAGTAGACCGTCCCCTTCCCCTGTATCACAGACTCAGGGGATGAGTAGACTGTCCCCTTCCTCTGTATCACAGAGCCAGGTGATAAGTAGACCGCACCCTGTCTCTGTATCACAAACTCTCGGGATGATTAGTGCGCCCCTGTCTCTGTATCACAAATTTAGGGCATGAGTAGTCCGCCCCCTGTCTTTGTATCACGGACTCAGGGGATGAGTAGACCGCCCCCTGTCTTTGTATCACCGAATCAGGGGATGATTAGACATCCTCCTGTCTCTGCATCACAGACTCAAGGGATGAGTAGACCGTCCCCTGTCTTTGTATCACACATGCAGAGGATGAGTAGATCACCCCCTGTCTCTGTATCACAGACTCAGGGGATGAGTGGACCGTCCCCTGTCTTTGTATCACACATGCAGAGGATGAGTAGATCGCCCCCTGTCTCTGTATCACAGACTCAGGGGATGAGCACACCGTCCCCTTCCTCTGTATCACAGACCCAGGGGATGAGTAAACTGCCCCTTGTCTCTGTATCTCAGACTCAGGGGATGAGTAGACTGCCCCCTTTCTCTGTATCACAGACTCAGGGAATGAGTAGACCGCCCTCTGTCTCTTTATCTCAGACTCAGGAGATGAGTAGACTGCCCCCTTTCTCTGTATCACAGACTCAGGGGATGAGTAGACTGTCCCCTTCCTCTGTATCACAGAGCCAGGGGATGAGTAGACCGCCCCCTGTCTCTGTATCTCAGAATCAGGGGATGAGTAGACTGCCCCCTTTCTCTGTATCACAGATTTAGGGAATGAGTAGACCGCCCCCTGTCTCTTTATCACACACTCGGGGGATGAGTAGACCGTCCCCTTCCTCTGTATCACGGACTCAGGGGATGAGTAGACCGCCCCTGTCTCTGTATCACAGGCTCAGGGGATGAGTAGACCGTCCCCTTCCTCTGTATCACAGACTCAGGGGATGAGTCGAACGCCCCCTGTCTCTGCATCACGGACTCAGGGGATGAGTAGACCGCCCCTGTCTCTGTATCACAGGCTCAGGGGATGAGTAGACCGTCCCCTTCCTCTGTATCACAGACTCAGGGGAAGAGTCGAACGCCTCCTGTCTCTGTATCATCGACTCAGGGGAAGAGTAGACCGACCCCTGTCATTGTATCACAGATTCAGGGGATGAGTTGACCGCCTCCTGCCTCTGTATCACAGTCTCATGGGATGAGTAGACCTTCCACTGTCTTTGTATCACAGACTCAGGGGATGAGTAGACCGCCTCCTGTCTCTGTATCACAGACTCAGGGTATGAGTAGACCGCCCCCTATCTTGTATCATTGATTCAGGGGATGAGTAGTCCGCCCCCTGTCTCTGCATCGCAGACTCAGGGAATGAATAGACAGCCCCCTGTCTCTGTATCATCGACTCAGGGGAAGAGTAGACCGACCCCTGTCTTTGTATCACAGATTCAGGGGATGAGTAGACCGCCTCCTGTCTCTGTGTCACAGACTCAGGGGATGAGTCGACCGCCCCCTGTCTCTGTATCACAGACTCAGGGAATGAGTAGACCGCCCCCTGTCTCTGTATAATAGACTCAGGGGTTGAGTAGACCGCGCACTGTCTCTATATCACAGATTCAGGGGATGAGTAGACCGTCCCCTGTCTTTGTATCACACATGCAGAGGATGAGTCGATCGCCTCCTGTCTCTGTATCTCAGACTCAGGGGATGAGTAGACTGCCCCCTTCCTCTGCATCACAGACTCAGGGGATGAGTAGACCGTCCCCTTCCTCTGTATCACGGACTCAGGGGATGAGTAGACCGCCCCTTCCTCTGTATCACAGACCCAGGGGATGAGTAGACCGCCCTCTGTCTCTGTATCACAGACTCAGGGGATGAGTAGACCGCCCCCTATCTTGTATCATTGATTCAGGGGATGAGTAGACCGCCCCCTGTCTCTGTATAATAGACTCAGGGGTTGAGTAGACCGCACACTGTCTCTATATCACAGATTCAGGGGATGAGTAGACTGCCCTCTGTCTCTGTATCACACAGTGGTGAGTAGACCGCCCCCTGTCTCTGTATCACAGACTCAGGGGATGAGTAGAGCGCCCCCTGTCTCTGTATCACAGACACAGCGGTGAGTAGAACGCCCCCTGTCTCTGTATCACAGACTCAGGGGATGAGTAGACCGCCCCCTGTTTCTGTATCACATACTCAGGGGATGAGTAGACCGCCCCCTGTCTCGATGTCACAGATTCAGTGGATGAGAAGACCGCCCCCTGTCTCTTTATCTCAGAGTCAGTGGATGAGTTGACCGCCCCCTGTCTCTGCATCACAGACTCAGGGGATGAGTAGACTGCCCCCTTTCTCTGCATCACAGACTCAGGGGATGACTAGACCGCCCCCTGTCTCTGTATCTCAGACTCAGTGGATGAGTAGACCGCCCCCTGTCTCTGCATCACAGACTCACGGGATGAGTAGACCGTCCCCTGTTCTGTATCACAGACTCAGGGGATGACTAGACCGCCCCCTGTCTCTGTATCTCAGACTCAGTGGATGAGTAGACCGCCCCCTGTCTCTGCATCACAGACTCAGGGGATGACTAGACCGCCCCCTGTCTCTGCATCATAGACTCACGGGATGAGTAGACCGTCCCCTGTCTCTGTATCACACTCATGGATGAGTAGACAGCCCCCTGTCTCTGTATCACAGACTCAGGGGATGACTAGACCGCCCCCTGTCTCTGTATCTCAGACTCAGTGGATGAGTAGACCGCCCCCTGTCTCTGCATCACAGACTCAGGGGATGACTAGACCGCCCCCTGTCTCTGCATCATAGACTCACGGGATGAGTAGACCGTCCCCTGTCTCTGTATCACACTCATGGATGAGTAGACAGCCCCCTGTCTCTGTATCACAGACTCAGGGGATGACTAGACCGCCCCCTGTCTCTGTATCTCAGACTCAGTGGATGAGTAGACCGCCCCCTGTCTCTGCATCACAGACTCAGGGGATGAGTAGTCCGCCCCCTGTCTCTGTATCTCAGAGTCAGGGGATGACAAGACCGCCCCCTGTCCTTGTATCACACACTCAGTGGATGAGTAGACCGCCCCCTGTCTAGGCATCACAGACTCAGTGGATGGGTAGACCACCCCCTGTCTCTGTATCAAAAACTGAGGGGATAAGTAGACCGCCCCCTGTCTCTGTATCACAAATTTAGGGGATGAGTAGACCGCCCCCTGTCTTTGTAACTCAAATTTAGGGGATAAGTAGACCGCCCCCTGTCTCTGTATCACAGACTCAGTGGATGAGTAGACCGCCCCCTGTCTCTGCATCACAAACTGAGGGGATGAGTAGACCCCCCCTGTCTCTGTATCACAGACTCAAGGTATGAGTAGACCTCCCCCTTCCTCTCTATCACAGACCCAGGGGATGAGTAAACTGCCCCTTGTCTTTGTATCACACACTCAGTGGATGAGTAGACCGCCCCCTGTCTAGGCATCACAGACTCAGTGGATGGGGAGAGCGCCCCCTGTCTCTGTATCTCACACTCAACTATTGAGTTAATCGCCCCCGATCTCTGTATCACAGACTCAGTGGATGAGTTGTCCGCCTCCTGTCTCTGTATCACAGACTCAGGGGATGAGTTGACCGCCTCCTGTCTCTGTATCAAAGACTCAGGGCATGATTAGACAGCCCCCTTTCTCTGTATCACAGACTCAGGGTATGGGCAGACCGCCCACTGTCTCTGTATCACACACTCGGGGGATGAGTAGACCGCTCCCGGTCTCTGTATCACAGCCTCGGGGGATGAGTAGACCGCTCCCTGACTCTGTATCATTGATTCCGGGAATGTGTAGACCGCCCCCTGTCTCTGTAACACAAAGTCAGTGGATGAGTAGACCGTCACCTGTCTCTGTATCACAGACTCAGTGGATGAGAGGACCGCCTCCTGTCTCTGTATCTCAGAGTCAGGGGATGACTAGACCGCCCCCTGTCTTTGTATCACACATTCAATGCATGAGTAGACAGCCCCCTGTCTCGGCATCACAGACTCAGTGGATGAGCAGACTGCCCCCTTTCTCTGTATCACACACTCGGGGGATGAGTAGACCGCCCCCTGTCTCTGTATCACAGACTCGGGGGATGAGTAGACCGCCCACTGTCTCTGTATCATTGATTCAGTGGATGAGTAGACCGCCCCCTGTCTCTGTGTCACAGACTCAGGCGATGAGCAGACTGCCCCCTGTCTCTGTATCACAGAGTCAGTGGATGAGAAGACCGCCCCCTGTCTCTGTATCAAAGACTCAGGGGATGAGTAGACCGCCCCCTGTCTCTTTCTAACAGACTCAGGGGATGCGTAGACCGCCCCCTGTCTCTGTATCAAAGACTCAGGGGATGAGTAGACCGTCCCCTTCCTCTGTATCTCAGACTCAGGGGATGAGTATACTGCCCCCTTTCTTTGTATCACAGACTCAGGGAATGAGTAGACCGCCCCCTGTCTCTTTATCACACACTCAGGGGATGAGTAGACCGTCCCCTTCCTCTGTATCACAGACTCAGGGGATGAGTAGAGCGCCCCCTCTCTCTGTATCACAGACTCAGGGGATGAGTAGACTGTCCCCTTCCTCTGTATCACAGACCCAGGGGATGAGTAGACCGCCCCCTGTCTCTGTATCTCAGAATCAGGGGATGAGTAGACTGCCCCCTTTCTCTGCATCACAGACTCAGGGGATGAGTAGACTGTCCCCTTGCTCTGTATCACAGACCCAGGGGATGAGTAGACCGCCCCCTGTCTCTGTATCTCAGAATCAGGGGATGAGTAGACTGCCCCCTTTCTCTGTATCACAGACTCAGGGAATGAGTAGACTGCTCCCTGTCTCTTTATCACACACTCGGGGGATGAGTAGACCGTCCACGTCCTCTGTATCACGGACACAGGGGATGAGTAGACCGTCCCCTTCCTCTGTATCACAGACTCAGGGGATGAGTAGACCGCCCCCTGTCTCTGTATCACAGGCTCAGGGGATGAGTAGACTGTCCCCTTCCTCTGTATCACAGACTCAGGGGATGAGTCGAACGCCCCCTGTCTCTGTATCATCGACTCAGGGGAAGAGTCGAACGCCCCCTGTCTTTGCATCACAGATTCAGGGGATGAGTTGACCGCCTCCTGCCTCTGTATTTCAGACTCAGGGGAAGAGTCGAACGCCCCCTGTCTCTGCATCATCGACTCAGGGGAAGAGTAGACCGACCCCTGTCTTTGTATCACAGATTCAGGGGATGAGTTGACCGCCCCCTGTCTCTGCATCACAGACTCAGTGGATGAGTAGACCGCCCCCTATCTCTGCATCACAGACTCAGTGGATCAGAAGACCGGCCCATGTCTCTGTGTCAAAGACTCAGGGGATGAGTAGACCGCCCCCTGTTTCTGTATCTCAGAGTCAGTGGATGAGTAGACCGCCCCCTGTTTCTGTATCAGAGACTCAGTGGATGAGTAGACCGCCCCCTGTCTCTGTATCACAGACTCAGTGGATGAGTAGACCGCCCCCTGTCTCTGTATCACAGAGTCAGTGGATGAGCAGACCGCCCCCTGTCTCTGTATCACAGATTCAGTGGATTTAAGACCGCCCCCTGTCTCTGTATCTCACACTCAGTGGATGAGCAGGCCGTCCCCTGTCTTTGTATCACAGACTCAGGGGATGATGAGACAGCCCCCTGTCTCAGTATCACAGACTCAGGGGATGAGTAGACCGTCCCCTGTCTTTGTATCACACATGCAGTGGATGAGCAGACCGTCCCCTGTCTCTGCATCACAGACTCAGGGGATGAGTAAACTGCCCGTTGTCTCCGTACCACAGACTCAGGTGATAAGTAGACCGCCCCCTGTCTCTGTATCACAAACTCTCGGGATGAGTAGACCGTCCCCTGTCTCTGTATCACAGTCTCATGGGGTGAGTAGACCGTCCACTGTCTTTGTATCACAGACTCATGGGATGAGTAGACCGTCCCCTGTCTTTGTATCACAGACTCAGGGGATGATGAGACTGCCCCCTGTCCCAGTATCACAGACTCAGGGGATGAGTAGACCGCCCCCTGTCTCTGTATCACAGACTCAAGTGATGAGTAGTCCGCCCCCTGTCTTTGTATCACGGACTCAGGGGATGAGGAGACCGTCCCCTGTCTTTGTATCACACATGCAGAGGATGATTAGATCGCCCCCTGTCTCTGTATCACAGACTCAGGGGATGTGTAGACCGTCCCCTGTCTTTGTATCACACATGCAGAGGATGAGTAGATCGCCCCCTGTCTCTGTATCACAGACTCAGGGGATGAGTAGACTGCCCCCTTTCTCTGTATCACAGACTCAGGGAATGAGTAGACCGCCCCCTGTCTCTTTATCACACACTCAGGGGATGAGTAGACCGTCCCCATCCTCTGTATCACAGACTCAGGGGATGAGTAGACCGCCCCCTGTCTCTGCATCACGGACTCAGGGGATGAGTCGAACGCCCCCCGTCTCTGTATCATCGACTCAGGGGAAGAGTAGACCGCCCCCTGTCTTTGCATCACAGATTCAGGGGATGAGTTGACCGCCTCCTGCCTCTGTATCTCAGACTCAGGGGAAGAGTCGAACGCCCCCTGTCTCTGTACCATCGACTCAGGGGAAGAGTAGACCGACCCCTGTCTTTGTATCATAGATTCAGGGGATGAGTTGACCTCCTCCTGCCTCTGTATCACAGTCTCATGGGATGAGTAGACCGCCCCCTGTCTCTGCATCACAGACTCAGTGGATGAGTAGACCGCCCCCTATCTCTGCATCACAGACTCAGTGGATGAGAAGACCGGCCCCTGTCTCTGTGTCAAAGACTCAGGGGATGAGTAGACCGCCCCCTGTCTCTGTATCACAGACTCAATGGATGAGCAGACCGCCCCCTGTCTCTGTATCACAGAGTCAGTGGATGAGAAGACCGCCCCCTGTCTCTGTTTCTCATAGTCAGTGGATGAGTAGACCGCCCCCTGTTTCTGTATCAGAGACTCAGTGGATGAGTAGACCACCCCCTGTCTCTGTATCACAGACTCAGTGGATGAGTAGACCGCCCCCTGTCTCTGTATCACAGAGTCAGTGGATGAGCAGACCGCCCCCTGTCTCTGTATCACAGATTCAGTGGATGACAAGACCGCCCCCTGTCTTTGTATCACAGAGTCAGTGGATTAGAAGACCGCCCCCTGTCTCTGTATCTCACACTCAGTGGATGAGCAGACCGTCCCCTGTCTTTGTATCACAGACTCAGGGGATGATGAGACAGCCCCCTGTCTCAGTATCACAGACTCAGGGGATGAGTAGACCGTCCCCTGTCTTTGTATCACACATGCAGTGGATGAGCAGACCGTCCCCTGTCTCTGCATCACAGACTCAGGGGATGAGTAAACTGCCCGTTGTCTCCGTACCACAGACTCAGGTGATAAGTGGACCGCCCCCTGTCTCTCTATCACAAACTCTCGGGATGAGTTGACCGCCTCCTGCCTCTATATCACAGACTCATGGGATGAGTAGACCGTCCCCTGTCTTTGTATCACAGACTCAGGGGATGATGAGACTGCCCCCTGTCCCAGTATCACAGACTCAGGGGATGAGTAGACCGCCCCCTGTCTCTGTATCACAGACTCAAGTGATGAGTAGTCCGCCCCCTGTCTTTGTATCACGGACTCAGGGGATGAGTAGACCGTCCCCTGTCTTTGTATCACACATGCAGAGGATGAGTAGATCGCCCCCTGTCTCTGTATCACAGACTCAGGGGATGAGTAGACCGTCCCCTGTCTTTGTATCACACATGCAGAGGATGAGTAGATCGCCCCCTGTCTCTGTATCACAGACTCAGGGGATGAGTAGACCGTCCCCTGTCTTTGTATCACACATGCAGAGGATGAGTAGATCGCCCCCTTTCTCTGTATCACAGACTCAGGGAATGATTAGACCGCCCCCTGTCTCTTTATCACACACTCAGGGGATGAGTAGACCGTCCCCTTCCTCTGTATCACAGACTCAGGGGATGAGTAGACTGCCCCCTTCCTCTGTATCACAGACCCAGGGGATGAGTAGACCGCCCACTGTCTCTGTATCTCAGACTCAGGGGATGAGTAGACTGCCCCCTTTCTCTGTATCACAGATTCAGGGATGAGTAGACCGCCCCCTGTCTCTTTATCACACACTCGGGGGATGAGTAGACCGTCACCTTCCTCTGTATCACGGACTCAGGGGATGAGTAGACCGCCGCTGTCTCTGTATCACAGGCTCAGGGGATGAGTAGACCGTCCCCTTCCTCTGTATCACAGACTCAGGGGATGAGTCGAACGCCCCATGTCTCTGTATCATCGACTCAGGGGAAGAGTAGACCGACCCCTGTCATTGCATCACAGATTCAGGGGATGAGTTGACCGCCTCCTGCCTCTGTATCACAGTCTCATGCGATGAGTAGACCGTCCACTGTCTTTGTATCACAGACTCAGGGGATGAGTAGACCGCCTCCTGTCTCTGTATCACAGACTCAGGGGATGAGTAGACCGCCCCCTGTCTCTGTATCACAGACTCAGGGAATGAGTAGACCGCCCCCTGTCTCTGTATAATAGACTCAGGGGTTGAGTGGACCGCACACTGTCTCTATATCACAGATTCAGGGGATGAGTAGACTGCCCCCTGTTTCGATATCACACACTCAGGGGATGAGTAGACCGCCCCCTGTCTCTGTATCGCAGACTCAGGGAATGAGTAGACCGCCCCCTTTCTCTGCATCGCAGACTCAGGGAATGAGTAGACCGCCCCCTGTCTCTGTATAATAGACTCAGGGGTTGAGTAGACCGCACACTGTCTCTATATCACAGATTCAGGGGATGAGTAGACTGCCCCCTGTTTCGATATCACACACTCAGGGGATGAGTAGACCGCCCCCTGTCTCTGTATCACAGACTCAGGGGATGAGTAGACCGCCCCCTGTCTCTGCATCACAGACTCACGGGATGAGTAGACCGCCCCCTGTCTCTGTATCTCAGACTCAGTGTTTGAGTAAACTGCCCCTTGTCTCTGTATCTCAGACTCAGGGGATGAGTAGACTGCCCCCTGTCTCTGTATCACAGACTCAGGTGATGTGTAGACCGCACACATTCTCTGTGTGACAGACTCAGTGGATGAGTAGACCGCCCCCTGTCTCTGTATAACAAACTCGGGATGAGTAGACCGCCCCCTGTCTCTGTATCACAGATCCATGGGATGAGTAGACCGCCTCCTGTCTCTTTATCACATACTCGGGGGATGAGAAGACCGCCCCCTGTCTCTGTGTCACAGACTCAGGGGATGAGTAGACCGCCCCCTTCCTCTGAATCACAGACTCAGGGGATGAGTAAACTGCCCCCTTTCTCTGTATCACACACTCGGGGGATGAGTAGACAGCCCCCTGCCTCTTTATCACAGACTCAGGTGATATGTAGACCGCACACATTCTCTGTATGACAGACTCAGGGGATGAGTAGACCGCCCCCTGTCTCTTTATCACAGACTCAGGGGATGAGTAGACCGTCCCCTTCCTCTGTATCACAGACCCAGTGTATGAGTAAACTGCCCCTTGTCTCTGTATCTCAGACTCAGGGGATGAGTAGACTGCCCCCTGTCTCTGAATCACAGACTCAGGTGATGTGTAGACCGCACACATTCTCTGCATGACAGACTCAGTGGATGAGTAGACCGCCCCCTGTCTCTGGATCACAAAGTCAGTGGATGAGTAGTCCACCCCCTGTTTCTGCATCACATACTCAGGGGATGAGTAGTCCGCCCCCTGTTTCTGTACCACAGACTCAGTGAATGAGTAGACCGCCCCCTGTCTCTGTATCACAGACTCAGGGGATGAGTAGACCGCCCCCTGTCTCTGTATCACAGCTTCAGTGGATGAGTAGACCACCCACTGTCTCTGTATCACAAATTTAGGGGATGAGTAGACCGCCCCCTGTCTCTGTATCACAAATTTAGGGAATGAGTAGACCGCTTCCTGTCTCTGTATAACAAATTTAGGGGATGAGTAGACCGCCCCCTGTCTCTGTATCACAGATTCAGTGGATGAGTAGACGGGCCCCTGTCTCTGTATCAAAGACTCAGGGGATGAATAGACCGCCCCCTGTCTCTGTATCATAGACTCAGGGGATGAGTAGACCGCCCCCTGTCTCTGTATCACAGATCAGTGAATGAGTTGACCGCCCACTGTCTCTGTATTACAGACACAGGGGATGAGTAGACCGTCCCCTTCCTCTGTATCACATCCCAGGGTATGAGTAAACTGCCCCTTGTCTCTGTATCTCAGACTCAGGGGAAGAGTAGACCGTCCCCTTCCTCTGTATCACATCCCAGGGTATGAGTAAACTGCCCCTTGTCTCTGTATCTCAGACTCATGGGATGAGTGGACCGCCCCCTTTCTCTGTATCACAGACTCATGGGATGAGTAGACCGCCTCCTGTCTCTGTATCACAGACTCAGATGATGTGCAGACCGCACACATTCTCTGTATGACAGACTCAGGGGATGAGTAGACCGCCCCCTGTCTCTGTATAACAAAGTCGGGATGAGTAGACAGCCCCCTGTCTCTGTATCACAGACTCAGGGGATGAGTAGACCGCCCCCTGTCTCTGTATCACAGACTCAGGGGATGTTTAGACCGCCCCCTTCCTCTGTATCACAGACCCAGGGGATGAGTAAACTGCCCCTTGTCTCTGTATCACAGACTCAGGGGATGAGTAGACCGCCCCCTGTCTCTGTATCACAGACTCAGGGGATGAGTAGACCGCCTCCTGTCTCTAATCACAGACTCAGGTGATGAGTAGGCCTTCCCCTGTCTCTGTATCTCAGACTCAGGGGATGAGTAGACCGCCTCCTGTCTCTGTATCATAAACTCAGGGGATGAGTAGACCGCCTCCTGTCTCTGTATCACAGACTCAGGGGATGAGTAGACCGTCCCCTGTCTCTGTGTCACAAACTCAGGGGATGAGTAGACCGCCCACTGTCTCTGCATCACAAATTTAGGGGATGAGTAGACCGCCCCCTGTCTCTGCATCACAAATTTAGGGGATGAGTAGACCGCCCCCTGCCTTTGTATCACCCACTCAGGGGATGAGTAGACCGCCTCCTGTCTCTGTATCACAAACTCAGGGGATGAGTAGACTGCCCCCTTTCTCTGTTTCACAGACTCAGGGGATGAGTAGACCGCCTCCTGTCTCTGTATCACAGACTCAGGGGATGAGTAGACCGCCCCCTGTCTCTGTATCACAGACTCAGGGGATGAGTAGACCGCCCCCTGTCTCTGTATCACAGAATCAGGGGATGAGTAGACCGCCCCCTTCCTCTGTATCACAGACCCAGGGGATGAGTAAACTGCCCCTTGTCTCTGTATCTCAGACTCAGGGGATGAGTAGACTGCCCCCTTTCTCTGTATCACAGAATCAGGGGATGAGCAGACCGCTTCCTGTCTCTGTATCACAGACTCAGGGGATGAGTAGACCGTCCCCTGTCTCTGTATCACAAACTCAGGGGATGAGTAGACCGCCTCCTGTCTCTGTATCACAAACTCAGGGGATGAGTAGACTGCCCCCTTTCTCTGTATCACAGATTCAGGGGATGAGTAGACCGCCTCCTGTCTCTGTATCACAGACTCAGGGGATGAGTAGACCGTCCCCTGTCTCTGTATCACAGACTCAGGGGATGAGTAGACCGTCCCCTGTCTCTGTGTCACAAACTCAGGGGATGAGTAGACTGCCCCCTTTCTCTGTATCACAGATTCAGGGGATGAGTAGACCGCCTCCTGTCTCTGTATCACAGACTCAGGGGATGAGTAGACCGTCCCCTGTCTCTCTCACAGACTCAGGGGATGAGTAGACCGTCCCCTGTCTCTGTGTCACAAACTCAGGGGATGAGTAGACAGCCCCCTGTCTCTGTATCACAAATTAAGGTATGAGGAGACCATTCCCTGTCTCTGTATCAAAAATGTAGGGAATGAGTAGACCGTTCCCTGTCTCTGTATCAAAAATTTAGGGGATGAGTAAACCGCTCCCTGTGTCTGTATCACAAATTTAGGGGATGAGTAGAGAGCCCCCTGTCTCTGTATCACAAATTTAGGATATGAGTAGACCGCTCCCTGTCTCTGTATCACAAATTTAGGGGATGAGAAGACTGCCCCCAGTCTCTGTATCACAGACTCAGTGGATGAGAAGACGGGCCCCTGTCTCTGTATCAAAGACTCAGGGGATGAGTAGACCGCCCCCTGTCTCTGTATCACAGATCAGTGAATGAGTGGACCGCCCCCAGTCTCTGTATCACAGACTCAGTGGATGAGAAGACGGGCCACTGTCTCTGTATCAAAGACTCAGGGGATGAGTAGACTGCCCCCTGTCTCTGCATCACAGACTCAGTGGATGAGTAGACCGCCCCCTGTCTCTGTATCACAGATCAGTGAATGAGTTGACCGCCCCCTGTCTCTGTATCACAGACTCAGTGGATGAGAAGACCGCCCCCTGTCTCTGTATCACAGATCAGTGAATGAGTTGACCGCCCCCTGTCTCTGTATCACAGACTCAGGGGATGAGTAGACTGCCCCCTGTCTCTGCATCACAGACTCAGTGGATGAGTAGACCGCCCCCTGTCTCTGTATCACAGACTCAGTGGATGAGTAGACCACCCCCTGTCTCTGCATCACAGACACAGTGCATGAGTAGACCGTCACCTGTCTCTGGATCACAGAGTCAGTGGATGAGTAGACCGCCCCCTGTTTCTGTGTCACAGACACATGAATGAGTAGACCGCCCCCTGTTTCTGGATCACAGACTCAAGGGATGAGCAGAGCGCCCCCTGTTTCTGTATCACAGACTCAGTGAATGAGTAGACCGCCCCCTGTCTCTGTATCACAGACTCATGAATGAGTAGACCGCCCCCTGTTTCTGTATCACATACTCAGGGGATGAGTAGACCGCACACTGTCTCTATATCACAGATTCAGGGGATGAGTAGACTGCCCCCTGTTTCGATATCACACACTCAGGGGATGAGTAGACCGCCCCCTGTCTCTGTATCGCAGACTCAGGGAATGAGTAGACCGCCCCCTTTCTCTGCATCGCAGACTCAGGGAATGAGTAGACCGCCCCCTGTCTCTGTATAATAGACTCAGGGGTTGAGTAGACCGCACACTGTCTCTATATCACAGATTCAGGGGATGAGTAGACTGCCCCCTGTTTCGATATCACACACTCAGGGGATGAGTAGACCGCCCCCTGTCTCTGTATCACAGACTCAGGGGATGAGTAGACCGCCCCCTGTCTCTGCATCACAGACTCACGGGATGAGTAGACCGCCCCCTGTCTCTGTATCTCAGACTCAGTGTTTGAGTAAACTGCCCCTTGTCTCTGTATCTCAGACTCAGGGGATGAGTAGACTGCCCCCTGTCTCTGTATCACAGACTCAGGTGATGTGTAGACTGCACACATTCTCTGTGTGACAGACTCAGTGGATGAGTAGACCGCCCCCTGTCTCTGTATAACAAACTCGGGATGAGTAGACCGCCCCTGTCTCTGTATCACAGATCCATGGGATGAGTAGACCGCCCCCTGCCTCTGTATCACAGACTCAGGGAATGAGTAGACCGCCTCCTGTCTCTTTATCACATACTCGGGGGATGAGAAGACTGCCCCCTGTCTCTTTATCACAGACTCAGGTGATGAGTAGACCGTCCCCTTCCTCTGTATCACAGACCCAGTGTATGAGTAAACTGCCCCTTGTCTCTGTATCTCAGACTCATGGGATGAGTGGACCGCCCCCTTTCTCTGTATCACAGACTCATGGGATGAGTAGACCGCCTCCTGTCTCTGTATCACAGACTCAGATGATGTGCAGACCGCACACATTCTCTGTATGACAGACTCAGGGGATGAGTAGACCGCCCCCTGTCTCTGTATAACAAAGTCGGGATGAGTAGACAGCCCCCTGTCTCTGTATCACAGACTCAGGGGATGAGTAGACCGCCCCCTGTCTCTGTATCACAGACTCAGGGGATGATTAGACCGCCCCCTTCCTCTGTATCACAGACCCAGGGGATGAGTAAACTGCCCCTTGTCTATGTATCACAGACTCAGGGGATGAGTAGACCGCCCCCTGTCTCTGTATCACAGACTCAGGGGATGAGTAGACCGCCTCCTGTCTCTAATCACAGACTCAGGTGATGAGTAGGCCTTCCCCTGTCTCTGTATCTCAGACTCAGGGGATGAGTAGACCGCCTCCTGTCTCTGTATCATAAACTCAGTGGATGAATAGACCGCCTCCTGTCTCTGTATCACAGACTCAGGGGATGAGTAGACCGTCCCCTGTCTCTGTGTCACAAACTCAGGGGATGAGTAGACCGCCCACTGTCTCTGCATCACAAATTTAGGGGATGAGTAGACCGCCCCCTGTCTCTGCATCACAAATTTAGGGGATGAGTAGACCGCCCCCTGCCTTTGTATCACCCACTCAGGGGATGAGTAGACCGCCTCCTGTCTCTGTATCACAAACTCAGGGGATGAGTAGACTGCCCCCTTTCTCTGTTTCACAGACTCAGGGGATGAGTAGACCGCCTCCTGTCTCTGTATCACAGACTCAGGGGATGAGTAGACCGCCCCCTGTCTCTGTATCACAGACTCAGGGGATGAGTAGACCGCCCCCTGTCTCTGTATCACATAAACAGGGGATGAGTAGACCGCCCCCTTCCTCTGTATCACAGACCCAGGGGATGAGTAATCTGCCCCTTGTCTCTGTATCTCAGACTCAGGGGATGAGTAGACTGCCCCCTTTCTCTGTATCACAGAATCAGGGGATGAGCAGACCGCTTCCTGTCTCTGTATCACAGACTCAGGGGATGAGTAGACCGTCCCCTGTCTCTGTATCACAAACTCAGGGGATGAGTAGACCGCCTCCTGTCTCTGTATCACAAACTCAGGGGATGAGTAGACTGCCCCCTTTCTCTGTATCACAGATTCAGGGGATGAGTAGACCGCCTCCTGTCTCTGTATCACAGACTCAGGGGATGAGTAGACCGTCCCCTGTCTCTGTATCACAGACTCAGGGGATGAGTAGACCGTCCCCTGTCTCTGTGTCACAAACTCAGGGGATGAGTAGACTGCCCCCTTTCTCTGTATCACAGATTCAGGGGATGAGTAGACCGCCTCCTGTCTCTGTATCACTGACTCAGGGGATGAGTAGACCGTCCCCTGTCTCTGTATCACAGACTCAGGGGATGAGTAGACCGTCCCCTGTCTCTGTGTCACAAACTCAGGGGATGAGTAGACAGCCCCCTGTCTCTGTATCACAAATTAAGGTATGAGTAGACCGTTCCCTGTCTCTGTATCAAAAATGTAGGGAATGAGTAGACCGTTCCCTGTCTCTGTATCAAAAATTTAGGGGATGAGTAAACTGCTCCCTGTGTCTGTATCACAAATTTAGGGGATGAGTAGAGAGCCCCCTGTCTCTGTATCACAAATTTAGGATATGAGTAGACCACTCCCTGTCTCTGTATCACAAATTTAGGGGATGAGTAGACTGCCCCCAGTCTCTGTATCACAGACTCAGTGGATGAGAAGACGGGCCCCTGTCTCTGTATCAAAGACTCAGGGGATGAGTAGACCGCCCCCTGTCTCTGTATCACAGATCAGTGAATGAGTTGACCGCCCCCAGTCTCTGTATCACAGACTCAGTGGATGAGAAGACGGGCCACTGTCTCTGTATCAAAGACTCATGGGATGAGTAGACCGCCCCCTGTCTCTGTATCACAGATCAGTGAATGAGTTGACCGCCCCCAGTCTCTGTATCACAGACTCAGTGGATGAGAAGACGGGCCACTGTCTCTGTATCAAAGACTCATGGGATGAGTAGACTGCCCCCTGTCTCTGCATCACAGACTCAGTGGATGAGTAGACCGCCCCCTGTCTCTGTATCACAGATCAGTGAATGAGTTGACCGCCCCCTGTCTCTGTATCACAGACTCAGTGGATGAGAAGACCGCCCCCTGTCTCTGTATCACAGACTCAGTGGATGAGTAGACCACCCCCTGTCTCTGCATCACAGACACAGTGCATGAGTAGACCGTCACCTGTCTCTGGATCACAGAGTCAGTGGATGAGTAGACCGCCCCCTGTTTCTGTGTCACAGACACATGAATGAGTAGACCGCCCCCTGTTTCTGTATCACATACTCAGGGGATGAGCAGAGCACCCCCTGTTTCTGTATCACAGACTCAGTGAATGAGTAGACCGCCCCCTGTCTCTGTATCACATCCCAGGGTATGAGTAAACTGCCCCTTGTCTCTGTATCTCAGACTCATGGGATGAGTGGACCGCCCCCTTTCTCTGTATCACAGACTCATGGGATGAGTAGACCGCCTCCTGTCTCTGTATCACAGACTCAGATGATGTGCAGACCGCACACATTCTCTGTATGACAGACTCAGGGGATGAGTAGACCGCCCCCTGTCTCTGTATAACAAAGTCGGGATGAGTAGACAGCCCCCTGTCTCTGTATCACAGACTCAGGGGATGAGTAGACCGCCCCCTGTCTCTGTATCACAGACTCAGGGGATGATTAGACCGCCCCCTTCCTCTGTATCACAGACCCAGGGGATGAGTAAACTGCCCCTTGTCTCTGTATCACAGACTCAGGGGATGAGTAGACCGCCCCCTGTCTCTGTATCACAGACTCAGGGGATGAGTAGACCGCCTCCTGTCTCTGTATCATAAACTCAGGGGATGAGTAGACCGCCTCCTGTCTCTGTATCACAGACTCAGGGGATGAGTAGACCGTCCCCTGTCTCTGTGTCACAAACTCAGGGGATGAGTAGACCGCCCCCTGTCTCTGCATCACAAATTTAGGGGATGAGTAGACCGCCCCCTGTCTCTGCATCACAAATTTAGGGGATGAGTAGACCGCCCCCTGCCTTTGTATCACCCACTCAGGGGATGAGTAGACCGCCTCCTGTCTCTGTATCACAAACTCAGCGGATGAGTAGACTGCCCCCTTTCTCTGTTTCACAGACTCAGGGGATGAGTAGACCGCCTCCTGTCTCTGTATCACAGACTCAGGGGATGAGTAGACCGCCCCCTGTCTCTGTATCACAGACTCAGGGGATGAGTAGACCGCCCCCTGTCTCTGTATCACAGAATCAGGGGATGAGTAGACCGCCCCCTTCCTCTGTATCACAGACCCAGGGGATGAGTAAACTGCCCCTTGTCTCTGTATCTCAGACTCAGGGGATGAGTAGACTGCCCCCTTTCTCTGTATCACAGAATCAGGGGATGAGCAGACCGCTTCCTGTCTCTGTATCACAGACTCAGGGGATGAGTAGACCGTCCCTTGTCTCTGTATCAAAAACTCAGGGGATGAGTAGACCGCCTCCTGTCTCTGTATCACAAACTCAGTGGATGAGTAGACTGCCCCCTTTCTCTGTATCACAGATTCAGGGGATGAGTAGACCGCCTCCTGTCTCTGTATCACAGACTCAGGGGATGAGTAGACCGTCCCCTGTCTCTGTATCACAGACTCAGGGGATGAGTAGACCGTCCCCTGTCTCTGTGTCACAAACTCAGGGGATGAGTAGAATGCCCCCTTTCTCTGTATCACAGATTCAGGGGATGAGTAGACCGCCTCCTGTCTCTGTATCACAGACTCAGGGGATGAGTAGACCGTCCCCTGTCTCTGTGTCACAAACTCAGGGGATGAGTGGACAGCCCCCTGTCTCTGTATCACAAATTAAGGTATGAGTAGACCGTTCCCTGTCTCTGTATCAAAAATGTAGGGAATGAGTAGACCGTTCCCTGTCTCTGTATCAAAAATTTAGGGGATGAGTAAACCGCTCCCTGTCTCTGTATCACAAATTTAGGGGATGACAGAGACTGCCCCCAGTCTCTGTTTCACAGACTCAGTGGATGAGAAGACGGGCCCCTGTCTCTGTAACAAAGACTCAGGGGATGAGTAGACCGCCCCCTGTCTCTGTATCACAGATCAGTGAATGAGTTGACCGCCCCCAGTCTCTGTATCACAGACTCAGTGGATGAGAAGACGGGCCACTGTCTCTGTATCAAAGACTCAGGGGATAAGTAGACTGCCCCCTGTCTCTGCATCACAGACTCAGTGGATGAGTAGACCGACCCCTGTCTCTGTATCACAGATCAGTGAATGAGTTGACTGCCCCCTGTCTCTGTATCACAGACTCAGTGGATGAGAAGACCGCCCCCTGTCTCTGTATCTGAGACTCAGTGGATGAGTAGACCACCCCCTGTCTCTGCATCACAGACACAGTGGATGAGTAGACCGTCACCTGTCTCTGGATCACAGAGTCAGTGGATGAGTAGACCGCCCCCTGTTTCTGTGTCACAGACACATGAATGAGTAGACCGCCCCCGGTTTCTGTATCACAGACTCAAGGGATTAGCACAGCGCCCCCTGTTTCTGTATCACAGACTCAGTGAATGAGTAGACCGCCCCCTGTCTCTGTATCACAGACTCATGAATGAGTAGACCGCCCCCTGTTTCTGTATCACATACTCAGGGGATGAGCAGAGCACCCCCTGTTTCTGTATCACAGACTCAGTGAATGAGTGGACCGCCCCCTGTCTCTGAGTCACAGACTCAGTGAATGAGTAGACCGCCCCCTGTCTCTGTATCACATACTCAGGGGATGAGCAGAGCACCCCCTGTTTCTGTATCACAGACTCAGTGAATGAGTAGACTGCCCCCTGTCTCTGCATCACATGCTCAGGGGATGAGTAGACTGCCCCCTGTCTCTGTATCTCAGAGTCAGTGGATGAGAAGACCGCACCCTGTCTCTGTCTCACAGACTCAGTGGATGAGAAGACCGCACCCTGTCTCGGACTCACAGACTCAGTGGATGAGTAGACCGCCCCCTGTCTCTGTATCTCAGAGTCAGTGGATGAATAGACCGCCCCCTGTCTCTGTATCACAGACTCAGGGGATGATTAGACCGCCCCCTGTCTCTGTATCACAGAATCAGGGGATGAGTAGACCGCCCCCTTCCTCTGTATCACAGACCCAGGGGATGAGTAAACTGCCCCTTGTCTCTGTATCTCAGACTCAGGGGATGAGTAGACTGCCCCCTTTCTCTGTCTCACAGAATCAGGGGATGAGCAGACCGCTTCCTGTCTCTGTATCACAGACTCAGGGGATGAGTAGACCGTCCCCTGTCTCTGTATCACAAACTCAGGGGATGAGTAGACCGCCTCCTGTCTCTGTATCACAAACTCAGGGGATGAGTAGACTGCCCCCTTTCTCTGTATCACAGATTCAGGGGATGAGTAGACTGCCCCCTTTCTCTGTATCACAGATTCAGGGGATGAGTAGACCGCCTCCTGTCTCTGTATCACAGACTCAGGGGATGAGTAGACCGTCCCCTGTCTCTATATCACAGACTCAGGGGATGAGTAGACCGTCCCCTGTCTCTGTGTCACAAACTCAGGGGATGAGTAGACAGCCCCCTGTCTCTGTATCACAAATTAAGGTATGAGTAGACCGTTCCCTGTCTCTGTATCAAAAATGTAGGGAATGAGTAGACCGTTCCCTGTCTCTGTATCAAAAATTTAGGGGATGAGTAAACCGCTCCCTGTGTCTGTATCACAAATTTAGGGGATGAGTAGAGAGCCCCCTGTCTCTGTATCACAAATTTAGGATATGAGTAGACCGCTCCCTGTCTCTGTATCACAAATTTAGGGGATGAGTAGACTGCCCCCAGTCTCTGTATCACAGACTCAGTGGATGAGAAGACGGGCCCCTGTCTCTGTATCAAAGACTCAGGGGATGAGTAGACCGCCCCCTGTCTCTGTATCACAGATCAGTGAATGAGTTGACCGCCCCCAGTCTCTGTAACAGAGACTCAGTGGATGAGAAGACGGGCCATTGTCTCTGTATCAAAGACTCAGGGGATGAGTAGACTGCCCCCTGTCTCTGCATCACAGACTCAGTGGATGAGCAGACCGCCCCCTGTCTCTGTATCACAGATCAGTGAATGAGTTGACCGCCTCCTGTCTCTAATCACAGACTCAGGGGATGAGTAGGCCTTCCCCTGTCTCTGTATCACAGACTCAGTGGATGAGTAGACCGCCTCCTGTCTCTGTATCATAAACTCAGGGGATGAGTAGACTGTCCCCTTTCTCTGTATCACAGACTCAGGGCATGAGTAGACCGCCTCCTGTCTCTGTATCACAGACTCAGGGGATGAGTAGACCGTCCCCTGTCTCTGTGTCACAAACTCAGGGGATGAGTAGACCGCCCCCTGTCTCTGCATCACAAATTTAGGGGAAGAGTAGACCGCCCCCTGTCTTTGTATCACCCACTCAGGGGATGAGTAGACCGCCTCCTGTCTCTGTATCATAAACTCAGGGGATGAGTAGACTGTCCCCTTTCTCTGTATCACAGACTCAGGGCATGAGTAGACCGCCTCCTGTCTCTGTATCACAGACTCAGGGGATGAGTGGACCGTCCCCTGTCTCTGTGTCACAAACTCAGGGGATGAGTAGACCGCCCCCTGTCTCTGCATCACAAATTTAGGGGAAGAGTAGACTGCCCCCTGCCTTTGTATCACCCACTCAGGGGATGAGTAGACCGCCTCCTGTCTCTGTATCACAAACTCAGGGGATGAGTAGACTGCCCCCTTTCTCTGTATCACAGACTCAGGGGATGAGTAGACCGCCTCCTGTCTCTGTATCACAGACTCAGGGGATGAGTAGACCGTCCCCTGTCTCTGTATCACAGACTCAGGGGATGAGTAGACCGTCCCCTGTCTCTGTGTCACAAACTCAGGGGATGAGTAGACAGCCCCCTGTCTCTGTATCACAAATTAAGGTATGAGTAGACCGTTCCCTGTCTCTGTATCAAAAATGGAGGGAATGAGTAGACCGTTCCCTGTCTCTGTATCAAAAATTTAGGGGATGAGTAAACCGCTCCCTGTGTCTGTATCACAAATTTAGGGGATGAGTAGACCGCTCCCTGTCTCTGTATCACAAATTTAGGGGATGAGTAGAGAGCCCCCTGTCTCTGTATCACAAATTTAGGGGATGAGTAGACTGCCCCCAGTCTCTGCATCACAGACTCAGTGGATGAGAAGACGGGCCATTGTCTCTGTATCAAAGACTCAGGGGATGAGTAGACCGCCTCCTGTCTCTGTATCACAGACTCAGGGGATGAGTAGACCGCCCCCTGTCTCTGTATCACAGACTCAGGGGATGAGTAGACCGCCCCCTGTCTCTGTATCACAGAATCAGGGGATGAGTAGACCGCCCCCTTCCTCTGTATCACAGACCCAGGGGATGAGTAAACTGCCCCTTGTCTCTGTATCTCAGACTCAGGGGATGAGTAGACTGCCCCCTTTCTCTGTATCACAGAATCAGGGGATGAGCAGACCGCTTCCTGTCTCTGTATCACAGACTCATGGGATGAGTAGACCGTCCCCTGTCTCTGTATCACAAACTCAGGGGATGAGTAGACCGCCTCCTGTCTCTGTATCACAAACTCAGGGGATGAGTAGACTGCCCCCTTTCTCTGTATCACAGATTCAGGGGATGAGTTGACTGCCCCCTTTCTCTGTATCACAGATTCAGGGGATGAGTAGACCGCCTCCTGTCTCTGTATCACAGACTCAGGGGATGAGTAGACCGTCCCCTGTCTCTGTATCACAGACTCAGGGGATGAGTAGACCGTCCCCTGTCTCTGTGTCACAAACTCAGGGGATGAGTAGACAGCCCCCTGTCTCTGTATCACAAATTAAGAGATGAGTAGACCGTTCCCTGTCTCTGTATCAAAAATGTAGGGAATGAGTAGACCGTTCCCTGTCTCTGTATCAAAAATTTAGGGGATGAGTAAACCGCTCCCTGTGTCTGTATCAAAAATTTAGGGGATGAGTAGAGAGCCCCCTGTCTCTGTATCACAAATTTAGGATATGAGTAGACCGCTCCCTGTCTCTGTATCACAAATTTAGGGGATGAGTAGACTGCCCCCAGTCTCTGTATCACAGACTCAGTGGATGAGAAGACGGGCCCCTGTCTCTGTATCAAAGACTCAGGGGATGAGTAGACCGCCCCCTGTCTCTGTATCACAGATCAGTGAATGAGTTGACCGCCCCCAGTCTCTGTAACAGAGACTCAGTGGATGAGAAGACGGGCCATTGTCTCTGTATCAAAGACTCAGGGGATGAGTAGACTGCCCCCTGTCTCTGCATCACAGACTCAGTGGATGAGCAGACCGCCCCCTGTCTCTGTATCACAGATCAGTGAATGAGTTGACCGCCTCCTGTCTCTAATCACAGACTCAGGGGATGAGTAGGCCTTCCCCTGTCTCTGTATCACAGACTCAGGGGATGAGTAGACCGCCTCCTGTCTCTGTATCATAAACTCAGGGGATGAGTAGACTGTCCCCTTTCTCTGTATCACAGACTCAGGGCATGAGTAGACCGCCTCCTGTCTCTGTATCACAGACTCAGGGGATGAGTAGACCCTCCCCTGTCTCTGTGTCACAAACTCAGGGGATGAGTAGACCGCCCCCTGTCTCTGCATCACAAATTTAGGGGAAGAGTAGACCGCCCCCTGCCTTTGTATCACCCACTCAGGGGATGAGTAGACCGCCTCCTGTCTCTGTATCACAAACTCAGTGGATGAGTAGACTGCCCCCTTTCTCTGTATCACAGACTCAGGGGATGAGTAGACCGCCTCCTGTCTCTGTATCACAGACTCAGGGGATGAGTAGACCGCCCCCTGTCTCTGTATCACAGACTCAGGGGATGAGTAGACCGCCCCCTGTCTCTGTATCACAGAATCAGGGGATGAGTAGACCGCCCCCTTCCTCTGTATCACAGACCCAGGGGATGAGTAAACTGCCCCTTGTCTCTGTATCTCAGACTCAGGGGATGAGTAGACTGCCCCCTTTCTCTGTATCACAGAATCAGGGGATGAGCAGACCGCTTCCTGTCTCTGTATCACAGACTCAGGGGATGAGTAGACCGTCCCCTGTCTCTGTATCACAAACTCAGGGGATGAGTAGACCGCCTCCTGTCTCTGTATCACAAACTCAGGGGACGAGTAGACTGCCCCCTTTCTCTGTATCACAGATTCAGGGGATGAGTAGACTGCCCCCTTTCTCTGTATCACAGATTCAGGGGATGAGTAGACCGCCTCCTGTCTCTGTATCACAGACTCAGGGGATGAGTAGACCGTCCCCTGTCTCTGTATCACAGACTCAGGGGATGAGTAGACCGTCCCCTGTCTCTGTGTCACAAACTCAGGGGATGAGTAGACAGCCCCCTGTCTCTGTATCACAAATTAAGGTATGAGTAGACCGTTCCCTGTCTCTGTATCAAAAATGTAGGGAATGAGTAGACCGTTCCCTGTCTCTGTATCAAAAATTTAGGGGATGAGTAAACCGCTCCCTGTGTCTGTATCACAAATTTAGGGGATGAGTAGACCGCCCCCTGTCTCTGTATCACAAATTTAGGATATGAGTAGACCGCTCCCTGTCTCTGTCTCACAAATTTAGGGGATGAGTAGACTGCCCCCAGTCTCTGTATCACAGACTCAGTGGATGAGAAGACGGGCCCCTGTCTCTGTATCAAAGACTCAGGGGATGAGTAGACCGCCCCCTGTCTCTGTATCACAGATCAGTGAATGAGTTGACCGCCCCCAGTCTCTGTATCAGAGACTCAGTGGATGAGAAGACGGGCCATTGTCTCTGTATCAAAGACTCAGGGGATGAGTAGACTGCCCCCTGTCTCTGCATCACAGACTCAGTGGATGAGTAGACCGCCCCCTGTCTCTGCATCACAAATTTAGGGGAAGAGTAGACCGCCCCCTGCCTTTGTATCACCCACTCAGGGGATGAGTAGACCGCCTCCTGTCTCTGTATCACAAACTCAGGGGATGAGTAGACTGCCCCCTTTCTCTGTATCACAGACTCAGGGGATGAGTAGACCGCCTCCTGTCTCTGTATCACAGACTCAGGGGATGAGTAGACCGCCCCCTGTCTCTGTATCACAGACTCAGGGGATGAGTAGACCGCCCCCTGTCTCTGTATCACAGAATCAGGGGATGAGTAGACCGCCCCCTTCCTCTGTATCACAGACCCAGGGGATGAGTAAACTGCCCCTTGTCTCTGTATCTCAGACTCAGGGGATGAGTAGACTGCCCCCTTTCTCTGTATCACAGAATCAGGGGATGAGCAGACCGCTTCCTGTCTCTGTATCACAGACTCAGGGGATGAGTAGACCGTCCCCTGTCTCTGTATCACAAACTCAGGGGATGAGTAGACCGCCTCCTGTCTCTGTATCACAAACTCAGGGGATGAGTAGACTGCCCCCTTTCTCTGTATCACAGATTCAGGGGATGAGTAGACTGCCCCCTTTCTCTGTATCACAGATTCAGGGGATGAGTAGACCGCCTCCTGTCTCTGTATCACAGACTCAGGGGATGAGTAGACCTTCCCCTGTCTCTGTATCAATGACTCAGGGGATGAGTAGACCGTCCCCTGTCTCTGTGTCACAAACTCAGGGGATGAGTAGACAGCCCCCTGTCTCTGTATCACAAATTAAGGTATGAGTAGACCGTTCCCTGTCTCTGTATCAAAAATGTAGGGAATGAGTAGACCGTTCCCTGTCTCTGTATCAAAAATTTAGGGGATGAGTAAACCGCTCCCTGTGTCTGTATCACAAATTTAGGGGATGAGTAGAGAGCCCCCTGTCTCTGTATCACAAATTTAGGATATGAGTAGACCGCTCCCTGTCTCTGTCTCACAAATTTAGGGGATGAGTAGACTGCCCCCAGTCTCTGTATCACAGACTCAGTGGATGAGAAGACGGGCCCCTGTCTCTGTATCAAAGACTCAGGGGATGAGTAGACCGCCCCCTGTCTCTGTATCACAGATCAGTGAATGAGTTGACCGCCCCCAGTCTCTGTATCAGAGACTCAGTGGATGAGAAGACGGGCCATTGTCTCTGTATCAAAGACTCAGGGGATGAGTAGACTGCCCCCTGTCTCTGCATCACAGACTCAGTGGATGAGCAGACCGCCCCCTGTCTCTGTATCACAGATCAGTGAATGAGTTGACCGCCCCTTGTCTCTGTATCACAGACTCAGTGGATGAGAAGACCGCCCCCTGTCTCTGTATCACAGACTCAGTGGATGAGTAGAACACCCCCTGTCTCTGTATCACAGACACAGTGGATGAGTAGACCGTCACCTGTCTCTGGATCACAGAGTCAGTGGATGAGTAGACCGCCCCCTGTTTCTGTGTCACAGACACATGAATGAGCAGACCGCCCCCTGTTTCTGTATCACAGACTCAGGGGATGAGCAGAGCGCCCCCTGTTACTGTATCACAGACTCAGTGAATGAGTAGACCGCCCCCTGTCTCTGTATCACAGACTCATGAATGAGTAGACCGCCCCCTGTTTCTGTATCACAGACTCAGTGAATGAGTAGACCGCCCCCTGTCTCTGTGTCACAGACTCAGTGAATGAGTAGACCGCCCCCTGTCTCTGTATCACATACTCAGGGGATGAGCAGAGCACCCCCTGTTTCTGAATCACAGACTCAGGGGATGAGTAGACTGCCCCCTGTCTCTGTATCTCAGAGTCAGTGGATGAGAAGACCGCACCCTGTCTCTGTCTCACAGACTCAGTGGATGAGAAGACCGCACCCTGTCTCGGTCTCACAGACTCAGTGGATGAGTAGACCGCCCCCTGTCTCTGTATCTCAGAGTCAGTGGATGAGTAGACCGCCCCCTGTCTCTGTCTCACAGACTCAGTGAATGAGTAGACCGCCCCCTGTCTCTGTATCACATACTCAGGGGATGAGTAGACCGCCCCCTGTCTCTGTATAACAGAGTCAGTGGATGAGTAGACCGCCCCCTGTCTCTGTCTCTCAGAGTCAGTGGATGAGAAGACCGCCCCCTGTCTCTTTATCTCAGAGTCAGTGGATGAGTAGACCACCCCCTGTCTCTGTATCTCAGACTCAGTGGATGAGTAGAACCCCCCCTGTCTCTGTATCACAGAATCAGGGGATGTGTAGACCCCCCCCTGTCTCTGTATCACTGACTCAGGGGATGAGTAGACCGTCCCCTGTCTTTGCATCACAGACTCAGCTGATGAGTAGACGGCCCCCTGTCTTTTTATCACACACTCGGGGGATGAGTAGACCACTCTATGTCTCTGCATCACAGACTCAGGGGATGAGTAGAACCCCCCCTGTCTCTGTATCACAGAATCAGGGGATGTGTAGACCCCCCCCTGTCTCTGTATCACTGACTCAGGGGATGAGTAGACCGCCCCCTGTCTCTGTATCTCAGACTCAGGTGATGTGTAGACCACACACATTCTCTGTATGACAGACTTAGTGGATGAGTAGACCGCCCCCTGTCTCTGTATCACAGACCCAGGGGATGAGTAGACCGCCCCCTGTCTCTGGATCACAGAGTCAGTGGATGAGTAGATCGCCGCTTGTCTCTGTATCACAGACACAGTGGATGAGCAGACCGCCCCCTGTCTCTGGATCACAGAGTCAGTGGATGAGTAGACCGCCCCCTGTCTCTGTATCACAGACTCAGTGGATGAGTAGACCGCCCCCTGTCTCTGTATCACATACTCAGGGGATGAGTAGATCGCCCCCTGCTTCTGTATCACAGACTCAGTGAATGAGTAGACCGCCCCCTGTCTCTGTATCATAGCTTCAGTGGATGAGTAGACCACCCCCTGTCTCTGTATCACAAATTTAGGGGATGAGTAGTCCGCCCCCTGTTTCTGCATCACATACTCAGGGGATGAGTAGACCGTCCCCTGTCTCTGTATCACAGACTCAGTGGATGAGTAGACCGCCCCCTGTCTCTGTATCACAGACTCAGTGGATGAGTAGACCGCCCCCTGTCTCTGTATCATAGCTTCAGTGGATGAGTAGACCACCCCCTGTCTCTGTATCACAAATTTAGGGGATGAGTAGACCGCCCCCTGTCTCTGTATAACAAATTTAGGGGATGAGTAGACCGCCCCCTGTCTCTGTATCACAGACTCAGTGGATGAGTAGACGGGCCCCTGTCTCTGTATCAAAGACTCAGGGGATGAATAGACCGCCCCCTGTCTCTGTATCATAGACTCAGGGGATGAGTAGACCGCCTCCTGTCTCTGTATCACAGACTCAAGGGATGAGTAGACCGCCCCCAGTCTCTGTATCACAGATCAGTGAATGAGTAGACCGCCCCCTGTCTCTGCATCACAGACTCAGTGGATGAGAAGATCGCCCCCTGTCTCTGTATCACAGACTCAGTGGATGAGTAAACTGCCCCTTGTCTCTGTATCTCAGACTCAGGGGATGAGTAGACTGCCCCCTTTCTCTGTATCACAGACTCAGGGAATGAGTAGTCCGCCCCCTGTCTCTTTATCACAGATACAGTGGATGAGTAGACCGCCCCCAGTCTCTGTTTCACAGACTCAGTGGATGAGAAGACGGGCCCCTGTCTCTGTATCAAAGTCTCAGGGAATGAGTAGACCGCCCCCTGTCTCTTTATCACAGATTCAGTGGATGAGTAGACCGCCCCCAGTCTCTGTATCACAGACTCAGTGGATGAGAAGACGGGCCCCTGTCTCTGTATCAAAGACTCAGGGGATGAGTAGACCGCCCCCTGTCTCTGTATCACAGACTCAGGGGATGAGTAGAGCGCCCCCTGTCTCTGTATCACATACTCAGGGGATGAGGGGACCGCCCCCTGTCTCTTTATCTCAGAGTCAGTGGATGAGAAGACCACTCCCTGTCTCTGTATCACAAATTTAGGGGATGAGTAGACCGCCCCCTGTCTCTGTATCACAAATTTAGGGAATGAGTAGACCGCTCCCTGTCTTTGTATCACAAATTTAGGGGATGAGTAGACCGCCCCCTGTCTCTGGATCACAGATTCAGTGGATGAGTAGACGGGCCCCTGTCTCTGTATCAAAGACTCAGGGGATGAATAGACCGCCCCCTGTCTCTGTATCATAGACTCAGGGGATGAGTAGACCGCCTCCTGTCTCTGTATCACAGACTCAAGGGATGAGTAGACCGCCCCCAGTCTCTGTATCACAGATCAGTGAATGAGTAGACCGCCCCCTGTCTCTGCATCACAGACTCAGTGGATGAGAAGATCGCCCACTGTCTCTGTATCACAGACTCAGTGGATGCGTAAACTGACCCTTGTCTCTGTATCTCAGACTCAGGGGATGAGTAGACTGCCCCCTTTCTCTGTATCACAGACTCAGGGAATGAGTAGACCGCCCCCTGTCTCTTTATCACAGAATCAGTGGATGAGTACACCGCCCCCAGTCTCTGTTTCACAGACTCAGTGGATGAGAAGACGGGCCCCTGTCTCTGTATCAAAGACTCAGGGAATGAGTAGACCGCCCCCTGTCTCTTTATCGCAGATTCAGTGGATGAGTAGACCGCCCCCAGTCTCTGTATCACAGACTCAGTGGATGAGAAGACGGGCCCCTGTCTCTCTATCAAAGACTCAGGGGATGAGTAGACCGCCCCCTGTCTCTGTATCACATACTCAGGGGATGAGGGGACCGCCCCCTGTCTCTTTATCTCAGAGTCAGTGGATGAGAAGACCACTCCCTGTCTCTGTATCACAAATGTAGGGGATGAGTAGACCGCTCCCTGTCTCTGTATCACAAATTTAGGGAATGAGTAGACCGCTCCCTGTCTTTGTATCACAAATTTAGGGGATGAGTAGACCGCCCCCTGTCTCTGGATCACAGACTCAGTGGATGAGTAGACCGCCCCCTGTCTCTGCATCACAGACTCAGGGGATGAGTAGAACCACCCCCCTGTCTCTTTATCACAGAATCAGGGGATGACTAGACCGCCCCTGTCTCTGTATCACTGACTCAGGGGATGAGTAGACCGCCTCCTGTCTCTGTATCACAGACTCAGGGGATGAGTAGACCGCCCCCTGTCTCTGTATCACAGACTCAGGGGATGAGTAGACCGCCCCCTTTCTCTGTATCACACAATCGGGGGATGAGTAGACCGCCCCCTGCCTCTGTATCACAGACTCAGGGAATGAGTAGACCGTCCACTGTCTCTGTATGACAGACTCAGGTGATGTGTAGACCGCCCCCTGTCTCTGTATCACAGACCCAGGGGATGAGTAAACTGCCCCTTGTCTCTGTATCTCAGACTCAGGGGATGAGTAGACCGCCCCCTTTCTCTGTATCACACAATCGGGGGATGAGTAGATCGCCCCCTGCCTCTGTATCACAGACTCAGGGAATGAGTAGACACCTCCTGTCTCTTTATCACATACTCGGGGGATGAGTAGACCGCCCCCTGTCTCTGTATGACAGACTCAGGTGATGTGTAGACCACACACATTCTCTGTATGACAGACTCAGTGGATGAGCAGACTGCCCCCTGTCTCTGTATCACAGAGCCAGGGGATGAGTAAACTGCCCCTTGTCTCTGTATCTCAGACTCAGGGGATGAGTAGACCGCCCCCTTTCTCTGTATCACACAATCGGGGGATGAGTAGACCGCCCCCTGCCTCTGTATCACAGACTCAGGGAATGAGTAGACCGCCCCCTGTCTCTGTATCACAGCCTCAGGGGATGAGTAGTCCACCCCCTTTCTCTGTATCACACAATCGGGGGATGAGTAGACCGCCCCCTGCCTCTGTATCACAGACTCAGGGAATGAGTAGACCGCCCCCTGTCTCTGTATCACATACTCAGGGGATGAGTAGACCGCCCCCTGTCTCTGTATCACAGACTCAGGGGATGAGTAGACCGCCCCCTGTCTCTGTATCACAGCGTCAGTGGATGAGTAGACCACCCCCTGTCTCTGTATCACAAATTTAGGGGATGAGTAGACCGCCCCCTGTCTCTGTATCACAGACTCAGTGGATGAGTAGACCGCCTCCTGTCTCTGTATCACAGACTCAAGGGATGAGTAAACTGCCCCTTGTCTCTGTATCTCAGACTTAGGGGATGGGTAGACTGCCCCCTTTCTCTTTATCACAGACTCAGGGAATGAGTAGACCGCCCCCAGTCTCTGTATCACAGACTCAGTGGATGAGAAGACGGGCCCCTGTCTCTGTATCAAAGAATCAGGGGATGAGTAGACAGCCCCCAGTCTCTGTATCACAGACTCAGTGGATGAGAAGACGGGCCCCTGTCTCTGTATCAAAGACGCAGGGGATGAGTAGACCGCCCCCTGTCTCTGTATCAGAGACTCAGTGGATGAGTAAACTGCCCCTTGTCTCTGGATCACAGAGTCAGTGGATGAGCAGACCGCCCCCTGTCTCTGGATCACAGAGTCAGTGGATGAGTAGACCGCCCCCTGTTTCTGTATCACAGACTCAGGGGATGAGTAGACCGCCCCCTGTCTCTGTATGACAGACTCAGGGGATGAGTAGACCGCCCGCTTTCTCTGTATCACAGACTCAGGGGATGAGTCGACCGCCCCCTTCCTCTGTATCACAGACCCAGGGGATGAGTAAACTGCCCCTTGTCTCTGTATCTCAGACTCGGGGAATGAGTAGACTGCCCCCTTTCTCTGTATCACAGACCCAGGGGATGAGTAAACTGCCCCTTTGCCTATGTATCACAGACTCAGGGGATGAGTAGACCGCCTCCTGTCTCTATATCACAGACTCAGGTGATGAGTAGACCGCACACTTTCTCTTTATCACACACTCAGTGGATGAGAAGACAGCCTCCTGTCTCTATATCACAGACTCAGTGGATGAGAAGATCGCCCCCTGTCTCTGTATCTCAGATTCAGTGGATGAGAAGACCGCCCCCTGTCTCTTTATCTCAGAGTCAGTGGATGAGAAGATCGCCCCCTGTCTCTTTATCTCAGAGTCAGTGGATGAGTAGACCACCCCATGTCTCTGCATCACAGACTCAGTGTATGAGTAGACCGTCCCCTGTCGATGTATCACAGACTCAGCTGATGAGTAGACGGCCCCCTGTCTTTTTATCACACACTCAGGGGATGAGTAGACCCCCCCTGTCTCTGTATCACAGAATCAGGGGATGACTAGACCGCCCCCTGTCTCTTTATCACAGTCTCAGGGGATGAGTAGACCGTCCCCTTCCTCTGTATCACAGACCCAGGGTATGAGTAGACCCCCCCCCTGTCTCTGTATCACTGACTCAGGGAATGAGTAGAACGCCCCCTGTCTCTTTATCACAGACTCAGGGGATGAGTAGACCGTCCCCTTCCTCTGTATGACAGACTCAGTGGATGAGCAGACCGCCCCCTGTCTCTGTATAACAAACTCGGGATGAGTAGACCGCCCCCTGTCTCTGAATCACAGATCCATGGGATGAGTAGACCGCCCCCTGCCTCTGTATCGCAGACTCAGGGAATGAGTAGACCGCCTCCTGTCTCTTTATCACATACTCGGGGGATGAGTAGACCGCCCCCTGTCTCTGTATCACAGACTCAGGGGATGAGTAGTCCGCCCCCTGTTTCTGTATCACAGACTCAGTGAATGAGTAAACCGCCCCCTGTCTCTGTATCACAGCTTCAGTGGATGAGTAGACCACCCCCTGTCTCTGTATCACAAATTTAGGGGATGAGTAGACCGCCCCCTGTCTCTGTATCACAAATTTAGGGAATGAGTAGACCGCTTCCTGTCTCTGTATCACAAATTTAGGGAATGAGTAGACCGCTTCCTGTCTCTGTATAACAAATTTAGGGGATGAGTAGACCGCCCCCAGTCTCTGTATCACAGATTCAGTGGATGAGTAGACGGGCCCCTCTCTCTGTGTCAAAGACTCAGGGGATGAATAGACCGCCCCCTGTCTCTGTATCATAGACTCAGGGGATGAGTAGACTGCCTCCTGTCTCTGTATCACAGACTCAAGGGATGAGTAGACCGCCCGCTGTCTCTGTATCACAGATCAGTGAATGAGTTGACCGCCCCCTGTCTCTGCATCACAGACTCAGTGGATGAGAAGATCGCCCCCTGTCTCTGTATCACAGACTCAGTGGATGAGTAAACTGCCCCTTGTCTCTGTATCTCAGACTCAGGGGATGAGTAGACTGCCCCCTTTCTCTGTATCACAGACTCAGGGAATGACGAGACCGCCCCCTGTCTCTTTATCACAGACTCAGTGGATGAGCAGTCCGCCCCCAGTCTCTGTATCACAGACTCAGTGGATGAGAAGACGGGCCCCTGTCTCTGTATCAAAGACTCAGGGGATGAGTAGACCGCCCCCAGTCTCTGTATCACAGACTCAGTGGATGAGATGACGGGCCCCTGTCTCTGTATCAAAGACTCAGGGGATGAGTAGACCGCCCCCTGTCTCTGTATCACAGACTCAGGGGATGAGTAGAGCGCCCCCTGTTTCTGTATCACATACTCAGGGGATGAGGAGACCGCCCCCTGTCTCTGTACCACATACTCAGGGGATGAGGAGACCGCCCCCTGTCTCTTTATCACAGAGTCAGTGGATGAGAAGACCACTCCCTGTCTCTGTATCACAAATTTAGGGAATGAGTAGACCTCTCCCTGTCTCTGTATCTCAAATTTAGGGGATGAGTAGACCGCCCCCTGTCTCTGTATCACAGACTCAGTGGATGAGTAGACGGGCCCCTGTCTCTCCATCAAAGACTCAGGGGATGAAAAGACCGCCCCCTGTCTCTGTATCATAGACTCAGGGGATGAGTAGACCGCCTCCTGTCTCTGTATCATAGACTCAGTGGATGAGTAGAGCGCCCCCTGTCTCTGTATCACAGACACAGTGGATGAGAAGACCGCCCCCTGTCTCTGTATCACAGACTCAGGGGATGAGTAGACCGCCCCCTGTCTCTGTATCACAGACTCAGGGGATGAGTAGAGCGCCCCCTGTCTCTGTATCACAGACACAGTGGATGAGAAGACCGCACCCTGTTTCTGTATCACAGACTCAGGGGAAGAGTAGACCGTCCCCTTCCTCTGTATCACATCCCAGGGTATGAGTGAACTGCCCCTTGTCTCTGTATCTCAGACTCAGGGGATGAGTGGACTGCCCCCTTTCTCTGTATCACAGACTCAGGCAATGAGTAGACCGCCCCCTTTCTCTGCATCACAGACTCAGGGGATGAGTCGACCGCCCCCTGTCTCTGTATCACAGCTTCAGTGGATGAGTAGACCACCCCCTGTCTCTGTATCACAAATTTTGGGGATGAGTAGACCGCTTCCTGTCTCTGTATCACAAATTTAGGGAATGAGTAGACCGCTTCCTGTCTCTGCATAACAAATTTAGGGGATGAGTAGACGGGCCCCTGTCTCTGTATCAAAGACTCAGGGGATGAATAGACCACCCCCTGTCTCTGTATCATAGACTCAGGGGATGAGTAGACCGCCCCCTGTCTCTGTATCACAGATCAGTGAATGAGTTGACCGCCCCCTGTCTCTGCATCACAGACTCAGTAGATGAGAAGATCGCCCCCTGTCTCTGTATCACAGACTGAGTGGATGAGTAAACTGCCCCTTGTCTCTGCATCTCAGAATCAGGGGATGAGTAGACCGCCCCCAGTCTCTGTATCACAGACTCAGTGGATGAGAAGACGGGCCCCTGTCTCTGTATCAAAGACTCAGGGGATGAGTAGACCGCCCGCTGTTTCTGTATTATTGATTCATGGAATGAGTAGACCGCCCCATGTCTCTGCATCACAGACTCGGGATGAGTCGAGCGCCCCCTGTCTCTGTGTCACAGACTCAGGGGATGAGTAGACCGCCCCCTGTCTCTCTATCACAAACTGAGGGGATAAGTAGACTGCCCCCTGTCTCTGTGACACAGACTCAGGGGATGAGTAGACCGTCCCCTGTCTCTGTATCACAGAATCAGGGGATGAGTAGACCGCCATTTGTCTCAGTTTCACAAACTCAGGGGATGAGTAGACCGCCCCCTGTCCCTGTGTCACAGACTCAGGGGATGAGTAGACCGCCCCTTGTCTCTCTATCACAAACTCAGGCGATGAGTAGACCGTCCCCTGTCTCTGTATCACAAACTGAGGGGATAAGTAGACCGCCCCCTGTCTCTGTATCACAGACTCAGGGAATGCGTAGACCGCCCCCTGTCTCTGTATCACAGAATCAGGGGATGAGTAGACCGCCCCTTGTCTCAGTATCACAAACTCAGGGGATGAGTAGACCGTCCCCTGTCTTTGTATAACACACTCAGTGGATGAGCAGACTGCCCCATGTCTCTGTATCACAAATTTAGGGGATGAGTAGACCACCCCCTGTCTCTGTATCACAAACTCAGGGGATGAGTAGACCGTCCCCTGTCTTTGTATCATACACTCAGTGGATGAGCAGACGGCACCCTGTCTCTGTATCACAGACTCAGGGGATGAGTAGACCGCCTCCTGTCTCTGTATCATAGACTCAGGGGATGAGTAGACCGTCTCCTGTCTTTGTATCACAGACTCAAGGGATGAGTAGACCGCCTCCTGTCTCTGTGTCACAGACTCAGGGGATGATTAGACAGCCCCCTTTCTCTGTATCACAGACTCAGGGGATGAGTATACCGCCTCCGGTCTCTGTATCACAGACTCAGGGGATGAGTAGACCGTCCCCTGTCTTTGTATCACAGACTCAGGGGATGATTAGACAGCCCCCTTTCTCTGTATCACAGACTCAGGGGATGATTAGACAGCCCCCTTTCTCTGCATCACAGACTCAGGGGATGAGTAGACCGCCCCCTGTTTCTGTATCATTGATTCAGCGGATGAGTAGACCGCCCCCTGTCTCTGTATAACAGACTCGGGGGATGAGTAGACCGCCCCCTGTCTCTGTATCACAGACTCAGGGGATGAGTAGAGCGCACCCTGTCTCTGTATCACACACTCGGGGATGAGTAAACCGCCCCCTGTCTCTGTAATACAGACTCAGGGGATGAGTAGACCGCCCCCTGACTCTGTATCACAGACTCAGGGGATGAGTACACCGCCCCCTGTTTCTGTCTCATTGATTCAGGGGATGAGTAGACCGCCCCCTGTATCTGTGTCACAGACGCAGGGGATGAGAAGACCGCCCCCTGACTCTGTATCACAGACCCAGGGGATGAGCAAACTGCCCCTTGTCTCTGTATCTCAGTTTCAGGGGATGAGTAGACCACTGCCTGTCTCTGTATCACACACTCGGGGGATGAGTAGACCGCCCCCTGTCTCTGTGTCACAAACTCAGGGGATGAGTAGACCGCCCCCTGTCTCCGTATCACAGACTCAGGGGATGAGTACAGCACCCCCTGTTTCTGTATCATTGATTCAGAAGAAGAGTAGACAGCCCCCTTTCTCTGTGTCACAGACTCAGGGGATGAGTAGACCGCCCCCTGTAGCTGTATCACACATTCGGGGATGAGTAGACCGCACCCTGTCCCTGTATCACAGACTCAGGGGATGAGTACACCGCCCCCTTTTTCTGTATTATTGATTCATGGAATGAGTAGACCGCCCCCTTTCTCTATGTCACAGACTCAGGGGATGAGTAGACCGCCCCCTGTCTCTGTATCACATACTCAGGGGATGAGTAGACCGCCCCCTGTCCCTGTATCACAGACTCAGCGGTTGAGTAGACCGCCCCCTGTCTCTGTATCACATACTCAGGGGATGAGTAGACCGCCCCCTGTCCCTGTATCACAGACTCAGCGGTTGAGTAGACCGCCCCCTGTCTCTGCATGACAGACTCAGGGGATAAGTAGAGCGCCCCCTGTCTCTGTGTCACAGACTCAGGGGATGAGTAGACCGCCCCCTGTCTCTCTATCACAAACTGAGGGGATAAGTAGACTGCCCCCTGTCTCTGTGACACAGACTCAGGGGAAGAGTAGACCGTCCCCTGTCTCTGTTTCACAAACTCAGGGGATGAGAAGAACGTCCCCTGTCTCTGTATCACAAACTGAGGGGATAAGTAGACCGCCCCCTGTCTCTGTATCACAGACTCAGGGGATGAATAGACCACCCCCTGTCTCTGTATCATAGACTCAGGGGATGAGTAGACCGCCCCCTGTCTCTGTATCACAGATCAGTGAATGAGTTGACCGCCCCCTGTCTCTGCATCACAGACTCAGTAGATGAGAAGATCGCCCCCTGTCTCTGTATCACAGACTGAGTGGATGAGTAAACTGCCCCTTGTCTCTGCATCTCAGAATCAGGGGATGAGTAGACCGTCCCCTTTCTCTGTATCACACACTCAGGGAATGAGCAGACTGCCCCCTGTCTCTTTATCACAGACTCAGTGGATGAGTAGACCGCCCCCAGTCTCTGTATCACAGACTCAGTGGATGAGAAGACGGGCCCCTGTCTCTGTATCAAAGACTCAGGGGATGAGTAGACCGCCCGCTGTTTCTGTATTATTGATTCATGGAATGAGTAGACCGCCCCCTGTCTCTATGTCACAGACTCAGGGCATGAGTAGACCGCCCCCTGTCCCTGTGTCACAGACTCAGGGGTTGAGTAGACCGCCCCATGTCTCTGCATCACAGACTCAGGGGATGAGTCGAGCGCCCCCTGTCTCTGTGTCACAGACTCAGGGGATGAGTAGACCGCCCCCTGTCTCTCTATCACAAACTGAGGGGATAAGTAGACTGCCCCCTGTCTCTGTGACACAGACTCAGGGGATGAGTAGACCGTCCCCTGTCTCTGTATCACAGAATCAGGGGATGAGTAGACCGCCATTTGTCTCAGTTTCACAAACTCAGGGGATGAGTAGACCGCCCCCTGTCCCTGTGTCACAGACTCAGGGGATGAGGAGACCGCCCCTTGTCTCAGTATCACAAACTCAGGGGATGAGTAGACCGTCCCCTGTCTTTGTATAACACACTCAGTGGATGAGCAGACTGCCCCATGTCTCTGTATCACAAATTTAGGGGATGAGTAGACCACCCCCTGTCTCTGTATCACAAACTCAGGGGATGAGTAGACCGTCCCCTGTCTTTGTATCATACACTCAGTGGATGAGCAGACGGCACCCTGTCTCTGTATCACAGACTCAGGGGATGAGTAGACCGCCTCCTGTCTCTGTATCATAGACTCAGGGGATGAGTAGACCGCCTCCTGTCTCTGTGTCACAGACTCAGGGGATGATTAGACAGCCCCCTTTCTCTGTATCACAGACTCAGGGGATGAGTATACCGCCTCCGGTCTCTGTATCACAGACTCAGGGGATGAGTAGACCGTCCCCTGTCTTTGTATCACAGACTCAGGTGATGATTAGACAGCCCCCTTTCTCTGCATCACAGACTCAGGGGATGAGTAGACCGCCCCCTGTTTCTGTATCATTGATTCAGCGGATGAGTAGACCGCCCCCTGTCTCTGTATAACAGACTCGGGGGATGAGTAGACCGCCCCCTGTCTCTGTATCACAGACTCAGGGGATGAGTAGAGCGCACCCTGTCTCTGTATCACACACTCGGGGATGAGTAAACCGCCCCCTGTCTCTGTAATACAGACTCAGGGGATGAGTAGACCGCCCCCTGACTCTGTATCACAGACTCAGGGGATGAGTACACCGCCCCCTGTTTCTGTCTCATTGATTCAGGGGATGAGGAGACCGCCCCCTGTATCTGTGTCACAGACGCAGGGGATGAGAAGACCGCACCCTGACTCTGTATCACAGACCCAGGGGATGAGCAAACTGCCCCTTGTCTCTGTATCTCAGTTTCAGGGGATGAGTAGACCACTGCCTGTCTCTGTATCACACACTCGGGGGATGAGTAGACCGCCCCCTGTCTCTGTGTCACAAACTCAGGGGATGAGTAGACCGCCCCCTGTCTCCGTATCACAGACTCAGGGGATGAGTACAGCACCCCCTGTTTCTGTATCATTGATTCAGAAGAAGAGTAGACAGCCCCCTTTCTCTGTGTCACAGACTCAGGGGATGAGTAGACCGCCCCCTGTCGCTGTATCACACATTCGGTGATGAGTAGACCGCACCCTGTCCCTGTATCACAGACTCAGGGGATGAGTACACCGCCCCCTTTTTCTGTATTATTGATTCATGGAATGAGTAGACCGCCCCCTTTCTCTATGTCACAGACTCAGGGGATGAGTAGACCGCCCCCTGTCTCTGTATCACATACTCAGGGGATGAGTAGACCGCCCCCTGTCCCTGTATCACAGACTCAGCGGTTGAGTAGACCGCCCCCTGTCTCTGTATCACATACTCAGGGGATGAGTAGACCGCCCCCTGTCCCTGTATCACAGACTCAGCGGTTGAGTAGACCGCCCCCTGTCTCTGCATGACAGACTCAGGGGATAAGTAGAGCGCCCCCTGTCTCTGTGTCACAGACTCAGGGGATGAGTAGACCGCCCCCTGTCTCTCTATCACAAACTGAGGGGATAAGTAGACTGCCCCCTGTCTCTGTGACACAGACTCAGGGGAAGAGTAGACCGTCCCCTGTCTCTGTTTCACAAACTCAGGGGATGAGAAGAACGTCCCCTGTCTCTGTATCACAAACTGAGGGGATAAGTAGACCGCCCCCTGTCTCTGTATCACAGACTCAGGGAATGCGTAGACCGCACCCTGTCTCTGTATCACAGAATCAGGGGATGAGTAGACCGCCCCTTGTCTCAGTATCACAAACTCAGGGGATGAGTCGACCGTCTCCTGTCTTTGCATCACACACTCAGTGGATGAGCAGACTGCCCCATGTCTCTGTATCACAAATTTAGGGGATGAGTAGACCACCCCGTGTCTCTGTATCACAAACTCAGGGGATGAGTAGACCGTCCCCTGTCTTTGTATCACACACTCAGTGGATGAGCAGACTGCCCCCTGTCTCTGCATCACAGACTGATGGGATGAGTAGGATGCACCCTGTCTCTGCATCACAGACTCAGGGGATGAGTAGACCGCCCCCTTCCTCTCTGTCACAGACCCAGGGGATGAGCAAACTGCCCCTTGTCTCCATATCACAGACTCAGGGGATGAGTCGACAGCCCCCTGTCTCTGTATCTCACACTCAGGGAAAGAGTTAACCGCCCCCTAACTCTGTATCACAGACTCAAGGGAGGAATAGACAGCCCCCTTTCTCTGTATCACAGACTCGGGGATGAGTCGACCGCCTCCTTTCTCTGTATCACAGACTCGGGGGATGAGAAGACCGCCCCCTGTCTCTGCATCGCACACACGGGGGATGGTTAGACCACCCCCTGTCTCTGTATCACACACTCGCGGGATGAGTAGACCGCCCCCTCTATCTGTATCTAAGACTCAGGGGAAGAGTAAACCGCCCCCTTCCTCTGTATCACAGACCCAGGGGATCAGTAAACTGCCCCTTGTCTCTGTATCTCAGACTCACGGGATGAGTACACTGCCCCCTTTCTCTGTATCACACATTCAGGATTGAATAGATCTCCCCCAGTCTCTGTCTCATAGACCCGGGTGATGAGGAGACTGGACCCTGTCTGTACTTCAGGGACGTTGGGGCTGAGTAGACTGCCCCCTGTCTCTGTATCACAAACTCAGGGGATGAGTAGACCAGTTACTGTCTCTGTATCACAAACTCTGGGGATGAGTAGACCGCCCCCTGTCTCTGTATCACAAACTCAGGGGATGAGTAGACCGCCCCCTGTCTCTGTATCACAGATTCATGAGATGAGTAGACCGCCCCCTGTCTCTGTATCACAGACTCAGGAGATGAGCAGACCGCCCCCTGTCTCTGTGTCACAAACTCAGGGGATGAGTAGACCGTCCTCTGTCTTTGTATCACACACTCAGTGGATGAGCAGACTGCCCCCTGTCTCTGTATCACAAACTCAGGGGATGAGTAGACCGTCCCCTGTCTCTGTATCACAAACTCAGGGGATGAGTAGACCGCCCCCTGTCTCTGTATCACAGACTCAGGAGATGAGTAGACCGCCCCCTGTCTCTGTATCACAGACTCAGGAGATGAGGAGACCGCCCCCTGGCTCTGTATCACAAACTCAGGGGATGAGTAGACCGTCCCCTGTCTTTGTATCACACACTCAGTGGATGAGCAGACTGCCCCCTGTCTCTGTATCACAAACTCAGGGGATGAGTAGACCGTCCCCTGTCTTTGTATCACACACTCAGTGGATGAGCAGACTGCCCCCTGTCTCTGTATCACAAACTCAGGGGATGAGTAGACCGTCCCCTGTCTTTGTATCACAAACTCAGTGGATGAGCAGACTGCCCCCTGTCTCTGTATCACAGACTCAGTGGATGAGTAGATCGCCCCCTGTCTTTGTATCACAGAATCAGGGGATGAGTAGACCGCCCCTTGTCTCAGTATCACAAACTCAGGGGATGAGTAGACCGTCCCCTGTCTTTGCATCACACACTCAGTGGATGAGCAGACTGCCCCATGTCTCTGTATCACAAATTTAGGGGATGAGTAGACCACCCCGTGTCTCTGTATCACAAACTCAGGGGATGAGTAGACCGTCCCCTGTCTCTGCATCACAGACTGATGGGATGAGTAGGATGCACCCTGTCTCTGCATCACAGACTCAGGGGATGAGTAGACCGCCCCCTTCCTCTCTGTCACAGACCCAGGGGATGAGCAAACTGCCCCTTGTCTCCATATCACAGACTCAGGGGATGAGTCGACAGCCCCCTGTCTCTGTATCTCACACTCAGGGAAAGAGTTAACCGCCCCCTAACTCTGTATCACAGACTCAAGGGAGGAATAGACAGCCCCCTTTCTCTGTATCACAGACTCGGGGATGAGTCGACCGCCTCCTTTCTCTGTATCACAGACTCGGGGGATGAGAAGACCGCCCCCTGTCTCTGCATCGCACACACGGGGGATGGTTAGACCACCCCCTGTCTCTGTATCACACACTCGCGGGATGAGTAGACCGCCCCCTCTATCTGTATCTAAGACTCAGGGGAAGAGTAAACCGCCCCCTTCCTCTGTATCACAGACCCAGGGGATCAGTAAACTGCCCCTTGTCTCTGTATCTCAGACTCACGGGATGAGTACACTGCCCCCTTTCTCTGTATCACACATTCAGGATTGAATAGATCTCCCCCAGTCTCTGTCTCATAGACCCGGGTGATGAGGAGACTGGACCCTGTCTGTACTTCAGGGACGTTGGGGCTGAGTAGACTGCCCCCTGTCTCTGTATCACAAACTCAGGGGATGAGTAGACCAGTTACTGTCTCTGTATCACAAACTCTGGGGATGAGTAGACCGCCCCCTGTCTCTGTATCACAAACTCAGGGGATGAGTAGACCGCCCCCTGTCTCTGTATCACAGACTCATGAGATGAGTAGACCGCCCCCTGTCTCTGTATCACAGACTCAGGAGATGAGCAGACCGCCCCCTGTCTCTGTGTCACAAACTCAGGGGATGAGTAGACCGTCCTCTGTCTTTGTATCACACACTCAGTGGATGAGCAGACTGCCCCCTGTCTCTGTATCACAAACTCAGGGGATGAGTAGACCGTCCCCTGTCTCTGTATCACAAACTCAGGGGATGAGTAGACCGCCCCCTGTCTCTGTATCACAGACTCAGGAGATGAGTAGACCGCCCCCTGTCTCTGTATCACAGACTCAGGAGATGAGGAGACCGCCCCCTGGCTCTGTATCACAAACTCAGGGGATGAGTAGACCGTCCCCTGTCTTTGTATCACACACTCAGTGGATGAGCAGACTGCCCCCTGTCTCTGTATCACAAACTCAGGGGATGAGTAGACCGTCCCCTGTCTTTGTATCACACACTCAGTGGATGAGCAGACTGCCCCCTGTCTCTGTATCACAAACTCAGGGGATGAGTAGGCCGTCCCCTGTCTTTGTATCACAAACTCAGTGGATGAGCAGACTGCCCCCTGTCTCTGTATCACAGACTCAGTGGATGAGTAGATCGCCCCCTGTCTTTGTATCACAGAATCAGGGGATGAGTAGACCGCCCCTTGTCTCAGTATCACAAACTCAGGGGATGAGTAGACCGTCCCCTGTCTTTGCATCACACACTCAGTGGATGAGCAGACTGCCCCATGTCTCTGTATCACAAATTTAGGGGATGAGTAGACCACCCCGTGTCTCTGTATCACAAACTCAGGGGATGAGTAGACCGTCCCCTGTCTTTGTATCACACACTCAGTGGATGAGCAGACTGCCCCCTGTCTCTGCATCACAGACTGATGGGATGAGTAGGATGCACCCTGTCTCTGCATCACAGACTCAGGGGATGAGTAGACCGCCCCCTTCCTCTCTGTCACAGACCCAGGGGATGAGCAAACTGCCCCTTGTCTCCATATCACAGACTCAGGGGATGAGTCGACAGCCCCCTGTCTCTGTATCTCACACTCAGGGAAAGAGTTAACCGCCCCCTAACTCTGTATCACAGACTCAAGGGAGGAATAGACAGCCCCCTTTCTCTGTATCACAGACTCGGGGATGAGTCGACCGCCTCCTTTCTCTGTATCACAGACTCGGGGGATGAGAAGACCGCCCCCTGTCTCTGCATCGCACACACGGGGGATGGTTAGACCACCCCCTGTCTCTGTATCACACACTCGCGGGATGAGTACACTGCCCCCTTTCTCTGTATCACACATTCAGGATTGAATAGATCTCCCCCAGTCTCTGTCTCATAGACCCGGGTGATGAGGAGACTGGCCCCTGTCTGTACTTCAGGGACGTTGGGGCTGAGTAGACTGCCCCCTGTCTCTGTATCACAAACTCAGGGGATGAGTAGACCAGTTACTGTCTCTGTATCACAAACTCTGGGGATGAGTAGACCGCCCCCTGTCTCTGTGTCACAAACTCAGGGGATGAGTAGACCGCCCCCTGTCTCTGTATCACAGACTCATGAGATGAGTAGACCGCCCCCTGTCTCTGTATCACAGACTCAGGAGATGAGCAGACCGCCCCCTGTCTCTGTGTCACAAACTCAGGGGATGAGTAGACCGTCCTCTGTCTTTGTATCATACACTCAGTGGATGAGCAGACTGCCCCCTGTCTCTGTATCACAAACTCAGGGGATGAGTAGACCGTCCCCTGTCTCTGTATCACAAACTCAGGGGATGAGTAGACCGCCCCCTGTCTCTGTATCACAGACTCAGGAGATGAGTAGACCGCCCCCTGTCTCTGTATCACAGACTCAGGAGATGAGGAGACCGCCCCCTGTCTCTGTATCACAAACTCTGGGGATGAGTAGAGCGCCCCCTGGCTCTGTATCACAAACTCAGGGGATGAGTAGACCGTCCCCTGTCTTTGTATCACACACTCAGTGGATGAGCAGACTGCCCCCTGTCTCTGTATCACAAACTCAGGGGATGAGTAGACCGTCCCCTGTCTTTGTATCACACACTCAGTGGATGAGCAGACTGCCCCCTGTCTCTGTATCACAAACTCAGGGGATGAGTAGACCGTCCCCTGTCTTTGTATCACAAACTCAGTGGATGAGCAGACTGCCCCCTGTCTCTGTATCACAGACTCAGTGGATGAGTAGATCGCCCCCTGTCTCTGTATCACAGACTCAGGAGATGAGTAGACCGCCCCCTGTCTCTGTATCACAGACTCAGGGGATGAGTAGACCGCCTCCTGTCTCTGTATCATAGACTCAGGGGATGAGTTGACCGTCTCCGGTCTCTGTATCACAGACTCAGGGGATGAGTAGACCGTCCCCTGTCTTTGTATCACAGACTCAAGGGATGAGTAAACTGCCCCTTGTCTCTGTATCACAGACTCAGAGAATGAGTAGACCGCCCCCTGTAGCTGAATAATCGACTCAGGGGTTGAGTAGACCGCACACTGTCTCTATATCACATACTCAGGGGATGAGTGGACCACCCCCTTTCTCTGGATCACAGACTCAGCTGATGAGTAGACCGCCCCCTGTCTCTGTATCAGAGACTCAGGTGATGAGTAGACCGTCCCCTGTCTCTGTATCTCAGACTCAGGGGATGAGTAGACCGTCCCCTGTCTCCGTATCTCAGACTCAGGGGATGAGTAGACCGCTCCCTGTTTCTGTCTCATTGATTCAGGGGATGAGTAGACTGCCCCCTGTATCTGTGTCACAGACGCAGGGGATGAGAAGACCGCCCCCTGACTCTGTATCACAAACTCAGGGGATGAGTAGACCGCCCCCTGTCTCTGTATCACAGACTCAGGAGATGAGTAGACCGCCCCCTGTCTCTGTATCACAAACTCAGGGGATGAGTAGACCGTCCCCTGTCTCTGTATCACAAACTCAGGGGATGAGTAGACCGCCCCCTGTCTCTGTATCACAGACTCAGGAGATGAGTAGACCGCCACCTGCCTCTGTATCAGAGACTCAGGTGATGAGTCGACCGTCCCCTGTCTCTGTATCTCAGACTCAGGGGATGAGTAGACCGTCCCCTGTCTCCGTATCTCAGACTCAGGGGATGAGTAGACCGCTCCCTGTTTCTGTCTCATTGATTCAGGGGATGAGTAGACTGCCCCCTGTATCTGTGTCACAGACGCAGGGGATGAGTAGACCGCCCCCTGTCTCTGTATCACAGACTCAGGAGATGAGTAGACCGCCCCCTGTCTCTGTATCACAGTCTCAGGAGATGAGGAGACCGCCCCCTGTCTCTGTATCACAAACTCTGGGGATGAGTAGAGCGCCCCCTGGCTCTGTATCACAAACTCAGGGGATGAGTAGACCGTCCCCTGTCTTTGTATCACACACTCAGTGGATGAGCAGACTGCCCCCTGTCTCTGTATCACAAACTCAGGGGATGAGTAGACCGTCCCCTGTCTTTGTATCACACACTCAGTGGATGAGCAGACTGCCCCCTGTCTCTGTATCACAAACTCAGGGGATGAGTAGACCGTCCCCTGTCTTTGTATCACAAACTCAGTGGATGAGCAGACTGCCCCCTGTCTCTGTATCACAGACTCAGTGGATGAGTAGATCGCCCCCTGTCTCTGTATCACAGACTCAGGAGATGAGTAGACCGCCCCCTGTCTCTGTATCACAGACTCAGGGATGAGTAGACCGCCTCCTGTCTCTGTATCATAGACTCAGGGGATGAGTAGACCGCCTCCGGTATCTGTATCACAGACTCAGGGGATGAGTAGACCGTCCCCTGTCTTTGTATCACAGACTCAAGGGATGAGTAAACTGCCCCTTGTCTCTGTATCACAGACTCAGAGAATGAGTAGACCGCCCCCTGTAGCTGAATAATCGACTCAGGGGTTGAGTAGACCGCACACTGTCTCTATATCACATACTCAGGGGATGAGTGGACCACCCCCTTTCTCTGGATCACAGACTCAGCTGATGAGTAGACCGCCCCCTGTCTCTGTATCAGAGACTCAGGTGATGAGTAGACCGTCCCCTGTCTCTGTATCTCAGACTCAGTGGATGAGTAGACCGTCCCCTGTCTCCGTATCTCAGACTCAGGGGATGAGTAGACCGCTCCCTGTTTCTGTCTCATTGATTCAGGGGATGAGTAGACTGCCCCCTGTATCTGTGTCACAGACGCAGGGGATGAGAAGACCGCCCCCTGACTCTGTATCACAGACCCAGGGGATGAGCAAACTGCCCCTTGTCTCTGTATCTCAGTTTCAGGGGATGAGTAGACCACTGCCTGTCTCTGTATCACACACTCGGGGGATGAGTAGACCGCCCCCTGTCTCTGTGTCACAAACTCAGGGGATGAGTAGACCATCCCCTGTCTTTGTATCACACACTCAGTGGATGAGCAGACTGCCCCCTGTCTCTGTATCACAAACTCAGGGGATGAGTAGACCGTCCCCTGTCTTTGTATCACAAACTCAGTCGATGAGCAGACTGCCCTCTGTCTCTGTATCACAGACTCAGTGGATGAGTAGATCGCCCCCTGTCTCTGTATCACAGACTCAGGAGATGAGTAGACCGCCTCCTGTCTCTGTATCATAGACTCAGGGGATGAGTAGATGGTCCCATGTCTTTGTATCACAGACTCAGGGGATGAGTAGACCGCCTCCTGTCTCTGTATCACAGACTCAGGGGATGATTAGACAGCCCCCTTTCTCTGTATCACAGACTCAGGGGATGAGTAGACCGCCTCCGGTCTCTGTATCACAGACTCAGGGGATGAGTAGACCGTCCCCTGTCTTTGTATCACAGACTCAGGGGATGAGTAAACTGCCACTTGTCTCTGTATCACAGACTCAGAGAATGAGTAGACCGCCCCCTGTAGCTGAATAATCGACTCAGGGGTTGAGTAGACCGCACACTGTCTGTATATCACATACTCAGGGGATGAGTGGACCACCCCCTGTCTCTGGATCACAGACTCAGCTGATGAGTAGACCGCCCCCTCTCTCTGTATCAGAGACTCAGGTGATGAGTAGACCGTCCCCTGTCTCTGTATCTCAGACTCAGGGGATGAGTAGACCGTCCCCTGTCTCCGTATCTCAGACTCAGGGGATGAGTAGACCGCTCCCTGTCTCTGTATCAGAGACTCAGGTGATGAGTAGACCGCACCCTAACTCTGTATCACACTCTCAGTGGCTGAGCAGACTGCCCCCTGTCTCTGTATCACAGACTCGGGGATGAGTAAACCGCCCCCTGTCTCTGTATCACAGACTCAGGGGATGAGTACACCGCCCCCTGTTTCTGTCTCATTGATTCAGGGGATGAGTAGACCGCCCCCTGTATCTGTGTCACAGACGCAGGGGATGAGAAGACCGCCCCCTGACTCTGTATCACAGACCCAGGGGATGAGCAAACTGGCCCTTGTCTCTGTATCTCAGTTTCAGGGGATGAGTAGACCACTGCCTGTCTCTGTGTCACAAACTCAGGGGATGAGTAGACCGCCCCCTGTCTCCGTATCACAGACTCAGGGGATGAGTACAGCACCCCCTGTTTCTGTATCATTGATTCAGAAGAAGAGTAGACCGCCCCCTTTCTCTGTGTCACAGACTCAGGGGATGAGTAGACCGCCCCCTGTCTCTGTATCACACACTCGGGGATGAGTAGACCGCACCCTGTCCCTGTATCACAGACTCAGGGGATGAGTACACCGCCCCCTGTTTCTGTATTATTGATTCATGGAATGAGTAGACCGCCCCCTTTCTCTATGTCACAGACTCAGGGGATGAGTAGACCGCCCCCTGTCTTTGTATCACATACTCAGGGGATGAGTAGACCGCCCCCTGTCCCTGTATCACAGACTCAGCGGTTGAGTTGACCGCCCCCTGTCTCTGTGTCACAGACTCAGGGGATGAGTAGACCGCCCCCTGTCTCTGCATGACAGACTCAGGGGATAAGTAGAGCGCCCCCTGTCTCTGTGTCACAGACTCAGGTGATGAGTAGACCGCCTCCTGTCTCTGTATCATAGACTCGGGGGATGATTAGACCGCCCCCTTTCTCTGTATCACAGACTCAGGGAATGAGTAAACTGCCCCTTGTCTCTGTATCACAGACTCAGGGGATGAGTAGACCGCCCCCTTTCTCTGAATCACACACTCAGGATTGAATAGATCTCCCCCAGTCTCTGTCTCAGAGACCCGGGTGATGAGTAGAATGGCCCCTGTCTGTATTTCAGGGACTTTGGGGCTAAGTAGAATGCCCCTTGTCTCTATATCACAAATTTAGGGAATGAGTAGACGGCCCCCTGTCTTTGTGTCACAGCCACAAGGGATGAGTAGACCGCCCCCTGTCTCTGTATCTCAGACTCAGGGGATGAGTAGACCGCCCCCTGTCTCTGTATCACAGACTCAGGGGATGAGTAAACTGCCCCTTGTCTCTGTATCTCAGACTCACGGGATGAGTAGACCGCCCCCTTTCTCTGGATCACACACTCAGGATTGAATAGATCTCCCCCAGTCTCTGTCTCAGAGACACGGGTGATGAGTAGAATGGCCCCTGTCTGTATTTCAGGGACTTTGGGGCTAAGTAGAATGCCCCCTGTCTCTGTATCACAAATTTAGGGAATGAGTAGACGGCCCCCTGTCTCTGCATCACAGACTCAGGGGATGAGTAGACCGCCTCCTGACTCTGTATCACAAACTCAGGGGATGAGTCGACCGCCCCCTGTACCTGTATCACAAATTTAGGGGATGAGTCGACCACCCCCTGTCTTTGTGTCACAGCCACAAGGGATGAGTAGACCGCCCCCTGTCTCTGTATCTCAGACTCAGGGGATGAGAAGACCGCCCCCTGTCTTTGTATCACAGACTCAGGGGATGAGAAGACCGCCTCCTGTCTCTGTATCACAGACTCAGGGGATGAGTAGACCGTCCCCTGTCTTTGTATCACAGACTCAGGGGATGAGTAGACCGCCCCCTGTCTCTGTATCACAGACTCAGGGGATGAGTAGACCGTCCCCTGTCTTTGTATCACAGACTCAGGGGATGAGTAGACCGCCCCCTGTCTCTGTATCACAGACTCAGGGGATGAGTAGACCGTCCCCTGTCTCTGTCTCACAGACTCAGGGAATGAGTAGACCGCCCCCTGTCGCTGTATAATAGACTCAGGGGTTGAGTAGACCGCACACTGTCTCGATATCACAGACTCAGGGGATGAGTAGACTGCCCCCTGTTTCGATATCACACACTCAGGGGATGAGTAGACCGCCCCCTGTCTCTGTATCACAGACACAGTGGTGAGTAGACCGCCCCCTGTCTCTGTATCACAGACTCAGGGGATGAGTAGACTGCCCCCTGTTTCGATATCACACACTCGGGGGATGAGTAGACCGCCCCCTGTCTCTGTATAACAGAGTCAGTGGATGAGTAGACCACCCCCTGTCTCTGTATCACAGTCTCAGGGGATGAGTAGACCGCCCCCTGTATCTGTATCACAAACTGAGGGGATGAGTAGACCGCCCCCTCTCTCTGTATCACAGACTCAGGGGATGAGTAGACCACCCCCTGTCTCTGTATCACAGACTCAGGGGATGAGTAGACCACCCCCTGTCTCTGTATCACAGACTCAGGGGATGAGTAGACCGCCCCCTGTCTCTGTATCACAGACTCAGGGGATGAGTAGACCGCCCCCTGTCTCTGTATCACAGACTCAGGGGATGAGTAGACCGCCCCCTGTCTCTGTATCACAGACTCAGGGGATGAGTAGACCACCCCCTGTCTCTGTATCACAGACTCAGGGGATGAGTAGACCGCCCCCTGTCTCTGGATCACAGGCTCAGGGAATGAGTAGACCGCGCCCTGTCTCTGTATCACAGACTCAGGGGATGAGTAGACTGCCCCCTGTCTCTGGATCATTGATTCAGGGGATGAGTAGACCGCCCCCTGTCTCTGTTTCACAGACTCAGGCGATGAGCAGACAGCCCCATGTCTCTGTATCACAGACTCAGGGGATGAGTAGACCGACCCCTGTCTCTGTATCAAAGACTCAGGGGATGAGTTGACCGCCCCCTGTCTCTGTATCACAGACTCAGGGAATGGGTAGACCGCCCCTGTCTCTGTATCACAGACTCAGGGGATGAGTAGACCCCCCACTGTCTCTGTATCACAGAGTCAGTGGATGAGTAGACCGTCCCCTGTTTCTGTATCACAGACTCAGTGGATGAGAAGACCGCCCCCTGTCTCTGCATCAAAGACTCATGGGGATGAGGAGACCACCCCCTGTCTCTGTATCACAAACTGACGGGATAAGTAGACCGCCCCCTGTCTTTGTAACTCAAATTTAGGGGATATGTAGACCGCCCCCTATCTCTGCATCACTGACCCAGGGGATGAGTAAACTGCCCCTTGTCTCTGTATCTCAGACTCAGGGGATGAGTAGACTGCCCCCTTTCTCTGCTTCACACACTCGGCAATGAGTAGACTGCCCCCTGTCTCTGTATCACAGACTCGGGGGATGAGTAGACCGCCCCCTGTCTCTGTATCACAGACTCCGGGGATGAGCAGACCGCCCCCTGTCTCTGTATCAAACACTCAGGGGATGAGTAGTCCGCCCCCTGTCTCTGTATCACACACTCGGTGGATGAGTAGACCGCCCCCTGTCTCGGCATCACAGACTCAGTGGATGGGTAGACCGGCCCCTGTCTCTGTATCAAAGACTCAGGGGATGAGTAGACCACCCCCTGTCTCTGTATCACATACTGAGGGGATAAGTAGACCGCCCCCTGTCTCTGTATCTCACACTCAGCGATTGAGTTAATCGGCCCCGATATCTGTATCACAGACTCCGGGGATGAGTTGACCGCCTCCTATCTCTGTTTCACAGACTCAGGGGATGAGTTGACCGCCTCCTGTCTCTGTATGACAGACTCAGGGCATGATCAGACAGCCCCCTTTCTCTGTATCACAGACTCAGGGGATGAGCAGACCGCCCCCTGTCTCTGTATCACACACTCGGGGGATGAGTAGACCGCTCCCTGTCTCTGTATCACAGCCTCGGGGGATGAGTAGACCGCCCCCTGTCTCTGTATCAAAGACTCAGGGGATGAGTAGTCCGCCCCCTGTCTCTGTATCTCAGAGTCAGGGGATGACTAGACCGCCCCCTGTCTTTGTATCACACACTCAGTGGATGAGTAGACCGCCCCCTGTCTAGGCATCACAGACTCAGTGGATGGGTAGACCGGCCCCTGTCTCTGTATCAAAGACACAGGGGATGAGTAGACCACCCCCTGTCTCTGTATCACAAATTTAGGGGATGAGTAGACTGCCCCCTGTCTTTGTAACTCAAATTTAGGGGATAAGTAGACCGCCCCCTGTCTCTGTATCACAGACTCAGGGGATGAGTAGACCGCCCCCTGTCTCGGCATCACAAACTGGAGGGATGAGTAGACCGCCCCCTGTCTCTGTATCACAAACTGAGGGGATGAGTAGACCCCCCCCTGTCTCTGTATCACAGACTCAAGGTATGAGTAGACCTCCCCCTTCCTCTCTATCACAGACCCAGGGGATGAGTAAACTGCCCCTTGTCTCTGTATCTCAGAATCAGGGGATGAGTAGACCGCCCCCTGTCTAGGCATCAAAGACTCAGTGGATGGGTAGACCGGCCCCTGTCTCTGTATCAAAGACTCAGGGGATGAGTAGACCACCCCCTGTCTCTGTATCACAAACTGAGGGGATAAGTCGACCGCCCCCTGTCTTTGTAACTCAAATTTAGGGGATGAGTAAACCGCCCCCGATCTCTGTATCACAGACTCAGGGGATGAGTTGACCGCCTCCTGTCTCTGTATCACAGACTCAGGGGATGAGTTGACCGCCTCCTGTCTCTGTATCACAGACTCAGGGCATGATTAGACAGCCCCCTTTCTCTGTATCACAGACTCAGGGTATGAGCAGACCGCCCCCTGTCTCTGTATCATACACTCGGGGGATGAGTAGACCGCTCCCTGTCTCTGTATCACAGCTTCGGGGGATGAGTAGACCGCCCCCTGACTCTGTATCATTGATTCCGGGAATGTGTAGACCGCCCCCTGTCTCTGGAACACAAAGTCAGTGGATGAGTAGACCGTCACCTGTCTCTGTATCACAGACTCAGTGGATGAGAGGACCGCCCCCTGTCTCTGTATCAAAGACTCAGGGGATGAGTAGTCCGCCCCCTGTCTCTGTCTCTCAGAGTCAGGGGATGACTAGACCGCCCCCTGTCTTTGTATCACACACTCAGTGGATGAGCAGACTGCCCCCTGTCTCTGTATCACACACTCGGGGGATGAGTAGACCGCCCCCTGTCGCTGTACCACAGACTCGGGGGATGAGTAGACCGCCCCCTGTCTCTGGATCATTGATTCAGGGGATGAGTAGACCGCCCCCTGTCTCTGTGTCACAGACTCAGGCGATGAGTAGACTGCCCCCTGTCTCTGCATCACAGAGTCAGTGGATGAGTAGTCCGTCCCCTGTTTCTGTATCACAGTCTCAGTGGATGAGTAGACGGCCCCCTGTCTCTGTATCAAAGACTCAGGGAATGAGTAGACCGCCCCCTGTCTCTGTATCACAGACTCAGTGGATGAGAAGACGGGCCCCTGTCTCTGTATCAAAGACTCAGGGGATGAGAAGACCGCCCCCTGTCTCTGTATCACAGACTCAGTGGATGAGAAGACGGGCCCCTGTCTCTGTATCAAAGACTCAGGAGATGAGTAGACCGCCCCCTGTCTCTGTATCACAGACTCAGGGGATGAGTAGACACCCCCTGTCTCTGTATCACAGACTCAGGGGATAAGTAGACCCCCCACTGTCTCTGTATCACAGACACAGTGGATGAGTAGACCGCCCCCTGTCTCTGTATCACAGACTCAGGGGATGAGTAGACCCCCCCTGTCTCTGTATCACAGACTCAGGGGATGAGTAGACCCCCCCTGTCTCTGTATCACAGACTCAGGGGATGAGTAGACCACCCCCTGTCTCTGTATCACAGACACAGTGGATGAGTAGACCGCCCCCTTTCTCTGTATCTCAGAGTCAGTGGATGACTAGACCGGCCCCTGTCTCTGCATCACAGACTCAGTGTATGAGTAGACAGCCCCCTGTCTCTGCATCACAGACTCAGGGGATGAGTGGACCGCCCCCTGTCTCTGTAGCACAGACTCAGTGGTAATGAAGACCGTCCCCTTTCTCTTTTTCACAGACTCAGGGGATGACTAGAACGGCCCCTGTCTCTGCATCACAGACTCAGGGGATGAGTAAACTGCACCCTTTCTCTGTATCACACACTCGGGGGATGAGTAGACCGTCCCCTGTCGATGTATCACAGACACAGGGGATGAGTAAACTGCCCCCTTTCTCTGTATCACTCACTCGGGGGATGAGTAGACCGTCCCCTGTCGATGTATCACAGACCCAGGGGATGAGTAAACTGCCCCCTTTCTTTGTATCACACACTCGGGGGATGAGTAGACCGCCCCCTGCCTCTGTATCACAGACTCAGGGAATGAGTAGACCGCCCCCTGTCTCTGCATCACAGACTCAGGTGATGAGTAGACCGCACACTTTCTCTGCATGACAGACTCAGGGGATGAGTAGACCGGCCCCTGTCTCTGAATAACAAACTCGGGATGAGAAAACCGCCACCTGTCTCTGTATCACAAATTTAGGGAATGAGTAGACCGCCTCCTGTCTCTGTATCACGGACTCAAGGGATGAGTAGACCACGCCCTGTCTCTGTATCTCAGAGTCAGTGGATGAATGGAACGGCCCCTGTCTTTGCATCACAGACTCAGTGTATGAGTAGAGCGCTCCCTGTCTCTGTATCACAGACTCAGTGGATGAGAAGACCGGCCTCTGTCTCTGTATCAAAGACTCAGGGAATGAGTAGACCGCCCCCTGTCTCTGTATCACAGACTCAGTGGATGAGAAGACGGGCCCCTGTCTCTGTATCAAAGACTCAGGGGATGAGAAGACCGCCCCCTGTCTCTGTATCACAGACTCAGTGGATGAGAAGACGGGCCCCTGTCTCTGTATCAAAGACTGAGGAGATGAGTAGACCGCCCCCTGTCTCTGTATCACAGACTCAGGGGATGAGTAGACCCCCCCTGTCTCTGTATCACAGACTCAGGGGATAAGTAGACCCCCCACTGTCTCTGTATCACAGACTCAGGGGATGAGTAGACCCCCCCTGTCTCTGTATCACAGACTCAGGGTATGAGTAGACCGCACCCTGTCTCTGTATCACAGACTCAGGGGATGAGTAGACCGCCCCCTGTCTCTGTATCACAGACACAGTGGATGAGTAGACCGCCCCCTGTCTCTGTATCACAGACTCAGGGGATGAGTAGACCCCCCCGTCTCTGTATCACAGACTCAGGGGATGAGTAGACCGCACCCTGTCACTGTATCACAGACTCAGCTGATGTGTAGACCGCCCCCTGTCTCTGTATCACAGACTCAGGGGATGAGTAGACCGCCCCCTGTCTCTGTATCACAGACTCAGGGGATGAGTAGACCCCCCCTGTCTCTGTATCACAGACTCAGGGGATGAGTAGACCACCCCCTGTCTCTGTATCACAGACACAGTGGATGAGTAGACCGCCCCCTGTCTCTGTATCACAGACTCAGGGGATGAGTAGACCCCCCCTGTCTCTGTATCACAGACTCAGGGGATGAGTAGACCACCCCCTGTCTCTGTATCACAGACTCAGGTGATGTGTAGACCGCACACATTCTCTGCATGACAGACTCAGGGGATGAGTAGACTGCCCCCTGTCTCTGTGTCACAGACTCAGGTATGTGTAAACCGCACACATTCTCTGTATGAAAGTCTCAGGGGATGAGTAGACCGCCCCCTTCCTCTGAATCACAGATCCAGGGGATGAGTAAACTGCCCCTTGTCTCTGTATCTCAGACTCAGGGGATGAGTAGACTGCCCCCTTTCTCTGTATCACACACTCGGGGGATGAGTAGACCGCCCCCTGCCTCTGTATCACAGACTCAGGGAATGAGTAGACCGCCCCCTGTCTCTGTATCACAGACTCAGTGGATGAGAAGACGGGCCCCTGTCTCTGTATCAAAGACTCAGGGGATGAGAAGACCGCCCCCTGTCTCTGTATCACAGACTCAGTGGATGAGAAGACGGGCCCCTGTCTCTGTATCAAAGACTCAGGAGATGAGTAGACCGCCCCCTGTCTCTGTATCACAGACTCAGGGGATGAGTAGACCCCCCCTGTCTCTGTATCACAGACTCAGGGGATAAGTAGACCCCCCACTGTCTCTGTATCACAGACTCAGGGGATGAGTAGACCCCCCCTGTCTCTGTATCACAGACTCAGGGGATGAGTAGACCGCACCCTGTCTCTGTATCACAGACTCAGGGGATGAGTAGACCGCCCCCTGTCTCTGTATCACAGACACAGTGGATGAGTAGACCGCCCCCTGTCTCTGTATCACAGACTCAGGGGATGAGTAGACCCCCCCTGTCTCTGTATCACAGACTCAGGGGATGAGTAGACCGCACCCTGTCACTGTATCACAGACTCAGCTGATGTGTAGACCGCCCCCTGTCTCTGTATCACAGACTCAGGGGATGAGTAGACCGCCCCCTGTCTCTGTATCACAGACTCAGGGGATGAGTAGACCACCCCCTGTCTCTGTATCACAGACACAGTGGATGAGTAGACCACCCCCTGTCTCTGTATCACAGACTCAGGGGATGAGTAGACCCCCCCTGTCTCTGTATCACAGACTCAGGGGATGAGTAGACCACCCCCTGTCTCTGTATCACAGACTCAGGTGATGTGTAGACCGCACACATTCTCTGCATGACAGACTCAGGGGATGAGTAGAATGCCCCCTGTCTCTGTGTCACAGACTCAGGTATGTGTAAACCGCACACATTCTCTGTATGAAAGTCTCAGGGGATGAGTAGACCGCCCCCTTCCTCTGAATCACAGACCCAGGGGATGAGTAAACTGCCCCTTGTCTCTGTATCTCAGACTCAGGGGATGAGTAGACTGCCCCCTTTCTCTGTATCACACACTCGGGGGATGAGTAGACCGCCCCCTGCCTCTGTATCACAGACTCAGGGAATGAGTAGACTGCCCTCTGTCTCTGTATCACAGACACAGTGGATGAGAAGACCGCCCCCTGTCTCTGTATCACAGACTCGGGATGAGTAGCCCGCCTCCTGTCTCTGTATCACACACTCGGGGGATGAGTAGACAGCCCCCTGTCTCTGTATAACAAACTCGGGATGAGTAGACCGCCTCCTGTCTCTGTATCACACACTCGGGGGATGAGTAGACCGCACCCTGTCTCTCTATCACATATTCAGGTTTGAATTGATCACCCCCAGTCTCTGTCTCATGGACCCGGGTGATGAGTAGACTGGCCCATGTCTGTATTTCAGGGACTTTGGGGCTGAGTGGACTGCCCCCTGTCTCTGTATCACAAATTTAGGGAATGAGTAGACCGCTCCCTGTCTCTGTATCACAGACTCAAGGGATGAGTAGACCGTCCCCTGTCTCTGTATCACAGACTCAGTGAATGGGTAGACCGCCCCCTGTCTCTGTGTCAAATACTCAGGGGATGAGTAGAGCGCCCCCTGTCTCTGTATCACAGACTCAGTGAATGAGTAGGCCGCCCCCTGTCTCTGGATCACAGAGTCAGTGGATGAGTAGACCGCCCTCTGTCCCTGTATCACAGACTCAGTGGATGAGAAGACCGCCCCCTGTCTCTGTATCAAATACTCAGGGGATGAGTAGACCGCCCCCTGTCTCTGGATCACAGAGTCAGTGGATGAGTAGACCGCCCCCTGTTTCTGCATCACAGACTCAGTGAATGAGTAGACCGCCCCCTGTCTCTGTTTCACATACTCCGAGGATGAGTAGAGCGCCCCCTGTCTCTGTATCACAGCCACAGTGGATGAGAAGACCGCCCCCTGTCTCTGTGTCAAATACTCAGGGAATGAGTAGAGCGCCCCCTGTCTCTGTAGCACAGACTCAGTGGTAATGAAGACCGTCCCCTTTCTCTGTTTCACAGACTCAGGGGATGACTAGAACGGCCCCTGTCTCTGCATCACAGACTCAGGGGATGAGTAAACTGCACCCTTTCTCTGTATCACACACTCGGGGGATGAGTAGACCGTCCCCTGTCGATGTATCACAGACACACGGGATGAGTAAACTGCCCCCTTTCTCTGTATCACTCACTCGGGGGATGAGTAGACCGTCCCCTGTCGATGTATCACAGACACAGGGGATGAGTAAACTGCCCCCTTTCTCTGTATCACTCACTCGGGGGATGAGTAGACCGTCCCCTGTCGATGTATCACAGACCCAGGGGATGAGTAAACTGCCCCCTTTCTTTGTATCACACACTCGGGGGATGAGTAGACCGCCCCCTGCCTCTGTATCACAGACTCAGGGAATGAGTAGACCGCCCCCTGTCTCTGCATCACAGACTCAGGTGATGAGTAGACCGCACACTTTCTCTGCATGACAGACTCAGGGGATGAGTAGACCGGCCCCTGTCTCTGAATAACAAACTCGGGATGAGAAAACCGCCACCTGTCTCTGTATCACAAATTTAGGGAATGAGTAGACCGCCTCCTGTCTCTGTATCACGGACTCAAGGGATGAGTAGACCACGCCCTGTCTCTGTATCTCAGAGTCAGTAGATGACTAGACCGGCCCTTGTCTTTGTATCACAGACTCAGTGGATGAATGGAACGGCCCCTGTCTTTGCATCACAGACTCAGTGTATGAGTAGAGCGCTCCCTGTCTCTGTATCACAGACTCAGTGGATGAGAAGACCGGCCTCTGTCTCTGTATCAAAGACTCAGGGGATGAGTAGACCGCCCCCTGTCTCTGTATCACAGACTCAGTGGATGAGTATTCCGTCCCCTTTCTCTGTATCACAGACCCAGTGGATGAGAGGACCGGCCCCTGTCTCTGTATCAAAGACTCAGGGGATGAGTAGACCGCCCCCTGTCTCTGTCTCAAAGACTCAGAGGATGAGTAGACCACCCCCTGTCTCTGTATCACAGACTCAAGGGATGAGTAGACCGCCCCCTGTCTCTGTATCACAGACTCAGTGGATGAGAAGACTGGCCCCTGTCTCTGTATCAAAGACTCAGGGGATGAGTCGACCGCCTCCTGTCTCTGTATCACAGACTCAAGGGATGAGTAGACCGCCCCCTGTCTCTGTATCACAGACTCAGTGGATGAGAAGACTGGCCCCTGTCTCTGTATCAAAGACTCAGGGAATGAGTAGACCGCCCCCTGTCTCTGTATCACAGACTCAGTGGATGAGAAGACGGGCCCCTGTCTCTGTATCAAAGACACAGGGGATGAGAAGACGGGCCCCTGTCTCTGTATCAAAGACTCAGGGAATGAGTCGACCGCCTCCTGTCTCTGTATCACAGACTCAAGGGATGAGTAGACCGCCCCCTGTCTCTGTATCACAGACTCAGTGGATGAGAAGACGGGCCCCTGTCTCTGTATCAAAGACTCAGGGAATGAGTAGAGCGCCCCCTGTCTCTGTATCACAGACTCAGTGGATGAGAAGACGGGCCCCTGTCTCTGTATCAAATACTCAAGGGATGAGTAGACCGCCCCCTGTCTCTGGATCACAGAGTCAGTGGATGAGTAGACCGCCCCCTGTTTCTGTATCCCAGACTCAGTGAATGAGTAGAACGCCCCCTGACTCTGTTTCACATACTCTGAGGATGAGTAGAGCGCCCCCTGTCTCTGTATCACAGCCACAGTGGATGAGAAGACCGCCCCCTTTCTCTGTATCTCAGAGTCAGTGGATGACTAGACCGGCCCCTGTCTCTGCATCACAGACTCAGTGTATGAGTAGACAGCCCCCTGTCTCTGCATCACAGACTCAGGGGATGAGTGGACCGCCCCCTGTCTCTGTAGCACAGACTCAGTGGTAATGAAGACCGTCCCCTTTCTCTGTTTCACAGACTCAGGGGATGACTAGAACGGCCCCTGTCTCTGCATCACAGACTCAGGGGATGAGTAAACTGCACCCTTTCTCTGTATCACACACTCGGGGGATGAGTAGACCACCCCCTGCCTCTGTATCACAGACTCAGGGAATGCGTAGACCGCCCCCTGTCTCTGCATCACAGACTCAGGTGATGAGTAGACCGCACACTTTCTCTGCATGACAGACTCAGGGGATGAGTAGACCGGCCCCTGTCTCTGAATAACAAACTCGGGATGAGTATACCGCCCCCTGTCTCTGTATCACAAATTTAGGGAATGAGTAGACCGCCTCCTGTCTCTGTATCACGGACTCAAGGGATGAGTAGACCACGCCCTGTCTCTGTATCTCAGAGTCAGTGGATGACTAGACCGGCCCTTGTCTTTGTATCACAGACCCAGTGGATGAATGGAACGGCCCCTGTCTTTGCATCACAGACTCAGTGTATGAGTAGAGCGCTCCCTGTCTCTGTTTCACAGACTCAGTGGATGAGAAGACCGGCCTCTGTCTCCGTATCAAAGACTCAGGGGATGAGTAGACCGCCCCCTGTCTCTGTATCACAGACTCAGTGGATGAGAGGACCGGCCCCTGTCTCTGTATCAAAGACTCAGGGGATGAGTAGACCGCCCCCTGTCTCTGTCTCAAAGACTCAGAGGATGAGTAGACCACCCCCTGTCTCTGTATCACAGACTCAAGGGATGAGTAGACCGCCCCCTGTCTCTGTATCACAGACTCAGTGGATGAGAAGACTGGCCCCTGTCTCTGTATCAAAGACACAGGGGATGAGAAGACGGGCCCCTGTCTCTGTATCAAAGACTCAGGGAATGAGTCGACCGCCTCCTGTCTCTGTATCACAGACTCAGTGGATGAGAAGACGGGCCCCTGTCTCTGTATCAAAGACTCAGGGAATGAGTAGACCGCCCCCTGTCTCTGTATCACAGACTCAGTGGATGAGAAGACGGGCCCCTGTCTCTGTATCAAAGACTCAGGGGATGAGAAGACCGCCCCCTGTCTCTGTATCACAGACTCAGTGGATGAGAAGACGGGCCCCTGTCTCTGTATCAAAGACTCAGGGGATGAGTAGACCGCCCCCTGTCTCTGTTTCACAGACTCAGGGGATGAGTAGACCGCCTACTGTCTCTGTTTCACAGACTCAGGGGATGAGTAGAGCGCCCCCTGTCTCTTTATCACAGACACAGTGGATGAGAAGACGGGCCCCTGTCTCTGTATCAAAGACTCAGGGAATGAGTCGACCGCCTCCTGTCTCTGTATCACAGACTCAAGGGATGAGTAGACCGCCCCCTGTCTCTGTATCACAGACTCAGTGGATGAGAAGACGGGCCCCTGTCTCTGTATCAAAGACTCAGGGAATGAGTAGACCGCCCCCTGTCTCTGTATCACAGACTCAGTGGATGAGAAGACGGGCCCCTGTCTCTGTATCAAAGACTCAGGGGATGAGAAGACCGCCCCTTGTCTCTGTATCACAGTCTCAGTGGATGAGAAGACGGGCCCCTGTCTCTGTATCAAAGACTCAGGGGATGAGTAGACCGCCCCCTGTCTCTGTATCACAGACTCAGGGGATGAGTAGACTGCCCCTGTCTCTGTATCACAGACTCAGTGGATGAGAAGACGGGCCCCTGTCTCTGTATGAAAGACTCAGGGAATGAGTAGACCGCCCCCTGTCTCTGTATCACAGACTCAGTGGATGAGAAGACGGGCCCCTGTCTCTGTATCAAAGACTCAGGGGATGAGAAGACCGCCCCCTGTCTCTGTATCACAGACTCAGTGGATGAGAAGACGGGCCCCTGTCTCTGTATCAAAGACTCAGGGGATGAGTAGACCGCCCCCTGTCTCTGTTTCACAGACTCAGGGGATGAGTAGACCGCCTCCTGTCTCTGTTTCACAGACTCAGGGGATGAGTAGAGCGCCCCCTGTCTCTTTATCACAGACACAGTGGATGAGAAGACGGGCCCCTGTCTCTCTATCAAAGACTCAGGGAATGAGTCGACCTTCTTGTCTCTGTATCACAGACTCAAGGGATGAGTAGACCGCCCCCTGTCTCTGTATCACAGACTCAGTGGATGAGAAGACGGGCCCCTGTCTCTGTATCAAAGACTCAGGGAATGAGTAGACCGCCCCCTGTCTCCGTATCACAGACTCAGTGGATGAGAAGACGGGCCCCTGTCTCTGTATCAAAGACTCAGGGGATGAGAAGACCGCCCCCTGTCTCTGTATCACAGTCTCAGTGGATGAGAAGACGGGCCCCTGTCTCTGTATCACAGACTCAGGGGATGAGTAGACCGCCCCCTGTCTCTGTATCACAGACTCAGGGGATGAGTAGACTGCCCTCTGTCTCTGTGTCACAGACTCAGGTATGTGTAAACCGCACACATTCTCTGTATGAAAGTCTCAGGGGATGAGTAGACCGCCCCCTGTCTCTGTATCAAAGTCTCAGGGGATGAGTAGACCGCCCCCTGTCTCTGTATCACAGACTCAGGGGATGAGTCGACCGCCTCCTGTCTCTGTATCACAGTCTCAGTGGATGAGAAGACGGGCCCCTGGCTCTGTATCAAAGACTCAGGGAATGAGTAGACCGCCCCCTGTCTCTGTATCACAGACTCAGTGGATGAGAAGAGGGGCCCCTGTCTCTGTATCAAAGACTCAGGGGATGAGAAGACCGCCCCCTGTCTCTGTATCACAGACTCAGTGGATGAGAAGACGGGCCCCTGTCTCTGTATCAAAGACTCAGGGGATGAGTAGACCGCCCCCTGTCTCTGTATCACAGACTCAGGGGATGAGTAGACCGCCCCCTGTCTCTGTATCACAGACTCAGGGGATGAGTAGACCGCGCCCTGTCTCTGTATCACAGACTCAGGGGATGAGTAGACCCCCCCTGTCTCTGTATCACAGACTCAGGGGATGAGTAGACCGCACCCTGTCTCTGTATCACAGACTCAGGTGATGTGTAGATGGCCCCCTGTCTCTGTATCACAGACTCAGGGGATGAGTAGACCACCCCCTGTCTCTGAATCACAGACACAGTGGATGAGTAGACCGCCCCCTGTCTCTGTGTCACAGACTCAGGGGATGAGTAGACCCCCCGTGTCTCTGTATCACAGACTCAGGGGATGAGTAGACCACCCCCTGTCTCTGTATCACAGACTCAGGTGATGTGTAGACCGCACACATTCTCTGCATGACAGACTCAGGGGATGAGTAGACTGCCCCCTGTCTCTGTGTCACAGACTCAGGTGATGTGTAAACCGCACACATTCTCTGTATGAAAGTCTCAGGGATGAGTAGACCAGCCCCTTCCTCTGAATCACAGACCCAGGGGATGAGTAAACTGCCCCTTGTCTCTGTATCTCAGACTCAGGGGATGAGTAGACTGCCCCCTTTCTCTGTATCACACACTCGGGGGATGAGTAGACCGCCCCCTGCCTCTGTATCACAGACTCAGGGAATGAGTAGACTGCCCTCTGTCTCTGTATCACAGACACAGTGGATGAGAAGACCGCCCCCTGTCTCTGTATCACAGACTCGGGATGAGTAGCCCGCCTCCTGTCTCTGTATCACACACTCGGGGGATGAGTAGACCGCCCCCTGTCTCTGTATAACAAACTCGGGATGAGTAGACCGCCTCCTGTCTCTGTATCACACACTCGGGGGATGAGTAGACCGCACCCTGTCTCTCTATCACATACTCAGGTTTGAATTGATCACCCCCAGTCTCTGTCTCATAGACCCGGGTGATGAGTAGACTGGCCCATGTCTGTATTTCAGGGACTTTGGGGCTGAGTGGACTGCCCCCTGTCTCTGTATCACAAATTTAGGGAATGAGTAGACCGCTCCCTGTCTCTGTATCACACACTCAGGGGATGAGCAGACCGCCCCCTGTCACTGTATCACAGACTCAGGGAATGACTAGACCGCCCCCTGTCTCTGTATCACAAACACAGGGGATGAGTAGACCGCCCCCTGTCTCTGTATCACAGACTCGGGGGATGAGTAGACACCCCCTGTCTCTGGATCACAGATTCAGTGAAAGAGTAGACCGCCCCCTGTCTCTGTATCATAGACTCAGGGGATGTGTAGACCGCCCCCTGTCTCTGTATCACAGACTCAGGGGATGTGTAGACCGCCCCCTGTCTCTGTATCACAAACTCAGGGGATGAGTAGACCGCCCCCTGTCTCTGTATCACAAACTCAGGGGATGAATAGACCGCCCCCTGTCTTTGTATCACCAACTCAGGGGATGAGTAGACCGCCCCCAGTCTTTGTATCAACAACTCAGGGGATGAGTAGACCGCCCCCTGTCTCTGTATCACAGACTCTTTGGATGAGTAGACCGTCCCCCGTCTCAGTGTCACAAACTCAGGGAATGAGTAGACCGCCCCCTGTCTCTGTATCACAGACTCTTTGGATGAGAAGACCGGCCCCTGTCGCTGTATCAAAGACTCAGGGGATGAGTAGACTGCCCCCTGTCTCTGCCTCACAGACTCAGTGGATGAGTAGACCGCCCCCTGTCTCTGTATCACAGACTCAGTGGATGAGTAGTCCGTCCCCTGTCTCTGCATCACAGACTCAGTGGATGAGAAGACCGGCCCCTGTCCATGTATCACAGACTCAGGGGGTGAGTAGAGCGCCCCCTGCCTCTCTATCATGGACACATGGGATGAGTAGAGCGCCTCTGTCTCTGTATCATCGACTCAGGGGATGAGTAGACCGCCCCCTGTCTCTGTATCACAGACTCAGTGGATGAGAAGACGGGACCCTGTCTATGTATCAAAGACTCCGGCGATGAATGGACCGCCCCCTGTCTCTGTATCATAGACTCAGTGGATGAGTAGACCGCCTCCTGTCTCTGGATCACAGACTCAAGGGATGAGTAGATCACCTCCTGTCTCTGTATCACAGATCAGTGAATGAGTAGACCGCCCTCTGTCTCTGTATCACAGACTCAGTGGATGAGAAGACCGCCCCCTGTCTCTGTATCACAGACTCAGTGAATGAGAAGACGGGCCCCTGTCACTGTATCAAAGACTCAGGCGATGAATAGATCGCCCCCTGTCTCTGTGTCATAGACTCAGGGGATGAGTAGACCGCCTCCTGTCTCTGTATCACAGACTCAAGGGATGAGTAGACCACTTTCTGTCTCTGTATCACAGACACAGTGGATGAGTAGACCGCCCCCTGTTTCTGTATCACAGCCTCAGGGGATGAGTAGAGCGCCCCCTGTCTCTGTATCACAGACTCAGTGGATGACCAGAACGGCCCCTGTCTCTGCATCACAGACTCAGGGGATGAGTAAACTGCCCCCTTTCTCTGTATCACACACTCGGGGGATGAGTAGACCGTCCCCTGTCGATGTATCACAGACCCAGGGGATGAGTAAACTGCCCCCTTTCTCTGTATCACACACTCGGGGGATGAGTAGACCGCCCCCTGCCTCTGTATCACAGACTCAGGGAATGAGTAGACCGCCCCCTGTATCTGTATCACAGACTCAGGTGATGAGTAGACCGCACATTTTCTCTGCATGACAGACTCAGGGGATGAGTGGACCGGCCCCTGTCTCTGTTTAACAAACTCGGGATGAGTAGACCGCCCCCTGTCTCTGTTTCACAAATTTAGGGAATGAGTAGACCGCCTCCTGTCTCTGTATCACAGACTCAAGGGATGAGTAGACCACCCCCTGTCTCTGTATCTCAGAGTCAGTGGATGACTAGACTGGCCCTTGTCTTTGTATCACAGACTCAGTGGATGACTGGAACGGCCCCTGTCTTTGCATCACAGACTCAGTGTATGAGTAGAGCGCTCCCTGTCTCTGTATCACAGACTGAGTGGATGATAAGACCGGCCTCTGTCTCTGTATCAAAGACTCAGGGGATGAGTAGACCGCCCCCTGTCTCTGTATCACAGACTCAGGGGATGAGTCGACCGCCTCCTGTCTCTGTATCACAGACTCAAGGGATGAGTAGACCGCACCCTGTCTGCATCACAGACACAGTGGATGAGAAGACTGGCCCCTGTCTCTGTATCAAAGACACAGGGGATGAGTAGACCGCCTCCTGTCTCTGTTTCACAGACTCAGGGGATGAGTAGAGCGCCCCCTGTCTCTGTATCACAGACACAGTGGATGAGAAGACGGGCCCCTGTCTCTGTATCAAAGACTCAGGGAATGAGTCGACCGCCTCCTGTCTCTGTATCACAGACTCAAGGGATGAGTAGACCGCCCCCTGTCTCTGTATCACAGACTCAGTGGATGAGAAGACGGGCCCCTGTCTCTGTATCAAAGACTCAGTGGATGAGTAGCCCGCCCCCTGTCTCTGTATCACAGACTCAGTGGATGAGAAGACGGGCCCCTGTCTCTGTATCAAAGACTCAGGGGATGAGAAGACCGCCCCCTGTCTCTGTATCACAGACTCAGTGGATGAGAAGACGGGCCCCTGTCTCTGTATCAAAGACTCAGGGGATGAGTAGACCGCCCCCTGTCTCTGTATCACAGACTCAGGGGATGAGTAGACCCCCCCCTGTCTCTGTATCACAGACTCAGGGGATGAGTAGACCCCCCACTGTCTCTGTATCACAGACTCAGGGGATGAGTAGACCCCCCCTGTCTCTGTATCACAGACTCAGGGGATGAGTAGACCGCACCCTGTCTCTGTATCACAGACTCAGGGGATGAGTAGACCGCCCCCTGTCTCTGTATCACAGACACAGTGGATGAGTAGACCGCCCCCTGTCTCTGTATCACAGACTCAGGGGATGAGTAGACCCCCCCTGTCTCTGTATCACAGACTCAGGGGATGAGTAGACCGCACCCTGTCTCTGTATCACAGACTCAGGTGATGTGTAGACCGCCCCCTGTCTCTGTATCACAGACACAGTGGATGAGTAGACCGCCCCCTGTCTCTGTATCACAGACTCAGGGGATGAGTAGACCCCCCCTGTCTCTGTATCACAGACTCAGGGGATGAGTAGACCACCCCCTGTCTCTGTATCACAGACTCAGGTGATGTGTAGACCGCACACATTCTCTGCATGACAGACTCAGGGGATGAGTAGACTGCCCCCTGTCTCTGTGTCACAGACGCAGGTCATGTGTAAACCGCACACATTCTCTGTATGAAAGTCTCAGGGGATGAGTAGACCGCCCCCTTCCTCTGAATCACAGACCCTGTGGATGAGTAAACTGCCCCTTGTCTCTGTATCTCAGACTCAGGGGATGAGTAGACTGCCCCCTTTCTCTGTATCACACACTCGGGGGATGAGTAGACCGCCCCCTCCCTCTGTATCACAGATTCAGGGAATGAGTAGACTGCCCTCTGTCTCTGTATCACAGACACAGTGGATGAGAAGACCGCCCCCTGTCTCTGTATCACAGACTCGGGATGAGTAGCCCGCCTCCTGTCTCTGTATCACACACTCGGGGGATGAGTAGCCCGCCCCCTGTCTCTGTATAACAAACTCGGGATGAGTAGACCGCCTCCTGTCTCTGTATCACACACTCGGGGGATGAGTAGACCGCACCCTGTCTCTCTATCACATACTCAGGTTTGAATTGATCACCCCCAGTCTCTGTCTCATAGACCCGGGTGATGAGTAGACTGGCCCATGTCTGTATTTCAGGGACTTTGGGGCTGAGTGGACTGCCCCCTGTCTCTGTATCACAAATTTAGGGAATGAGTAGACCGCTCCCTGTCTCTGTATCAAACACTCAGGGGATGAGCAGACCGCCCCCTGTCACTGTATCACAGACTCAGGGAATGACTAGACCGCGCCCTGTCTCTGTATCACAAACACAGGGGATGAGTAGACCGCCCCCTGTCTCTGTATCACAGCCTCGGGGGATGAGTAGACCCCCCCTGTCTCTGTATCACAGATTCAGGTGATGAGTAGACCGCCCCCTGTCGCAGTATCACAGACTCAGTGAATGAGTAGACCGCCCCCTGTCTCTGCATCACAGACTCAGGGGATGTGTAGACCGCCCCCTGTCTCTGTATCACAAACTCAGGGGATGAGTCGACCGCCCCCTGTCTCTGTATCACAAACTCAGGGGATGAGTAGACCGCCCCCTGTCTTTGTATCACCAACTCAGGGGATGAGTAGACCGCCCCCAGTCTTTGTATCAACAACTCAGGGGATGAGTAGACCGCCCCCTGTCTCTGTATCACAGACTCTTTGGATGAGTAGACCGTCCCCCGTCTCAGTGTCACAAACTCAGGGAATGAGAAGACCGCCCCCTGTATCTGTATCACAGACTCTTTGGATGAGTAGACCGTCCCCTGTCTCTGTATCACAGACTCAGTGGATGAGAAGACCGGCCCCTGTCGCAGTATCAAAGACACAGGGGATGAGTAGACTGCCCCCTGTCTCTGCATCACAGACTCAGTGGATGAGTAGACCGCCCCCTGTCTCTGTATCACAGACTCAGTGGATGAGTAGTCCGTCCCCTGTCTCTGCATCTCAGACTCAGTGGATGAGAAGACCGGCCCCTGTCCATGTATCACAGACTCAGGGGATGAGTAGACTGCCCCCTGTCTCTGTATCACAGACTCAGGGGGTGAGTAGAGCGCTCCCTGTCTCTCTATCATGGACACATGGGATGAGTAGAGCGCCTCTGTCTCTGTATCATCGACTCAGGGGATGAGTAGACCGCCTCCTGTCTCTGTATCAAAGACTCAGGCGATGAATAGACCGCCCCCTGTCTCTGTATCACAGACTCAGGGAATGAGTAGACCGCCTCCTGTCTCTGTGTCATAGACTCAGGGGATGAGTAGACCGCCTCCTGTCTCTGGATCACAGATTCAAGGGATGAGTAGACCACCTCCTGTCTCTGTATCACAGATCAGTGAATGAGTAGACCGCCCTCTGTCTCTGTATCACAGACTCAGTGGATGAGAAGACCGCCCCCTGTCTCTGTATCACAGACTCAGTGAATGAGAAGACGGGCCCCTGTCTCTGTATCAAAGACTCAGGCGATGAATAGATCGCCCCCTGTCTCTGTGTCATAGACTCAGGGGATGAGTAGACCGCCTCCTGTCTCTGTATCACAGACTCAAGGGATGAGTAGACCACCCCCTGTCTCTGTATCACAGACACAGTGGATGAGTAGACCGCCCCCTGTTTCTGTATCACAGACTCAGGGGATGAGTAGAGCGCCCCCTGTCTCTGTATCACAGACTCAGTGGATGACTAGAACGGCCCCTGTCTCTGCATCACAGACTCAGGGGATGAGTAAACTACCCCCTTTCTCTGTATCACACACTCGGGGGATGAGAAGACCGTCCCCTGTCGATGTATCACAGACCCAGGGGATTTGTAAACTGCCCCCTTTCTCTGTATCACACACTCGGGGGATGAGTAGACCGCCCCCTGCCTCTGTATCACAGACTCAGGGAATGAGTAGACCGCACCCTGTCTCTGTATCACAGACTCAGGTGATGAGTAGACCGCACACTTTCTCTGCATGACAGACTCAGGGGATGAGTAGGCCGGCCCCTGTCTCTGTATAACAAACTCGGGATGAGTAGACCGCCCCCTGCCTCTGTATCACAGACTCAGGGAATGAGTAGACCGCACCCTGTCTCTGTATCACAGACTCAGGTGATGAGTAGACCGCACACTTTCTCTGCATGACAGACTCAGGGGATGAGTAGGCCGGCCCCTGTCTCTGTATAACAAACTCGGGATGAGTAGACCGCCCCCTGTCTCTGTATCACAAATTTAGGGAATGAGTAGACCGCCTCCTGTCTCTGTATCACAGACTCAAGGGATGAGTAGACCACCCCCTGTCTCTGTATCTCAGAGTCAGTGGATGACTAGACCGGCCCTTGTCTTTGTATCACAGACTCAGTGGATGACTGGAACGGCCCCTGTCTTTGCATCACAGACTCAGTGTATGAGTAGAGCGCTCCCTGTCTCTGTATCACAGACTGAGTGGATGAGAAGACCGGCCTCTGTCTCTGTATCAAAGACTCAGGGGATGAGTAGACCGCCCCCTGTCTCTGTATCAAAGACTCAGTGGATGAGTAGTCCGTCCCCTTTCTCTGTGTCACAGACTCAGTGGATGAGAGGACCGTCCCCTGTCTCTGTATCAAAGACTCAGGGGATGAGTAGACCGCTCTCTGTCTCTGTATCAAAGACTCAGGGGATGAGTAGACCGCCCCCTGTCTCTGTATCACAGACTCAGGGGATGAGTCGACCGCCTCCTGTCTCTGTATCACAGACTCAAGGGATGAGTAGACCGCCCCCTGTCTCTGTATCACAGACTCAGTGGATGAGAAGACGGGCCCCTGTCTCTGTATCAAAGACTCAGGGAATGAGTAGACCGCCCCCTGTCTCTGTATCACAGACTCAGTGGATGAGAAGACGGGCCCCTGTCTCTGTATCAAAGACTCAGCGGATGAGTAGACCGCCTACAGTCTCTGTTTCACAGACTCAGGGGATGAGTAGAGCGCCCCCTGTCTCTGTATCACAGACACAGTGGATGAGAAGACGGGCCCCTGTCTCTGTATCAAAGACTCAGGGAATAAGTCGACCGCCTCCTGTCTCTGTATCACAGACTCAAGGGATGAGTAGACCGCCCCCTGTCTCTGTATCACAGACACATTGGATGAGTAGACCGCCCCCTGTCTCTGTATCACAGACTCAGGGAATGAGTAGAACGTCCCCTGTCTCTGTATCACACACTCAGTGGATGAGAAGACGGGCCCCTGTCTCTGTATCAAAGACTCAGGCGATGAATAGACCGCCCCCTGTCTCTGTGTCATAGACTCAGGGGATGAGTAGACCACCCCCTGTCTCTGTATCACAGACTCAGGTGATGAGTAGACCGCCCCCTGTTTCTGTATCACAGACTCAGTGAATGAGTAGACCGCCCCCTGTCTCTGTATCACAGACTCAAGGGATGAGTAGACCGCCCCCTGTCTCTGGATCTCAGAGTCAGTGGATGATTAGAACGGCCCCTGTCTTTGCATCACAGACTCAGTGCATGAGTTGACAGCCCCCTGTCTCTGCATCACAGACTCAGGGGGTGAGTAGACCGTCCCCTGTCTCTGTATCACAGAATCAGTGGATGAGTAGACAGCCCCCTGTCTCTGTATCACAGACTCAGGGGATGAGTAGACCCCCCCTGTCTCTGTATCACAGACTCAGGGGATGAGTAGACACCCCTCGTCTATGTATCACAGACTCAGGGGATGAGTAGACCGCCTCCTGTCTCTGTATCACAGACTCAAGGGATGAGTAGACCACCCCCTGTCTCTGTCTCACAGACACAGTGGATGAGTAGACCGCTCCCTGTTTCTGTATCACAGACTCAGGGGATGAGTAGAGCGCCCCCTGTCTCTGTATCTCAGACTCAGTGGATGACTAGAACGGCCCCTGTCTCTGCATCACAGACACAGGGGATGAGTAAACTGCCCCCTTTCTCTGTATCACACACTCGGCTGATGAGTAGCCCGTCCCCTGTCGATGCATCACAGACCCAGGGGATGAGTAAACTGCCCCCTTTCTCTGTATCACACACTCGGGGGATGAATAGACCGCCCCCTGTCTCTGTATCACAGACTCAGGTGATGAGTAGACCGCACACTTTCTCTGCATGACAGACTCAGGGGTTGAGTAGACCGGCCCCTGTCTCTGTATAACAAACTCGGGATGAGTAGACCGCCCCCTGTCTCTGTATCACAAATTTAGGGAATGAGTAGACCGCCTCCTGTCTCTCTATCACAGACTCAAGGGATGAGTAGACCACCCCCTGTCTCTGTATCTCAGAGTCAGTGGATGACTAGACCGGCCCTTGTCTTTGTATCACAGACTCAGTGGATGACTGGAACGGCCCCTGTCTTTGCATCACAGACTCAGTGGATGAGTAGAGCGCTCCCTGTCTCTGTATCACAGACTCAGTGGATGAGAAGACCGGCCTCTGTCTCTGTATCAAAGACTCAGGGAATGAGTAGACCGCCCCCTGTCTCTGTATCACAGACTCAGTGGATGAGAAGACGGGCCCCTGTCTCTGTATCAAAGACTCATGGAATGAGTAGACCGCCCCCTGTCTCTGTATCACAGACTCAGTAGATGAGAAGACGGTCCCCTGTCTCTGTATCAAAGACTCAGGGGATGAGTAGACCGCCCCCTGTCTCTGTATCACAGACTCAAGGGATGAGTAGAGCGCCCCCTGTCTCTGTATCACAGACACAGTGGATGAGAAGACGGGCCCCTGTCTCTGTATCACAGACTCAGGGGATGAGTAGACCGCCCCCTGTCTCTGGATCTCAGAGTCAGTGGATGACTAGAACGGCCCCTGTCTTTGCATCACAGACTCAGTGCATGAGTAGACAGCCCCCTGTCTCTGCATCACAGACTCAGGGGGTGAGTAGACCGTCCCCTGTCTCTGCATCACAGACTCAGTGGATGAGTAGACAGCCCCCTGTCTCTGTATCACAGACTCAGGGGATGAGTAGACCCCCCCTGTCTCTGTATCACAGACTCAGGGGATGAGTAGACCGCCCCCTGTCTCTGTATCACAGACTCAGGGGATGAGTAGACACCCCTCGTCTATGTATCACAGACTCAGGGGATGAGTAGACCGCGCCCTGTCTCTGTATCACAGACTCAGGGGATGAGTAGACCATCCCCTTCCTCTGTATCACAGACCCAGGGTATGAGTAAACTGCCCCTTGTCTCTGTATCTCAGACTCAGGGGATGAGTAGACTGCCCCCTTTCTCTGTATCACAGACTCAGGGAATGAGCAGACAGCCCCCTGTCTCTTTATCACACAATCGGGGGTTGAGTAGACCTCCCCCTTCCTCTGTATCACAGACTCAGGGGATGGGTAGACCGCCCCCTGTTTCTGTATCACAGACTCAGGTGATGTGTAGACCGCACACATTCTCTGTATGACAGACTCAGGGGATGAGTAGACCGCCACCTGTCTCTGTATCACAGACCCAGGGGATGAGTAAACTGCCCCTTGTCTCTGTATCACAGACGCAGGTAATGAGTAGACCGCCCCCTGTCTCTGTATAACAAACTCGGGATGAGTGGACCGCCCCCTGTCTCTGTATATAATAAAAGCAAAATACTGGGGATGCTGGAAATCTGAAACAAAAACAAGAAATGCTGGAATTACTCAGCAGGTCTGGCAGCATCTGTGGAAAGAGAAGCAGAGTTAACGTTTCGGGTTTGTGACCCTTCTTCGGAACTGACAAATATTAGAAAAGTCACAGATTATAAACAAGTGAGGTGCGGGTTGGGCAAGAGATAACAAAGGAGAAGGTGCAGATTGGACCAGGCCACATAGCTGACCAAAAGGTCACGGAGCAAAGGCAAACAATATGTTAATGGTATAATAAAAGCAAAATACTGCGGATGCTGGAAATCTGAAACAAAAACAAGAAATGCTGGATTCACTCAGCAGGTCTGGCAGCATCTGTGGAAAGAGAAGCAGAGTTAACGTTTCGGGTCAGTGACCCTTCTTCGGAACTGGTGTTAATGGTGTTTTGAAAGACAAAGCATTAGTACAGATTAGGTGTGAATATACTGAATATAGAACATCAGCAAGTGCAAACCTGAAGAAAAACAACCTGAAAAAAACAGTGGGTAAGCAAACTGAACAAACTAAGTTGAAATGAAATAAATGCAAAATATGTAAAAAGGAATGCAAAAAAAAAGGAAGAAAAAATAACTAAAAATGACTAAAAATGAAAGTAAAGTGGGGGGCTGTCATGCTCTGAAATTATTGAACTCAATGTTCAGTCCGGCAGGCTGTAGTGTGCCTAATCGGTAGATGAGATGCTGTTCCTCGAGCTTGTGTTGATGTTCACTGGAACACTGCAGCAATCCCAGGACAGAGATGTGAGCATGAGAGCAGGGGGGAGTGTTGAAATGGCAAGCAACCGGAAGCTCAGGGTCCTGCTTGCGGACTGAGCGGAGATGTTCCGCAAAGCCTTCACCCAGTCTGCGCTTGGTCTCCCCAATGTAGAGGAGACCACACTGTGAGCAGCGAATACAGTATACTACGTTGAAAGAAGTACAAGTAAATCGCTGCTTCACCTGAAAGGAGTGTTTGGGGCCTGGGATAGTGAGGAGAGAGGAGGTAAATGGGCAGGTATTACACCTCCTGCGATTGCAAGGGAAGGTGCCCTGGGACGGGGACGAGGTGGTGGGGGTAATGGAGGAGTGGACCAGGGTGTCGCGGAGGGAACGATCCCTTCGGAATGCTGACAGGGGAAGGGAGGGGAAGATGCGACTGGTAGTGGCATCACGCTGGAGGTGGCGAAAATGGCGGAGGATGATCCTTTGGATATGGAGGCTGGTGGGATGAAAAGTGAGGACAAGGGGAACCCTGTCACGGTTCTGGGAGGGAGGGGAAGGGGTGAGGGTAGAGGTGCGGGGAATGGGTCGGACACGGTTGAGGGCCCTGTCAACCACAGTGGGGGGAAATCCTCGGTTGAGGAAAAAGGAGGTCATATCAGAAGCACCATCATGGAAGGTAGCATCATCAGAGCAGCTGTGTCGGAGACGGAGAAACTGGGAGAATGGAATGGAGTCCTTACAGGAGGTAGGGTGTGAAGAAGTGTAGTCGAGGTAGCTGTGGGAGTCAGTGGGCTTATAATGGATATTGGTAGACAACCTATCCCCCGAGATGGAGACAGAGAAGTCGAGGAAGGGAAGGGAAGTGTCAGAGATGGACCATGTAAAGGTGAGAGAAGGGTGGAAATTGGAAGCAAAGTTGATAAAGTTTTCTAGTTCGGGGCGGGAGCAGGAAACGGCACCGATACAGTCATCAATGTACCGGAAAAAGAGTTGGGGGAGGGGGCCTGAGTAGGACTGGAACAAAGAATGCTCGACATATCCCACAAAAAGACAGGCATAACTAGGACCCATGCGGGTACCCATAGCGACACCTTTTACTTGAAGGAAGTGCGTGGAGTTGAAGGAGAAGTTGTTCAATGTGAGAACAAGTTCAGCCAGGCGGAGGAGGGTGTTGGTGGATGGGGACTGGTTGGGCCTCTGTTCCAGGAAGAAGCGGAGAGCCCTCAAACCGTCCTGGTGGGGGATGGAGGTGTAGACCGATTGGACGTCCATAGTGAAGAGGAGGCGGTTGGGACCAGGAAACTGGAAATTGTCAAAATGACGTAGGGCGTCAGAAGAGTCACGGATGTAGGTGGGAAGAGACTGGACCAGCGGAGAAAAGATAGAGTCTAGAGAGGAAGAAATAAGTTCAGTTGGGCAGGAGCAGGCTGACACAATGGGTCTGCCGGGACAGTCCCGACGGGATTTTCGTTTGTCTCTTTTACCTTGTTCACCTTCATTGCTTTCTATTTCCCTCCTGGTGTTTGATAAGGTATCTACCAAAACTCGTTTTCACAGCCACATTTCCTTCCTCAGTGACTGTCTCCGGCTCCGACTGATTCCACGTGGATTCCAACTGCAGTTTCACCCATCATGCTTTGAAACCACCCAGGGTCACGGGTATCTCCGAGAAATACAACGGTCCTCGGACTGCTACTCTCGCCGCATCCTGAGATCCACACTCAGTGCTATGCGCCGCCATATGCACACACTGGACCTCTCTCTCCAGCAGCACCGTCTCACCTTATTTCAAATCTGTTCTACTCCGCAGTTTCATCTCATCTTACGTCTCATCCGACGCATTAACAAAAAACTTTTTTTCTTCCTTTCAGGTGTTAAGGAACGCAAGCTCCAGCAGCTGATGGGGACTAATGCCCCTCCAGATCCTCCTTCCGCTTCACTTCCCTTTGACCCCACCCCTTCTGATCTGACCCCTTGCCGTGTATTCACTATACCCTCTGACCTCCCCCTCTCTGATGCTGAGCGTTCTGTACTCAGCAAAGGTCTCAATTTTATCCCCTTACGCCCCCACCTCAATGAATTTCGCGCTTGGCATGACGTTGAGCTCTTCTTCCGTCGCCTCCGCCTCCGGGCTCATTTCTTCGACCAGGAGTCCTCCCCCCGACCAGCAGACCCATTCACCCGCCTCCAGCATTCTCCCTCGACCAGGACCCCTCACCCTGGCCTCTTACCCGCTCTTGATCTCTTCATTGAAAACTGTCGGCGAGACATTGGTCCTCTCAATTTCTCTGCCCCCCTCACTCACTCTAACCTGTCCCCCTCTGAACTTGAAGCACTGCGTTCTCTCAGGTCTAACCCCGACATGGTCATCAAACTTGCAGACAAGGGTGGTGCTGTTGCTGTATGGCGTACCGACCTCTACCTTGCAGAAGCTCAACGCCAACTCACAGACACCTCTTCCTACCTCCCTCTGGACCATGACCCCACCACCGAACATCAAGCAACCGTCCAAAGGACTGTCACTGACCTCATCCCCTCTGGAGATCTTCCCTCTACAGCTTCCAAACTCATAGTCCCGCAACCCTGGACAGCCCGCTTCTACCTCCTTCCCAAAATCCACAAACGGGACTGTCCCAGCAGACCCATTGTGTCAGCCTGCTCCTGCCCAACTGAACTTATTTCTTCCTATCTAGACTCTATCTTTTCTCCGCTGGTCCAGTCTCTTCCCACCTACATCCATGACTCTTCTGACGCCCTACGTCATTTTGACAATTTCCAGTTTCCTGGTCCCAACCGCCTCCTCTTCACTATGGACGTCCAATCGCTCTACACCTCCATCCCCCACCAGGATGGTTTGAGGGCTCTCCGCTTCTTCCTGGAACAGAGGCCCAACCAGTCCCCATCCACCAACACCCTCATCCGCATGGCTGACCTTGTTCTCACATTTAACAACTTCTCCTTCAACTCCATGCATTTCCTTCAAGTAAAAGGTGTCGCTATGGGTACCCGCATGGGTCCTAGTTATGCCTGTCTTTTTGTGGGATATGTCGAGCATTCTTTGTTCCAGTCCTACTCAGGCCCCCTCCCCCAACTCTTTTTCCGGTACATTGATGACTGTATCGGTGCCGTTTACTGCTCCCGCCCCGAACTAGAAAACTTTATCAACTTTGCATCCAATTTCCACCCTTCTCTCACCTTTACATGGTCCATCTCTGACACTGCCCTTCCTCGACTTCTCTGTCTCCATCTCTGGGGATAGGTTGTCTACCAATATCCATTTTAAGCCCACTGACTCCCACAGCTACCTCGACTACACTTCTTCACACCCTACCTCCTGTAAGAACTCCATTCCATTCTCCCAGTTTCTCCGTCTCCGACGCATCTGCTCTGATGATGCTACCTTCCATGACGGTGCTTCTGATATGACCTCCTTTTTCCTCAACCGAGGATTTCCCCCCACTGTGGTTGACAGGGCCCTCAACCGTGTCCGACCCATTCCCCGCACCTCTACCCTCACCCCTTCCCCTCCCTCCCAGAACCGTGACAGGGTTCCCCTTGTCCTCACTTTTCATCCCACCAGCCTCCATATCCAAAGGATCATCCTCCGCCATTTTCGCCACCTCCAGCGTGATGCCACTACCAGTCGCATCTTCCCCTCCCTTCCCCTGTCAGCATTCCGAAGGGATCGTTCCCTCCGCGACACCCTGGTCCACTCCTCCATTACCCCCACCACCTCGTTTCCGTCCCAGGGCACCTTCCCTTGCAATCGCAGGAGGTGTAATACCTGCCCATTTACCTCCTCTCTCCTCACTATCCCAGGCCCCAAACACTCCTTTCAGGTGAAGCAGCGATTTACTTGTACTTCTTTCAACGTAGTATACTGTATTCGCTGCTCACAGTGTGGTCTCCTCTACATTGGGGAGACCAAGCGCAGACTGGGTGAACGCTTTGCGGAACATCTCCGCTCAGTCCGCAAGCAGGACCCTGAGCTTCCGGTTGCTTGCCATTTCAACACTCCCCCCTGCTCTCATGCTCACATCTCTGTCCTGGGATTGCTGCAGTGTTCCAGTGAACATCAACGCAAGCTCGAGGAACAGCATCTCATCTATCGATTAGGGACACTACAGCCTGCTGGACTGAACATTGAGTTCAATAATTTCAGAGCATGACAGCCCCCCACTTTACTTTCATTCTTAGTCATTTTTAGTTATTTTTTCTTCCTTTTTTTTGCATTCCTTTTTACATTTTTTACAATCTTTTTTTGCATTTATTTCATTTCATCTTAGTTTGTTCAGTTTGCATACCCACTGCTTTTTTCAGGTTGTTTTTCTTCAGGTTTGCACTTGCTGATGTTCTATATTCAGTATATTCACACCTAATCTGTACTAATGCTTTGTCTTTCAACACACCATTAACATATTGTTTGCCTTTGCTCCGTGACCTTTTGGTCAGCTATGTGGCCTGGTCCAATCTGCACCTTCCCCTTTGTTATCTCTTGCCCAACCCGCACCTCACTTGTTTATAATCTGTGACTTTTCTAAAATTTGTCAGTTCCGAAGAAGGGTCACTGACCCGAAACGTTAACTCCGCTTCTCTTTCCACAGATGCTGCCAGACCTGCTGTGTGAATCCGGCATTTCTTGTTTTTGTTTCAGATTTCCAGCATCCACAGTATTTTGCTTTTATTCCCGTATTCCTATCACATCCCCACCTGTCCCTAAATATTTCCCTACCACCTACCTATACTAGGGGCAATTTATGATGGCCAATTAACCTATCAACCTGCAAGTCTTTGGCATGTGGGAGGAAACCGGAGCACCGGGAGGAAACCCACGCTGACACAGGGAGAACTTGCAAACTCCGCAGAGGCAATACCCAGAATCGAACCCGGTTCCCTGGAGCTGTGAGGCTGCGGTGCTAACCACAGCTGCGATGTGCACCCCCACCCCTCCTCCCCCGCAGTCTGTGCCTGTGTTACTGGGTATCAGTTTATGTCTTTGTTACTTGGTGTCAGTGGATGTCTGTGTTACTTGGTGTAAGTGTGTGGCTTTGTTACTGGGTGTCAGTGAGTGTCTGTGTTACTGGGTGTCAGTTTATGTCTTTGTTACTGGGTGTCAGTGTATGTCTTTGTTACTTGGTGTAAGTGTATGTCTGTGTTACTGGGTATCAGTGTCTGTCTTTGTTACTTGGTGTCAGTGTATGTCTTTGTTACTGAGTGTCAGTGTGTGTCTTTGTGACTTGGTGTCAGTGTATGTCTCTGTTACTTGGTGTAAGTGTGTGTCTGTGTTACTGGGTATCATTTTATGTCTTTGTTACTTGGTGTCAGTGTATGTCTGTGTTACTTGGTGTAAGTGTGTGTCTTTGTTACTTGGTGTCAGTGTATGTCTTTGTTACTTGGTGTAAGTGTGTGGCTGTGTTACTGGGTGTCAGTGTGTGTCTTTGTATGTGTCTGTTCCTGTGTGTCAGTGTTTCTCTATGTTACTGGGTGTCAGTGTGTGTTTGTCTGTGTTACTGGGTGTCAGTGTGTGTCTGTTTTAATTGGTGTAAGTGTATGTCTTTGTTGCTTGGTTTCAGTGTCTGTCTGTGTTACTGGGCATCAGTGCATGTCTTTGTTTCTTGGTGTCAGTGTATGTCTTTGTTACTTGTTGTCAGTGTGTGTCTGTGTTACTGGGTGTCAGTGTATGTCTTTGTGACTTGGTGTCAATGTGTGTCTTTGTTACTTTGTGTCAGTGTATGTCTTTGTTGCTTGGTTTCAGTGTCTGTCTGTGTTACTGGGCATCAGTGCATGTCTTTGTTTCTTGGTGTCAGTGTATGTCTTTGTTACTTGTTGTCAGTGTGTGTCTGTGTTACTGGGTGTCAGTGTATGTCTTTGTGACTTGGTGTCAATGTGTGTCTTTGTTACTTTGTGTCAGTGTATGTCTGTGTTACTTGGTGTAAGTGTGTGTCTTTGTGACATGGTCTCAGTGGATGTCTTTGTTACTTGGTGTAAGTGTGTATACTAATCCTACACTAATCCCGTATTCCTATCACATCCCCACCTGTCCCTATATATTTCCCTACCACCTACCTATACTAGGGGCAATTTATAATGGCCAATTAACCTATCAACCTGCAAGTCTTTGGCATGTGGGAGGAAACCGGAGCACCCGGAGGAAACCCACGCAGTCACAGGGAGAACTTACAAACTCCGCACAGGCAGTCCCCAGAATCGAACCCGGGTCCCTGGAGCTGTTAGGCTGCGGTGCCAAACACTGCGCCAATGTGCCCCCCCCCCCTCCACCCCAGTGTGTGTCTGTGTTACTGGGTATCAGTGTATGTCTGTGTTACTTGTTGTAAGTGTGTGTCTGTGTTACTGGGTATCAGAGTATGTCTTTGTGACTTGGTGTCAGTGTATGTCTTTGTTACTGGGTGTCAGTGTGTGTCTTTGTGACTTGGTGTCAGTGTATGTCTTTGTTACTTGGTGTAAGTGTGTGTCTGTGTTACTGGGTATCAGAGTATGTCTTTGTGACTTGGTGTCAGTGTATGTCTTTGTTACTGGGTGTCAGTGTGTGTCTTTGTGACTTGGTGTCAGTGTATGTCTGTGTTACTTGGTGTAAGTGTGTGTCTGTGTTACTGGGTATCAATGTTTGTCTTTGTTACTTGGTGTCAGTGTGTGTCTGTATTACTTGGTGTAAGTGTGTGTCTTTGTTACTTGGTGTAAGTGTATGTCTTTGTTACTTGGTGTCAGTGTACGTCTGTGTTCCTGGGTGTCAGTGTGTGCCTTTGTGACTTGGTGACTGTGTATGTCTTTGTTACTTGGTGTAATTGTCTGTCTTTGTTACTTGGTGTCAGTGTATGTCTGTATTACTTGGTGTAAGTGTGTGTCTTTGTTACTTGGTGTAAGTGTATGACTTTGTTACTTGGTATCAGTGTACGTCTGTGTTCCTGGGTGTCAGTGTGTGCCTTTGTGACTTGGTGTCAGTGTATGTCTTTGTTACTTGGTGTAAGTGTGTGTCTGTGTTACTGGGTATCAGTGTATGTCTTTGTTACTTGGTGTCAGTGTATGTCAAAATACTTGGTGTAAGTGTATGTCTTTGTTACTTGGTGTAATTGTCTGTCTTTGTTACTTGGCGTAAGTGTATCACTGTGTTACTGGGTATCAGTGCATGTCTTTTTGACTTGATGTCAGTGTGTGTCTGTGTTACTGGGTATCAGTGTCTTTCTTTGTGACTTGGTATCAGTGTATGTCTTTGTGACTTGGTGTCAGTGTATGTCTTTGTTACTTGGTGTCAGTGTACGTCTGTGTTCCTGGGTGTCAGTGTGTGCCTTTGTGACTTGGTGTCAGTGCATGTCTGTGTTACTTGGTGTAAATGTGTGTCTTTGTTACTTGGTGTAATTGTACGTCTTTGTTCCTTGGTATCAGTGTACGTCTGTGTTCCTGGTTGTCAGTGTGTGCCTTTGTGACTTGGTGTCAGTGTATGTCTTTGTTACTTGGTGTAAGTGTGTGTCTGTGTTACTGGGTATCAGTGTATGTCTTTGTTACTTGGTGTCAGTGTATGTCAAAATACTTGGTGTAAGTGTATGTCTTTGTTACTTGGTGTAATTGTCTGTCTTTGTTACTTGGCGTAAGTGTATCACTGTGTTACTGGGTATCAGTGCATGTCTTTTTGACTTGATGTCAGTGTGTGTCTGTGTTACTGGGTATCAGTGTCTTTCTTTGTGACTTGGTATCAGTGTATGTCTTTGTGACTTGTTGTCAGTGTATGTCTTTGTTACTTGGTGTCAGTGTACGTCTGTGTTCCTGGGTGTCAGTGTGTGCCTTTGTGACTTGGTTTCAGTGCATGTCTGTGTTACTTGGTGTAAATGTGTGTCTTTGTTACTTGGTGTAATTGTACGTCTTTGTTCCTTGGTATCAGTGTATGTCTTTGTGACTTGGTGTCAGTGTATGTCTTTGTTACTGGGTGTCAGTGTGTGTCTTTGTGACTTGGTGTCAGTGTATGTCTTTGTTACTTGGTGTAAGTGTGTGTCTGTGTTACTGGGTATCAGTGTATGTCTTTGTTACTTGGTGTAACTGTGTGTCTGTGTTACTGGGTATCAGTGTATGTCTTTGTGACTTGATGTCTGTATGTCTTTGTTACTGGATGTCAGTGTGTGTCTTTGTGACTTGGTGTCAGTGTGTGTCTTTGTTACTTGGTGTAAGTGTGCGTCTATGTTACTGGGTATCAGTGTATGTCTTTGCTACTTGGAGTCAGTGTATGTCAAAATACTTGGTGTCAGTGTATGTCTTTGCTACTTGGTGTAATCGTCTGTCTTTGTTACTTTGTGTCAGTGTATGTCTGTGTTACTTGTTGTAAGTGTGTGTCTTTGTTACTTGGTGTAAGTGTACGTCTTTGTTACTTGATGTCAGTGTGTGTCTGTGTTACTGGGCATCAGTGTATGTCTTTTTGACTTGGTGTCAGCGTATGTCTTTGTGACTTGGTGTCAGTGTATGTCAAAATACTTGGTGTCAGTGTATGTCTTTGCTACTTGGTGTAATCGTCTGTCTTTGTTACTTTGTGTCAGTGTATGTCTGTGTTACTTGTTGTAAGTGTGTGTCTTTGTTACTTGGTGTAAGTGTACGTCTTTGTTACTTGATGTCAGTGTGTGTCTGTGTTACTGGGCATCAGTGTATGTCTTTTTGACTTGGTGTCAGTGTATGTCTTTGTTACTGGGTGTCAGTGTGTGTCTGTGTTACTTGGTGTCAGTGTATGTCTTTGTTACTGTGTATCAGTGTTTCTCTGTGTTACTGGGTGTCAGTGTGTGTTTGTTTGTGTTACTGGGTTTCAGTGTGTGTCTGTGACACGAGGAGTCGGTATTTAGTTTAGTTTAGAGACACAGCACTTAAACAGGCCCTTCGGCCCACCGAGACTGTGCCGACCATCAACAACCAATTTATACAAATCCTTCACTAATCCCGTATTCCTATCACATCCCAACCTGTCCCTATATATTTCCCTACCACCTACCTATGCTAGGGGCAATTTATAATGGCCAATTAACCTATCAACCTGCTAGTCTTTGGCATGTGGGAGGAAACCGGAGCACCGGGAGGAACCCCACGCAGACACAGGGAGAACTTGCAAACTCCGCAGAGGCAATACCCAGAATCGAACCCGGGTCCCTGGAGCTGTGAGGCTGCGGTGCTAAACACTGCGCCACTGTGCCCCCCCAGTGTGTGCCTGTGTTACTGGGTATCATTGTATGTCTTTGTTACTTGGTGTCAGTGCATGTCTGTTTTACTTGGTGTCAGTGTGTTTGTTTGTGTTACTGGGTGTCAGTGTGTGTCTGTGTTACTTGGTGTAAGTCTGTGCCTTTGTTACTTGGTGTCCGTGTGTGTCTGCGTTACAGGGTGTCAATGTATGTCTTTGTTACTGGGTGTCAGTGTACGTCTTTGTTACTTGGTGTAAGTGTGTGTCTGTGTTACTGGGTGTCAGTGTAAGTCTGTGTTACTTGGTGTAAGTGTGTCTCTGTGTTACTTCGTATCAGTGTATGTCTTTGTGACTTGGTGTCAGTGTAGGTCTTTGTTACTGGGTGTCAGTGTGTGTCTTTGTGACTTGGTGTCAGTGTATGTCTTTGTTACTTGGTGTAAGTGTGTGTCTGTGTTACTGGGTATCAGTGTATGTCTTTGTTACTTGGTGTCAGTGTATGTCAAAATACTTGGTGTAAGTGTATGTCTTTGTTACTTGGTGTAATTGTCTGTCTTTGTTACTTGGCGTAAGTGTATCACTGTGTTACTGGGTATCAGTGCATGTCTTTTTGACTTGATGTCAGTGTGTGTCTGTGTTACTGGGTATCAGTGTCTTTCTTTGTGACTTGGTATCAGTGTATGTCTTTGTGACTTGGTGTCAGTGTATGTCTTTGTGACTTGGTGTCAGTGTATGTCTTTGTTACTTGGTGTCAGTGTACGTCTGTGTTCCTGGGTGTCAGTGTGGGCCTTTGTGACTTGGTGTCAGTGCATGTCTGTGTTACTTGGTGTAAATGTGTGTCTTTGTTACTTGGTGTAATTGTACGTCTTTGTTCCTTGGTATCAGTGTATGTCTTTGTGACTTGGTGTCAGTGTATGTCTTTGTTACTGGGTGTCAGTGTATGTCTTTGTTACTTGGTGTAAGTGTGTGTCTGTGTTACTGGGTATCAGTGTATGTCTTTGTGATTTGATGTCAGTGTATGTCTTTGTTACTGGATGTCAGTGTGTGTCTTTGTGACTTGGTGTCAGTGTGTGTCTTTGTTACTTGGTGTAAGTGTGCGTCGATGTTACTGGGTATCAGTGTATGTCTTTGCTACTTGGAGTCAGTGTATGTCAAAATACTTGGTGTAAGTGTATGTCTTCGCTACTTGGTGTAATCGTCTGTCTTTGTTACATTGTGTCAGTGTATGTCTGTGTTACTGATTATCAGTGTCTGTCTTTGTTACTTGATATCAGTGTATGTCTTCGTTACTTGGTGTAAGTGTGTGTCTGTGTTACGAGGTATCAGTGCATGTCTTTGTGACTTGGTGTCAGTGTATGTCTGTGTTTCTTGGTGTAAGTGTGTGTCTGTGTTACTGGGTATCAGTGTATGTCTTTGTGACTTGGTGTCAGTGTATGTCTTTGTTACTGGGTGTCAGTGTGTGTCTTTGTGACTTGGTGTCAGTTTATGTCATTGTTACTTGGTGTATGTGTGTGCCTGTGTTACTGGGTTTCAGTGTATGTCTTTGTTACTTGGTGTCTGTGTATGTCTGTGTTACTTGGTGTAAGTGTGTGTCTGTGTTACTGGGTGTCAGTTTGTGTCTGTGTTACTTGGTGTAAGTCTGTGTCTTTGTTACTTGCTGTCCGTGTGCGGATGTGTTACTGGGTGTCAGTGTATGTCTTTGTTACTGGGTGTCAGTGTATGTCTTTGTTACTTGGTGTAAGTGCTTGTCTGTGTTACTTGGTGTCAATGCATGTCTGTGTTACTTGGTGTAAGTGTGTGTCTGTGTTACTGGGTATCAGTGTATGTCTTTGTGACTTGGTGTCAGTGTATGTCTTTGTTACTGGGTGTCAGTGTGTGTCTTTGTGACTTGGTGTCAGTGTATGTCATTGTTACTTGGTGTAAGTGTGTGTCTGTGTTACAGGGTATCAGTGTATGTCTTAGTTACTTGGTGTATGTGTATGTCAAAATACATGGTGTAAGTGTATGTCTTTGTTACATGGTGTAATTGTCTGTCTTTGTTACTTGGTGTAAGTGTATGTCTTTGTTACTTGGTGTCAGTGTATGTCTTTGTTACTTGGTGTAAGTGTGTGTCTGTGTTACTGGGTATCAGTGTATGTCTTTGTTACTTGGTGTAAGTGTGTGTCTGTGTTACTGGGTATCAGTGTATGTCTTTGTGATTTGATGTCAGTGTATGTCTTTGTTACTGGATGTCAGTGTGTGTCTTTGTGACTTGGTGTCAGTGTGTGTCTTTGTTACTTGGTGTAAGTGTGCGTCGATGTTACTGGGTATCAGTGTATGTCTTTGCTACTTGGAGTCAGTGTATGTCAAAATACTTGGTGTAAGTGTATGTCTTCGCTACTTGGTGTAATCGTCTGTCTTTGTTACTTTGTGTCAGTGTATGTCTGTGTTACTGATTATCAGTGTCTGTCTTTGTTACTTGATATCAGTGTATGTCTTCGTTACTTGGTGTAAGTGTGTGTCTGTGTTACGAGGTATCAGTGCATGTCTTTGTGACTTGGTGTCAGTGTATGTCTGTGTTTCCTGGTGTAAGTGTGTGTCTGTGTTACTGGGTATCAGTGTATGTCTTTGTGACTTGGTGTCAGTGTATGTCTTTGTTACTGGGTGTCAGTGTGTGTCTTTGTGACTTGGTGTCAGTTTATGTCATTGTTACTTGGTGTATGTGTGTGCCTGTGTTACTGGGTTTCAGTGTATGTCTTTGTTACTTGGTGTCTGTGTATGTCTGTGTTACTTGGTGTAAGTGTGTGTCTGTGTTACTGGGTGTCAGTTTGTGTCTGTGTTACTTGGTGTAAGTCTGTGTCTTTGTTACTTGGTGTCCGTGTGCGGATGTGTTACTGGGTGTCAGTGTATGTCTTTGTTACTGGGTGTCAGTGTATGTCTTTGTTACTTGGTGTAAGTGCTTGTCTGTGTTACTTGGTGTCAATGCATGTCTGTGTTACTTGGTGTAAGTGTGTGTCTGTGTTACTGGGTATCAGTGTATGTCTTTGTGACTTGGTGTCAGTGTATGTCTTTGTTACTGGGTGTCAGTGTGTGTCTTTGTGACTTGGTGTCAGTGTATGTCATTGTTACTTGGTGTAAGTGTGTGTCTGTGTTACAGGGTATCAGTTTATGTCTTTGTTACTTGGTGTATGTGTATGTCAAAATACATGGTGTAAGTGTATGTCTTTGTTACATGGTGTAATTGTCTGTCTTTGTTACTTGGTGTAAGTGTATGTCTTTGTTACTTGGTGTCAGTGTATGTCTTTGTTACTTGGTGTCAGTGCATGTCTTTGTTACTTGGTGTCAGTGTATGTCTGTGTTACTGGGTATCAGTGAATGTCCTTGTGATTGGTATCTGTGTATGTCTTTGTTTCTGGGTGTCAGTGTGTGTCTGTGTTACTGGGTATCAGTGTATGTCTTTGTGACTTGGTATCAGTGTATGTCTTTCTGACTTGGTGTCAGTGTATGTCTTTGCTACTGGGTTTCAGTGTGTGTCTGTTTCACTTGGTGTCAGTGTATGTCTTTGTTACTGGGTGTCAGTGTGTGTCTTTGTGACTTGGTGTCCGTGTATCTCTTTGTTACTTGGTGTAAGTGTTTGTCTGTGTTACTGGGTATCAGTGTATGTCTTTGTTACTTGGTGTAATTGTCTGTCTTTGTTAATTGGTGTAAGTGTATGTCTTTGTTACTTGGTGTCAGTGTATGTCTTTGTTACTTGGTGTCAGTGTGTGTCTGTGTTACTGGGTATCAGTGTATGTCTTTGTGACTTGGTATCTGTGTATGTCTTTCTGACTTGGTGTCAGTGTATGTCTTTGCTACGGGGTGTCAGTGTGTGTCTGTGTTACTTGGTGTCAGTGTATGTCTTTGTTACTGTTTATTAGTGTTTCTCTCTGTTACTGGGTGTCAGTGTTTGTTTGTGTTACTGGGTGTCAGTGTATGTCTTTGTTACTTGGTGTAAGTGTGTGTCTGTGTTACTGGGTATCAGTGTCTGTCCTTGTTACTTGGTGTAAGTGTTTGTCTTTGTTACTTGGTGTAATTGTATGTCTTTGTTACTTGGTGTCAGTGTATGTCTGTGTTACTTGGTGTAAGTGTATGTCTTTGTTACTTGGTGTAAGTGTGTGTCTGTGTTACTTGGTGTAAGTGTGTGTCTGTGTTACTGGGTATCAGTGTATGTCGTTGTTACTTGGTGTCAGTGTATGTCTGTGTTACTTGGTGTAAGTGTGTGTCTGTTTTACTGGGTGTCAGTGTGTGTCTTTGTTACTTGGTGTAATTGTCTGTCTTTGTTACTTGGTGTCAGTGTGTGTCTGTGTTACTTGGTGTAAGTGTGTGTCTGTGTTCCTGGGTATCATAGTATGTCTTTGTTACTCGGTGTCAGTGTATGTCTGTGTTACTTGGTGTAAGTGTGTGTCTGTGTTACTGGGTATCAGTGTATGTCTTTGTTACTTGGTGTCAGTGTATGTCTGTGTTACCTGGTGTAAGTGTGTGTCTGTTTTACTGGGTGTCAGTGTATGTCTGTGTTACTTGGTGTAAGTGTGTGTCTGTGTTACTGGGTATCAGTGTATGTCTTTGTTACTTGGTGTCAGTGTATGTCTGTGTTACTTGGTGTATGTTGTGTCTGTTTTACTGGGTGTCAGTGTGTGTCTGTGTTACTTGGTGTAAGTGTGTGTCTTTGTTACTTGGTGTCCATGTGTGTCTGTGTTACTGGGTGTCAGTGCATGCCTTTGTTACTTGGTGTCAGTGTATATCTGTGTTACTTGGTGTAAGTGTGTGTCTTTGTTACTTGGTTTAATTGTCTGTCTTTGTTACTTGGTGTCAGTGTATGTCTGTGTTACTTGGTGGAAGTGTATGTCTTTGTTACTTGGTGTAAGTGTGTGTCTGTGTTACTTGGTGTAAGTGTGTGTCTGTGTTCCTGGGTATCAGTGTATGTCTTTGTTACTTGGTGTCAGTGTATGTCTGTGTTACTTGGTGGAAATGTATGTCTGTGTTACTGGGTGTCAGTGTATGTCTGTGTTACTTGGTGTAAGTGTGTGTCTGTGTTACTGGGTATCAGTGTATGTCTGTGTTACTTGGTGTAAGTGTGTGTCTGTGTTACTGGGTGTCAGTGTATGTCTGTGTTACTTGGTGTAAGTGTGTGTCTGTGTTACTTGGTGTAAGTGTATGTCTGTGTTACTGGGTGTCAGTGTATGTCTGTGTTACTTGGTGTAAGTGTGTGTCTGTGTTACTGGGTATCAGTGTATGTCTTTGAGACTTGGTGTCACTGTATGTCTTTGTTACTGGGTGTCAGTGTGTGTCTGTGTTACTTGGTGTAAGTGTGTGTCTGTGTTCCTGGGTATCATAGTATGTCTTTGTTACTCGGTGTCAGTGTATGTCTGTGTTACTTGGTGTAAGTGTGTGTCTGTGTTACTGGGTATCAGTGTATGTCTTTGTTACTTGGTGTCAGTGTATGTCTGTGTTACCTGGTGTAAGTGTGTGTCTGTTTTACTGGGTGTCAGTGTATGGCTGTGTTACTTGGTGTAAGTGTGTGTCTGTGTTACCTGGTGTAAGTGTGTGTCTGTTTTACTGGGTGTCAGTGTATGTCTGTGTTACTTGGTGTAAGTGTGTGTCTGTGTTACTGGGTATCAGTGTTTGTCTTTGTTACTTGGTGTCAGTGTATGTCTGTGTTACTTGGTGTATGTTGTGTCTGTTTTACTGGGTGTCAGTGTGTGTCTGTGTTACTTGGTGTAAGTGTGTGTCTTTGTTACTTGGTGTCCGTGTGTGTCTGTGTTACTGGGTGTCAGTGCATGCCTTTGTTACTTGGTGTCAGTGTATATCTGTGTTACTTGGTGTAAGTGTGTGTCTTTGTTACTTGGTTTAATTGTCTGTCTTTGTTACTTGGTGTCAGTGTATGTCTGTGTTACTTGGTGGAAGTGTATGTCTTTGTTACTTGGTGTAAGTGTGTGTCTGTGTTACTTGGTGTAAGTGTGTGTCTGTGTTCCTGGGTATCAGTGTATGTCTTTGTTACTTGGTGTCAGTGTATGTCTGTGTTACTTGGTGGAAGTGTATGTCTGTGTTACTGGGTGTCAGTGTATGTCTGTGTTACTTGGTGTATGTGTGTGTCTGTGTTACTGGGTATCAGTGTATGTCTGTGTTACTTGGTGTAAGTGTGTGTCTGTGTTACTGGGTGTCAGTGTATGTCTGTGTTACTTGGTGTAAGTGTGTGTCTGTGTTACTTGGTGTAAGTGTATGTCTGTGTTACTGGGTGTCAGAGTATGTCTGTGTTACTTGGTGTAAGTGTGTGTCTGTGTTACTGGGTATCAGTGTATGTCTTTGAGACTTGGTGTCAGTGTATGTCTTTGTTACTGGGTGTCAGTGTGTGTCTTTGTGACTTTGTGTTATTGTATGTCTGTGTGACTTGGTGTAAGTGTGTGTCTGTGTTACTGGGTATCAGTGTATGTCTTTGTTACTTGGTGTCAGTGTATGTCTGTGTTACTTGGTGTAAGTGTATGTCTGTGTTACTGGGTGTCAGTGTATGTCTGTGTTACTTGGTGTAAGTGTGTGTCTGTGTTACTGGGTATCAGTGTATGTCTTTGTGACTTGGTGTCAGTGTATGTCTTTGTTACTGGGTGTCAGTGTTGTCTTTGAGACTTGGTGTCCGTGTTTGTCTTTGTTACTTGGTGTAAGTGTGTGTCTGTGTTACTGGCTATCAGTGTATGTCTTTGTTACTTGGTGTCAGTGTATGCCAAAATACTTGGTGTAAGTGTATGTCTTTGTTACTTGGTGTTCGTGTGTGTCTGTGTTACTGGGTGTCAGTGTATGTCTTTGTTACTTGGTGTAAGTGTGTGTCTGTGTTACTGGGTATCAGTGTCTGTCTTTGTTACTTGGTGTAAGTGTGTGTCTGTGTTACTGGGTATCAGTGTATGTCTTTGTTACTTGGTGTAATTGTCTGTCTTTGTTAATTGGTGTAAGTGTATGTCTTTGCTACTTGGTGTCAGTGTATGTCTTTGTTACTTGGTGTCAGTGTGTGTCTGTGTTACTGGGTATCAGTGTATGTCTTTGTGACTTGGTATCTGTGTATGTCTTTCTGACTTGGTGTCAGTGTATGTCTTTGCTACGGGGTGTCAGTGTGTGTCTGTGTTACTTGGTGTCAGTGTATGTCTTTGTTACTGTTTATTCGTGTTTCTCTCTGTTACTGGGTGTCAGTGTTTGTTTGTGTTACTGGGTGTCAGTGTATGTCTTTGTTACTTGGTGTAAGTGTGTGTCTGTGTTACTGGGTATCAGTGTCTGTCCTTGTTACTTGGTGTAAGTGTTTGTCTTTGTTACTTGGTGTAATTGTATGTCTTTGTTACTTGGTGTCAGTGTATGTCTGTGTTACTTGGTGTAAGTGTATGTCTTTGTTACTTGGTGTAAGTGTGTGTCTGTGTTACTTGGTGTAAGTGTGTGTCTGTGTTCCTGGGTATCAGTGTATGTCTTTGTGACTTGCTGTCAGTGTATGTCTGTGTTACTTGGTGTAAGTGTGTGTCTGTGTTACTGGGTATCAGTGTATGTCGTTGTTACTTGGTGTCAGTGTATGTCTGTGTTACTTGGTGTCAGTGTGTGTCTGTTTTACTGGGTGTCAGTGTGTGTCTTTGTTACTTGGTGTAATTGTCTGTCTTTGTTACTTGGTGTCAGTGTGTGTCTGTGTTACTTGGTGTAAGTGTGTGTCTGTGTTCCTGGGTATCATAGTATGTCTTTGTTACTCGGTGTCAGTGTATGTCTGTGTTACTTGGTGTAAGTGTGTGTCTGTGTTACTGGGTATCAGTGTATGTCTTTGTTACTTGGTGTCAGTGTATGTCTGTGTTACCTGGTGTAAGTGTCTGTCTGTTTTACTGGGTGTCAGTGTATGTCTGTGTTACTTGGTGTAAGTGTGTGTCTGTGTTACTGGGTATCAGTGTATGTCTTTGTTACTTGGTGTCAGTGTATGTTTGTGTTACTTGGTGTATGTTGTGTCTGTTTTACTGGGTGTCAGTGTGTGTCTGTGTTACTTGGTGTAAGTGTGTGTCTTTGTTACTTGGTGTCCGTGTGTGTCTGTGTTACTGGGTGTCAGTGCATGCCTTTGTTACTTGGTGTCAGTGTATATCTGTGTTACTTGGTGTAAGTGTGTGTCTTTGTTACTTGGTTTAATTGTCTGTCTTTGTTACTTGGTGTCAGTGTATGTCTGTGTTACTTGGTGGAAGTGTATGTCTTTGTTACTTGGTGTAAGTGTGTGTCTGTGTTACTTGGTGTAAGTGTGTGTCTGTGTTCCTGGGTATCAGTGTATGTCTTTGTTACTTGGTGTCAGTGTATGTCTGTGTTACTTGGTGGAAGTGTATGTCTGTGTTACTGGGTGTCAGTGTATGTCTGTGTTACTTGGTGTAAGTATGTGTCTGTGTTACTGGGTATCAGTGTATGTCTGCGTTACTTGGTGTAAGTGTGTGTCTGTGTTACTGGGTGTCAGTGTATGTCTGTGTTACTTGGTGTAAGTGTGTGTCTGTGTTACTTGGTGTAAGTGTATGTCTGTGTTACTGGGTGTCAGTGTATGTCTGTGTTACTTGGTGTAAGTGTGTGTCTGTGTTACTGGGTATCAGTGTATGACTTTGAGACTTGGTGTCAGTGTATGTCTTTGTTACTGGGTGTCAGTGTGTGTCTTTGTGACTTTGTGTTATTGTATGTCTGTGTGACTTGGTGTAAGTGTGTGTCTGTGTTACTGGGTATCAGTGTATGTCTTTGTTACTTGGTGTCAGTGTATGTCAGTGTTACTTGGTGTAAGTGTATGTCTGTGTTACTGGGTGTCAGTGTATGTCTGTGTTACTTGGTGTAAGTGTGTGTCTGTGTTACTGGGTATCAGTGTATGTCTTTGTGACTTGGTGTCAGTGTATGTCTTTGTTACTGGGTGTCAGTGTTGTCTTTGAGACCTGGTGTCCGTGTTTGTCTTTGTTACTTGGTGTAAGTGTGTGTCTGTGTTACTGGCTATCAGTGTATGTCTTTGTTACTTGGTGTCAGTGTATGCCAAAATACTTGGTGTAAGTGTATGTCTTTGTTATTTGGTGTTCGTGTGTGTCTGTGTTACTGGGTGTCAGTGTATGTCTTTGTTACTTGGTGTAAGTGTGTGTCTGTGTTACTGGGTATCAGTGTCTGTCTTTGTTACTTGGTGTAAGTGTGTGTCTGTGTTACTGGGTATCAGTGTATGTCTTTGTTACTTGGTGTCAGTGTATGTCTGAGTTACTTGGTGTAAGTGTGTGTCTGTTTTACTGGGTGTCAGTGTGTGTCTGTGTTACTTGGTGTAAGTGTGTGTCTTTGTTACTTGGTGTAATTGTCTGTCTTTGTTACTTGGTGTAAGTATATGTCTTTGTTACTTGGTGCCAGTGTATGTCTTTGTTACTTGGTGTCAGCGCATGTCTTTGTGACTTGGTGTCAGTGTATGTCTGTGTTACTGGGTATCAGTGACTGTCTTTGCGATTGGTATCAGTGTCTGTCAAAATACTTGGTGTAAGTGTGTGTCTTTGTTACTTGGTGTAATTGTCTGTCTTTGTTACTTGGTGTCAGTGTATGTCTTTGTTACTTGGTGTCAGTGCATGTCTTTGTTACTTGGTGTCAGTGTCTGTCTGTGTTACTGGGTATCAGTGAATGTCTTTGTGATTGGTATCAGTGTATGTCTTTGTTACTGGGTGTCAGTGTGTGTCTGTGTTACTGGGTATCAGTGTACGTCTTTGTGATTTCTATCAGTGTATGTCTTTGTGACTGGGTGTCAGTGTGTGTCTGTGTTACTGGGTATCAGTGTATGTCTTTGTGACTTGGTATCAGTGTATGTCTTTGTTACTGGGTGTCAGTGTGTGTCTGTGTTACTGGGTATCAGTGTATGTCTTTGAGACTTGGTATCAGTGTATGTCTTTGTCACTGGGTGTCAGTGTGTTTCTGTGTTCCTGGGTATCAGTGTATGTCTTTGTGACTTCGTGTCAGTGTATGTCTTTGTTACTGGGTGTCAGTGTGTGTCTTTGTGACTTTGTGTCTTTGTATGTCTGTGTTACTTGGTGGAAGTGTGTGTCTGTGTTACTGGGTATCAGTGTATGTCTTTGTTACTTGGTGTCAGTGTATGTCTGTGTTACTTGGTGTAAGTGTGTGTCTGTGTTACTGGGTGTCAGTGTGTGTCTGTGTTACTTGGTGTAAGTATGTATCTTTGTTACTTGGTGTCCGTGTGTGTCTGTGTTACTGGGTGTCAGTGTATGTCTGTGTTACTTGGTGTAAGTGTCTGTCTGTGTTACTGGGTATCAGTGTATGTCTTTGTGACTTGGTGTCAGTGGATGTCTTTGTTACTGGGTGTCAGTGTGTGTCTTTGTGACTTGGTGTCCGTGTATGTCTTTGTTACTTGGTGCAAGTGTGTGTCTGTGTTCCTGGCTATCAGTGTATGTCTTTGGTGCTTGGTGTCAGTGTATGTCAAAATACTTGGTGAAAGTGTATGTCTTTGTTACTTGGTGTAATTGTCTGTCTTTGTTACTTGGTGTAAGTGTATGTCTTTGTTACTTGGTGTCAGTGTATGTCTTTGTTACTTGGTGTCAGTGTGTGTCTGTGTTACTGGGTATCAGTGTATGTCTTTGTGACTTGGTATCAGTGGATGTCTTTGTTACTGGGTGTCAGTGTGTGTCTGTGTTACTGGGTATCAGTGTATGTCTTTGAGACTTGGTATCAGTGTATGTCTTTGTCACTGGGTGTCAGTGTGTTTCTGTGTTCCTGGGTATCAGTGTATGTCTTTGTGACTTCGTGTCAGTGTATGTCTTTGTTACTGGGTGTCAGTGTGTGTCTTTGTGACTTTGTGTCTTTGTATGTCTGTGTTACTTGGTGGAAGTGTGTGTCTGTGTTACTGGGTATCAGTGTATGTCTTTGTTACTTGGTGTCAGTGTATGTCTGTGTTACTTGGTGTAAGTGTGTGTCTGTGTTACTGGGTGTCAGTGTGTGTCTGTGTTACTTGGTGTAAGTATGTATCTTTGTTACTTGGTGTCCGTGTGTGTCTGTGTTACTGGGTGTCAGTGTATGTCTGTGTTACTTGGTGTAAGTGTGTGTCTGTGTTACTGTGTATTAGTGTATGTCTTTGTGACTTGGTGTCAGTGGATGTCTTTGTTACTGGGTGTCAGTGTGTGTCTTTGTGACTTGGTGTCCGTGTATGTCTTTGTTACTTGGTGTAAGTGTGTGTCTGTGTTCCTGGCTATCAGTGTATGTCTTTGGTACTTGGTGTCAGTGTATGTCAAAATACTTGGTGAAAGTGTATGTCTTTGTTACTTGGTGTAATTGTCTGTCTTTGTTACTTGGTGTAAGTGTATGTCTTTGTTACTTGGTGTCAGTGTATGTCTTTGTTACTTGGTGTCAGTGTGTGTCTGTGTTACTGGGTATCAGTGTATGTCTTTGTGACTTGGTATCAGTGGATGTCTTTCTGACTTGGTGTCAGTGTATGTCTTTGCTACTGGGTGTCAGTGTCTGTCTGTGTTACTTGGTGTTAGTGTATGTCTTTGTTACTGTTTATTAGTGTTTCTCTGTTACTGGGTGTCAGTGTTTGTTTGTGTTACTGGGTGTCAGTGTATGTCTTTGTTACTTGGTGTAAGTGTGTGTCTGTGTTACTGGGTATCAGTGTCTGTCTTTGTTACTTGGTGTAAGTGTGTGTCTTTGTTACTTGGTGTAATTGTATGTCTTTGTTACTTGGTGTCAGTGTATGTCTGTGTTACTTGGTGTATGTGTATGTCTTTGTTACTTGGTGTAAGTGTGTGTCTGTGTTACTTGGTGTAAGTGTGTGTCTGTGTTCCTGGGTATTATTGTATGTCTTTGTTACTTGGTGTCAGTGCATGTCTGTGTTACTTGGTGTAAGTGTGTGTCTTTGTTACTTGGTGTCCGTGTGTGCCTGTGTTACTGGGTGTCAGCGCATGTCGTTGTTACTTGGTGTCAGTATATATATGTGTTACTTGCTGTACGTGTGTGTCTTTGTTACTTGGTTTAATTGTATGTCTTTGTTACTTGGTGTCAGTGTATGTCTGTTTTACTTGGTGTAAGTGTATGCCTTTGTTACTTGGTGTAAGTGTGTGTCTGTGTTACTTGGTGTAAGTGTGTGTCTGTGTTCCTGGGTATCAGTGTATGTCTTTGTTACTTGGTGTCAGTGTATGTCTGTGTTACTTGGTTTAAGTGTGTGTCTGTTTCACTGGGTGTCAGTGTGTGTCTGTGTTACTTGGTGTAAGTGTGTGTCTTTGTTACTTGGTGTAATTGTCTGTCTTTGTTACTTGGTGTAAGTATATGTCTTTGTTACTGGGTGTCAGTGTATGTCTTTGTTACTTGGTGTCAGTGTATGTCTGTGTTACTGGGTATCAGTGAATGACTTTGTGATTGCTTTCAGTGTATGTCTTTGTTACTGGGTGTCAGTGTGTGTCTGTGTTACTGGGTATCAGTGCATGTCTTTGTGACTTGGTATCAGTGTATGTCGTTGTTACTGGGTGTCAGTGTGTGTCTGTGTTCCTGGGTATCAGTGTATGTCTTTGTGACTTGGTGTCAGTGTATGTCTTTGTTACTGGGTGTCAGTGTGTGTCTTTGTGACTTTGTGTCATTGTATGTCTGTGTTACTTGGTGTAAGTGTGTGTCTGTGTTACTGGGTATCAGTGTATGTCTTTGTGACTTGGTGTCAGTGAATGTCTGTGTTACTTGGTGTCAGTGTGTGTCTGTGTTTCTGGGTGTCAGTGTGTGTCTGTGTTAATTGGTGTAAGTGTGTGTCTGTGTTACTGGGTGTCAGTGTGTGTCTGTGTTACTTGGTGTAAGTTTGTATCTTTGTTACTTTGTGTCCGTGTGTGTCTGTGTTACCGGGTGTCAGTGTATGTCTTTGTTACTGGGTGTCAGTGTATGTCTTTGTTACTTGGTGTGAGTGTGTGTCTGTGTTACTGGGTATCAATGTATGCCTTTGTGTCTTGGTATCAGTGTATGTCTTTGTTACTGGGTGTCACTGTGTGTCTGTGTTACTGGGTATCAGTGTATGTCTTTGTGACTTGGTATCAGTGTATGTCTTTGTCACTGGGTGTCAGTGTGTGTCTGTGTTCCTGGGTATCAGTGTATGTCTTTGTGACTTGGTGTCAGTGTATGTCTTTGTTACTGGGTGTCAGTGTGTGTCTTTGTGACTTTGTGTCATTGTATGTCTGTGTTACTTGGTGTAAGTGTGTGTCTGTGTTACTGGGTCTCAGTGTATGTCTTTGTTACTTGGTGTCAGTGTATGTCTGTGTTACTTGGTGTAAGTGTATGTCTGTGTTACTGGGTGTCAGTGTATGTCTGTGTTACTTGTTGTAAGTGTGTGTCTGTGTTACTGGGTATCAGTGTATGTCTTTGTGACTTGGTGTCAGTGTATGTCTTTGTTACTGGGTGTCAGTGTTGTCTTTGTGATTTGGTGTCCGTGTTTGTCTTTGTTACTTGGTGTAAGTGTGTGTCTGTGTTACTGGCTATCAGTGTATGTCTTTGTTACTTGGTGTCAGTGTATGCCAAAATACTTGGTGTAAGTGTATGTCTTTGTTACTTGGTGTCCGTGTGTGTCTGTGTTACTGGGTGTCACTGTATGTCTTTGTTACTTGGTGTAAGTGTGTGTCTGTGTTACTGGGTATCAGTGTCTGTCTTTGTTACTTGGTGTCAGTGTATGTCTGTGTTACTTGGTGTAAGTGTGTGTCAGTGTTACTGTGTATCAGTGTATGTCTTTGTGACTTGGTGTCAGTGTATGTCTTTGTTACTGGGTCTCAGTGAATGTCTTTGCGATTCGTATCAGTGTATGTCAAAATACTTGGTGTAAGTGTATTTCTTTGTTACTTGGTGTAATTGTCTGTCTTTGTTACTTGGTGTAAGTGTATGTCTTTGTTAATTGGTGTCAGTATATGTCTTTGTTACTTGGTGTCAGTGTATGTCTGTGTTACTTGGTGTAAGTGTGTGTCTTTGCTACTTGGTGTAAGTGCATGTCTTTGTTCCTTGGTGTCAGTGTATGTCTGTGTTACTGGGTATCAGTGAATGTCTTTGTGATTGGTATCAGTGTATGTCTTTGTTACTGGGTGTCAGTGTGTGTCTGTATTACTCGGTATCAGTGTATGTCTTTGTGACTTGGTATCCGTGTATGTCTTTGTTACTGGGTGTCAGTGTGTGTCCGTGTTCCTGGATATCAATGTATGTCTTTGTGACTTGGTGTCAGTGTATGTCTTTGTTACTGGGTGTCAGTGTGTTTCTTTGTGACTTTGTGTCTTTGTATGTCTGTGTTACTTGGTGTAAGTGTGTGTCTGTGTTACTGGGTATCAGTGTATGTCTTTGTTACTTGGTGTCAGTGTATGTCTGTGTTACTTGGTGTAAGTGTGTGTCTGTGTTACTGGGTGTCAGTGTGTGTCTGTGTTACTTGGTGTAAGTATGTATCTTTGTTACTTGGTGTCCGTGTGTGTCTGTGTTACTGGGTGTCAGTGTATGTCTGTGTTACTTGGTGTAAGTGTGTGTCTGTGTTACTGGATATCAGTGTATGTCTTTGTGACTTGGTGTCAGTGGATGTCTTTGTTACTGGGTGTCAGTGTGTGTCTTTGTGACTTGGTGTCCGTGTATGTCTTTGTTACTTGGTGTAAGTGTGTGTCTGTATTACTGGGTATCAGTGCATGTCTTTGTTACTTGGTGTCAGTGTATGTCACAATCCTTGGTGTAAGTGTATGTCTTTGTTACTTGGTGTAATTGTCTGTCTTTGTTACTTGGTGTGAGTGTATGTCTTTGTTACTTGGTGTCAGTGTATGTCTTTGTTACTTGGTGTCAGTGTGTGTCTGTGTTACTGGGTATCAGTGGATGTCTTTCTGACTTGGTGTCAGTGTATGTCTTTGCTACTGGGTGTCAGTGTGTGTCTGTGTTACCTGGTGTTAGTGTATGTCTTTGTTATTGTTTATTAGTGTTTCTCTGTTACTGGGTGTCAGTGTTTGTTTGTGTTACTGGGTGTCAGTGTATGTCTTTGTTACTTGGTGTAAGTGTGTGTCTGTGTTACTGGGTATCAGTGTCTGTCTTTGTTACTTGGTGTAAATGTGTGTCTTTGTTACTTGGTGTAATTGTATGTCTTTGTTACTTGGTGTCAGTGTATGTCTGTGTTACTTGGTGTATGTGTATGTCTTTGTTCCTTGGTGTAAGTGTGTGTCTGTGTTACTTGGTGTAAATGTGTGTCTGTGTTCCTGGGTATCATTGTATGTCTTTGTTACTTGGTGTCAGTGTATGTCTGTGTTACTGGGTGTCAGCGCATGTCTTTGTTACTTGGTGTCAGTGTATATCTGTGTTACTTGCTGTAACTGTGTGTCTTTGTTACTTGGTTTAATTGTATGTCTTTGTTACTTGGTGTCAGTGTATGTCTGCTTTACTTGGTGTAAGTGTATGCCTTTGTTACTTGGTGTAAGTGTGTGTCTGTGTTACTTGGTGTAAGTGTGTGTCTGTGTTCCTGGGTATCAGTGTATGTCTTTGTTACTTGGTGTCAGTGTATGTCTGTGTTACTTGGTGTAAGTGTGTGTCTGTTTTACTGGGTGTCAGTGTGTGTCTGTGTTACTTGGTGTAAGTGTGTGTCTTTGTTACTTGGTGTAATTGTCTGTCTTTGTTACTTGGTGTAAGTATATGTCTTTGTTACTGTGTGTCAGTGTATGTCTTTGTTACTTGGTGTCAGTGTATGTCTGTGATACTGGGTATCAGTGAATGTCTTTGTGATTGCTTTCAGTGTATGTCGTTGTTATTGGGTGTCAGTGTGTGTCTGTGTTACTGGGTATCAGTGTATGTCTTTGTGACTTGGTCTCAGTGTATGTCTTTGTTACTGGGTGTCAGTCTGTGTCTGTGTTACTGGGTATCAGTGTATGTCTTTGTGACTTGGTATCAGTGTATGTCGTTGTTACTGGGTGTCAGTGTGTATCTGTGTTCCTGGGTATCAGTGTATGTCGTTGTGACTTGGTGTCAGTGTATGTCTTTGTTACTGGGTGTCAGTGTGTGTCTTTGTGACTTGGTGTCAGTGAATGTCTGTGTTACTTGGTGTAAGTGTGTGTCGATGTTACTGGGTGTCAGTGTGTGTCTGTGTTAATTGGTGTAAGTGTGTGTCTGTGTTACTGGGTGTCAGTGTGTGTCTGTGTTACTTGGTCTAAGTATGTATCTTTGTTACTTGATGTCCGTGTGTGTCTGTGTTACTGGGTGTCAGTGTATGCCTTTGTTACTGGGTGTCAGTGTATGTCTTTGTTCCTTGGTGTGAGTGTGTGTCTGTGTTACTGGGTGTCAGTGTATGTCTGTGTTACTTGGTGTAAGTGTATGTCTGTGTTACTGGGTATCAGTGCATGTCTTTGTTACTTGGTGTCAGTGTATGTCTGTGTAACTTGGTGTAAGTGTGTGTCTGTTTTACTGGGTGTCAGTATGTGTCTTTGTTACTTGGTGTAATTGTATGTCTTTGTTACTTGGTGTCAGCGTATGTCTGTGTTACTTGGTGAAAGTGTATGTCTTTGTTACTTGGTGTAAGTGTGTGTCTTTGTTACTTGGTGTAAGTGTGTGTCTGTGTTACTGGGTATCAGTGTCTGTCTTTGTTTCTTGGTGTCAGTGTATGTCTGTGTTACTTGGTGTAAGTGTGTGTCTGTTTGACTGGGTGTCAGTGTGTGTCTGTGTTACTTGGTGTAAGTGTGTGTCTTTGTTACTTGGTTTAATTGTATGTCTTTGTTACTTGGTGTCAGTGTATGTCTGTGTTACTTGGTGTAAGTGTATGTCTTTGTTACTTGGTGTAAGTGTATGTCTTTGTTACTTGGTGTCAGTGTGTGTCTGTGTTACTGGGTATCAGTGGATGTCTTTCTGACTGGGTGTCAGTGTTTGTTTGTGTTACTGGGTGTCAGTGTATGTCTTTGTTACTTGGTGTAAGTGTGTGTCTGTGTTACTGGGTATCAGTGTCTGTCTTTGTTACTTGGTGTAAGTGTGTGTCTTTGTTACTTGGTGTAATTGTATGTCTTTGTTACTTGGTGTCAGTGTATGTCTGTGTTACTTGGTGTATGTGTATGTCGTTGTTCCTTGGTGTAAGTGTGTGTCTGTGTTACTTGGTGTAAATGTGTGTCTGTGTTCCTGGGTATCATTGTATGTCTTTGTTACTTGGTGTCAGTGTATGTCTGTGTTACTGGGTGTCAGCGCATGTCTTTGTTACTTGGTGTCAGTGTATATCTGTGTTACTTGCTGTAAGTGTGTGTCTTTGTTACTTGGTTTAATTGTATGTCTTTGTTACTTGGTGTCAGTGTATGTCTGCTTTACTTGGTGTAAGTGTATGCCTTTGTTACTTGGTGTAAGTGTGTGTCTGTGTTACTTGGTGTAAGTGTGTGTCTGTGTTCCTGGGTATCAGTGTATGTCTTTGTTACTTGGTGTCAGTGTATGTCTGTGTTACTTGGTGTAAGTGTGTGTCTGTTTTACTGGGTGTCAGTGTGTGTCTGTGTTACTTGGTGTAAGTGTGTGTCTTTGTTACTTGGTGTAATTGTCTGTCTTTGTTACTTGGTGTAAGTATATGTCTTTGTTACTGGGTGTCAGTGTATGTCTTTGTTACTTGGTGTCAGTGTATGTCTGTGATACTGGGTGTCAGTGAATGTCTTTGTGATTGCTTTCAGTGTATGTCGTTGTTATTGGGTGTCAGTGTGTTTCTGTGTTACTGGGTATCAGTGTATGTCTTTGTGACTTGGTCTCAGTGTATGTCTTTGTTACTGGGTGTCAGTCTGTGTCTGTGTTACTGGGTATCAGTGTATGTCTTTGTGACTTGGTATCAGTGTATGTCGTTGTTACTGGGTGTCAGTGTGTGTCTGTGATCCTGGGTATCAGTGTATGTCGTTGTTACTTGGTGTCAGTGTATGTCTTTGTTACTGGGAGTCAGTGTGTGTCTTTGTGACTTGGTGTCAGTGAATGTCTGTGTTACTTGGTGTAAGTGTGTGTCGATGTTACTGGGTGTCAGTGTGTGTCTGTGTTAATTGGTGTAAGTGTGTGTCTGTGTTACTGGGTGTCAGTGTGTGTCTGTGTTACTTGGTCTAAGTATGTATCTTTGTTACTTGATGTCCGTGTGTGTCTGTGTTACTGGATGTCAGTGTATGTCTTTGTTACTGGGTGTCAGTGTATGTCTTTGTTCCTTGGTGTGAGTGTGTGTCTGTGTTACTGGGTGTCAGTGTATGTCTGTGTTACTTGGTGTAAGTGTATGTCTGTGTTACTGGGTATCAGTGCATGTCTTTGTTACTTGGTGTCAGTGTATGTCTGTGTAACTTGGTGTAAGTGTGTGTCTGTTTTACTGGGTGTCAGTATGTGTCTTTGTTACTTGGTGTAATTGTATGTCTTTGTTACTTGGTGTCAGTGTATGTCTGTGTTACTTGGTGAAAGTGTATGTCTTTGTTACTTGGTGTAAGTGTGTGTCTTTGTTACTTGGTGTAAGTGTGTGTCTGTGTTACTGGGTATCAGTGTCTGTCTTTGTTTCTTGGTGTCAGTGTATGTCTGTGTTACTTGGTGTAAGTGTGTGTCTGTTTGACTGGGTGTCAGTGTGTGTCTGTGTTACTTGGTGTAAGTGTGTGTCTTTGTTACTTGGTTTAATTGTATGTCTTTGTTACTGGGTGTCAGTGTATGTCTGTGTTACTTGGTGTAAGTGTATGTCTTTGTTACTTGGTGTAAGTGTATGTCTTTGTTACTTGGTGTCAGTGTGTGTCTGTGTTACTGGGTATCAGTGGATGTCTTTCTGACTGGGTGTCAGTGTTTGTTTGTGTTACTGGGTGTCAGTGTATGTCTTTGTTACTTGGTGTAAGTGTGTGTCTGTGTTACTGGGTATCAGTGTCTGTCTTTGTTACTTGGTGTAAGTGTGTGTCTTTGTTACTTGGTGTAATTGTATGTCTTTGTTACTTGGTGTCAGTGTATGTCTGTGTTACTTGGTGTATGTGTATGTCTTTGTTCCTTGGTGTAAGTGTGTGTCTGTGTTACTTGGTGTAAATGTGTGTCTGTGTTCCTGGGTATCATTGTATGTCTTTGTTACTTGGTGTCAGTGTATGTCTGTGTTACTGGGTGTCAGCGCATGTCTTTGTTACTTGGTGTCAGTGTATATCTGTGTTACTTGCTGTAAGTGTGTGTCTTTGTTACTTGGTTTAATTGTATGTCTTTGTTACTTGGTGTCAGTGTATGTCTGCTTTACTTGGTGTAAGTGTATGCCTTTGTTACTTGGTGTAAGTGTGTGTCTGTGTTACTTGGTGTAAGTGTGTGTCTGTGTTCCTTTGTATCAGTGTATGTCTTTGTTACTTGGTGTCAGTGTATGTCTGTGTTACTTGGTGTAAGTGTGTGTCTGTTTTACTGGGTGTCAGTGTGTGTCTGTGTTACTTGGTGTAAGTGTGTGTCTTTGTTACTTGGTGTAATTGTCTGTCTTTGTTACTTGGTGTAAGTATATGTCTTTGTTACTGGGTGTCAGTGTATGTCTTTGTTACTTGGTGTCAGTGTATGTCTGTGATACTGGGTATCAGTGAATGTCTTTGTGATTGCTTTCAGTGTATGTCGTTGTTATTGGGTGTCAGTGTGTGTCTGTGTTACTGGGTATCAGTGTATGTCTTTGTGACTTGGTCTCAGTGTATGTCTTTGTTACTGGGTGTCAGTCTGTGTCTGTGTTACTGGGTATCAGTGTATGTCTTTGTGACTTGGTATCAGTGTATGTCGTTGTTACTGGGTGTCAGTGTGTGTCTGTGTTCCTGGGTATCAGTGTATGTCGTTGTGACTTGGTGTCAGTGTATGTCTTTGTTACTGGGTGTCAGTGTGTGTCTTTGTGACTTGGTGTCAGTGAATGTCTGTGTTACTTGGTGTAAGTGTGCGTCGATGTTACTGGGTGTCAGTGTTTGTCTGTGTTAATTGGTGTAAGTGTGTGTCTGTGTTACTGGGTGTCAGTGTGTGTCTGTGTTACTTGGTCTAAGTATGTATCTTTGTTACTTGATGTCCATGTGTGTCTGTGTTACTGGGTGTCAGTGTATGTCTTTGTTACTGGGTGTCAGTGTATGTCTTTGTTCCTTGGTGTGAGTGTGTGTCTGTGTTACTGGGTGTCAGTGTATGTCTGTGTTACTTGGTGTAAGTGTATGTCTGTGTTACTGGGTATCAGTGCATGTCTTTGTTACTTGGTGTCAGTGTATGTCTGTGTAACTTGGTGTAAGTGTGTGTCTGTTTTACTGGGTGTCAGTATGTGTCTTTGTTACTTGGTGTAATTGTATGTCTTTGTTACTTGGTGTCAGTGTATGTCTGTGTTACTTGGTGAAAGTGTATGTCTTTGTTACTTGGTGTAAGTGTGTGTCTTTGTTACTTGGTGTAAGTGTGTGTCTGTGTTACTGGGTATCAGTGTCTGTCTTTGTTTCTTGGTGTCAGTGTATGTCTGTGTTACTTGGTGTAAGTGTGTGTCTGTTTGACTGGGTGTCAGTGTGTGTCTGTGTTACTTGGTGTAAGTGTGTGTCTTTGTTACTTGGTTTAATTGTATGTCTTTGTTACTTGGTGTCAGTGTATGTCTGTGTTACTTGGTGTAAGTGTATGTCTTTGTTACTTGGTGTAAGTGTGTGTCTGTGTTACTTAGTGTAAGTGTGTGTCTGTGTTCCTGGGTATCAGTGTATGTCTTTGTTACTTGGTGTCAGTGTATGCCTGTGTTACTTGGTGTAAGTGTGTGTCTGTGTTACTGGGTATCAGTGTATGTCTTTGTTACTTGGTGTCAGTGTATGTCTGTGTTACTCGGTGTGAGTGTGTGTCTGTTTTACTGGGTGTCAGTGTGTGTCTGTGTTACTTGGTGTAAGTGTCTGTCTTTGTTACTTGGTGTAATTGTCTTTCTTTGTTCCTTGGTGTAAGTATATGTCTTTGTTACTTGGTGTCAGTGTATGTCTTTGTTACTTGGTGTCAGTGCATGTCTTTGTTACTTGGTGTCAGTGTATGTCTGTGTTACTGGGTATCAGTGAATGTCTTTGCGATTGGTATCAGTGTATGTCAAAATACTTGGTGTAAGTGTATGTCTTTGTTACTTGTGTCAGTGAATGTCTTTGTTACTTGGTGTCAGTGCATGTCTTTGTTACTTGGTGTCAGTACATGTCTGTGTTACTGGGTATCAGAGAATGTCTTTGTGATTGGTATCAGTGTATGTCTTTGTTACTGGGTGTCAGTGTGTGTCTGTGTTACTGGGTATCAGTGTACGTCTTTGTGATTGCTATCAGTGTATGTCTTTGTTACTGGGTGTCAGTGTGTGTCTGTGTTACTGGGTATCAGTGTATGTCTTTGTGACTTGGTATCAGTGTATGTCTTTGTTACTTGGTGTCAGTGTATGTCTGTGTTACTTGGTGTAAGTGTGTGTCTGTGTTTCTGGGTGTCAGTGTATGTCTGTGTTACTTGGTGTAAGTGTGTGTCTGTGTTACTGGGTATCAGTGTACGTCTTTGTGATTGGTATCAGTGTATGTCTTTGTTACTGGGTGTCAGTGTGTGTCTGTGTTACTTGGTATCAGTGTATGTCTTTGTGACTTGGTATCATTGTATGTCTTTGTTACTGGGTGTCAGTGTGTGTCTGTGTTCCTGGATATCAATGTATGTCTTTGTGACTTGGTGTCAGTGTATGTCTTTGTTACTGGGTGTCAGTGTGTGTCTTTGTGACTTTGTGTCTTTGTATGTCTGTGTTACTTGGTGTAAGTGTGTGTCTGTGTTACTGGGTATCAGTGTATGTCTTTGTTACTTGGTGTCAGTGTATGTCTTTGTTACTGGGTGTCAGTGTGTGTCTTTGTGACTTTGTGTCTTTGTATGTCTGTGTGACTTGGTGTAAGTGTGTGTCTGGTTTACTGGGTGTCAGTGTGTGTCTGTGTTACTTGGTGTAAGTGTGTGTCTTTGTTACTTGGTGTAATTGTCTGTCTTTGTTACTTGGTGTAATTATATGTCTTTGTTACTTGGTGTCAGTGTATGTCTTTGTTACTTGGTGTCAGTACATGTCTGTGTTACTGGGTATCAGTGTATGTCTTTGTGACTTGGTAACAGTGTATGTCTTTGTTACTGGGTGTCAGTGTGTGTCTGTGTTACTGGGTATCAGTGGATGTCTTTCTGACTTGGTGTCAGTGTATGTCTTTGCTACTGGGTGTCAGTGTGTGTCTGTGTTACCTGGTGTTAGTGTATGTCTTTGTTATTGTTTATTAGTGTTTCTCTGTTACTGGGTGTCAGTGTTTGTTTGTGTTACTGGGTGTCAGTGTATGTCTTTGTTACTTGGTGTAAGTGTGTGTCTGTGTTACTGGGTATCAGTGTCTGTCTTTGTTACTTGGTGTAAGTGTGTGTCTTTGTTACTTGCTGTAATTGTATGTCTTTGTTACTTGGTGTCAGTGTATGTCTGTGTTACTTGGTGTATGTGTATGTCTTTGTTCCTTGGTGTAAGTGTGTGTCTGTGTTACTTGGTGTAAGTGTGTGTCTGTGTTCCTGGGTATCATTGTATGTCTTTGTTACTTAGTGTCAGTGTATGTCTGTGTTACTGGGTGTCAGCGCATGTCTTTGTTACTTGGTGTCAGTGTATATCTGTGTTACTTGCTGTAAGTGTGTGTCTTTGTTACTTGGTTTAATTGTATGTCTTTGTTACTTGGTGTCAGTGTATGTCTGCTTTACTTGGTGTAAGTGTATGCCTTTGTTACTTGGTGTAAGTGTGTGCCTGTGTTACTTGGTGTAAGTGTGTGTCTGTGTTCCTGGGTATCAGTGTATGACTTTGTTACTTGGTGTCAGTGTATGTCTGTGTTACTTGGTGTAAGTGTGTGTCTGTTTTACTGGGTGTCAGTGTGTGTCTGTGTTACTTGGTGTAAGTGTGTGTCTTTGTTACTTGGTGTAATTGTCTGTCTTTGTTACTTGGTGTAAGTATATGTCTTTGTTACTGGGTGTCAGTGTATGTCTTTGTTACTTGGTGTCAGTGTATGTCTGTGTTACTTGGTGTAAGTGTGTGTCTGTTTGACTGGGTGTCAGTGTGTGTCTGTGTTACTTGGTGTAAGTGTGTGTCTTTGTTACTTGGTTTAATTGTATGTCTTTGTTACTTGGTGTCAGTGTATGTCTGTGTTACTTGGTCTAAGTGTATGTCTTTGTTACTTGGTGTAAGTGTGTGTCTGTGTTACTTAGTGTAAGTGTGTGTCTGTGTTCCTGGGTATCAGTGTATGTCTTTGTTACTTGGTGTCAGTGTATGCCTGTGTTACTTGGTGTAAGTGTGTGTCTGTGTTACTGGGTATCAGTGTATGTCTTTGTTACTTGGTGTCAGTGTGTGTCTTTGTGACTTGGTGTAAGTGTGTGTCTGTGTTACTGAGTGTCAGTGTGTGTCTGTGTTACTTGGTGTAAGTATGTATCTTTGTTACTTGGTGTCCGTGTGTGTCTGTGTTACTGGGTGTCAGTGTATGTCTTTGTTACTGGGTGTCAGTGTATGTCTTTGTTACTTGGTGTGAGTGTGTGTCTGTGTTACTGGGTGTCAGTGTATGTCTGTGTTACTTGGTGTAAGTGTGTGTCTGTGTTACTGGGTATCAGTGTATGTCTTTGTTACTTGGTGTCTGTGTATGTCGGTGTTACTCGGTGTGAGTGTGTGTCTGTTTTACTGGGTGTCAGTGTGTGTCTGTGTTACTTGGTGTAAGTGTGTGTCTTTGTTACTTGGTGTAATTGTCTTTCTTTGTTCCTTGGTGTAAGTATATGTCTTTGTTACTTGGTGTCAGTGTATGTCTTTGTTACTTGGTGTCAGTGCATGTCTTTGTTACTTGGTGTCAGTGTATGTCTGTGTTACTGGGTATCAGTGAATGTCTTTGCGATTGGTATCAGTGTATGTCAAAATACTTGGTGTAAGTGTATGTCTTTGTTACTTGGTGTAATTGTCTGTCTTTGTTACTTGGTGTAAGTGTATGTCTTTGTTACTTGGTGTCAGTGAATGTCTTTGTTACTTGGTGTCAGTGCATGTCTTTGTTACTTGGTGTCAGTATATGTCTGTGTTACTGGGTATCAGTGAATGTCTTTGTGATTGGTATCAGTGTATGTCTTTGTTACTGGGTGTCAGTGTGTGTCTGTGTTACTGGGTATCAGTGTACGTCTTTGTGATTGCTATCAGTGTATGTCTTTGTTACTGGGTGTCAGTGTGTGTCTGTGTTACTGGGTATCAGTGTATGTCTTTGTGACTTGGTATCAGTGTATGTCTTTGTTACTTGGTGTCAGTGTATGTCTGTGTTACTTGGTGTAAGTGTGTGTCTGTGTTTCTGGGTGTCAGTGTATGTCTGTGTTACTTGGTGTAAGTGTGTGTCTGTGTTACTGGGTATCAGTGTACGTCTTTGTGATTGGTATCAGTGTATGTCTTTGTTACTGGGTGTCAGTGTGTGTCTGTGTTACTTGGTATCAGTGTATGTCTTTGTGACTTGGTATCAGTGTATGTCTTTGTTACTGGGTGTCAGTGTGTGTCTGTGCTACTGGGTATCAGTGTATGTCTTTGTGACTTGGTATCATTGTATGTCTTTGTTACTGGGTGTCAGTGTGTGTCTGTGTTCCTGGATATCAATGTATGTCTTTGTGACTTGGTGTCAGTGTATGTCTTTGTTACTGGGTGTCAGTGTGTGTCTTTGTGACTTTGTGTCTTTGTATGTCTGTGTTACTTGGTGTAAGTGTGTGTCTGTGTTACTGGGTATCAGTGTATGTCTTTGTTACTTGGTGTCAGTGTATGTCTTTGTTACTGGGTGTCAGTGTGTGTCTTTGTGACTTTGTGTCTGTGTATGTCTGTGTTACTTGGTGTAAGTGTGTGTCTGGTTTACTGGGTGTCAGTGTGTGTCTGTGTTACTTGGTGTAAGTGTGTGTCTTTGTTACTTGGTGTAATTGTCTGTCTTTGTTACTTGGTGTAAGTATATGTCTTTGTTACTTGGTGTCAGTGTATGTCTTTGTTACTTGGTGTCAGTACATGTCTGTGTTACTGGGTATCAGTGTATGTCTTTGTGACTTGGTATCAGTGTATGTCTTTGTTACTGGGTGTCAGTGTGTGTCTGTGTTACTGGGTAACAGTGTATGTCTTTGTGACTTGGTATCAGTGGATGTCGTTGTTACTGGGTGTCAGTGTGTGTCTGTGTTCCTGGGTATCAGTGTATGTCTTTGTGACTTGGTGTCAGTGTATGTCTTTGTTACTGGGTGTCAGTGTGTGTCTTTGTGACTTGGTGTAAGTGTGTGTCTGTGTTACTGAGTGTCAGTGTGTGTCTGTGTTACTTGGTGTAAGTATGTATCTTTGTTACTTGGTGTCCGTGTGTGTCTGTGTTACTGGGTGTCAGTGTATGTCTTTGTTACTGGGTGTCAGTGTATGTCTTTGTTACTTGGTGTGAGTGTGTGTCTGTGTTACTGGGTGTCAGTGTATGTCTGTGTTACTTGGTGTAAGTGTGTGTCTGTGTTACTGGGTATCAGTGTATGTCTTTGTTACTTGGTGTCTGTGTATGTCGGTGTTACTTGGTGTAAGTGTGTGTCTGTTTTACTGGGTGTCAGTGTATGTCTTTGTTACTTGGTGTAATTGTATGTCTTTGTTACTTGGTGTCAGTGTATGTCCTTGTTACCTGGTGTAAGTGTGTGTCTGTGTTACTTGGTGTAAGTGTGTGTCTGTGTTACTGGGTATCAGTGTATGTCTTTGTGACTTGGTGTCAGTGTATGTCTTTGTTACTGGGTGTCAGTGTGTGTCTTGGTAACTTGGTGTCCTTGTATGTCTTTGTTAGTTGGTGTAAGTGTGTGTCTGTGTTACTGGGTATCAGTGTATGTCTTTGTTACTTGGTGTCAGTGTATGTCAAAATACTTGGTGTAAGTGTATGTCTTTGTTACTTGGTGTAATTGTCTGTCTTTGTTACTTGGTGTAAGTGTATGTCTTTGTTACTTGGTGTCAGTGTATGTCTTTGTTACTTGGTGTCAGTGTGTGTCTGTGTTACTGGGTATCAGTGTATGTCTTTGTGACTTGGTATCAGTGGATGTCTTTCTGACTTGGTGTCGGTGTATATCTTTGCTACTGGGTGTCAGTGTGTGTCTGTGTTACTTGGTGTCAGTGTATGTCTTTGTTACTGTTTATTAGTGTTTCTCTGTTACTGGGTGTCAGTGATTGTTTATGTTACTGGGTATCATTGTATGTCTTTGTGACTTGGTGTCAGTGTATGTCTTTGTTACTGGGTGTCAGTGTGTGTCTTTGTGACTTGGTGTAAGTGTGTGTCTGTGTTACTGAATGTCAGTGTGTGTCTGTGTTACTTGGTGTAAGTATGTATCTTTGTTACTTGGTGTCCGTGTGTGTCTGTGTTACTGGGTGTCAGATTATGTCTTTGTTACTGGGTGTCAGTGTATGTCTGTGTTACTTGGTGTAAGTGTGTGTCTGTGTTACTGGGTATCAGTGTATGTCTTTGTGACTTGGTGTCAGTGTATGTCTTTGTTACTGGGTGTCAGTGTGTGTCTTGGTAACTTGGTGTCCTTGTATGTCTTTGTTAGTTGGTGTAAGTGTGTGTCTGTGTTACTGGGTATCAGTGTATGTCTTTGTTACTTGGTGTCAGTGTATGTCAAAATACTTGGTGTAAGTGTATGTCTTTGTTACTTGGCGTAATTGTCTGTCTTTGTTACTTGGTGTAAGTGTATGTCTTTGTTACTTGGTGTCAGTGTATGTCTTTGTTACTTGGTGTCAGTGTGTGTCTGTGTTACTGGGTATCAGTGTATGTCTTTGTGACTTGGTATCAGTGGATGTCTTTCTGACTTGGTGTCGGTGTATATCTTTGCTACTGGGTGTCAGTGTGTGTCTGTGTTACTTGGTGTCAGTGTATGTCTTTGTTACTGTTTATTAGTGTTTCTCTGTTACTGGGATTCAGTGATTGTTTATGTTACTGGGTGTCAGTGTATGTCTTTGTTACTTGGTGTAAGTGTGTGTCTGTGTTACTGGGTATCAGTGTCTGTCTTTGTTACTTGGTGTAAGTGTATGTCTTTGTTACTTGGTGTAATTGTATGTCTTTGTTACTTGGTGTCAGTGTATGTCTTTGTTACTTGGTGTATGTGTATGTCTTTGTTACTTGGTGTAAGTGTGTGTCTGTGTTACTTGGTGTAAGTGTGTGTCTGTGTTCCTGGGTATCATTGTATGTCTTTTTTACTTGGTGTCAGTGTATGTCTGTGTTACTTGGTGTAAGTGTGTGTCTGTGTTACTGGGTATCAGTGTATGTCTTTGTTCCTTGGTGTCAGTGCATGTCTGTGTTACTTGGTGTAAGTGTCTGTCTGTTTTACTGGGTGTCAGTGTGTGTCTGTGTTACTTGGTGTATGTGTGTGTCTATGTTACTTGGTGTCCTTGTGTATCTGTGTTACTGGGTGTCAGTGCATCTCTTTGTTACTTGGTGTCAGTGTATATCTGTGTTACTTGCTGTAAGTGTGTGTCTTTGTTACTTGGTTTAATTGTATGTCTTTGTTACTTGGTGTCAGTGTATGTCTGTGTTACTTGGTGTAAGTGTATGTCTTTGTTACTTGGTGTAAGTGTGTGTCTGTGTTAATTGGTGTAAGTGTGTGTCTGTGTTCCTGGGTATCTGTGTATGTCTTTGTTACTTGGTGTCAGTGTATGTCTGTGTTACTTGGACTAAGTGTGTGTCTGTGTTACTGGGTATCAGTGTATGTCTTTGTTACTTGGTGTCAGTGTATGTCTGTGTTATTTGGTGTAAGTGTGTGTCTGGTTTACTGGGTGTCAGTGTGTGTCTGTGTTACTTGGTGTAAGTGTGTGTCTTTGTTACTTGGTGTCAGTGTCTGTCTTTGTTACTTGGTGTAAGTATATGTCTTTGTTACTTGGTGTCAGTGTATGTCTTTGTTACTTGGTGTCAGTACATGTCTGTGTTACTGGGTATCAGTGAATGTCTTTGTGATTGCTTTCAGTGTATGTCTTTGTTACTGGGTGTCAGTGTGTGTCTGTGTTACTGGGTATCAGTGTATGTCTTTGTGACTTGGTATCAGTGTATGTCTTTGTTACTGGGTGTCAGTGTGTGTCTGTGTTACTGGCTATCAGTGCATGTCTTTGTGACTTGGTGTCAGTGTATGTCTTTGTTACTGGGTGTCAGTGTGTGTCTTTGTGACTTTGTGTCATTGTATGTCTGTGTTACTTGGTGTAAGTGTGTGTCTGTGTTACTGGGTCTCAGTGTATGTCTTTGTTACTTGGTGTCAGTGTATGTCTGTGTTACTTGGTGTAAGTGTGTGTCTGTGTTACTGGGTGTCAGTGTATGTCTGTGTTACTTGGTGTAAGTATGTATCTTTGTTACTTGGTGTCCGTGTGTGTCTGTGTTACTGGGTGTCAGTGTATGTCTGTGTTACTTGGTGTAAGTGTGTGTCTGTGTTACTGGATATCAGTGTATGTCTTTGTGACTTGGTGTCAGTGGATGTCTTTGTTACTGGGTGTCAGTGTGTGTCTTTGTGACTTGGTGTCCGTGTATGTCTTTGTTACTTGGTGTAAGTGTGTGTCTGTATTACTGGGTATCAGTGCATGTCTTTGTTACTTGGTGTCAGTGTATGTCACAATCCTTGGTGTAAGTGTATGTCTTTGTTACTTGGTGTAATTGTCTGTCTTTGTTACTTGGTGTGAGTGTATGTCTTTGTTACTTGGTGTCAGTGTATGTCTTTGTTACTTGGTGTCAGTGTGTGTCTGTGTTACTGGGTATCAGTGGATGTCTTTCTGACTTGGTGTCAGTGTATGTCTTTGCTACTGGGTGTCAGTGTGTGTCTGTGTTACCTGGTGTTAGTGTATGTCTTTGTTATTGTTTATTAGTGTTTCTCTGTTACTGGGTGTCAGTGTTTGTTTGTGTTACTGGGTGTCAGTGTATGTCTTTGTTACTTGGTGTAAGTGTGTGTCTGTGTTACTGGGTATCAGTGTCTGTCTTTGTTACTTGGTGTAAATGTGTGTCTTTGTTACTTGGTGTAATTGTATGTCTTTGTTACTTGGTGTCAGTGTATGTCTGTGTTACTTGGTGTATGTGTATGTCTTTGTTCCTTGGTGTAAGTGTGTGTCTGTGTTACTTGGTGTAAATGTGTGTCTGTGTTCCTGGGTATCATTGTATGTCTTTGTTACTTGGTGTCAGTGTATGTCTGTGTTACTGGGTGTCAGCGCATGTCTTTGTTACTTGGTGTCAGTGTATATCTGTGTTACTTGCTGTAACTGTGTGTCTTTGTTACTTGGTTTAATTGTATGTCTTTGTTACTTGGTGTCAGTGTATGTCTGCTTTACTTGGTGTAAGTGTATGCCTTTGTTACTTGGTGTAAGTGTGTGTCTGTGTTACTTGGTGTAAGTGTGTGTCTGTGTTCCTGGGTATCAGTGTATGTCTTTGTTACTTGGTGTCAGTGTATGTCTGTGTTACTTGGTGTAAGTGTGTGTCTGTTTTACTGGGTGTCAGTGTGTGTCTGTGTTACTTGGTGTAAGTGTGTGTCTTTGTTACTTGGTGTAATTGTCTGTCTTTGTTACTTGGTGTAAGTATATGTCTTTGTTACTGTGTGTCAGTGTATGTCTTTGTTACTTGGTGTCAGTGTATGTCTGTGATACTGGGTATCAGTGAATGTCTTTGTGATTGCTTTCAGTGTATGTCGTTGTTATTGGGTGTCAGTGTGTGTCTGTGTTACTGGGTATCAGTGTATGTCTTTGTGACTTGGTCTCAGTGTATGTCTTTGTTACTGGGTGTCAGTCTGTGTCTGTGTTACTGGGTATCAGTGTATGTCTTTGTGACTTGGTATCAGTGTATGTCGTTGTTACTGGGTGTCAGTGTGTATCTGTGTTCCTGGGTATCAGTGTATGTCGTTGTGACTTGGTGTCAGTGCATGTCTTTGTTACTGGGTGTCAGTGTGTGTCTTTGTGACTTGGTGTCAGTGAATGTCTGTGTTACTTGGTGTAAGTGTGTGTCGATGTTACTGGGTGTCAGTGTGTGTCTGTGTTAATTGGTGTAAGTGTGTGTCTGTGTTACTGGGTGTCAGTGTGTGTCTGTGTTACTTGGTCTAAGTATGTATCTTTGTTACTTGATGTCCGTGTGTGTCTGTGTTACTGGGTGTCAGTGTATGCCTTTGTTACTGGGTGTCAGTGTATGTCTTTGTTCCTTGGTGTGAGTGTGTGTCTGTGTTACTGGGTGTCAGTGTATGTCTGTGTTACTTGGTGTAAGTGTATGTCTGTGTTACTGGGTATCAGTGCATGTCTTTGTTACTTGGTGTCAGTGTATGTCTGTGTAACTTGGTGTAAGAGTGTGTCTGTTTTACTGGGTGTCAGTATGTGTCTTTGTTACTTGGTGTAATTGTATGTCTTTGTTACTTGGTGTCAGCGTATGTCTGTGTTACTTGGTGAAAGTGTATGTCTTTGTTACTTGGTGTAAGTGTGTGTCTTTGTTACTTGGTGTAAGTGTGTGTCTGTGTTACTGGGTATCAGTGTCTGTCTTTGTTTCTTGGTGTCAGTGTATGTCTGTGTTACTTGGTGTAAGTGTGTGTCTGTTTGACTGGGTGTCAGTGTGTGTCTGTGTTACTTGGTGTAAGTGTGTGTCTTTGTTACTTGGTTTAATTGTATGTCTTTGTTACTTGGTGTCAGTGTATGTCTGTGTTACTTGGTGTAAGTGTATGTCTTTGTTACTTGGTGTAAGTGTATGTCTTTGTTACTTGGTGTCAGTGTGTGTCTGTGTTACTGGGTATCAGTGGATGTCTTTCTGACTGGGTGTCAGTGTTTGTTTGTGTTACTGGGTGTCAGTGTATGTCTTTGTTACTTGGTGTAAGTGTGTGTCTGTGTTACTGGGTATCAGTGTCTGTCTTTGTTACTTGGTGTAAGTGTGTGTCTTTGTTACTTGGTGTAATTGTATGTCTTTGTTACTTGGTGTCAGTGTATGTCTGTGTTACTTGGTGTATGTGTATGTCGTTGTTCCTCGGTGTAAGTGTGTGTCTGTGTTACTTGGTGTAAATGTGTGTCTGTGTTCCTGGGTATCATTGTATGTCTTTGTTACTTGGTGTCAGTGTATGTCTGTGTTACTGGGTGTCAGCGCATGTCTTTGTTACTTGGTGTCAGTGTATATCTGTGTTACTTGCTGTAAGTGTGTGTCTTTGTTACTTGGTTTAATTGTATGTCTTTGTTACTTGGTGTCAGTGTATGTCTGCTTTACTTGGTGTAAGTGTATGCCTTTGTTACTTGGTGTAAGTGTGTGTCTGTGTTACTTGGTGTAAGTGTGTGTCTGTGTTCCTGGGTATCAGTGTATGTCTTTGTTACTTGGTGTCAGTGTATGTCTGTGTTACTTGGTGTAAGTGTGTGTCTGTTTTACTGGGTGTCAGTGTGTGTCTGTGTTACTTGGTGTAAGTGTGTGTCTTTGTTACTTGGTGTAATTGTCTGTCTTTGTTACTTGGTGTAAGTATATGTCTTTGTTACTGGGTGTCAGTGTATGTCTTTGTTACTTGGTGTCAGTGTATGTCTGTGATACTGGGTATCAGTGAATGTCTTTGTGATTGCTTTCAGTGTATGTCGTTGTTATTGGGTGTCAGTGTGTTTCTGTGTTACTGGGTATCAGTGTATGTCTTTGTGACTTGGTCTCAGTGTATGTCATTGTTACTGGGTGTCAGTCTGTGTCTGTGTTACTGGGTATCAGTGTATGTCTTTGTGACTTGGTATCAGTGTATGTCGTTGTTACTGGGTGTCAGTGTGTGTCTGTGATCCTGGGTATCAGTGTATGTCGTTGTGACTTGGTGTCAGTGAATGTCTTTGTTACTGGGTGTCAGTGTGTGTCTTTGTGACTTGGTGTCAGTGAATGTCTGTGTTACTTGGTGTAAGTGTGTGTCGATGTTACTGGGTGTCAGTGTGTGTCTGTGTTAATTGGTGTAAGTGTGTGTCTGTGTTACTGGGTGTCAGTGTGTGTCTGTGTTACTTGGTCTAAGTATGTATCTTTGTTACTTGATGTCCGTGTGTGTCTGTGTTACTGGATGTCAGTGTATGTCTTTGTTACTGGGTGTCAGTGTATGTCTTTGTTCCTTGGTGTGAGTGTGTGTCTGTGTTACTGGGTGTCAGTGTATGTCTGTGTTACTTGGTGTAAGTGTATGTCTGTGTTACTGGGTATCAGTGCATGTCTTTGTTACTTGGTGTCAGTGTATGTCTGTGTAACTTGGTGTAAGTGTGTGTCTGTTTTACTGGGTGTCAGTATGTGTCTTTGTTACTTGGTGTAATTGTATGTCTTTGTTACTTGGTGTCAGTGTATGTCTGTGTTACTTGGTGAAAGTGTATGTCTTTGTTACTTGGTGTAAGTGTGTGTCTTTGTTACTTGGTGTAAGTGTGTGTCTGTGTTACTGGGTATCAGTGTCTGTCTTTGTTTCTTGGTGTCAGTGTATGTCTGTGTTACTTGGTGTAAGTGTGTGTCTGTTTGACTGGGTGTCAGTGTGTGTCTGTGTTACTTGGTGTAAGTGTGTGTCTTTGTTACTTGGTTTAATTGTATGTCTTTGTTACTGGGTGTCAGTGTATGTCTGTGTTACTTGGTGTAAGTGTATGTCTTTGTTACTTGGTGTAAGTGTATGTCTTTGTTACTTGGTGTCAGTGTGTGTCTGTGTTACTGGGTATCAGTGGATGTCTTTCTGACTGGGTGTCAGTGTTTGTTTGTGTTACTGGGTGTCAGTGTATGTCTTTGTTACTTGGTGTAAGTGTGTGTCTGTGTTACTGGGTATCAGTGTCTGTCTTTGTTACTTGGTGTAAGTGTGTGTCTTTGTTACTTGGTGTAATTGTATGTCTTTGTTACTTGGTGTCAGTGTATGTCTGTGTTACTTGGTGTATGTGTATGTCTTTGTTCCTTGGTGTAAGTGTGTGTCTGTGTTACTTGGTGTAAATGTGTGTCTGTGTTCCTGGGTATCATTGTATGTCTTTGTTACTTGGTGTCAGTGTATGTCTGTGTTACTGGGTGTCAGCGCATGTCTTTGTTACTTGGTGTCAGTGTATATCTGTGTTACTTGCTGTAAGTGTGTGTCTTTGTTACTTGGTTTAATTGTATGTCTTTGTTACTTGGTGTCAGTGTATGTCTGCTTTACTTGGTGTAAGTGTATGCCTTTGTTACTTGGTGTAAGTGTGTGTCTGTGTTACTTGGTGTAAGTGTGTGTCTGTGTTCCTTTGTATCAGTGTATGTCTTTGTTACTTGGTGTCAGTGTATGTCTGTGTTACTTGGTGTAAGTGTGTGTCTGTTTTACTGGGTGTCAGTGTGTGTCTGTGTTACTTGGTGTAAGTGTGTGTCTTTGTTACTTGGTGTAATTGTCTGTCTTTGTTACTTGGTGTAAGTATATGTCTTTGTTACTGGGTGTCAGTGTATGTCTTTGTTACTTGGTGTCAGTGTATGTCTGTGATACTGGGTATCAGTGAATGTCTTTGTGATTGCTTTCAGTGTATGTCGTTGTTATTGGGTGTCAGTGTGTGTCTGTGTTACTGGGTATCAGTGTATGTCTTTGTGACTTGGTCTCAGTGTATGTCTTTGTTACTGGGTGTCAGTCTGTGTCTGTGTTACTGGGTATCAGTGTATGTCTTTGTGACTTGGTATCAGTGTATGTCGTTGTTACTGGGTGTCAGTGTGTGTCTGTGTTCCTGGGTATCAGTGTATGTCGTTGTGACTTGGTGTCAGTGTATGTCTTTGTTACTGGGTGTCAGTGTGTGTCTTTGTGACTTGGTGTCAGTGAATGTCTGTGTTACTTGGTGTAAGTGTGCGTCGATGTTACTGGGTGTCAGTGTTTGTCTGTGTTAATTGGTGTAAGTGTGTGTCTGTGTTACTGGGTGTCAGTGTGTGTCTGTGTTACTTGGTCTAAGTATGTATCTTTGTTACTTGATGTCCGTGTGTGTCTGTGTTACTGGGTGTCAGTGTATGTCTTTGTTACTGGGTGTCAGTGTATGTCTTTGTTCCTTGGTGTGAGTGTGTGTCTGTGTTACTGGGTGTCAGTGTATGTCTGTGTTACTTGGTGTAAGTGTATGTCTGTGTTACTGGGTATCAGTGCATGTCTTTGTTACTTGGTGTCAGTGTATGTCTGTGTAACTTGGTGTAAGTGTGTGTCTGTTTTACTGGGTGTCAGTATGTGTCTTTGTTACTTGGTGTAATTGTATGTCTTTGTTACTTGGTGTCAGTGTATGTCTGTGTTACTTGGTGAAAGTGTATGTCTTTGTTACTTGGTGTAAGTGTGTGTCTTTGTTACTTGGTGTAAGTGTGTGTCTGTGTTACTGGGTATCAGTGTCTGTCTTTGTTTCTTGGTGTCAGTGTATGTCTGTGTTACTTGGTGTAAGTGTGTGTCTGTTTGACTGGGTGTCAGTGTGTGTCTGTGTTACTTGGTGTAAGTGTGTGTCTTTGTTACTTGGTTTAATTGTATGTCTTTGTTACTTGGTGTCAGTGTATGTCTGTGTTACTTGGTGTAAGTGTATGTCTTTGTTACTTGGTGTAAGTGTGTGTCTGTGTTACTTAGTGTAAGTGTGTGTCTGTGTTCCTGGGTATCAGTGTATGTCTTTGTTACTTGGTGTCAGTGTATGCCTGTGTTACTTGGTGTAAGTGTGTGTCTGTGTTACTGGGTATCAGTGTATGTCTTTGTTACTTGGTGTCAGTGTATGTCTGTGTTACTCGGTGTGAGTGTGTGTCTGTTTTACTGGGTGTCAGTGTGTGTCTGTGTTACTTGGTGTAAGTGTCTGTCTTTGTTACTTGGTGTAATTGTCTTTCTTTGTTCCTTGGTGTAAGTATATGTCTTTGTTACTTGGTGTCAGTGTATGTCTTTGTTACTTGGTGTCAGTGCATGTCTTTGTTACTTGGTGTCAGTGTATGTCTGTGTTACTGGGTATCAGTGAATGTCTTTGCGATTGGTATCAGTGTATGTCAAAATACTTGGTGTAAGTGTATGTCTTTGTTACTTGTGTCAGTGAATGTCTTTGTTACTTGGTGTCAGTGCATGTCTTTGTTACTTGGTGTCAGTATATGTCTGTGTTACTGGGTATCAGAGAATGTCTTTGTGATTGGTATCAGTGTATGTCTTTGTTACTGGGTGTCAGTGTGTGTCTGTGTTACTGGGTATCAGTGTACGTCTTTGTGATTGCTATCAGTGTATGTCTTTGTTACTGGGTGTCAGTGTGTGTCTGTGTTACTGGGTATCAGTGTATGTCTTTGTGACTTGGTATCAGTGTATGTCTTTGTTACTTGGTGTCAGTGTATGTCTGTGTTACTTGGTGTAAGTGTGTGTCTGTGTTTCTGGGTGTCAGTGTATGTCTGTGTTACTTGGTGTAAGTGTGTGTCTGTGTTACTGGGTATCAGTGTACGTCTTTGTGATTGGTATCAGTGTATGTCTTTGTTACTGGGTGTCAGTGTGTGTCTGTGTTACTTGGTATCAGTGTATGTCTTTGTGACTTGGTATCATTGTATGTCTTTGTTACTGGGTGTCAGTGTGTGTCTGTGTTCCTGGATATCAATGTATGTCTTTGTGACTTGGTGTCAGTGTATGTCTTTGTTACTGGGTGTCAGTGTGTGTCTTTGTGACTTTGTGTCTTTGTATGTCTGTGTTACTTGGTGTAAGTGTGTGTCTGTGTTACTGGGTATCAGTGTATGTCTTTGTTACTTGGTGTCAGTGTATGTCTTTGTTACTGGGTGTCAGTGTGTGTCTTTGTGACTTTGTGTCTTTGTATGTCTGTGTGACTTGGTGTAAGTGTGTGTCTGGTTTACTGGGTGTCAGTGTGTGTCTGTGTTACTTGGTGTAAGTGTGTGTCTTTGTTACTTGGTGTAATTGTCTGTCTTTGTTACTTGGTGTAAGTATATGTCTTTGTTACTTGGTGTCAGTGTATGTCTTTGTTACTTGGTGTCAGTACATGTCTGTGTTACTGGGTATCAGTGTATGTCTTTGTGACTTGGTAACAGTGTATGTCTTTGTTACTGGGTGTCAGTGTGTGTCTGTGTTACTGGGTATCAGTGGATGTCTTTCTGACTTGGTGTCAGTGTATGTCTTTGCTACTGGGTGTCAGTGTGTGTCTGTGTTACCTGGTGTTAGTGTATGTCTTTGTTATTGTTTATTAGTGTTTCTCTGTTACTGGGTGTCAGTGTTTGTTTGTGTTACTGGGTGTCAGTGTATGTCTTTGTTACTTGGTGTAAGTGTGTGTCTGTGTTACTGGGTATCAGTGTCTGTCTTTGTTACTTGGTGTAAGTGTGTGTCTTTGTTACTTGCTGTAATTGTATGTCTTTGTTACTTGGTGTCAGTGTATGTCTGTGTTACTTGGTGTATGTGTATGTCTTTGTTCCTTGGTGTAAGTGTGTGTCTGTGTTACTTGGTGTAAGTGTGTGTCTGTGTTCCTGGGTATCATTGTATGTCTTTGTTACTTAGTGTCAGTGTATGTCTGTGTTACTGGGTGTCAGCGCATGTCTTTGTTACTTGGTGTCAGTGTATATCTGTGTTACTTGCTGTAACTGTGTGTCTTTGTTACTTGGTTTAATTGTATGTCTTTGTTACTTGGTGTCAGTGTATGTCTGCTTTACTTGGTGTAAGTGTATGCCTTTGTTACTTGGTGTAAGTGTGTGTCTGTGTTACTTGGTGTAAGTGTGTGTCTGTGTTCCTGGGTATCAGTGTATGACTTTGTTACTTGGTGTCAGTGTATGTCTGTGTTACTTGGTGTAAGTGTGTGTCTGTTTTACTGGGTGTCAGTGTGTGTCTGTGTTACTTGGTGTAAGTGTGTGTCTTTGTTACTTGGTGTAATTGTCTGTCTTTGTTACTTGGTGTAAGTATATGTCTTTGTTACTGGGTGTCAGTGTATGTCTTTGTTACTTGGTGTCAGTGTATGTCTGTGTTACTTGGTGTAAGTGTGTGTCTGTTTGACTGGGTGTCAGTGTGTGTCTGTGTTACTTGGTGTAAGTGTGTGTCTTTGTTACTTGGTTTAATTGTATGTCTTTGTTACTTGGTGTCAGTGTATGTCTGTGTTACTTGGTCTAAGTGTATGTCTTTGTTACTTGGTGTAAGTGTGTGTCTGTGTTACTTAGTGTAAGTGTGTGTCTGTGTTCCTGGGTATCAGTGTATGTCTTTGTTACTTGGTGTCAGTGTATGCCTGTGTTACTTGGTGTAAGTGTGTGTCTGTGTTACTGGGTATCAGTGTATGTCTTTGTTACTTGGTGTCAGTGTGTGTCTTTGTGACTTGGTGTAAGTGTGTGTCTGTGTTACTGAGTGTCAGTGTGTGTCTGTGTTACTTGGTGTAAGTATGTATCTTTGTTACTTGGTGTCCGTGTGTGTCTGTGTTACTGGGTGTCAGTGTATGTCTTTGTTACTGGGTGTCAGTGTATGTCTTTGTTACTTGGTGTGAGTGTGTGTCTGTGTTACTGGGTGTCAGTGTATGTCTGTGTTACTTGGTGTAAGTGTGTGTCTGTGTTACTGGGTATCAGTGTATGTCTTTGTTACTTGGTGTCTGTGTATGTCGGTGTTACTCGGTGTGAGTGTGTGTCTGTTTTACTGGGTGTCAGTGTGTGTCTGTGTTACTTGGTGTAAGTGTGTGTCTTTGTTACTTGGTGTAATTGTCTTTCTTTGTTCCTTGGTGTAAGTATATGTCTTTGTTACTTGGTGTCAGTGTATGTCTTTGTTACTTGGTGTCAGTGCATGTCTTTGTTACTTGGTGTCAGTGTATGTCTGTGTTACTGGGTATCAGTGAATGTCTTTGCGATTGGTATCAGTGTATGTCAAAATACTTGGTGTAAGTGTATGTCTTTGTTACTTGGTGTAATTGTCTGTCTTTGTTACTTGGTGTAAGTGTATGTCTTTGTTACTTGGTGTCAGTGAATGTCTTTGTTACTTGGTGTCAGTGCATGTCTTTGTTACTTGGTGTCAGTATATGTCTGTGTTACTGGGTATCAGTGAATGTCTTTGTGATTGGTATCAGTGTATGTCTTTGTTACTGGGTGTCAGTGTGTGTCTGTGTTACTGGGTATCAGTGTACGTCTTTGTGATTGCTATCAGTGTATGTCTTTGTTACTGGGTGTCAGTGTGTGTCTGTGTTACTGGGTATCAGTGTATGTCTTTGTGACTTGGTATCAGTGTATGTCTTTGTTACTTGGTGTCAGTGTATGTCTGTGTTACTTGGTGTAAGTGTGTGTCTGTGTTTCTGGGTGTCAGTGTATGTCTGTGTTACTTGGTGTAAGTGTGTGTCTGTGTTACTGGGTATCAGTGTACGTCTTTGTGATTGGTATCAGTGTATGTCTTTGTTACTGGGTGTCAGTGTGTGTCTGTGTTACTTGGTATCAGTGTATGTCTTTGTGACTTGGTATCAGTGTATGTCTTTGTTACTGGGTGTCAGTGTGTGTCTGTGCTACTGGGTATCAGTGTATGTCTTTGTGACTTGGTATCATTGTATGTCTTTGTTACTGGGTGTCAGTGTGTGTCTGTGTTCCTGGATATCAATGTATGTCTTTGTGACTTGGTGTCAGTGTATGTCTTTGTTACTGGGTGTCAGTGTGTGTCTTTGTGACTTTGTGTCTTTGTATGTCTGTGTTACTTGGTGTAAGTGTGTGTCTGTGTTACTGGGTATCAGTGTATGTCTTTGTTACTTGGTGTCAGTGTATGTCTTTGTTACTGGGTGTCAGTGTGTGTCTTTGTGACTTTGTGTCTGTGTATGTCTGTGTTACTTGGTGTAAGTGTGTGTCTGGTTTACTGGGTGTCAGTGTGTGTCTGTGTTACTTGGTGTAAGTGTGTGTCTTTGTTACTTGGTGTAATTGTCTGTCTTTGTTACTTGGTGTAAGTATATGTCTTTGTTACTTGGTGTCAGTGTATGTCTTTGTTACTTGGTGTCAGTACATGTCTGTGTTACTGGGTATCAGTGTATGTCTTTGTGACTTGGTATCAGTGTATGTCTTTGTTACTGGGTGTCAGTGTGTGTCTGTGTTACTGGGTAACAGTGTATGTCTTTGTGACTTGGTATCAGTGGATGTCGTTGTTACTGGGTGTCAGTGTGTGTCTGTGTTCCTGGGTATCAGTGTATGTCTTTGTGACTTGGTGTCAGTGTATGTCTTTGTTACTGGGTGTCAGTGTGTGTCTTTGTGACTTGGTGTAAGTGTGTGTCTGTGTTACTGAGTGTCAGTGTGTGTCTGTGTTACTTGGTGTAAGTATGTATCTTTGTTACTTGGTGTCCGTGTGTGTCTGTGTTACTGGGTGTCAGTGTATGTCTTTGTTACTGGGTGTCAGTGTATGTCTTTGTTACTTGGTGTGAGTGTGTGTCTGTGTTACTGGGTGTCAGTGTATGTCTGTGTTACTTGGTGTAAGTGTGTGTCTGTGTTACTGGGTATCAGTGTATGTCTTTGTTACTTGGTGTCTGTGTATGTCGGTGTTACTTGGTGTAAGTGTGTGTCTGTTTTACTGGGTGTCAGTGTATGTCTTTGTTACTTGGTGTAATTGTATGTCTTTGTTACTTGGTGTCAGTGTATGTCTTTGTTACCTGGTGTAAGTGTGTGTCTGTGTTACTTGGTGTAAGTGTGTGTCTGTGTTACTGGGTATCAGTGTATGTCTTTGTGACTTGGTGTCAGTGTATGTCTTTGTTACTGGGTGTCAGTGTGTGTCTTGGTAACTTGGTGTCCTTGTATGTCTTTGTTAGTTGGTGTAAGTGTGTGTCTGTGTTACTGGGTATCAGTGTATGTCTTTGTTACTTGGTGTCAGTGTATGTCAAAATACTTGGTGTAAGTGTATGTCTTTGTTACTTGGTGTAATTGTCTGTCTTTGTTACTTGGTGTAAGTGTATGTCTTTGTTACTTGGTGTCAGTGTATGTCTTTGTTACTTGGTGTCAGTGTGTGTCTGTGTTACTGGGTATCAGTGTATGTCTTTGTGACTTGGTATCAGTGGATGTCTTTCTGACTTGGTGTCGGTGTATATCTTTGCTACTGGGTGTCAGTGTGTGTCTGTGTTACTTGGTGTCAGTGTATGTCTTTGTTACTGTTTATTAGTGTTTCTCTGTTACTGGGTGTCAGTGATTGTTTATGTTACTGGGTATCATTGTATGTCTTTGTGACTTGGTGTCAGTGTATGTCTTTGTTACTGGGTGTCAGTGTGTGTCTTTGTGACTTGGTGTAAGTGTGTGTCTGTGTTACTGAATGTCAGTGTGTGTCTGTGTTACTTGGTGTAAGTATGTATCTTTGTTACTTGGTGTCCGTGTGTGTCTGTGTTACTGGGTGTCAGATTATGTCTTTGTTACTGGGTGTCAGTGTATGTCTGTGTTACTTGGTGTAAGTGTGTGTCTGTGTTACTGGGTATCAGTGTATGTCTTTGTGACTTGGTGTCAGTGTATGTCTTTGTTACTGGGTGTCAGTGTGTGTCTTGGTAACTTGGTGTCCTTGTATGTCTTTGTTAGTTGGTGTAAGTGTGTGTCTGTGTTACTGGGTATCAGTGTATGTCTTTGTTACTTGGTGTCAGTGTATGTCAAAATACTTGGTGTAAGTGTATGTCTTTGTTACTTGGCGTAATTGTCTGTCTTTGTTACTTGGTGTAAGTGTATGTCTTTGTTACTTGGTGTCAGTGTATGTCTTTGTTACTTGGTGTCAGTGTGTGTCTGTGTTACTTGGTGTCAGTGTATGTCTTTGTTACTTGGTGTCAGTACATGTCTGTGTTACTGGGTATCAGTGAATGTCTTTGTGATTGCTTTCAGTGTATGTCTTTGTTACTGGGTGTCAGTGTGTGTCTGTGTTACTGGGTATCAGTGTATGTCTTTGTGACTTGGTATCAGTGTATGTCTTTGTTGCTGGGTGTCAGTGTGTGTCTGTGTTACTGGCTATCAGTGCATGTCTTTGTGACTTGGTATCAGTGTATGTCGTTGTTACTGGGTGTCAGTGTGTGTCTGTGTTCCTGGGTATCAGTGTATGTCTTTGTGACTTGGTGTCAGTGTATGTCTTTGTTACTGGGTGTCAGTGTGTGTGTTTGTGACTTTGTGTCATTGTATGTCTGTGTTACTTGGTGTAAGTGTGTGTCTGTGTTACTGGGTATCAGTGTATGTCTTCGTGACTTGGTGTCAGTGAATGTCTCTGTTACTTGGTGTAAGTGTGTGTCTGTGTTACTGGGTGTCAGTGTGTGTCTGTGTTACTTGGTGTAAGTGTGTGTCTGTGTTACTGAGTGTCAGTGTGTGTCTGTGTTACTTGGTGTAAGTATGTATCTTTGTTACTTGGTGTCCGTGTGTGTCTGTGTTACTGGGTGTCAGTGTATGTCTTTGTTACTGGGTGTCAGTGTATGTCTTTGTTACTTGGTGTGAGTGTGTGTCTGTGTTACTGGGTGTCAGTGTATGTCTGTGTTACTTGGTGTAAGTGTGTGTCTGTGTTACTGGTTATCAGTGTATGTCTTTGTTACTTGGTGTCTGTGTATGTCTGTGTTACCTGGTGTAAGTGTGTGTCTGTTTTACTGGGTGTCAGTGTGTGTCTTTGTTACTTGGTGTAATTGTATGTCTTTGTTACTGGGTATCAGTGTATGTCTTTGTTACTTGGTGTCAGTGTATGCCAAAATAGTTGGTGTAAGTGTATGTCTTTGTTACTTGGTGTCCGTGTGTGTCTGTGTTACTGGGTGTCAGTGTATGTCTTTGTTACTGGGTGTCAGTGTATGTCTTTGTTACTTGGTGTAAGTGTGTGTCTGTGTTACTGGGTATCAGTGTCTGTCTTTGTTACTTGGTGTAAGTGAGTGTCTGTGTTACTGGGTATCAGTGTATGTCTTTGTTACTTGGTGTCAGTGTATGTCTGTCTTACTTGGTGTAAGTGTGTGTCAGTGTTACTGGGTATCAGTGTATGTCTTTGTGACTTGGTGTCAGTGTATGTATTTGTTACTGGGTCTCAGTGAATGTCTTTGCGATTCATATCAGTGTATGTCAAAATACTTGGTGTAAGTGTATGTCATTGTTACTTGGTGTAAATGTCTGTCTTTGTTACTTGGTGTAAGTGTATGTCTTTGTTACTTGGTGTCAGTGTATGTCTTTGTTACTTGGTGTCAGTGTATGTCTGTGTTACTTGGTGTAAGTGTGTGTCTTTGCTACTTGGTGTAAGTGCATGTCTTTGTTACTTGGTGTCAGTGCATGACTTTGTTACTTTGTGTCAGTGTATGTCTGTGTTACTGGGGATCAGCGAATGTCTTTGTGATTGGTATCAGTGTATGTCTTTGTTACTGGGTGTCAGTGTGTGTCTGTGTTACTGGGTATCAGTGTATGTCTTTGTGACTTGGTGTCAGTGTATGTCTTTGTTACTGGGTGTCAGTGTGTGTCTGTGCTAATGGGTATCAGTGTATGTCTTTGTGACTTGGTATCAGTGTATGTATTTGTTACTGGGTGTCAATGTGTGTCTGTGTTCCTGGATATCAATGTATGTCTTTGTGACTTGGTGTCAGTGTATGTCTTTGTTACTGGGTGTCAGTGTGTGTCTTTGTGACTTTGTGTCTTTGTATGTCTGTGCTACTTGGTGTAAGTGTGTGTCTGTGTTTCTGGGTATCAGTGTATGTCTTTGTTAATTGGTGTCAGTGTATGTCTGTGTTACTTGGTGTAAGTGTGTGTCTGTGTTACTGGGTGTCAGTGTGTGTCTGTGTTACTTGGTGTAAGAATGCATCTTTGTTACTTGGTGTCCGTGTGTGTCTGTGTTACTGGGTGTCAGTGTATGTCTTTGTGACTTGGTGTCAGTGTATGTCTTTGTTACTGGGTGTCAGTGTGTGTCTTTGTGACTTGGTGTCCGTGTATGTCTTTGTTACTTGGTGGAAGTGTGTGTCTGTGTTACTGGGTATCAGTGTATGTCTTTGTGACTTGGTGTCAGTGTATGTCTTTGTTACTTGGTGTCAGTGTATGTCTGTGTTACTGGGTGTCAGCGCATGTCTTTGTTACTTGGTGTCAGTGTATATCTGTGTTACTTGCTGTAAGTGTGTGTCTTTGTTACTTGGTTTAATTGTATGTCTTTGTTACTTGGTGTCAGTGGATGTCTGTTTTACTTGGTGTAAGTGTATGCCTTTGTTACTTGGTGTAAGTGTGTGTCTGTGTTCCTGGGTATCATTGTATGTCTTTGTTACTTGGTGTCAGTGTATGTCTGTGTTACTTGGTGTAAGTGTGTGTCTGTGTTACTGGGTATCAGTGTATGTCTTTGTTACTTGGTGTCAGTGTATGTCTGTGTTACTTGGTGTAAGTGTGTGTCTGTTTTACTGGGTGTCAGTGTGTGTCTGTGTTACTTGGTGGAAGTGTGTGTCTTTGTTACTTGGTGTCCTTGTGTATCTGTGTTACTGGGTGTCAGTGCATGTCTTTGTTACTTGGTGTCAGTGTATATCTGTGTTACTTGCTGTAAGTGTGTGTCTTTGTTTCTTGGTTTAATTGTATGTCTTTGTTACTTGGTGTCAGTGTATGTCTGTGTTACTTGGTGTAAGTGTATGTCTTTGTTACTTGGTGTAAGTGTGTGTCTGTGTTAATTGGTGTAAGTGTGTGTCTGTGTTCCTGGGTATCAGTGTATGTCTTTGTTACTTGGTGTCAGTGTATATCTGTGTTACTTGGACTAAGTGTGTGTCTGTGTTACTGGGTATCAGTGTATGTCTTTGTTACTTGGTGTCAGTGTATGTCTGTGTTATTTGGTGTAAGTGTGTGTCTGGTTTACTGGGTGTCAGTGTGTGTCTGTGTTACTTGGTGTAAGTGTGTGTCTTTGTTACTTGGTGTCCGTGTGTGTCTGTGTTACTGGGTGTCAGTGTATGTCTTTGTTACTGGGTGTCAGTGTATGTCTTTGTTACTTGGTGTGAGTGTGTGTCTGTGTTACTGGGTGTCAGTGTATGTCTGTGTTACTTGGTGTAAGTGTGTGTCTGTGTTACTGGGTATCAGTGTATGTCTTTGTTACTTGGTGTCTGTGTATGTCTGTGTTACCTGGTGTGAATGTGTGTCTGTGTTACTGGGTGTCAGTGTATGTCTGTGTTACTTGGTGTAATTGTATGTCTTTGTTACTGGGTATCAGTGTATGTCTTTGTTACTTGGTGTCAGTGTATGCCAAAATAGTTGGTGTAAGTGTATGTCTTTGTTACTTGGTGTCCGTGTGTGTCTGTGTTACTGGGTGTCAGTGTATGTCTTTGTTACTGGGTGTCAGTGTATGTCTTTGTTACTTGGTGTAAGTGTGTGTCTGTGTTACTGGGTATCAGTGTCTGTCTTTGTTACTTGGTGTAAGTGTTTGTCAGTGTTACTGGGTATCAGTGTATGTCTTTGTGACTTGGTGTCAGTGTATGTATTTGTTACTGGGTGTCAGTGTATGTCTTTGTTACTTGGTGTCAGTCTTTGTCTGTGTTACTTGGTGTAAGTGTGTGTCTGTGTTACTGGGTGTCAGTGTATGTCTGTGTTACTTGGTGTAAGTGTGTGTCTGTGTTACTGGGTGTCAGTGTGTGTCTGTGTTACTTGGTGTAAGTATGCATCTTTGTTACTTGGTGTCCGTGTGTGTCTGTGTTACTGGGTGTCAGTGTATGTCTTTGTAACTTGGTGTAAGTGTGTGTCTGTGTTACTGGGTGTCAGTGTATGTCTTTGTGACTTGGTGTCAGTGTATGTCTTTGTTACTGGGTGTCAGTGTGTGTCTTTGTGACTTGGTGTCCGTGTATGTCTTTGTTACTTGGTGGAAGTGTGTGTCTGTGTTACTGGGTATCAGTGTATGTCTTTGTGACTTGGTGTCAGTGTATGTCTTTGTTACTTGGTGTCAGTGTATGTCTGTGTTACTGGGTGTCAGCGCATGTCTTTGTTACTTGGTGTCAGTGTATATCTGTGTTACTTGCTGTAAGTGTGTGTCTTTGTTACTTGGTTTAATTGTATGTCTTTGTTACTTGGTGTCAGTGTATGTCTGTTTTACTTGGTGTAAGTGTATGCCTTTGTTACTTGGTGTATGTGTGTGTCTGTGTTACTTGGTGTAAGTGTGTGTCTGTGTTCCTGGGTATCAGTGTATGTCTTTGTTACTTGGTGTCAGTGTATGTCTGTGTTACTTGGTGCAAGTGTGTGTCTGTTTTACTGGGTGTCAGTGTGTGTCTGTGTTACTTGGTGTAAGTGTGTGTCTTTGTTACTTGGTGTAATTGTCTGTCTATGTTACTTGGTGTAAGTATATGTCTTTGTTACTGGGTGTCAGTGTATGTCTTTGTTACTTGGTGTCAGTGTATGTCTGTGTTACTGGGTATCAGTGAATGTCTTTGTGATTGCTTTCAGTGTATGTCTTTGTTACTGGGTGTCAGTGTGTGTCTGTGTTACTGGGTATCAGTGTATGTCTTTGTGACTTGGTCTCATTGTATGTCTTTGTTACTGGGTGTCAGTGTGTGTCTGTGTTACTGGCTATCAGTGCATGTCTTTGTGACTTGGTATCAGTGTATGTCGTTGTTACTGGGTGTCAGTGTGTGTCTGTGTTCCTGGGTATCAGTGTATGTCGTTGTGACTTGGTGTCAGTGTATGTCTTTGTTACTGGGTGTCAGTGTGTGTCTTTGTGACTTTGTGTCATTGTATGTCTGTGTTACTTGGTGTAAGTGTGTGTCTGTGTTACTGCGTATCAGTGTATGTCTTTGTGACTTGGTGTCAGTGAATGTCTGTGTTACTTGGTGTAAGTGTGTGTCTGTGTTACTGGGTGTCAGTGTGTGTCTGTGTTAATTGGTGTAAGTGTGTGTCTGTGTTACTGGGTGTCAGTGTGTGTCTGTGTTACTTGGTGTAAGTATGTATCTTTGTTACTTGATGTCCGTGTGTGTCTGTGTTACAGGGTGTCAGTGTATGTCTTTGTTACTGGGTGTCAGTGTATGTCTTTGTTACTTGGTGTGAGTGTGTGTCTGTGTTACTGGGTGTCAGTGTATGTCTGTGTTACTTGGTGTAAGTGTATGTCTGTGTTACTGGGTATCAGTGTATGTCTTTGTTACTTGGTGTCAGTGTATGTCTGTGTTACTTGGTGTAAGTGTGTGCCTGTTTTACTGGGTGTCAGTATGTGTCTTTGTTACTTGGTGTAATTGTATGTCTTTGTTACTTGCTGTCAGTGCATGTCTGTGTTACTTGGTGTAAGTGTGTGTCTTTGCTACTTGGTGTAATTGTCTGTCTTTGTTACTTGGTGTAAGTATATGTCTTTGTTACTGGGTGTCAGTGTATGTCTTTGTTACTTGGTGTCAGTGTATGTCTGTGATACTGGGTATCAGTGAATGTCTTTGTGATTGCTTTCAGTGTATGTCTTTGTTATTGGGTGTCAGTGTGTGTCTGTGTTACTTGGTGTAAGTGTGTGTCTTTGTTACTTGGTGTAATTGTCTGTCTTTGTTACTTGGTGTAAGTGTGTGTCTGTGTTACTGGGTATCAGTGTCTGTCTTTGTTTCTTGGTGTAAGTGTATGTCTGTGTTACTTGGTGTAAGTGTGTGTCTGTTTGACTGGGTGTCAGTGTGTGTCTGTGTTACTTGGTGTAAGTGTGTGTCTTTGTTACTTGGTTTAATTGTATGTCTTTGTTACTTGGTGTCAGTGTATGTCTGTGTTACTTGGTGTAAGTGTATGTCTTTGTTACTTGGTGTAAGTGTGTGTCTGTGTTACTTAGTGTAAGTGTGTGTCTGTGTTCCTGGGTATCAGTGTATGTCTTTGTTACTTGGTGTCAGTGTATGCCTGTGTTACTTGGTGTAAGTGTGTGTCTATGTTACTGGGTATCAGTGTATGTCTTTGTTACTTGGTGTCAGTGTATGTCTGTGTTACTCGGTGTGAGTGTGTGTCTGTTTTACTGGGTGTCAGTGTGTGTCTGTGTTACTTGGTGTAAGTGTGTGTCTTTGTTACTTGGTGTAATTGTCTTTCTTTGTTCCTTGGTGTAAGTATATGTCTTTGTTACTTGGTGTCAGTGTATGTCTTTGTTACTTGGTGTCAGTGCATGTCTTTGTTACTTGGTGTCAGTGTATGTCTGTGTTACTGGGTATCAGTGAATGTCTTTGCGATTGGTATCAGTGTATGTCAAAATACTTGGTGTAAGTGTATGTCTTTGTTACTTGGTGTAATTGTCTGTCTTTGTTACTTGGTGTAAGTGTATGTCTTTGTTACTTGGTGTCAGTGAATGTCTTTGTTACTTGGTGTCAGTGCATGTCTTTGTTACTTGGTGTCAGTATATGTCTGTGTTACTGGGTATCAGTGAATGTCTTTGTGATGGGTATCAGTGTATGTCTTTGTTACTGGGTGTCAGTGTGTGTCTGTGTTACTGGGTATCAGTGTACGTCTTTGTGATTGCTATCAGTGTATGTCTTTGTTACTGGGTGTCAGTGTGTGTCTGTGTTACTGGGTATCAGTGTATGTCTTTGTGACTTGGTATCAGTGTATGTCTTTGTTACTTGGTGTCAGTGTATGTCTGTGTTACTTGGTGTAAGTGTGTGTCTGTGTTTCTGGGTGTCAGTGTATGTCTGTGTTACTTGGTGTAAGTGTGTGTCTGTGTTACTGGGTATCAGTGTACGTCTTTGTGATTGGTATCAGTGTATGTCTTTGTTACTGGGTGTCAGTGTGTGTCTGTGTTACTTGGTATCAGTGTATGTCTTTGTGACTTGGTATCATTGTATGTCTTTGTTACTGGGTGTCAGTGTGTGTCTGTGCTACTGGGTATCAGTGTATGTCTTTGTGACTTGGTATCATTGTATGTCTTTGTTACTGGGTGTCAGTGTGTGTCTGTGTTCCTGGATATCAATGTATGTCTTTGTGACTTGGTGTCAGTGTATGTCTTTGTTACTGGGTGTCAGTGTGTGTCTTTGTGACTTTGTGTCTTTGTATGTCTGTGTTACTTGGTGTAAGTGTGTGTCTGTGTTACTGGGTATCAGTGTATGTCTTTGTTACTTGGTGTCAGTGTATGTCTTTGTTACTGGGTGTCAGTGTGTGTCTTTGTGACTTTGTGTCTTTGTATGTCTGTGTTACTTGGTGTAAGTGTGTGTCTGGTTTACTGGGTGTCAGTGTGTGTCTGTGTTACTTGGTGTAAGTGTGTGTCTTTGTTACTTGGTGTAATTGTCTGTCTTTGTTACTTGGTGTAAGTATATGTCTTTGTTACTTGGTGTCAGTGTATGTCTTTGTTACTTGGTGTCAGTACATGTCTGTGTTACTGGGTATCAGTGTATGTCTTTGTGACTTGGTATCAGTGTATGTCTTTGTTACTGGGTGTCAGTGTGTGTCTGTGTTACTGGGTAACAGTGTATGTCTTTGTGACTTGGTATCAGTGGATGTCGTTGTTACTGGGTGTCAGTGTGTGTCTGTGTTCCTGGGTATCAGTGTATGTCTTTGTGACTTGGTGTCAGTGTATGTCTTTGTTACTGGGTGTCAGTGTGTGTCTTTGTGACTTGGTGTAAGTGTGTGTCTGTGTTACTGAGTGTCAGTGTGTGTCTGTGTTACTTGGTGTAAGTATGTATCTTTGTTACTTGGTGTCCGTGTGTGTCTGTGTTACTGGGTGTCAGTGTATGTCTTTGTTACTGGGTGTCAGTGTATGTCTTTGCTACTTGGTGTGAGTGTGTGTCTGTGTTACTGGGTGTCAGTGTATGTCTGTGTTACTTGGTGTAAGTGTGTGTCTGTGTTACTGGGTATCAGTGTATGTCTTTGTTACTTGGTGTCTGTGTATGTCGGTGTTACTTGGTGTAAGTGTGTGTCTGTTTTACTGGGTGTCAGTGTATGTCTTTGTTACTTGGTGTAATTGTATGTCTTTGTTACTTGGTGTCAGTGTATGTCTTTGTTACCTGGTGTAAGTGTGTGTCTGTGTTACTTGGTGTAAGTGTGTGTCTGTGTTACTGGGTATCAGTGTATGTCTTTGTCACTTGGTGTCAGTGTATGTCTTTGTTACTGGGTGTCAGTGTGTGTCTTGGTAACTTGGTGTCCTTGTATGTCTTTGTTAGTTGGTGTAAGTGTGTGTCTGTGTTACTGGGTATCAGTGTATGTCTTTGTTACTTGGTGTCAGTGTATGTCAAAATACTTGGTGTAAGTGTATGTCTTTGTTACTTGGTGTAATTGTCTGTCTTTGTTACTTGGTGTAAGTGTATGTCTTTGTTACTTGGTGTCAGTGTATGTCTTTGTTACTTGGTGTCAGTGTGTGTCTGTGTTACTGGGTATCAGTGTATGTCTTTGTGACTTGGTATCAGTGGATGTCTTTCTGACTTGGTGTCGGTGTATATCTTTGCTACTGGGTGTCAGTGTGTGTCTGTGTTACTTGGTGTCAGTGTATGTCTTTGTTACTGTTTATTAGTGTTTCTCTGTTACTGGGTATCAGTGATTGTTTATGTTACTGGGTATCATTGTATGTCTTTGTGACTTGGTGTCAGTGTATGTCTTTGTGACTTGGTGTCAGTGTATGTCTTTGTTACTGGGTGTCAGTGTGTGTCTTTGTGACTTGGTGTAAGTGTGTGTCTGTGTTACTGAGTGTCAGTGTGTGTCTGTGTTACTTGGTGTAAGTATGTATCTTTGTTACTTGGTGTCCGTGTGTGTCTGTGTTACTGGGTGTCAGATTATGTCTTTGTTACTGGGTGTCAGTGTATGTCTGTGTTACTTGGTGTAAGTGTGTGTCTGTGTTACTGGGTATCAGTGTATGTCTTTGTGACTTGGTGTCAGTGTATGTCTTTGTTACTGGGTATCAGTGTATGTCTTTGTTACTTGGTGTCAGTGTATGTCAAAATACTTAGTGTAAGTGTATGTCTTTGTTACTTGGTGTAATTGTCTGTCTTTGTTACTTGGTGTAAGTGTATGTCTTTGTTACTTGGTGTCAGTGTATGTCTTTGTTACTTGGTGTCAGTGTGTGTCTGTGTTACTGGGTATCAGTGTATGTCTTTGTGACTTGGTATCAGTGGATGTCTTTCTGACTTGGTGTCGGTGTATATCTTTGCTACTGGGTGTCAGTGTTTGTCTGTGTTACTTGGTGTCAGTGTATGTCTTTGTTACTGTTTATTAGTGTTTCTCTGTTACTGGGTGTCAGTGATTGTTTATGTTACTGGGTGTCAGTGTATGTCTTTGTTACTTGGTGTAAGTGTGTGTCTGTGTTACTGGGTATCAGTGTCTGTCTTTGTTACTTGGTGTAAGTGTATGTCTTTGTTACTTGGTGTAATTGTATGTCTTTGTTACTTGGTGTCAGTGTATGTCTTTGTTACTTGGTGTATGTGTATGTCTTTGTTACTTGGTGTAAGTGTGTGTCTGTGTTACTTGGTGTAAGTGTGTGTCTGTGTTCCTGGGTATCATTGTATGTCTTTGTTACTTGGTGTCAGTGTATGTCTGTGTTACTTGGTGTAAGTGTGTGTCTGTGTTACTGGGTATCAGTGTATGTCTTTGTTCCTTGGTGTCAGTGTAGGTCTGTGTTACTTGGTGTAAGTGTCTGTCTGTTTTACTGGGTGTCAGTGTGTGTCTGTGTTACTTGGTGTATGTGTGTGTCTATGTTACTTGGTGTCCTTGTGTATCTGTGTTACTGGGTGTCAGTGCATCTCTTTGTTACTTGGTGTCAGTGTATATCTGTGTTACTTGCTGTAAGTGTGTGTCTTTGTTACTTGGTTTAATTGTATGTCTTTGTTACTTGGTGTCAGTGTATGTCTGTGTTACTTGGTGTAAGTGTATGTCTTTGTTACTTGGTGTAAGTGTGTGTCTGTGTTAATTGGTGTAAGTGTGTGTCTGTGTTCCTGGGTATCTGTGTATGTCTTTGTTACTTGGTGTCAGTGTATGTCTGTGTTACTTGGACTAAGTGTGTGTTTGTGTTACTGGGTATCAGTGTATGTCTTTGTTACTTGGTGTCAGTGTATGTCTGTGTTATTTGGTGTAAGTGTGTGTCTGGTTTACTGGGTGTCAGTGTGTGTCTGTGTTACTTGGTGTAAGTGTGTGTCTTTGTTACTTGGTGTCAGTGTCTGTCTTTGTTACTTGGTGTAAGTATATGTCTTTGTTACTTGGTGTCAGTGTATGTCTTTGTTACTTGGTGTCAGTACATGTCTGTGTTACTGGGTATCAGTGAATGTCTTTGTGATTGCTTTCAGTGTATGTCTTTGTTACTGGGTGTCAGTGTGTGTCTGTGTTACTGGGTATCAGTGTATGTCTTTGTGACTTGGTATCAGTGTATGTCTTTGTTACTGGGTGTCAGTGTGTGTCTGTGTTACTGGCTATCAGTGCATGTCTTTGTGACTTGGTATCAGTGTATGTCGTTGTTACTGGGTGTCAGTGTGTGTCTGTGTTCCTGGGTATCAGTGTATGTCTTTGTGACTTGGTGTCAGTGTATGTCTTTGTTACTGGGTGTCAGTGTGTGTCTTTGTGACTTTGTGTCATTGTATGTCTGTGTTACTTGGTGTAAGTGTGTGTCTGTGTTACTGGGTATCAGTGTATGTCTTCGTGACTTGGTGTCAGTGAATGTCTCTGTTACTTGGTGTAAGTGTGTGTCTGTGTTACTGGGTGTCAGTGTGTGTCTGTGTTACTTGGTGTAAGTGTGTGTCTGTGTTACTGAGTGTCAGTGTGTGTCTGTGTTACTTGGTGTAAGTATGTATCTTTGTTACTTGGTGCCCGTGTGTGTCTGTGTTACTGAGTGTCAGTGTATGTCTTTGTTACTGGGTGTCAGTGTATGTCTTTGTTACTTGGTGTGAGTGTGTGTCTGTGTTACTGGGTGTCAGTGTATGTCTGTGTTACTTGGTGTAAGTGTGTGTCTGTGTTACTGGGTATCAGTGTATGTCTTTGTTACTTGGTGTCTGTGTATGTCTGTGTTACCTGGTGTAAGTGTGTGTCTGTTTTACTGGGTGTCAGTGAGTGTCTTTGTTACTTGGTGTAATTGTATGTCTTTGTTACTGGGTATCAGTGTATGTCTTTGTTACTTTCTGTCAGTGTATGCCAAAATAGTTGGTGTAAGTGTATGTCTTTGTTACTTGGTGTCCGTGTGTGTCTGTGTTACTGGGTGTCAGTGTATGTCTTTGTTACTGGGTATCAGTGTCTGTCTTTGTTACTTGGTGTAAGTGAGTGTCTGTGTTACTGGGTATCAGTGTATGTCTTTGTTACTTGGTGTCAGTGTATGTCTGTCTTACTTGGTGTAAGTGTGTGTCAGTGTTACTGGGTATCAGTGTATGTCTTTGTGACTTGGTGTCAGTGTATGTATTTGTTACTGGGTCTCAGTGAATGTCTTTGCGATTCGTATCAGTGTATGTCAAAATACTTGGTGTAAGTGTATGTCTTTGTTACTTGGTGTAAATGTCTGTCTTTGTTACTTGGTGTAAGTGTATGTCTTTGTTACTTGGTGTCATTGTATGTCTTTGTTACTTGGTGTCAGTGTATGTCTGTGTTACTTGGTGTAAGTGTGTGTCTTTGCTACTTGGTGTAAGTGCATGTCTTTGTTACTTGGTGTCAGTGCATGACTTTGTTACTTTGTGTCAGTGTATGTCTGTGTTACTGGGGATCAGTGAATGTCTTTGTGATTTGTATCAGTGTATGTCTTTGTTACTGGGTGTCAGTGTGTGTCTGTGTTACTGGGTATCAGTGTATGTCTTTGTGACTTGGTGTCAGTGTATGTCTTTGTTACTGGGTGTCAGTGTGTGTCTGTGCTAATGGGTATCAGTGTATGTCTTTGTGACTTGGTATCAGTGTATGTCTTTGTTACTGGGTGTCAATGTGTGTCTGTGTTCCTGGATATCAATGTATGTCTTTGTGACTTGGTGTCAGTGTATGTCTTTGTTACTGGGTGTCAGTGTGTGTCTTTGTGACTTTGTGTCTTTGTATGTCTGTGCTACTTGGTGTAAGTGTGTGTCTGTGTTTCTGGGTATCAGTGTATGTCTTTGTTAATTGGTGTCAGTGTATGTCTGTGTTACTTGGTGTAAGTGTGTGTCTGTGTTACTGGGTGTCAGTGTGTGTCTGTGTTACTTGGTGTAAGAATGCATCTTTGTTACTTGGTGTCCGTGTGTGTCTGTGTTACTGGGTGTCGGTGTATGTCTTTGTGACTTGGTGTCAGTGTATGTCTTTGTTACTGGGTGTCAGTGTGTGTCTTTGTGACTTGGTGTCCGTGTATGTCTTTGTTACTTGGTGGAAGTGTGTGTCTGTGTTACGGGGTATCAGTGTATGTCTTTGTGACTTGGTGTCAGTGTATGTCTTTGTTACTTGGTGTCAGTGTATGTCTGTGTTACTGGGTGTCAGCGCATGTCTTTGTTAATTGGTGTCAGTGTATATCTGTGTTACTTGCTGTAAGTGTGTGTCTTTGTTACTTGGTTTAATTGTATGTCTTTGTTACTTGGTGTCAGTGTATGTCTGTTTTACTTGGTGTAAGTGTATGCCTTTGTTACTTGGTGTAAGTGTGTGTCTGTGTTCCTGGGTATCATTGTATGTCTTTGTTACTTGGTGCCAGTGTATGTCTGTGTTACTTGGTGTAAGTGTGTGTCTGTGTTACTGGGTATCAGTGTATGTCTTTGTTACTTGGTGCCAGTGTATGTCTGTGTTACTTGGTGTAAGTGTGTGTCTGTGTTACTGGGTATCAGTGTATGTCTTTGTTACTTGGTGGAAGTGTGTGTCTTTGTTACTTGGTGTCCTTGTGTATCTGTGTTACTGGGTGTCAGTGCATGTCTTTGTTACTTGGTGTCAGTGTATATCTGTGTTACTTGCTGTAAGTGTGTGTCTTTGTTTCTTGGTTTAATTGTATGTCTTTGTTACTTGGTGTCAGTGTATGTCTGTGTTACTTGGTGTAAGTGTATGTCTTTGTTACTTGGTGTAAGTGTGTGTCTGTGTTAATTGGTGTAAGTGTGTGTCTGTGTTCCTGGGTATCAGTGTATGTCTTTGTTACTTGGTGTCAGTGTATGTCTGTGTTACTTGGACTAATTGTGTGTCTGTGTTACTGGGTATCAGTGTATGTCTTTGTTACTTGGTGTCAGTGTATGTCTGTGTTATTTGGTGTAAGTGTGTGTCTGGTTTACTGGGTGTCAGTGTGTGTCTGTGTTACTTGGTGTAAGTGTGTGTCTTTGTTACTTGGTGTCAGTGTCTGTCTTTGTTACTTGGTGTCAGTACATGTCTGTGTTACTGGGTATAAGTGAATGTCTTTGTGATTGCTTTCAGTGTATGTCTTTGTTACTGGGTGTCAGTGTGTGTCTGTGTTACTGGGTATCATTGTATGTCTTTGTGACTTGTTATCAGTGTATGACTTTGTTACTGGGTGTCAGTGTGTGTCTGTGTTACTGGCTATCAGTGTATGTCTTTGTGACTTGGTATCAGTGTATGTCATTGTTACTGGGTGTCAGTGTGTGTCTGTGTTCCTGGGTATCAGTGTATGTCTTTGTGACTTGGTGTCAGTGTATGTCTTTGTTACTGGGTGTCAGTGTGTGTCCTTGTGACTTTGTGTCATTGTATGTCTGTGTTACTTGGTGTAAGTGTGTGTCTGTGTTACTGGGTATCAGTGTATGTCTTCGTGACTTGGTGTCAGTGAATGTCTCTGTTACTTGGTGTAAGAGTGTGTCTGTGTTACTGGGTGTCAGTGTGTGTCTGTGTTACTTGGTGTAAGTGTGTGTCTGTGTTACTGAGTGTCAGTGTGTGTCTGTGTTACTTGGTGTAAGTATGTATCTTTGTTACTTGGTGTCCGTGTGTGTCTGTGTTACTGGGTGTCAGTGTATGTGTTTGTTACTGGGTGTCAGTGTATGTCTTTGTTACTTGGTGTGAGTGTGTGTCTGTGTTTTTGGGTGTCAGTGTATGTCTGTGTTACTTGGTGTAAGTGTGTGTCTGTGTTACAGGGTATCAGTGTATGTCTTTGTTACTTGGTGTCTGTTTATGTCTGTGTTACCTGGTGTAAGTGTGTGTCTGTTTTACTGGGTGTCAGTGTGTGTCTTTGTTACTTGGTGTAATTGTATGTCTTTGTTACTGGGTATCAGTGTATGTCTTTGTTACTTGGTGTCAGTGTATGCCAAAATAGTTGGTGTAAGTGTATGTCTTTGTTACTTGGTGTCCGTGTGTGTCTGTTTACTGGGTGTCAGTGTATGTCTTTGTTACTGGGTGTCAGTGTATGTCTTTGTTACTTGGTGTAAGTGTGTGTCTCTGTTACTGGGTATCAGTGTCTGTCTTTGTTACTTGGTGTAAGTGTTTGTCAGTGTTACTGGGTATCAGTGTATGTCTTTGTGACTTGGTGTCAGTGTATGTATTTGTTACTGGGTGTCAGTGTATGTCTTTGTTACTGGGTGTCAGTGTATGTCTTTGTTACTTGGTGTAAGTGTGTGTCTGTGTTACTGGGTGTCAGTGTATGTCTGTGTTACTTGGTGTAAGTGTGTGTCTGTGTTACTGGGTGTCAGTGTGTGTCTGTGTTACTTGGTGTAAGTATGCATCTTTGTTACTTGGTGTCCTTGTGTGTCTGTGTTACTGGGTGTCAGTGTATGTCTTTGTTACTGGGTGTCAGTGTATGTCTTTGTAACTTGGTGTAAGTGTGTGTCTGTGTTACTGGGTGTCAGTGTATGTCTTTGTGACTTGGTGTCAGTGTATGTCTTTGTTACTGGGTGTCAGTGTGTGTCTTTGTGACTTGGTGTCCGTGTATGTCTTTGTTACTTGGTGGAAGTGTGTGTCTGAGTTACTGGGTATCAGTGTATGTCTTTGTGACTTGGTGTCAGTGTATGTCTTTGTTACTTGGTGTCAGTGTATGTCTGTGTTACTGGGTGTCAGCGCATGTCTTTGTTACTTGGTGTCAGTGTATATCTGTGTTACTTGCTGTAAGTGTGTGTCTTTGTTACTTGGTTTAATTGTATGTCTTTGTTACTTGGTGTCAGTGTATGTCTGTTTTACCTGGTGTAAGTGTATGCCTTTGTTACTTGGTGTCAGTGTATGTCTGTGCTACTTGGTGTAAGTGTGTGTCTGTGTTCCTGGGTATCAGTGTATGTCTTTGTTACTTGGTGTCAGTGTATGTCTGTGTTACTTGGTGTAAGTGTGTGTCTGTTTTACTGGGTGTCAGTGTGTGTCTGTGTTACTTGGTGTAAGTGTGTGTCTTTGTTACTTGGTGTAATTGTCTGTCTATGTTAATTGGTGTAAGTATATGTCTTTGTTACTGGGTGTCAGTGTATGTCTTTGTTACTTGGTGTCAGTGTATGTCTGTGTTACTGGGTATCAGTGAATGTCTTTGTGATTGCTTTCAGTGTATGTCTTTGTTACTGGGTGTCAGTGTGTGTCTGTGTTACTGGGTATCAGTGTATGTCTTTGTGACTTGGTCTCAGTGTATTTCTTTGTTACTGGGTGTCAGTGTGTGTCTGTGTTACTGGGTATCAGTGCATGCCTTTGTGACTTGGTATCAGTGTATGTCGTTGTTACTGGGTGTCAGTGTGTGTCTGTGTTCCTGGGTATCAGTGTATGTCGTTGTGACTTGGTGTCAGTGTATGTCTTTGTTACTGGGTGTCAGTGTGTGTCTTTGTGACTTTGTGTCATTGTATGTCTGTGTTACTTGGTGTAAGTGTGTGTCTGTGTTACTGCGTATCAGTGTATGTCTTTGTGACTTGGTGTCAGTGAATGTCTGTGTTACTTGGTGTAAGTGTGTGTCTGTGTTACTGGGTGTCAGTGTGTGTCTGTGTTAATTGGTGTAAGTGTGTGTCTGTGTTACTGGGTGTCAGTGTGTGTCTGTGTTACTTGGTGTAAGTATGTATCTTTGTTACTTGATGTCCGTGTGTGTCTGTGTTACAGGGTGTCAGTGTATGTCTTTGTTACTGGGTGTCAGTGTATGTCTTTGTTACTTGGTGTGAGTGTGTGTCTGTGTTACTGGGTGTCAGTGTATGTCTGTGTTACTTGGTGTAAGTGTATGTCTGTGTTACTGGGTATCAGTGTATGTCTTTGTTACTTGGTGTCAGTGTATGTCTGTGTTACTTGGTGTAAGTGTGTGTCTGTTTTACTGGGTGTCAGTATGTGTCTTTGTTACTTGGTGTAATTGTATGTCTTTGTTACTTGCTGTCAGTGTATGTCTGTGTTACTTGGTGTAAGTGTATGTCTTTGTTACTTGGTGTAAGTGTGTGTCTGTGTTACTTGGTGTAAGTGTGTGTCTGTGTTACTGGGTATCAGTGTATGTCTTTGTTACTTGGTGTCCGTGTGTGTCTGTGTTAAAGGGTGACAGTGCATGTCTTTGATACTTGGTGTCAGTGTATATCTGTGTTACTTGGTGTAAGTGTTTGTCTTTGTTACTTGGTTTAATTGTATGTCTTTGTTACTTGGTGTCAGTGTATGTCTGTGTTACTTGGTGTAAGTGTATGTCTTTGTTACTTGGTGTAAGTGTGTGTCTGTGTTACTTAGTGTAAGTGTGTGTCTGTGTTCCTGGGTATCAGTGTATGTCTTTGTTACTTGGTGTCAGTGTATGTCTGTGTTACTTGGTGTAAGTGTGTGTCTGTGTTACTGGGTATCAGTGTCTGTCTTTGTTACTTGGTGTCAGTGTATGTCTGTGTTACTAGGTGTGAGTGTGTTTCTGTTTTACTGGGTATCAGTGTGTGTCTGTGTTACTTGGTGTAAGTGTGTGTCTTTGTTACTTGGTGTAATTGTCTTTCTTTGTTCCTTGGTGTAAGTATATGTCTTTGTTACTTGGTGTCAGTGTATGTCTTTGTTACTTGGTGTCAGTGCATGTCTTTGTTAGTTGGTGTCAGTGTATGTCTGTGTTACTGGGTATCAGTGAATGTCTTTGCGATTGGTATCAGTGTATGTCAAAATACTTGGTGCAAGTGTATGTCTTTGTTACTTGGTGTAATTGTCTGTCTTTGTTACTTGGTGTAAGTGTATGTCTTTGTTACTTGGTGTCAGTGAATGTCTTTGTTACTTGGTGTCAGTGCATGTCTTTGTTACTTGGTGTCAGTATATGTCTGTCTTACTGGGTATCAGTGTACGTCTTTGTGATTGCTATCAGTGTATGTCTTTGTTACTGGGTGTCAGTGTGTGTCTGTGTTACTGGGTATCAGTGTATGTCTTTGTGACTTGGTATCAGTGTATGTCTTTGTTACTTGGTGTCAGTGTATGTCTGTGTTACTTGGTGTAAGTGTGTGTCTGTGTTTCTGGGTGTCAGTGTATGTCTGTGTTACTTGGTGTAAGTGTGTGTCTGTGTTACTGGGTATCAGTGTATGTCTTTGTGACTTGGTTTCACTGTATGTCTTTGTTACTGGGTGTCAGTGTGTGTCTTTGTGACTTGGTGTCCGTGTATGTCTTTGTTACTTGGTGTAAGTGTGTGTCTGTGTTACTGGGTTTCAGTGTATGTCTTTGTTACTTGGTGTCAGTGTATGCCAAAATACTTGGTGTAAGTGTATGTCTTTGTTACTGGGTGTCAGTGTATGTCTTTGTGACTTGGTGTCAGTGTATGTCTTTGTTACTTGGTGTCAGTGTATGTCTGTGTTACTGGGTGTCAGCGCATGTCTTTGTTACTTGGTGTCAGTGTATATCTGTGTTACTTGCTGTAAGTGTGTGTCTTTGTTACTTGGTTTAATTGTATGTCTTTGTTACTTGGTGTCAGTGTATGTCTGTTTTACCTGGTGTAAGTGTATGCCTTTGTTACTTGGTGTCAGTGTATGTCTGTGCTACTTGGTGTAAGTGTGTGTCTGTGTTCCTGGGTATCAGTGTATGTCTTTGTTACTTGGTGTCAGTGTATGTCTGTGTTACTTGGTGTAAGTGTGTGTCTGTTTTACTGGGTGTCAGTGTGTGTCTGTGTTACTTGGTGTAAGTGTGTGTCTTTGTTACTTGGTGTAATTGTCTGTCTATGTTACTTGGTGTAAGTATATGTCTTTGTTACTGGGTGTCAGTGTATGTCTTTGTTACTTGGTGTCAGTGTATGTCTGTGTTACTGGGTATCAGTGAATGTCTTTGTGATTGCTTTCAGTGTATGTCTTTGTTACTGGGTGTCAGTGTGTGTCTGTGTTACTGGGTATCAGTGTATGTCTTTGTGACTTGGTCTCAGTGTATTTCTTTGTTACTGGGTGTCAGTGTGTGTCTGTGTTACTGGGTATCAGTGCATGCCTTTGTGACTTGGTATCAGTGTATGTCGTTGTTACTGGGTGTCAGTGTGTGTCTGTGTTCCTGGGTATCAGTGTATGTCGTTGTGACTTGGTGTCAGTGTATGTCTTTGTTACTGGGTGTCAGTGTGTGTCTTTGTGACTTTGTGTCATTGTATGACTGTGTTACTTGGTGTAAGTGTGTGTCTGTGTTACTGCGTATCAGTGTATGTCTTTGTGACTTGGTGTCAGTGAATGTCTGTGTTACTTGGTGTAAGTGTGTGTCTGTGTTACTGGGTGTCAGTGTGTGTCTGTGTTAATTGGTGTAAGTGTGTGTCTGTGTTACTGGGTGTCAGTGTGTGTCTGTGTTACTTGGTGTAAGTATGTATCTTTGTTACTTGATGTCCGTGTGTGTCTGTGTTACAGGGTGTCAGTGTATGTCTTTGTTACTGGGTGTCAGTGTATGTCTTTGTTACTTGGTGTGAGTGTGTGTCTGTGTTACTGGGTGTCAGTGTATGTCTGTGTTACTTGGTGTAAGTGTATGTCTGTGTTACTGGGTATCAGTGTATGTCTTTGTTACTTGGTGTCAGTGTATGTCTGTGTTACTTGGTGTAAGTGTGTGTCTGTTTTACTGGGTGTCAGTATGTGTCTTTGTTACTTGGTGTAATTGTATGTCTTTGTTACTTGCTGTCAGTGTATGTCTGTGTTACTTGGTGTAAGTGTATGTCTTTGTTACTTGGTGTAAGTGTGTGTCTGTGTTACTTGGTGTAAGTGTGTGTCTGTGTTACTGGGTATCAGTGTATGTCTTTGTTACTTGGTGTCAGTGTATGTCTGTGTTACTTGGTGTAAGTGTGTGTCTGTTTGACTGGGTGTCAGTGTGTGTCTGTGTTACTTGGTGTAAGTGTGTGTCTTTGTTACTTGGTGTCCGTGTGTGTCTGTGTTAAAGGGTGACAGTGCATGTCTTTGATACTTGGTGTCAGTGTATATCTGTGTTACTTGGTGTAAGTGTGTGTCTTTGTTACTTGGTTTAATTGTATGTCTTTGTTACTTGGTGTCAGTGTATGTCTGTGTTACTTGGTGTAAGTGTATGTCTTTGTTACTTGGTGTAAGTGTGTGTCTGTGTTACTTAGTGTAAGTGTGTGTCTGTGTTCCTGGGTATCAGTGTATGTCTTTGTTACTTGGTGTCAGTGTATGTCTGTGTTACTTGGTGTAAGTGTGTGTCTGTGTTACTGGGTATCAGTGTCTGTCTTTGTTACTTGGTGTCAGTGTATGTCTGTGTTACTAGGTGTGAGTGTGTTTCTGTTTTACTGGGTGTCAGTGTGTGTCTGTGTTACTTGGTGTAAGTGTGTGTCTTTGTTACTTGGTGTAATTGTCTTTCTTTGTTCCTTGGTGTAAGTATATGTCTTTGTTACTTGGTGTCAGTCTATGTCTTTGTTACTTGGTGTCAGTGCATGTCTTTGTTAGTTGGTGTCAGTGTATGTCTGTGTTACTGGGTATCAGTGAATGTCTTTGCGATTGGTATCAGTGTATGTCAAAATACTTGGTGCAAGTGTATGTCTTTGTTACTTGGTGTAATTGTCTGTCTTTGTTACTTGGTGTAAGTGTATGTCTTTGTTACTTGGTGTCAGTGAATGTCTTTGTTACTTGGTGTCAGTGCATGTCTTTGTTACTTGGTGTCAGTATATGTCTGTCTTACTGGGTATCAGTGTACGTCTTTGTGATTGCTATCAGTGTATGTCTTTGTTACTGGGTGTCAGTGTGTGTCTGTGTTACTGGGTATCAGTGTATGTCTTTGTGACTTGGTATCAGTGTATGTCTTTGTTACTTGGTGTCAGTGTATGTCTGTGTTACTTGGTGTAAGTGTGTGTCTGTGTTTCTGGGTGTCAGTGTATGTCTGTGTTACTTGGTGTAAGTGTGTGTCTGTGTTACTGGGTATCAGTGTATGTCTTTGTGACTTGGTTTCAGTGTATGTCTTTGTTACTGGGTGTCAGTGTGTGTCTTTGTGACTTGGTGTCCGTGTATGTCTTTGTTACTTGGTGTAAGTGTGTGTCTGTGTTACTGGGTTTCAGTGTATGTCTTTGTTACTTGGTGTCAGTGTATGCCAAAATACTTGGTGTAAGTGTATGTCTTTGTTACTGGGTGTCAGTGTATGTCTTTGTTACTTGGTGTAAGTGAGTGTCTGTGTTCCTGGGTATCAGTATATGTCTTTGTTAAGTGGTGTCAGTGTATGTCTGTGTTACTTGGTGTAAGTGTGTGTCAGTGTTACTGGGTATCAGTGTATGTCTTTGTGACTTGGTGTCAGTGCATGTCTTTGTTACTTGGTGTCAGTGTATGTCTGTGTTACTGGGTATCAGTGAATGTCTTTGTGATTGGTATCAGTGTATGTCTTTGTTACTGGGTGTCAGTGTGTGTCTGTGTTACTGGGTATCAGTGTATGGCTTTGTGACTTGGTATCAGTGTATGTCTTTGTTACTGTGTGTCAGTGTGTGTCTGTGCTACTGGGTATCAGTGTATGTCTTTGTGACTTGGTATCATTGTATGTCTTTGTTACTGGGTGTCTGTGTGTGTCTGTGTTCCTGGATATCAATGCATGTCTTTGTGACTTGGTGTCAGTGTATGGCTTTGTTACTGGGTGTCCGTGTGTGTCTTTGTGACTTTGTGTCTTTGTATGTCTGTATTACTTGGTGTAAGTGTGTGTCTGTGTTCCTGGGTATCAGTGTATGTCTTTGTTACTTGGTGTCAGTGTATGTCTTTGTTACTGGGTGTCAGTGTGTGTCTTTGTGACTTTGTGTCTTTGTATGTCTGTGTTACTTGGTGTAAGTGTGTGTCTGGTTTACTGGGTGTCAGTGTGTGTCTGTGTTACTTGGTGTAAGTGTGTGTCTTTGTTACTTGGTGTAATTGTCTGTCTTTGTTACTTGGTGTAAGTATATGTCTTTGTTACTTGGTGTCAGTGTATGTCTATGTTACTTGGTGTCAGTACATGTCTGTGTTACTGGGTATCAGTGTATGTCTTTGTGACTTGGTATCAGTGTATGTCTTTGTTACTGGGTGTCGGTGTGTGTCTGTGTTACTGGGTATCACTGTATGTCTTTGTGACTTGGTATCAGTGTATGTCGTTGTTACTGGGTGTCAGTGTGTGTCTGTGTTCCTGGGTATCAGTGTATGTCTTTGTGACTTGGTGCCAGTGTATGTCTTTGTTACTGGGTGTCAGTGTGTGTCTTTGTGACTTGGTGTCAGTGAATGTCTGTCTTACTTGGTGTAAGTGTGTGTCTGTGTTACTGGGTGTCAGTGTGTGTCTGTGTTAGTTGGTGTAAGTGTGTGTCTGTGTTACTGAGTGTCAGTGTGTGTCTGTGTTACTTGGTGTAAGTATGTATCTTTGTTACTTGGTGTCCGTGTGTGTCTGTGTTACTGGGTGTCAGTGTATGTCTTTGTGACTTGGTGGAAGTGTATGTCTTTGTTACTTGGTGTGAGTGTGTGTCTGTGTTACTGGGTGTCAGTGTATGTCTGTGTTACTTGGTGTAAGTGTGTGTCTGTGTTACTGGGTATCAGTGTATGTCTTTGTTACTTGGTGTCTGTGTATGTCTGTGTTACTTGGTGTAAGTGTGTGTCTGTTTTACTGGGTGTCATTGTATGCCTTTGTTACTTGGTGTAATTGTATGTCTTTGTTACTTGGTGTCAGTGTATGTCTTTGTTACCTGGTGTAAGTGTGTGTCTGTGTTACTTGGTGTACGTGTGTGTCTGTGTTCCTGGGTATCATTGTATGTCTTTGTGACTTGGTGTCAGTGTATTTCTGTGTTACTTGGTGCAAGTGTGTGTCAGTGTTACTGGGTATCAGTGTATGTCTTTGTTACTTGGTGTCAGTGTATGTCTGTGTTACTTGGTGTAAGTGTGTGTCTGTTTTACTGTGTGTCAGTGTGTGTCTATGTTACTCGGTTTCAGTGTATGTCTTTGTTACTTGGTGTCAGTGTATGCCAAAATACTTGGTGTAAGTGTATGTCTTTGTTACTGGGTGTCAGTGTATGTCTTTGTTACTTGGTGTAAGTGTGTGTCTGTGTTACTGGGTATCAGTGTATGTCTTTGTTACTTGGTGTAAGTGAGTGTCTGTGTTACTGGGTATCAGTATATGTCTTTGTTAAGTGGTGTCAGTGTATGTCTGTGTTACTTGGTGTAAGTGTGTGTCAGTGTTACTGGGTATCAGTGTATGTCTTTGTGACTTGGTGTCAGTGCATGTCTTTGTTACTTGGTGTCAGTGTATGTCTGTGTTACTGGGTATCAGTGAATGTCTTTGTGATTGGTATCAGTGTATGTCTTTGTTACTGGGTGTCAGTGTGTGTCTGTGTTACTGGGTATCAGTGTATGGCTTTGTGACTTGGTATCAGTGTATGTCTTTGTTACTGGGTGTCAGTGTGTGTCTGTGCTACTGGGTATCAGTGTATGTCTTTGTGACTTGGTATCATTGTATGTCTTTGTTACTGGGTGTCAGTGTGTGTCTGGGTTCCTGGATATCAATGTATGTCTTTGTGACTTGGTGTCAGTGTATGGCTTTGTTACTGGGTGTCAGTGTGTGTCTTTGTGACTTTGTGTCTTTGTATGTCTGTGTTATTTGGTGTAAGTGTGTGTCTGTGTTCCTGGGTATCAGTGTATGTCTTTGTTACTGGGTGTCAGTGTGTGTCTTTGTGACTTTGTGTCTTTGTATGTCTGTGTTACTTGGTGTAAGTGTGTGTCTGGTTTACTGGGTGTCAGTGTGTGTCTGTGTTACTTGGTGTAAGTGTGTGTCTTTGTTACTTGGTGTAATTGTCTGTCTTTGTTACTTGGTGTAAGTATATGTCTTTGTTACTTGGTGTCAGTGTATGTCTTTGTTACTTGGTGTCAGTACATGTCTGTGCTACTGGGTATCATTGTATGTCTTTGTGACTTGGTATCATTGTATGTCTTTGTTACTGGGTGTCAGTGTGTGTCTGTGTTCCTGGATATCAATGTATGTCTTTGTGACTTGGTGTCAGTGTATGGCTTTGTTACTGGGTGTCAGTGTGTGTCTTTGTGACTTTGTGTCTTTGTATGTCTGTGTTACTTGGTGTAAGTGTGTGTCTGTGTTCCTGGGTATCAGTGTATGTCTTTGTTACTTGGTGTCAGTGTATGTCTTTGTTACTGGGTGTCAGTGTGTGTCTTTGTGACTTTGTGTCTTTGTATGTCTGTGTTACTTGGTGTAAGTGTGTGTCTGGTTTACTGGGTGTCAGTGTGTGTCTGTGTTACTTGGTGTAAGTGTGTGTCTTTGTTACTTGGTGTAATTGTCTGTCTTTGTTACTTGGTGTAAGTATATGTCTTTGTTACTTGCTGTCAGTGTATGTCTTTGTTACTTGGTGTCAGTACATGTCTGTGTTACTGGGTATCAGTGTATGTCTTTGTGACTTGGTATCAGTGTATGTCTTTGTTACTGGGTGTCAGTGTGTGTCTGTGTTACTGGGTATCAGTGTATGTCTTTGTGACTTGGTATCAGTGTATGTCGTTGTTACTGGGTGTCAGTGTGTGTCTGTGTTCCTGGGTATCAGTGTATGTCTTTGTGACTTGGTGCCAGTGTATGTCTTTGTTACTGGGTGTCAGTGTGTGTCTTTGTGACTTGGTGTCAGTGAATGTCTGTGTTACTTGGTGTAAGTGTGTGTCTGTGTTACTGGGTGTCAGTGTGTGTCTGTGTTAGTTGGTGTAAGTGTGTGTCTGTGTTACTGAGTGTAAGTGTGTGTCTGTGTTACTTGGTGTAAGTATGTATCTTTGTTACTTGGTGTCCGTGTGTGTCTGTGTTACTGGGTGTCAGTGTATGTCTTTGTGACTTGGTGGAAGTGTATGTCTTTGTTACTTGGTGTGAGTGTGTGTCTGTGTTACTGGGTGTCAGTGTATGTCTGTGTTACTTGGTGTAAGTGTGTGTCTGTGTTACTGGGTATCAGTGTATGTCTTTGTTACTTGGTGTCTGTGTATGTCTGTGTTACTTGGTGTAAGTGTGTGTCTGTTTTACTGGGTGTCAGTGTATGTCTTTGTTACTTGGTGTAATTGTATGTCTTTGTTACTTGGTGTCAGTGTATGTCTTTGTTACCTGGTGTAAGTGTGTATCTGTGTTACTTGGTGTAAGTGTGTGTCTGTGTTCCTGGGTATCATTGTATGTCTTTGTTACTTGGTGTCAGTGTATTTCTGTGTTACTTGGTGCAAGTGTGTGTCAGTGTTACTGGGTATCAGTGTATGTCTTTGTTACTTGGTGTCAGTGTATGTCTGTGTTACTTTGTGTAAGTGTGTGTCTGTTTTACTGTGTGTCAGTGTGTGTCTGTGTTACTTGGTGTAAATGTGTGTCTTTGTTACTTGGTGTCCGTGTGTGTCTGTGTTACTGGGTGTCAGTGCATGTCTTTGTTACTTGGTGTCAGTGTATATCTGTGTTACTTGGTGTAAGTGTGTGTCTTTGTTACTTGGTTTAATTGTATGTCTTTGTTACATGGTGTCAGTGTATGTCTGTGTTACTTGGTGTAAGTGTGTGTCTGTGTTACTGGGTATCAGTGTATGTCTTTGTTACTTGGTGTCAGTGTATGTCTGTGTTACTTGGTGTAAGTGTGTGTCTGTGTTACTGGGTGTCAGTGTGTGTCTGTGTTACTTGGTGTAAGTATGCATCTTTGTTACTTGGTGTCCGTGTGTGTCTGTGTTACTGGGTGTCAGATTATGTCTTTGTTACTGGGTGTCAGTGTATGTCTTTGTTACTTGGTGTAAGTATGTGTCTGTGTTACTGGGTGTCAGTGTATGTCTGTGTTACTTGGTGTAAGTGTGTGTCTGTGTTACTGGGTATCAGTGTATGTCTTTGTGACTTGGTGTCAGTGTATGTCTTTGTTACTGGGTGTCAGTGTGTGTCTTGGTGACTTGGTGTCCTTGTATGTCTTTGTTAGTTGGTGTAAGTGTGTGTCTGTGTTACTGGGTATCAGTGTATGTCTTTGCTACTTGGTGTCAGTGTATGTCAAAATACTTGGTGTAAGTGTATGTCTTTGTTACTTGGTGTAAGTGTATGTCTTTGTTACTTGGTGTCAGTGTATGTCTTTGTTACTTGGTGTCAGTGTGTGTCTGTGTTACTGGGTATCAGTGTATGTCTTTGTGACTTTGTATCAGTGGATGTCTTTCTGACTTGGTGTCAGTGTATGTCTTTGCTACTGGGTGTCAGTGTGTGTCTGAGTTACTTGGTGTCAGTGTATGTCTTTGTTACTGTTTATTAGTGTTTCTCTGTTACTGGGTGTCAGTGATTGTTTATGTTACTGGGTGTCAGTGTATGTCTTTGTTACTTGGTGTAAGTGTGTGCCTGTGTTACTGGGTATCAGTGTCTGTCTTTGTTACTTGGTGTAAGTGTATGTCTTTGTTACTTGGTGTAATTGTATGTCTTTGTTACTTGGTGTCAGTGTATGTCTTTGTTACTTTGTGTATGTGTATGTCTTTGTTACTTGGTGTCAGTGTGTGTCTGTGTTACTTGGTGTAAGTGTGTGTCTGTGTTCCTGGGTATCATTGTATGTCTTTGTTACTTGGTGTCAGTGTATGTCTGTGTTTCTTGGTGTAAGTGTGTGTCTGTGTTACTGGGTATCAGTGTATGTCTTTGTTACTTGGTGTCAGTGTATGTCTGTGTTACTTGGTGTAAGTGTGTGTCTGTTTTACTGGGTGTCAGTGTGTGTCTGTGTTACTTGGTGTAAGTGTGTGTCTTTGTTACTTGGTGTCCTTGTGTATCTGTGTTACTGGGTGTCAGTGCATGTCTTTGTAACTTGGTGTCAGTGTATATCTGTGTTACTTGCTGTAAGTGTGTGTCTTTGTTACTTGGTTTAATTGTATGTCTTTGTTACTTGGTGTCAGTGTATGTCTGTGTTACTTGGTGTAAGTGTATGTCTTTGTTACTTGGTGTAAGTGTGTGTCTGTGTTAATTGGTGCAAGTGTGTGTCTGTGTTCCTGGGTATCAGTGTATGTCTTTGTTACTTGGTGTCAGTGTATGTCTGTGTTACTTGGACTAAGTGTGTGTCTGTGTTACTGGCTATCAGTGTATGTCTTTGTGACTTGGTATCAGTGTATGTCGTTGTTACTGGGTGTCAGTGTGTGTCTGTGTTCCTGGGTATCAGTGAATGTCTTTGTGATTGCTTTCAGTGTATGTCTTTCTTACTGGGTGTCAGTGTGTGTCTGTGTTACTGGGTATCAGTGTATGTCTTTGTGACTTGGTATCAGTGTATGTCTTTGTTACTGGGTGTCAGTGTGTGTCTGTGTTACTGGCTATCAGTGTATGTCTTTGTGACTTGGTATCAGTGTATGTCGTTGTTACTGGGTGTCAGTGTGTGTCTGTGTTCCTGGGTATCAGTGTATGGCTTTGTGACTTGGTGTCAGTGTATGTCTTTGTTACTGGGTGTCAGTGTGTGTCTTTGTGACTTTGTGTCATTATATGTCTGTGTTACTTGGAGTAAGTGTGTGTCTGTGTTACTGGGTATCAGTGTATGTCTTTGTTACTGGGTGTCAGTGTGTGTCTGTGTTACTGGGTATCAGTGTATGGCTTTGTGACTTGGTATCAGTGTATGTCTTTGTTACTGGGTGTCAGTGTGTGTCTGTGCTACTGGGTATCAGTGTATGTCTTTGTGACTTGGTATCATTGTATGTCTTTGTTACTGGGTGTCAGTGTGTGTCTGTGTTCCTGGATATCAATGTATGTCTTTGTGACTTGGTGTCAGTGTATGGCTTTGTTACTGGGTGTCAGTGTGTGTCTTTGTGACTTTGTGTCTTTGTATGTCTGTGTTACTTGGTGTAAGTGTGTGTCTGTGTTCCTGGGTATCAGTGTATGTCTTTGTTACTTGGTGTCAGTGTATGTCTTTGTTACTGGGTGTCAGTGTGTGTCTTTGTGACTTTGTGTCTTTGTATGTCTGTGTTACTTGGTGTAAGTGTGTGTCTGGTTTACTGGGTGTCAGTGTGTGTCTGTGTTACTTGGTGTAAGTGTGTGTCTTTGTTACTTGGTGTAATTGTCTGTCTTTGTTACTTGGTGTAAGTATATGTCTTTGTTACTTGGTGTCAGTGTATGTCTTTGTTACTTGGTGTCAGTACATGTCTGTGTTACTGGGTATCAGTGCATGTCTTTGTGACTTGGTATCAGTGTATGTCTTTGTTACTGGGTGTCAGTGTGTGTCTGTGTTACTGGGTATCAGTGTATGTCTTTGTGACTTGGTATCAGTGTATGTCGTTGTTACTGGGTGTCAGTGTGTGTCTGTGTTCCTGGGTATCAGTGTATGTCTTTGTGACTTGGTGCCAGTGTATTTCTTTGTTACTGGGTGTCAGTGTGTGTCTTTGTGACTTGGTGTCAGTGAATGTCTGTGTTACTTGGTGTAAGTGTGTGTCTGTGTTACTGGGTGTCAGTGTGTGTCTGTGTTAGTTGGTGTAAGTGTGTGTCTGTGTTACTGAGTGTCAGTGTGTGTCTGTGTTACTTGGTGTAAGTATGTATCTTTGTTACTTGGTGTCCGTGTGTGTCTGTGTTACTGGGTATCAGTGTATGTCTTTGTGACTTGGTGGAAGTGTATGTCTTTGTTACTTGGTGTGAGTGTGTGTCTTTGTTACTTGGTGTCTGTGTATGTCTTTGTTACTTGGTGTCAGTACATGTCTGTGTCACTGGGTATCAGTGAATGTCTTTGTGATTGCTTTCAGTGTATGTCTTTGTTACTGGGTGTCAGTGTGTGTCTGTGTTACTGGGTATCAGTGTATGTCTTTGTGACTTGGTATCAGTGTATGTCTTTGTTACTGGGTGTCAGTGTGTGTCTGTGTTACTGGCTATCAGTGTATGTCTTTGTGACTTGGTATCAGTGTATGTCGTTGTTACTGGGTGTCAGTGTGTGTCTGTGTTCCTGGGTATCAGTGTATGTCTTTGTGACTTGGTGTCAGTGTATGTCTTTGTTACTGGGTGTCAGTGTGTGTCTTTGTGACTTTGTGTCATTGTATGTCTGTGTTACTTGGAGTAAGTGTGTGTCTGTGTTACTGGGTATCAGTGTATGTCTTCGTGACTTGGTGTCAGTGAATGTCTCTGTTACTTGGTGTAAGTGTGTGTCTGTGTTACTGGGTGTCAGTGTGTGTCTGTGTTACTTGGTGTAAGTGTGTGTCTGTGTTACTGAGTGTCAGTGTGTGTCTGTGTTACTTCGTGTAAGTATGCATCTTTGTTACTTGGTGTCCGTGTGTGTCTGTGTTACTGGGTGTCAGTGTATGTCTTTGTTACTGGGTGTCAGTGTATGTCTTTGTTACTTGGTGTGAGTGTGTGTCTGTGTTACTGGGTGTCAGTGTATGTCTGTGTTACTTGGTGTAAGTGTGTGTCTGTGTTACTGGGTATCAGTGTATGTCTTTGTTACTTGGTGTCTGTGTATGTCTGTGTTACTTGGTGTAAGTGTGTGTCTGTTTTACTGGGTGTCAGTGTGTGTCTTTGTTACTTGGTGTAATTGTATGTCTTTGTTACTGGGTATCAGTGTATGTCTTTGTTACTTGGTGTCAGTGAATGCCAAAATAGTTGGTGTAAGTGTATGTCTTTGTTACTTGGTGTCCGTGTGTGTCTGTGTTACTGGGTGTAAGTGTGTTACTGGGTATCAGTGTCTGTCTTTGTTACTTGGTGTAAGTGAGTGTCTGTGTTCCTGGGTATCAGTGTATGTCTTTGTTACTTGGTGTCAGTGTATGACTGTGTTACTTGGTGTAAGTGTGTGTCAGTGTTACTGGGTATCAGTGTATGTCTTTGTGACTTGGTGTCAGTGTCTGTATTTGTTACTGGGTCTCAGTGAATGTCTTTGCGATTCGTATCAGTGTATGTCAAAATACTTGGTGTAAGTGTATGTCTTTGTTACTTGGTGTAATTGTCTGTCTTTGTTACTTCGTGTAAGTGTATGTCTTTGTTACTTGGTGTCAGTGTATGTCTGTGTTACTTGCTGTAAGTGTGTGTCTTTGCTACTTGGTGTAAGTGCATGTCTTTGTTACTTGGTGTCAGTGCATGTCTTATTTACTTTGTGTCAGTGTATGTCTGTGTTACTGGGGATCAGTGAATGTCTTTGTGATTGGTATCAGTGTATGTCTTTGTTACTGGGTGTCAGTGTGTGTCTGTGTTACTGGGTATCAGTGTATGTCTTTGTGACTTGGTATCAGTGTATGTCTTTGTTCCTGGGTGTCAGTGTGTGTCTGTGCTACTGGGTATCAGTGTATGTCTTTGTGACTTGGTATCAGTGTATGTCTTTGTTACTGGGTGTCAATGTGTGTCTGTGTTCCTGGATATCAATGTATGTCTTTGTGACTTGGTGTCAGTGAATGTCTTTGTTACTGGGTGTCAGTGTGTGTCATTGTGACTTTGTGTCTTTGTATGTCTGCGCTACTTGGTGTAAGTGTGCGTCTGTGTTTCTGGGTATCAGTGTATGTCTTTGTTACTTGGTGTCAGTGTATGTCTGTGTTACTTGGTGTAAGTGTGTGTCTGTGTCACTGGGTGTCAGTGTGTGTCTGTGTTACTTGGTGTAAGTATGCATCTTTGTTACTTGGTGTCCGTGTGTGTCTGTGTTACTGGGTGTCAGTGTATGTCTTTGTTACTGGGTGTCAGTGTATGTCTTTGTAACTTGGTGTAAGTGTGTGTCTGTGTTACTGGGTGTCAGTGTATGTCTGTGTTACTTGGTGTATGTGTGTGTCTGTGTTACTGGGTATCAGTGTATGTCTTTGTGACTTGGTGTCAGTGTATGTCTTTGTTACTGGGTGTCCGTGTATGTCTTTGTTACTTGGTGTCAGTGTGTGTCTGTGTTACTGGGTATCAGTGTATGTCTTTGTGACTTGGTATCATTGGATGTCTTTCTGACTTATTGTCAGTGTATGTCTTTGCTACTGGGTGTCAGTGTGTGTCTGTGTTACTTGGTGTCAGTGTATGTCTTTGTTACTGTTTATTAGTGTTTCTCTGTGTTACTGGGTGTCAGTGTTTGTTTGTGTCACTGGGTGTCAGTGTATGTCTTTGTTACTTGGTGTGAGTGTGTGTCTGTGTTGCTGGGTATCAGTGTCTGTCTTTGTTACTTGGTGTAAGTGTGTGTCTTTGTTACTTGGTGTAATTGTATGTCTTTGTTACTTGGTGTCAGTGTGTGTCTTTGTTACTTGGTGTATGTGTATGTCTTTGTTACTTGGTGTAAGTGTGTGTCTGTGTTACTTGGTGTAAGTGTGTGTCTGTTTTCCTGGGTGTCAGTGTGTGTCTGTGTTACTTGGTGTAAGTATGTATCTTTGTTACTTGGTGTCCGTGTGTGTCTGTGTTACTGGGTGTCAGTGTATGTCTTTGTTACTGGGTGTCAGTGTATGTCTTTGTTACTTGGTGTGAGTGTGTGTCTGTGTTACTGGGTGTCAGTGTATGTCTGTGTTACTTGGTGTAAGTGTGTGTCTGTGTTACTGGGTATCAGTGTATGTCTTTGTTACTTGGTGTCAGTGTATGTCTGTGTTACTTGGTGTAAGTGTGTGTCTGTTTTACATGGTGTCAGTGTGTGTCTGTGTTACTTGGTGTAAGTGTGTGTCTTTGTTACTTGGTGTCCGTGTGTCTGTGTTACTTGGTGTCAGTGTATGTCATTGTTACTTGGTGTCAGTGTATGTCTGTGCTACTTGGTGTAAGTGTGTGTCTGTGTTACTGGGTATCAGTGTATGTCTTTGTTACTTGGTGTCAGTGTATGTCTGTGTTACTTGGTGTAAGTGTGTGTCTTTGCTACTTGGTGTAAGTGCATGTCTTTGTTACTTGGTGTCAGTGCATGTCTTTGTTACTTTGTGTCAGTGTATGTCTGTGTTCCTGGGTATCAGTGTATGTCATTGTTACTTGGTGTCAGCGTATGTCTGTGTTACTTGGTGTAAGTGTGTGTCTGTGTTACTGGGTGTCAGTGTATGTCTGTGTTACTTGGTGTAAGTGTGTGTCTGTGTTACTGGGTATCAGTGTATGTCTTTGTTACTTGGTGTCTGTATATGTCTGTGTTACTTGGTGTAAGTGTGTGTCTGTTTTACTGGGTGTCAGTGTGTGTCTTTGTTACTTGGTGTAATTGTATGTCTTTGTTACTGGGTATCAGTGTATGTCTTTGTTACTTGGTGTCAGTGTATGCCAAAATAGTTGGTGTAAGTGTATGTCTTTGTTACTTGGTGTCCGTGTGTGTCTGTGTTACTGCGTGTCAGTGTATGTCTTTGTTACTGGGTGTCAGTGTATGTCTTTGTTACTTGGTGTAAGTGTGTGTCTGTGTTACTGGGTATCAGTGTCTGTCTTTGTTACTTGGTGTAAGTGAGTGTCTGTGTTACTGGGTATCAGTGTATGCCTTTGTTACTTGGTGTCAGTGTATGTCTGTGTTACTTGGTGTAAGTGTGCGTCAGTGTTACTGGGTATCAGTGTATGTCTTTGTGACTTGGTGTCAATGTCTGTATTTGTTCATGGGTCTCAGTGAATGTCTTTGCGATTCGTATCAGTGTATGTCAAAATACTTGGTGTAAGTGCATGTCTTTGTTACTTGGTGTAATTGTCTGTCTTTGTTATTTGGTGTAAGTGTATGTCTTTGTTACTTGGTGTCAGTGTATGTCTTTGTTACTTGGTGTCAGTGTATGTCTGTGTTACTTGGTGTAAGTGTGTGTCTTTGCTACTTGGTGTAAGTGCATGTCTTTGTTACTTGGTGTCAGTGCATGTCTTTGTTACTTTGTGTCAGTGTATGTCTGTGTTACTGGGGATCAGTGAATGTCTTTGTGATTGGTATCAGTGTATGTCTTTGTTACTGGGTGTCAGTGTGTGTCTGTGTTACTGGTTATCAATGTATGTCTTTGTGACTTGGTGTCAGTGTATGTCTTTGTTACTGGGTGTCAGTGTGTGTCTTTGTGACTTTGTGTCTTTGTATGTCTGTGCTCCTTGGTGTAAGTGTGCGTCTGTATTTCTGGGTATCAGTGTATGTCTTTGTTACTTGGTGTCAGTGTATGTCTGTGTTACTGGGTGTCAGTGTGTGTCTGTGTTACTTGGTGTAAGTATGCATCTTTGTTACTTGGTGTCCGTGTGTGTCTGTGTTACTGGGTGTCAGTGTATGTCTTTGTTACTGGGTGTCAGTGTATGTCTTTGTAACTTGGTGTAAGTGTGTGTCTGTGTTACTGGGTGTCAGTGTATGTCTGTGTTACTTGGTGTATGTGTGTGTCTGTGTTACTGGGTATCAGTGTATGTCTTTGTGACTTGGTGTCAGTGTATGTCTTTGTTACTGGGTGTCAGTGTGTGTCTTTGTGACTTGGTGTCCGTGTATGTCTTTGTTACTTGGTGGAAGTGTGTGTCTGTGTTACTGGGTATCACTGTATGTCTTTGTTACTTGGTGTCAGTGTATGTCAAAATACTTGGTGTAAGTGTATGTCTTTGTTACTTGGTGTAATTGTCTGTCTTTGTTACTTGGTGTAAGTGTATGTCTTTGTTACTTGGTGTCAGTGTATGTCTTTGTTAATTGGTGTCAGTGTGTGTCTGTGTTACTTGGTGTCAGTGTATGTCTTTGTTACTGTTTATTAGTGTTTCTCTGTGTTACTGGGTGTCAGTGTTTGTTTGTGTCACTGGGTGTCAGTGTATGTCTTTGTTACTTGGTGTGAGTGTGTGTCTGTGTTACTGGGTATCAGTGTCTGTCTTTGTTACTTGGTGCAAGTGTGTGTCTTTGTTACTTGGTGTAATTGTATGTCTTTGTTACTTGGTGTCAGTGTATGTCTTTGTTACTTGGTGTATGTTTATGTCTTTGTTACTTGGTGCAAGTGTGTGTCTTTGTTACTTGGTGTAATTGTATGTCTTTGTTACTTGGTGTCCGTGTATGTCTTTGTTACTTGGTGTCAGTGTGTGTCTGTGTTACTGGGTATCAGTGTATGTCTTTGTGACTTGGTATCATTGGATGTCTTTCTGACTTATTGTCAGTGTATGTCTTTGCTACTGGGTGTCAGTGTGTGTCTGTGTTACTTGGTGTCAGTGTATGTCTTTGTTACTGTTTATTAGTGTTTCTCTGTGTTACTGGGTGTCAGTGTTTGTTTGTGTCACTGGGTGTCAGTGTATGTCTTTGTTACTTGGTGTGAGTGTGTGTCTGTGTTGCTGGGTATCAGTGTCTGTCTTTGTTACTTGGTGTAAGTGTGTGTCTTTGTTACTTGGTGTAATTGTATGTCTTTGTTACTTGGTGTCAGTGTGTGTCTTTGTTACTTGGTGTATGTGTATGTCTTTGTTACTTGGTGTAAGTGTGTGTCTGTGTTACTTGGTGTAAGTGTGTGTCTGTTTTCCTGGGTGTCAGTGTGTGTCTGTGTTACTTGGTGTAAGTATGTATCTTTGTTACTTGGTGTCCGTGTGTGTCTGTGTTACTGGGTGTCAGTGTATGTCTTTGTTACTGGGTGTCAGTGTATGTCTTTGTTACTTGGTGTGAGTGTGTGTCTGTGTTACTGGGTGTCAGTGTATGTCTGTGTTACTTGGTGTAAGTGTGTGTCTGTGTTACTGGGTATCAGTGTATGTCTTTGTTACTTGGTGTCAGTGTATGTCTGTGTTACTTGGTGTAAGTGTGTGTCTGTTTTACATGGTGTCAGTGTGTGTCTGTGTTACTTGGTGTAAGTGTGTGTCTTTGTTACTTGGTGTCCGTGTGTCTGTGTTACTTGGTGTCAGTGTATGTCATTGTTACTTGGTGTCAGTGTATGTCTGTGCTACTTGGTGTAAGTGTGTGTCTGTGTTACTGGGTATCAGTGTATGTCTTTGTTACTTGGTGTCAGTGTATGTCTGTGTTACTTGGTGTAAGTGTGTGTCTTTGCTACTTGGTGTAAGTGCATGTCTTTGTTACTTGGTGTCAGTGCATGTCTTTGTTACTTTGTGTCAGTGTATGTCTGTGTTCCTGGGTATCAGTGTATGTCATTGTTACTTGGTGTCAGCGTATGTCTGTGTTACTTGGTGTAAGTGTGTGTCTGTGTTACTGGGTGTCAGTGTATGTCTGTGTTACTTGGTGTAAGTGTGTGTCTGTGTTACTGGGTATCAGTGTATGTCTTTGTTACTTGGTGTCTGTATATGTCTGTGTTACTTGGTGTAAGTGTGTGTCTGTTTTACTGGGTGTCAGTGTGTGTCTTTGTTACTTGGTGTAATTGTATGTCTTTGTTACTGGGTATCAGTGTATGTCTTTGTTACTTGGTGTCAGTGTATGCCAAAATAGTTGGTGTAAGTGTATGTCTTTGTTACTTGGTGTCCGTGTGTGTCTGTGTTACTGCGTGTCAGTGTATGTCTTTGTTACTGGGTGTCAGTGTATGTCTTTGTTACTTGGTGTAAGTGTGTGTCTGTGTTACTGGGTATCAGTGTCTGTCTTTGTTACTTGGTGTAAGTGAGTGTCTGTGTTACTGGGTATCAGTGTATGCCTTTGTTACTTGGTGTCAGTGTATGTCTGTGTTACTTGGTGTAAGTGTGCGTCAGTGTTACTGGGTATCAGTGTATGTCTTTGTGACTTGGTGTCAATGTCTGTATTTGTTCATGGGTCTCAGTGAATGTCTTTGCGATTCGTATCAGTGTATGTCAAAATACTTGGTGTAAGTGCATGTCTTTGTTACTTGGTGTAATTGTCTGTCTTTGTTATTTGGTGTAAGTGTATGTCTTTGTTACTTGGTGTCAGTGTATGTCTTTGTTACTTGGTGTCAGTGTATGTCTGTGTTACTTGGTGTAAGTGTGTGTCTTTGCTACTTGGTGTAAGTGCATGTCTTTGTTACTTGGTGTCAGTGCATGTCTTTGTTACTTTGTGTCAGTGTATGTCTGTGTTACTGGGGATCAGTGAATGTCTTTGTGATTGGTATCAGTGTATGTCTTTGTTACTGGGTGTCAGTGTGTGTCTGTGTTACTGGTTATCAATGTATGTCTTTGTGACTTGGTGTCAGTGTATGTCTTTGTTACTGGGTGTCAGTGTGTGTCTTTGTGACTTTGTGTCTTTGTATGTCTGTGCTCCTTGGTGTAAGTGTGCGTCTGTATTTCTGGGTATCAGTGTATGTCTTTGTTACTTGGTGTCAGTGTATGTCTGTGTTACTGGGTGTCAGTGTGTGTCTGTGTTACTTGGTGTAAGTATGCATCTTTGTTACTTGGTGTCCGTGTGTGTCTGTGTTACTGGGTGTCAGTGTATGTCTTTGTTACTGGGTGTCAGTGTATGTCTTTGTAACTTGGTGTAAGTGTGTGTCTGTGTTACTGGGTGTCAGTGTATGTCTGTGTTACTTGGTGTATGTGTGTGTCTGTGTTACTGGGTATCAGTGTATGTCTTTGTGACTTGGTGTCAGTGTATGTCTTTGTTACTGGGTGTCAGTGTGTGTCTTTGTGACTTGGTGTCCGTGTATGTCTTTGTTACTTGGTGGAAGTGTGTGTCTGTGTTACTGGGTATCACTGTATGTCTTTGTTACTTGGTGTCAGTGTATGTCAAAATACTTGGTGTAAGTGTATGTCTTTGTTACTTGGTGTAATTGTCTGTCTTTGTTACTTGGTGTAAGTGTATGTCTTTGTTACTTGGTGTCAGTGTATGTCTTTGTTAATTGGTGTCAGTGTGTGTCTGTGTTACTTGGTGTCAGTGTATGTCTTTGTTACTGTTTATTAGTGTTTCTCTGTGTTACTGGGTGTCAGTGTTTGTTTGTGTCACTGGGTGTCAGTGTATGTCTTTGTTACTTGGTGTGAGTGTGTGTCTGTGTTACTGGGTATCAGTGTCTGTCTTTGTTACTTGGTGCAAGTGTGTGTCTTTGTTACTTGGTGTAATTGTATGTCTTTGTTACTTGGTGTCAGTGTATGTCTTTGTTACTTGGTGTATGTTTATGTCTTTGTTACTTGGTGTAAGTGTGTGTCTGTGTTACTTGGTGTAAGTGTGTGTCTGTGTTCCTGGGTATCATTGTATGTCTTTGTTGCTTGGTGTCAGTGTATGTCTGTGTTACTTGGTGTAAGTGTGTGTCTGTGTTACTGGGTATCAGTGTATGTCTTTGTTACTTGGTGTCAGTGTATGTCTGTGTTACGTGGTGTAAGTGTGTGTCTGTTTTACTGGGTGTCAGTGTGTTTCTGTGTTACTTGGTGTAAGTATGTATCTTTGTTACTTGGTGTCCGTGTGTGTCTGTGTTACTGGGTGTCAGTGTATGTCTTTGTTACTGGGTGTCAGTGTATGTCTTTGTTACTTGGTGTGAGTGTATGTCTGTGTTACTGGATGTCAGTGTATGTCTGTGTTACTTGGTGTAAGTGTGTGTCTGTGTTACTGGGTATCAGTGTATGTCTTTGTTACTTGGTGTCAGTGTATGTATGTGTTACTTGGTGTAAGTGTGTGTTTGTTTTACTTGGTGTCAGTGTGTGTCTGTGTTACTTGGTGTAAGTGTGTGTCTTTGTTACTTGGTGTCCGTGTGTGTCTGTGTTACTTGGTGTCAGTGTATGTCATTGTTACTTGGTGTCAGTGTATGTCTGTGCTACTTGGTGTAAGTGTGTGTCTGTGTTACTGGGTATCAGTGTATGTCTTTGTTACTTGGTGTCAGTGTATGTCTGTGTTACTTGGTGTAAGTGTGTGTCTTTGCTACTTGGTGTAAGTGCATGTCTTTGTTACTTGGTGTCAGTGCATGTCTTTGTTACTTTGTGTCAGTGTATGTCTGTGTTCCTGGGTATCAGTGTATGTCATTGTTACTTGGTGTCAGCGTATGTCTGTGTTACTTGGTGTAAGTGTGTGTCTGTGTTACTGGGTATCAGTGTATGTCTTTGTTACTAGGTGACAGTGTATGTCTGTGTTACTTGGTGTAAATGTGTGTCTGTTTTACTGGGTGTCAGTGTGTGTCTGTGTTACTTGGTGTAATTATATGTCTTTGTTACTTGGTGTCAGTGTATGTCTTTGTTACTTGGTGTCAGTGTATGTCTGTGTTACTGGGTATCAGTGAATGTCTTTGTGATTGCTTTCAGTGTATGTCTTTGTTACTTGGTGTCAGTGTGTGTCTGTGTTACTGGGTATCAGTGTATGTCTTTGTGACTTGCTATCAGTGTATGTCTTTGTTACTGGGTGTCAGTGTGTGTCTGTGTTACTGGGTATCAGTGTATGTCTTTGTGACTTGGTATCAGTGTATGTCTTTGTTACTTGGTGTCAGTGTGTGTCTGTGTTCCTGGGTATCAGTGTATGTCTTTGTGACTTGGTGTCAGTGTATGTCTTTGTTACTGGGTGTCAGTGTGTGTCTTTGTGACTTTGTGTCATTGTATGTCTGTGTTACTTGGTGTAAGTGTGTGGCTGTGTTACTGGGTATCAGTGTATGTCTTTGATACTTGGTGTCAGTGAATGTCTGTGTTACTTGGTGTAAGTGTGTGTCTGTGTTACTGGGTGTCAGTGTGTGTCTGTGTTACTTGGTGTAAGTCTGTGTCTTTGTTCCTTTGTGTCCGTGTGTGTCTGTGTTACTGGGTGTCAGTGTATGTCTTTGTTACTGGGTGTCAGTGTATGTCTTTGTTACTTGGTGTAAGTGTGTGTCTGTGTTACTGGGTATCAGTGTCTGTCTTTGTTACTTGGTGTAAGTGTGTGTCTGTGTTACTGGGTATCAGTGTATGTCTTTGTTACTTGGTGTCAGTGTATGTCTGTGTTACTTGGTGTAAGTGTGTGTCTGTGTTACTGGGTATGAGTGTATGTCTTTGTGACTTGGTGTCAGTGTATGTCTTTGTTACTGGGTATCAGTGAATGTCTTTGTGATTGGTATCAGTGTATGTCAAAATACTTGGTGTAAATGTATGTCTTTGTTACTTGGTGTAATTGTCTGTCTTTGTTACTTGGTGTAAGTGTATGTCTTTGTTACTTGGTGTCACTGTATGTCTTTGTTACCTGGTGTCAGTGTATGTCTGTGTTACTTGGTGTAAATGTTTGTCTTTGTTACTTGGTGTAAGTGTATTTATTTTTTACTTGGTGTCAGTGCATGTCTTTGTTACTTGGTGTCAGTGTGTGTCTGTGTTACTGGGTATCAGTGAATGTATTTGTGATTGGTATCAGTGTATGTCTTTGATACTGGGTGTCAGTGTGTGTCTGTGTTACTTGGTATCAGTGTATGTCTTTCTGACTTGGGATTTTTGTATGTCTTTGTTACTGGGTGTCAGTGTGTGTCTGTGTTACTTGGTGTCAGTGTATGTCTTTTTCACTGTTTATTAGTGTTTCTATGTGTTACTGGGTGTCAGTGTTTGTTTGTGTTACTGGGTGTCAGTGTATGTCTTTGTTACTTGGTGTAAGTGTGTGTCTTTGTTACTTGGTGTCCGTGTGTGTCTGTGTTACTGGCTGTCAGTGCATGTCTTTGTTACTTGGTGTCAGTGTATGTCTGTGTTCCTGGGTATCAGTGTATGTCATTGTTACTTGGTGTCAGCGTATGTCTGTGTTACTTGGTGTAAGTGTGTGTCTGTGTTACTGGGTGTCAGTGTATGTCTGTGTTACTTGGTGTAAGTGTGTGTCTGTGTTACTGGGTATCAGTGTATGTCTTTGTTACTTGGTGTCTGTGTATGTCTGTGTTACTTGGTGTAAGTGTGTGTCTGTGTTACTGGGTGTCAGTGTGTGTCTTTGTTACTTGGTGTAATTGTATGTCTTTGTTACTGGGTGTAAGTGTGTGTCTGTTTTACTTGGTGTCAGTGTGTGTCTGTGTTACTTGGTGTAATTGTGTGTCTTTGTTACTTGGTGTCCGTGTGTGTCTGTGTTACTTGGTGTCAGTGTATGTCATTGTTACTTGGTGTCAGTGTATGTCTGTGCTACTTGGTGTAAGTGTGTGTCTGTGTTACTGGGTATCAGTGTATGTCTTTGTTACTTGGTATCAGTGTATGTCTGTGTTACTTGGTGTAAGTGTGTGTCTTTGCTACTTGGTGTAAGTGCATGTCTTTGTTACTTGGTGTCAGTGCATGTCTTTGTTACTTTGTGTCAGTGTATGTCTGTGTTCCTGGGTATCAGTGTATGTCATTGTTACTTGGTGTCAGCGTATGTCTGTGTTACTTGGTGTAAGTGTGTGTCTGTGTTACTGGGTGTCAGTGTATGTCTGTGTTACTTGGTGTAAGTGTGTGTCTGTGTTACTGGGTATCAGTGTATGTCTTTGTTACTTGGTGTCTGTGTATGTCTGTGTTACTTGGTGTAAGTGTGTGTCTGTTTTACTGGGTGTCAGTGTGTGTCTTTGTTACTTGGTGTAATTGTATGTCTTTGTTACTGGGTATCAGTGTATGTCTTTGTTACTTGGTGTCAGTGTATGCCAAAATAGTTGGTGTAAGTGTATGTCTTTGTTACTTGGTGTCCGTGTGTGTCTGTGTTACTGCGTGTCAGTGTATGTCTTTGTTACTTGGTGTCAGTGTATGTCTTTGTTACTTGGTGTAAGTGTGTGTCTGTGTTACTGGGTATCAGTGTCTGTCTTTGTTAATTGGTGTAAGTGAGTGTCTGTGTTACTGGGGATCAGTGTATGTCTTTGTTACTTGGTGTCAGTGTATGTCTGTGTTACTTGGTGTAAGTGTGTGTCAGTGTTACTGGGTATCAGTGTATGTCTTTGTGACTTGGTGTCAGTGTCTGTATTTGTTAATGGGTCTCAGTGAATGTCTTTGCGATTCGTATCAGTGTATGTCAAAATACTTGGTGTAAGTGTATGTCTTTGTTACTTTGTGTAATTGTCTGTCTTTGTTACTTGGTGTAAGTGTATGTCTTTGTTACTTGGTGTCAGTGTATGTCTTTGTTACTTGGTGTCAGTGTATGTCTGTGTTACTTGGTGTAAGTGTGTGTCTTTGCTACTTGGTGTAAGTGCATGTCTTTGTTACTTGGTGTCAGTGCATGTCTTTGTTACTTTGTGTCAGTGTATGTCTGTGTTACTGGGGATCAGTGAATGTCTTTGTGATTGGTATCAGTGTATGTCTTTGTTACTGGGTGTCAGTGTGTGTCTGTGTTACTGGGTATCAGTGTATGTCTTTGTGACTTGGTATCAGTGTATGTCTTTGTTCCTGGGTGTCAGTGTGTGTCTGTGCTACTGGGTATCAGTGTATGTCTTTGTGACTTGGTATCAGTGTATGTCTTTGTTACTGGGTGTCAATGTGTGTCTGTGTTCCTGGATATCAATGTATGTCTTTGTGACTTGGTGTCAGTGTATGTCTTTGTTACTGGGTGTCAGTGTGTGTCTTTGTGACTTTGTGTCTTTGTATGTCTGTGCTCCTTGGTGTAAGTGTGTGTCTGTGTTTCTGGGTATCAGTGTATGTCTTTGTTACTTGGTGTCAGTGTATGTCTGTGTTACTTGGTGCAAGTGTGTGTCTGTGTTACTGGGTGTCAGTGTGTGTCTGTGTTACTTGGTGTAAGTATGCATCTTTGTTACTTGGTGTCCGTGTGTGTCTGTGTTACTGGGTGTCAGTGTATGTCGTTGTTACTGGGTGTCAGTGTATGTCTTTGTAACTTGGTGTCAGTGTATGTCTGTGTTCCTGGGTATCAGTGTATGTCATTGTTACTTGGTGTCAGCGTATGTCTGTGTTACTTGGTGTAAGTGTGTGTCTGTGTTACTGGGTGTCAGTGTATGTCTGTGTTACTTGGTGTAAGTGTGTGTCTGTGTTACTGGGTATCAGTGTATGTCTTTGTTACTTGGTGTCTGTGTATGTCTGTGTTACTTGGTGAAAGTGTGTGTCTGTTTTACTGGGTGTCAGTGTGTGTCTTTGTTACTTGGTGTAATTGTATGTCTTTGTTACTGGGTATCAGTGTATGTCTTTGTTACTTGGTGTCAGTGTATGCCAAAATAGTTGGTGTAAGTGTATGTCTTTGTTACTTGGTGTCCGTGTGTGTCTGTGTTACTGTTTATTAGTGTTTCTCTGTGTTACTGGGTGTCAGTGTTTGTTTGTGTCACTGGGTGTCAGTGTATGTCTTTGTTACTTGGTGTGAGTGTGCGTCTGTGTTACTGGGTATCAGTGTCTGTCTTTGTTACTTGGTGGAAGTGTGTGTCTTTGTTACTTGGTGTAATTGTATGTCTTTGTTACTTGGTGTCAGTGTATGTCTTTGTTACTTGGTGTATGTGTATGTCTTTGTTACTTGGTGTAAGTGTGTGTCTGTGTTACTTGGTGTAAGTGTGTGTCTGTGTTCCTGGGTATCATTGTATGTCTTTGTTGCTTGGTGTCAGTGTATGTCTGTGTTACTTGGTGTAAGTGTGTGTCTGTGTTACTGGGTATCAGTGTATGTCTTTGTTTCTTGGTGTCAGTGTATGTCTGTGTTACTTGGTGTAAGTGTGTGTCTGTTTTACTGGGTGTCAGTGTTTGTCTGTGTAACTTGGTGTAAGTATGTATCTTTGTTACTTGGTGTCCGTGTGTGTCTGTGTTACTGGGTATCAGTGTCTGTCTTTGTTACTTGGTGTAAGTGAGTGTCTGTGTTACTGGGTATCAGTGTATGTCTTTGTTACTTGGTGTCAGTGTATGTCTGTGTTACTTGGTGTAAGTGTGTGTCAGTGTTACTGGGTATCAGTGTATGTCTTTGTGACTTGGTGTCAGTGTCTGTATTTGTTAATGGGTCTCAGTGAATGTCTTTGCGATTCGTATCAGTGTGTGTCAAAATACTTGGTGTAAGTGTATGTCTTTGTTACTTGGTGTAATTGTCTGTCTTTGTTACTTGGTGTAAGTGTATGTCTTTGTTACTTGGTGTCAGTGTATGTCTTTGTTACTTGGTGTCAGTGTATGTCTGTGTTACTTGGTGTAAGTGTGTGTCTTTGCTACTTGGTGTAAGTGCATTTCTTTGTTACTTGGTGTCAGTGCATGTCTTTGTTACTTTGTGTCAGTGTATGTCTGTGTTACTGGGGATCAGTGAATGTCTTTATGATTGGTATCAGTGTATGTCTTTGTTACTGGGTGTCAGTGTGTGTCTGTGTTACTGGGTATCAGTGTATGTCTTTGTGACTTGGTATCAGTGTATGTCTTTGTTACTGGGTGTCAGTGTATGTCTTTGTTACTTGGTGTCAGTGTATGTCTGTGTTACTTGGTGTAAGTGTGTGTCTTTGCTACTTGGTGTAAGTGCATGTCTTTGTTACTTGGTGTCAGTGCATGTCTTTGTTACTTTGTGTCAGTGTATGTCTGTGTTACTGGGGATCAGTGAATGTCTTTGTGATTGGTATCAGTGTATGTCTTTGTTACTGGGTGTCAGTGTGTGTCTGTGTTACTGGTTATCAATGTATGTCTTTGTGACTTGGTGTCAGTGTATGTCTTTGTTACTGGGTGTCAGTGTGTGTCTTTGTGACTTTGTGTCTTTGTATGTCTGTGCTCCTTGGTGTAAGTGTGCGTCTGTATTTCTGGGTATCAGTGTATGTCTTTGTTACTTGGTGTCAGTGTATGTCTGTGTTACTGGGTGTCAGTGTGTGTCTGTGTTACTTGGTGTAAGTATGCATCTTTGTTACTTGGTGTCCGTGTGTGTCTGTGTTACTGGGTGTCAGTGTATGTCTTTGTTACTGGGTGTCAGTGTATGTCTTTGTAACTTGGTGTAAGTGTGTGTCTGTGTTACTGGGTGTCAGTGTATGTCTGTGTTACTTGGTGTATGTGTGTGTCTGTGTTACTGGGTATCAGTGTATGTCTTTGTGACTTGGTGTCAGTGTATGTCTTTGTTACTGGGTGTCAGTGTGTGTCTTTGTGACTTGGTGTCCGTGTATGTCTTTGTTACTTGGTGGAAGTGTGTGTCTGTGTTACTGGGTATCACTGTATGTCTTTGTTACTTGGTGTCAGTGTATGTCAAAATACTTGGTGTAAGTGTATGTCTTTGTTACTTGGTGTAATTGTCTGTCTTTGTTACTTGGTGTAAGTGTATGTCTTTGTTACTTGGTGTCAGTGTATGTCTTTGTTAATTGGTGTCAGTGTGTGTCTGTGTTACTTGGTGTCAGTGTATGTCTTTGTTACTGTTTATTAGTGTTTCTCTGTGTTACTGGGTGTCAGTGTTTGTTTGTGTCACTGGGTGTCAGTGTATGTCTTTGTTACTTGGTGTGAGTGTGTGTCTGTGTTACTGGGTATCAGTGTCTGTCTTTGTTACTTGGTGCAAGTGTGTGTCTTTGTTACTTGGTGTAATTGTATGTCTTTGTTACTTGGTGTCAGTGTATGTCTTTGTTACTTGGTGTATGTTTATGTCTTTGTTACTTGGTGTAAGTGTGTGTCTGTGTTACTTGGTGTAAGTGTGTGTCTGTGTTCCTGGGTATCATTGTATGTCTTTGTTGCTTGCTGTCAGTGTATGTCTGTGTTACTTGGTGTAAGTGTGTGTCTGTGTTACTGGGTATCAGTGTATGTCTTTGTTACTTGGTGTCAGTGTATGTCTGTGTTACGTGGTGTAAGTGTGTGTCTGTTTTACTGGGTGTCAGTGTGTTTCTGTGTTACTTGGTGTAAGTATGTATCTTTGTTACTTGGTGTCCGTGTGTGTCTGTGTTACTGGGTGTCAGTGTATGTCTTTGTTACTGGGTGTCAGTGTATGTCTTTGTTACTTGGTGTGAGTGTATGTCTGTGTTACTGGATGTCAGTGTATGTCTGTGTTACTTGGTGTAAGTGTGTGTCTGTGTTACTGGGTATCAGTGTATGTCTTTGTTACTTGGTGTCAGTGTATGTATGTGTTACTTGGTGTAAGTGTGTGTTTGTTTTACTTGGTGTCAGTGTGTGTCTGTGTTACTTGGTGTAAGTGTGTGTCTTTGTTACTTGGTGTCCGTGTGTGTCTGTGTTACTTGGTGTCAGTGTATGTCATTGTTACTTGGTGTCAGTGTATGTCTGTGCTACTTGGTGTAAGTGTGTGTCTGTGTTACTGGGTATCAGTGTATGTCTTTGTTACTTGGTGTCAGTGTATGTCTGTGTTACTTGGTGTAAGTGTGTGTCTTTGCTACTTGGTGTAAGTGCATGTCTTTGTTACTTGGTGTCAGTGCATGTCTTTGTTACTTTGTGTCAGTGTATGTCTGTGTTCCTGGGTATCAGTGTATGTCATTGTTACTTGGTGTCAGCGTATGTCTGTGTTACTTGGTGTAAGTGTGTGTCTGTGTTACTGGGTATCAGTGTATGTCTTTGTTACTAGGTGACAGTGTATGTCTGTGTTACTTGGTGTAAATGTGTGTCTGTTTTACTGGGTGTCAGTGTGTGTCTGTGTTACTTGGTGTAATTATATGTCTTTGTTACTTGGTGTCAGTGTATGTCTTTGTTACTTGGTGTCAGTGTATGTCTGTGTTACTGGGTATCAGTGAATGTCTTTGTGATTGCTTTCAGTGTATGTCTTTGTTACTTGGTGTCAGTGTGTGTCTGTGTTACTGGGTATCAGTGTATGTCTTTGTGACTTGCTATCAGTGTATGTCTTTGTTACTGGGTGTCAGTGTGTGTCTGTGTTACTGGGTATCAGTGTATGTCTTTGTGACTTGGTATCAGTGTATGTCTTTGTTACTTGGTGTCAGTGTGTGTCTGTGTTCCTGGGTATCAGTGTATGTCTTTGTGACTTGGTGTCAGTGTATGTCTGTGTTACTTGGTGTAAGTGTGTGTCTGTGTTACTGGGTATGAGTGTATGTCTTTGTGACTTGGTGTCAGTGTATGTCTTTGTTACTGGGTATCAGTGAATGTCTTTGTGATTGGTATCAGTGTATGTCAAAATACTTGGTGTAAATGTATGTCTTTGTTACTTGGTGTAATTGTCTGTCTTTGTTACTTGGTGTAAGTGTATGTCTTTGTTACTTGGTGTCACTGTATGTCTTTGTTACCTGGTGTCAGTGTATGTCTGTGTTACTTGGTGTAAATGTTTGTCTTTGTTACTTGGTGTAAGTGTATTTATTTTTTACTTGGTGTCAGTGCATGTCTTTGTTACTTGGTGTCAGTGTGTGTCTGTGTTACTGGGTATCAGTGAATGTATTTGTGATTGGTATCAGTGTATGTCTTTGATACTGGGTGTCAGTGTGTGTCTGTGTTACTTGGTATCAGTGTATGTCTTTCTGACTTGGGATTTTTGTATGTCTTTGTTACTGGGTGTCAGTGTGTGTCTGTGTTACTTGGTGTCAGTGTATGTCTTTTTCACTGTTTATTAGTGTTTCTCTGTGTTACTGGGTGTCAGTGTTTGTTTGTGTTACTGGGTGTCAGTGTATGTCTTTGTTACTTGGTGTAAGTGTGTGTCTTTGTTACTTGGTGTCCGTGTGTGTCTGTGTTACTGGCTGTCAGTGCATGTCTTTGTTACTTTGTGTCAGTGTATGTCTGTGTTCCTGGGTATCAGTGTATGTCATTGTTACTTGGTGTCAGCGTATGTCTGTGTTACTTGGTGTAAGTGTGTGTCTGTGTTACTGGGTGTCAGTGTATGTCTGTGTTACTTGGTGTAAGTGTGTGTCTGTGTTACTGGGTATCAGTGTATGTCTTTGTTACTTGGTGTCTGTGTATGTCTGTGTTACTTGGTGTAAGTGTGTGTCTGTGTTACTGGGTGTCAGTGTGTGTCTTTGTTACTTGGTGTAATTGTATGTCTTTGTTACTGGGTTTAAGTGTGTGTCTGTTTTACTTGGTGTCAGTGTGTGTCTGTGTTACTTGGTGTAATTGTGTGTCTTTGTTACTTGGTGTCAGTGTATGTATGTGTTACTTGGTGTAAGTGTGTGTTTGTTTTACTTGGTGTCAGTGTGTGTCTGTGTTACTTGGTGTAAGTGTGTGTCTTTGTTACTTGGTGTCCGTGTGTGTCTGTGTTACTTGGTGTCAGTGTATGTCATTGTTACTTGGTGTCAGTGTATGTCTGTGCTACTTGGTGTAAGTGTGTGTCTGTGTTACTGGGTATCAGTGTATGTCTTTGTTACTTGGTGTCAGTGTATGTCTGTGTTACTTGGTGTAAGTGTGTGTCTTTGCTACTTGGTGTAAGTGCATGTCTTTGTTACTTGGTGTCAGTGCATGTCTTTGTTACTTTGTGTCAGTGTATGTCTGTGTTCCTGGGTATCAGTGTATGTCATTGTTACTTGGTGTCAGCGTATGTCTGTGTTACTTGGTGTAAGTGTGTGTCTGTGTTACTGGGTATCAGTGTATGTCTTTGTTACTAGGTGACAGTGTATGTCTGTGTTACTTGGTGTAAATGTGTGTCTGTTTTACTGGGTGTCAGTGTGTGTCTGTGTTACTTGGTGTAATTATATGTCTTTGTTACTTGGTGTCAGTGTATGTCTTTGTTACTTGGTGTCAGTGTATGTCTGTGTTACTGGGTATCAGTGAATGTCTTTGTGATTGCTTTCAGTGTATGTCTTTGTTACTTGGTGTCAGTGTGTGTCTGTGTTACTGGGTATCAGTGTATGTCTTTGTGACTTGCTATCAGTGTATGTCTTTGTTACTGGGTGTCAGTGTGTGTCTGTGTTACTGGGTATCAGTGTATGTCTTTGTGACTTGGTATCAGTGTATGTCTTTGTTACTTGGTGTCAGTGTGTGTCTGTGTTCCTGGGTATCAGTGTATGTCTTTGTGACTTGGTGTCAGTGTATGTCTGTGTTACTTGGTGTAAGTGTGTGTCTGTGTTACTGGGTATGAGTGTATGTCTTTGTGACTTGGTGTCAGTGTATGTCTTTGTTACTGGGTATCAGTGAATGTCTTTGTGATTGGTATCAGTGTATGTCAAAATACTTGGTGTAAATGTATGTCTTTGTTACTTGGTGTAATTGTCTGTCTTTGTTACTTGGTGTAAGTGTATGTCTTTGTTACTTGGTGTCACTGTATGTCTTTGTTACCTGGTGTCAGTGTATGTCTGTGTTACTTGGTGTAAATGTTTGTCTTTGTTACTTGGTGTAAGTGTATTTATTTTTTACTTGGTGTCAGTGCATGTCTTTGTTACTTGGTGTCAGTGTGTGTCTGTGTTACTGGGTATCAGTGAATGTATTTGTGATTGGTATCAGTGTATGTCTTTGATACTGGGTGTCAGTGTGTGTCTGTGTTACTTGGTATCAGTGTATGTCTTTCTGACTTGGGATTTTTGTATGTCTTTGTTACTGGGTGTCAGTGTGTGTCTGTGTTACTTGGTGTCAGTGTATGTCTTTTTCACTGTTTATTAGTGTTTCTCTGTGTTACTGGGTGTCAGTGTTTGTTTGTGTTACTGGGTGTCAGTTTATGTCTTTGTTACTTGGTGTAAGTGTGTGTCTTTGTTACTTGGTGTCCGTGTGTGTCTGTGTTACTGGCTGTCAGTGCATGTCTTTGTTACTTTGTGTCAGTGTATGTCTGTGTTCCTGGGTATCAGTGTATGTCATTGTTACTTGGTGTCAGCGTATGTCTGTGTTACTTGGTGTAAGTGTGTGTCTGTGTTACTGGGTGTCAGTGTATGTCTGTGTTACTTGGTGTAAGTGTGTGTCTGTGTTACTGGGTATCAGTGTATGTCTTTGTTACTTGGTGTCTGTGTATGTCTGTGTTACTTGGTGTAAGTGTGTGTCTGTGTTACTGGGTGTCAGTGTGTGTCTTTGTTACTTGGTGTAATTGTATGTCTTTGTTACTGGGTGTAAGTGTGTGTCTGTTTTACTTGGTGTCAGTGTGTGTCTGTGTTACTTGGTGTAATTGTGTGTCTTTGTTACTTGGTGTCCGTGTGTGTCTGTGTTACTTGGTGTCAGTGTATGTCATTGTTACTTGGTGTCAGTGTATGTCTGTGCTACTTGGTGTAAGTGTGTGTCTGTGTTACTGGGTATCAGTGTATGTCTTTGTTACTTGGTATCAGTGTATGTCTGTGTTACTTGGTGTAAGTGTGTGTCTTTGCTACTTGGTGTAAGTGCATGTCTTTGTTACTTGGTGTCAGTGCATGTCTTTGTTACTTTGTGTCAGTGTATGTCTGTGTTCCTGGGTATCAGTGTATGTCATTGTTACTTGGTGTCAGCGTATGTCTGTGTTACTTGGTGTAAGTGTGTGTCTGTGTTACTGGGTGTCAGTGTATGTCTGTGTTACTTGGTGTAAGTGTGTGTCTGTGTTACTGGGTATCAGTGTATGTCTTTGTTACTTGGTGTCTGTGTATGTCTGTGTTACTTGGTGTAAGTGTGTGTCTGTTTTACTGGGTGTCAGTGTGTGTCTTTGTTACTTGGTGTAATTGTATGTCTTTGTTACTGGGTATCAGTGTATGTCTTTGTTACTTGGTGTCAGTGTATGCCAAAATAGTTGGTGTAAGTGTATGTCTTTGTTACTTGGTGTCCGTGTGTGTCTGTGTTACTGCGTGTCAGTGTATGTCTTTGTTACTTGGTGTCAGTGTATGTCTTTGTTACTTGGTGTAAGTGTGTGTCTGTGTTACTGGGTATCAGTGTCTGTCTTTGTTAATTGGTGTAAGTGAGTGTCTGTGTTACTGGGGATCAGTGTATGTCTTTGTTACTTGGTGTCAGTGTATGTCTGTGTTACTTGGTGTAAGTGTGTGTCAGTGTTACTGGGTATCAGTGTATGTCTTTGTGACTTGGTGTCAGTGTCTGTATTTGTTAATGGGTCTCAGTGAATGTCTTTGCGATTCGTATCAGTGTATGTCAAAATACTTGGTGTAAGTGTATGTCTTTGTTACTTGGTGTAATTGTCTGTCTTTGTTACTTGGTGTAAGTGTATGTCTTTGTTACTTGGTGTCAGTGTATGTCTTTGTTACTTGGTGTCAGTGTATGTCTGTGTTACTTGGTGTAAGTGTGTGTCTTTGCTACTTGGTGTAAGTGCATGTCTTTGTTACTTGGTGTCAGTGCATGTCTTTGTTACTTTGTGTCAGTGTATGTCTGTGTTACTGGGGATCAGTGAATGTCTTTGTGATTGGTATCAGTGTATGTCTTTGTTACTGGGTGTCAGTGTGTGTCTGTGTTACTGGGTATCAGTGTATGTCTTTGTGACTTGGTATCAGTGTATGTCTTTGTTACTGGGTGTCAGTGTGTGTCTGTGCTACTGGGTATCAGTGTATGTCTTTGTGACTTGGTATCAGTGTATGTCTTTGTTACTGGGTGTCAATGTGTGTCTGTGTTCCTGGATATCAATGTATGTCTTTGTGACTTGGTGTCAGTGTATGTCTTTGTTACTGGGTGTCAGTGTGTGTCTTTGTGACTTTGTGTCTTTGTATGTCTGTGCTCCTTGGTGTAAGTGTGCGTCTGTGTTTCTGGGTATCAGTGTATGTCTTTGTTACTTGGTGTCAGTGTATGTCTGTGTTACTTGGTGCAAGTGTGTGTCTGTGTTACTGGGTGTCAGTGTGTGTCTGTGTTACTTGGTGTAAGTATGCATCTTTGTTACTTGGTGTCCGTGTGTGTCTGTGTTACTGGGTGTCAGTGTATGTCGTTGTTACTGGGTGTCAGTGTATGTCTTTGTAACTTGGTGTCAGTGTATGTCTGTGTTCCTGGGTATCAGTGTATGTCATTGTTACTTGGTGTCAGCGTATGTCTGTGTTACTTGGTGTAAGTGTGTGTCTGTGTTACTGGGTGTCAGTGTATGTCTGTGTTACTTGGTGTAAGTGTGTGTCTGTGTTACTGGGTATCAGTGTATGTCTTTGTTACTTGGTGTCTGTGTATGTCTGTGTTACTTGGTGAAAGTGTGTGTCTGTTTTACTGGGTGTCAGTGTGTGTCTTTGTTACTTGGTGTAATTGTATGTCTTTGTTACTGGGTATCAGTGTATGTCTTTGTTACTTGGTGTCAGTGTATGCCAAAATAGTTGGTGTAAGTGTATGTCTTTGTTACTTGGTGTCCGTGTGTGTCTGTGTTACTGTTTATTAGTGTTTCTCTGTGTTACTGGGTGTCAGTGTTTGTTTGTGTCACTGGGTGTCAGTGTATGTCTTTGTTACTTGGTGTGAGTGTGCGTCTGTGTTACTGGGTATCAGTGTCTGTCTTTGTTACTTGGTGGAAGTGTGTGTCTTTGTTACTTGGTGTAATTGTATGTCTTTGTTACTTGGTGTCAGTGTATGTCTTTGTTACTTCGTGTATGTGTATGTCTTTGTTACTTGGTGTAAGTGTGTGTCTGTGTTACTTGGTGTAAGTGTGTGTCTGTGTTCCTGGGTATCATTGTATGTCTTTGTTGCTTGGTGTCAGTGTATGTCTGTGTTACTTGGTGTAAGTGTGTGTCTGTGTTACTGGGTATCAGTGTATGTCTTTGTTTCTTGGTGTCAGTGTATGTCTGTGTTACTTGGTGTAAGTGTGTGTCTGTTTTACTGGGTGTCAGTGTTTGTCTGTGTAACTTGGTGTAAGTATGTATCTTTGTTACTTGGTGTCCGTGTGTGTCTGTGTTACTGGGTATCAGTGTCTGTCTTTGTTACTTGGTGTAAGTGAGTGTCTGTGTTACTGGGTATCAGTGTATGTCTTTGTTACTTGGTGTCAGTGTATGTCTGTGTTACTTGGTGTAAGTGTGTGTCAGTGTTACTGGGCATCAGTGTATGTCTTTGTGACTTGGTGTCAGTGTCTGTATTTGTTAATGGGTCTCAGTGAATGTCTTTGCGATTCGTATCAGTGTGTGTCAAAATACTTGGTGTAAGTGTATGTCTTTGTTACTTGGTGTAATTGTCTGTCTTTGTTACTTGGTGTAAGTGTATGTCTTTGTTACTTGGTGTCAGTGTATGTCTTTGTTACTTGGTGTCAGTGTATGTCTGTGTTACTTGGTGTAAGTGTGTGTCTTTGCTACTTGGTGTAAGTGCATTTCTTTGTTACTTGGTGTCAGTGCATGTCTTTGTTACTTTGTGTCAGTGTATGTCTGTGTTACTGGGGATCAGTGAATGTCTTTATGATTGGTATCAGTGTATGTCTTTGTTACTGGGTGTCAGTGTGTGTCTGTGTTACTGGGTATCAGTGTATGTCTTTGTGACTTGGTATCAGTGTATGTCTTTGTTACTGGGTGTCAGTGTGTGTCTGTGCTACTGGGTATCAGTGTATGTCTTTGTGACTTGGTATCAGTGTATGTCTTTGTTACTGGGTGTCAATGTGTGTCTGTGTTCCATATATCAATGTATGTCTTTGTGACTTGGTGTCAGTGTATGTCTTTATTACTGGGTGTCAGTGTGTGTCTTTGTGACTTTGTGTCTTTGTATGTCTGTGCTACTTGGTGTAAGTGTGCGTCTGTGTTTCTGGGTATCAGTGTATGTCTTTGTAACTTGGTGTCAGTGTATGTCTGTGTTACTTGGTGCAAGTGTGTGTCTGTGTTACTGGGTGTCAGTGTGTGTCTGTGTTACTTGGTGTAAGTATGCATCTTTGTTACTTGGTGTCCGTGTGTGTCTGTGTTACTGGGTGTCAGTGTATGTCTTTGTTACTGGGTGTCAGTGTATGTCTTTGTAACTTGGTGTAAGTGTGTGTCTGTGTTACTGGGTGTCAGTGTATGTCTTTGTTACTTGGTGGAAGTGTGTGTCTGTGTTACTGGGTATCACTGTATGTCTTTGTTACTTGGTGTCAGTGTATGTCAAAGTACTTGGTGTAAGTGTATGTCTTTGTTACTTGGTGTAATTGTCTGTCTTTGTTACTTGGTGTAAGTGTATGTCTTTGTTACTTGGTGTCAGTGTATGTCTTTGTTACTTGGTGTCAGTGTGTGTCTGTGTCACTGGGTATCAGTGTATGTCTTTGTGACTTGGTATCAGTGGATGTCTTTCTGACTTATTGTCAGTGTATGTCTTTGCTATTGGGTGTCAGTGTGTGTCTGTGTTACTTGGTGTCAGTGTATGTCTTTGTTACTGTTTATTAGTGTTTCTCTGTGTTACTGGGTGTCAGTGTTTGTTTGTGTCACTGGGTGTCAGTGTATGTCTTTGTTACTTGGTGTGAGTGTGTGTCTGTGTTACTGGGTATCAGTGTCTGTCTTTGTTACTTGGTGTAAGTGTTTGTCTTTGTTACTTGGTGTAATTGTATGTCTTTGTTACTTGGTGTCAGTGTATGTCTTTGTTACTTGGTGTATGTGTATGTCTTTGTTACTTGGTGTAAGTGTGTGTCTGTGTTACTTGGTGTAAGTGTGTGTCTGTGTTCCTGGGTATCATTGTATGTCTTTGTTGCTTGGTGTCAGTGTATGTCTGTGTTACTTGGTGTAAGTGTGTGTCTGTGTTACTGGGTATCAGTGTATGTATTTGTTTCTTGGTGTCAGTGTATGTCTGTGTTACTTGGTGTAAGTGTGTGTCTGTTTTACTGGGTGTCAGTGTGTGTCTGTGTTACTGGGTGTCAGTGTATGTCTTTGTTACTGGGTGTCAGTGTATGTCTTTGTTACTTGGTGTGAGTGTGTGTCTGTGTTACTGGGTGTCAGTGTATGTCTGTGTTACTTGGTGTAAGTGTGTGTCTGTGTTACTGGTATCAGTGTATGTCTTTGTTACTTGGTGTCAGTGTATGTCTGTGTTACTTGGTGTAAGTGTGTGTCTGTTTTACTTGGTGTCAGTGTGTGTCTGTGTTACTTGGTGTAAGTGTGTGTCTTTGTTACTTGGTGTCCGTGTGTGTCTGTGTTACTTGGTGTCAGTGTATGTCATTGCTACTTGGTGTCAGTGTATGTCTGTGCTACTTGGTGTAAGTGTGTGTCTGTGTTACTGGGTATCAGTGTATGTCTTTGTTACTTGGTGTCAGTGTATGTCTGTGTTACTTGGTGTAAGTGTGTGTCTTTGCTACTTGGTGTAAGTGCATGCCTTTGTTATTTGGTGTCAGTGCATGTCTTTGTTACTTTGTGTCAGTGTATGTCTGTGTTCCTGGGTATCAGTGTATGTCATTGTTACTTGGTGTCAGCGTATGTCTGTGTTACTTGCTGTAAGTGTGTGTCTGTGTTACTGGGTATCAGTGTATGTCTTTGTTACTTGGTGACAGTGTATGTCTGTGTTACTTGGTGTAAGTGCGTGTCTGTTTTACTGGGTGTCAGTGTGTGTCTGTGTTACTTGGTGTAAGTATATGTCTTTGTTACTTGGTGTCAGTGTATGACTTTGTTACTTGGTGTCAGTGTATGTCTGTGTTACTGGGTATCAGTGAATGTCTCTGTGATTGCTTTCAGTGTATGTCTTTGTTACTTGGTGTCAGTGTGTGTCTGTGTTACTGGGTATCAGTGTATGTCTTTGTGACTTGGTATCAGTGTATGTCTTTGTTACTGGGTGTCAGTGTGTGTCTGTGTTACTGGGTATCAGTGTATGTCTTTGTGACTTGGTATCAGTGTATGTCTTTGTTACTTGGTGTCAGTGTGTGTCTGTGTTCCTGGGTATCAGTGTATGTCTTTGTGACTTGGTGTTAGTGTATGTCTTTGTTACTGGGTGTCAGTGTGTGTCTTTGTGACTTTGTGTCATTGTATGTCTGTGTTACTTGGTGTAAGTGTGTGGCTGTGTTACTGGGTATCAGTGTATGTCTTTGATACTTGGTGTCAGTGAATGTCTGTGTTACTTGGTGTAAGTGTGTGTCTGTGTTACTTGGTGTAAGTCTGTGTCTTTGTTCCTTTGTGTCCGTGTGTGTCTGTGTTACTGGGTGTCAGTGTATGTCTTTGTTACTGGGTGTCAGTGTATGTCTTTGTTACTTGGTGTAAGTGTGTGTCTGTGTTACTGGGTACCAGTGTCTGTCTTTGTTACTTGGTGTAAGTGTGTGTCTGTGTTACTGGGTATCAGTGTATGTCTTAGTTACTTGGTGTCAGTGTATGTCTGTGTTACTTGGTGTAATTGTGTGTCTGTGTTACTGGGTATCAGTGTATGTCTTTGTGACTTGGTGTCAGTGTATGTCTTTGTTACTGGGTATCAGTGAATGTCTTTGTGATTGGTATCAGTGTATGTCAAAATACTTGGTGTAAATGTATGTCTTTGTTACTTGTTGTAATTGTCTGTCTTTGTTACTTGGTGTAAGTGTATGTCTTTGTTACTTGGTGTCACTGTATGTCTTTGTTACCTGGTGTCACTGTATGTCTGTGTTACTTGGTGTAAATGTTTGTCTTTGTTACTTGGTGTAAGTGTATTTATTTTTTACTTGGTGTCAGTGCATGTCTTTGTTACTTGGTGTCAGTGTGTGTCTGTGTTACTGGGTATCAGTGAATGTATTTGTGATTGGTATCAGTGTATGTCTTTGATACTGGGTGTCAGTGTGTGTCTGTGTTACTTGGTGTCAGTGTATGTCTTTTTTACTGTCTATTAGTGTTTCTCTGTGTTACTGGGTGTCAGTGTTTGTTTGTGTTACTGGGTGTCAGTGTATGTCTTTGTTACTTGGTGTAAGTGTGTGACTTTGTTACTTGGTGTCCGTGTGTGTCTGTGTTACTGGCTGTCAGTGCATGTCTTTGTTACTTGGTGTCAGTGTATATCTGTGTTACTTGGTGTCAGTGTATGTCATTGTCACTGTTTATTATTGTTTCTCTGTGTTACTGGGTGTCAGTGTTTGTTTGTGTTACTGGGTGTCAGTGTATGTCTTTGTTACTTGGTGTAAGTGTGTGTCTGTGTTACTGGGTATCAGTGTCTGTCTTTGTTACTTGGTGTAAGTGTGTGTCTTTGTTACTTGGTGTAATTGTATGTCTTTGTTACTTGGTGTCAGTGTACGTCTGTGTTACTTGGTGTATGTGTATCTCTTTGTTACTTGGTGTAAGTGTGTGTCTGTGCTACTTGGTGCAAGTGTGTGTCTGTGTTCCTGGGTATAATTTATGTCTTTGTTACTTGGTGTGAGTGTATGTCTGTGTTACTTGGTGTAAGTGTGTGTCTGTGTTACTGGGTATCAGTGTATGTCTTTGTTACTTGGTGTCAGTGTATGTCTGTTTTACTGGGTGTCAGTGTGTGTCTGTGTTACTTGGTGTAAGTGTTTGTCTTTGTTACTTGGTGTCCGTGTGTGTCTGTGTTACTGGGTGTCAGTGCATGTCTTTGTTACTTGGTGTCAGTTTATATCTGTGTTACTTGGTGTAAGTGTGTGTCTTTGTTACTTGGTGTAATTGTATGTCTTTGTTACTTGGTGTCAGTGTACGTCTGTGTTACTTTGTGTAAGTGTATGTCTTTGTTACTTGGTGTAAGTGTGTGTCTGTGTTACATGGTGTAAGTGTGTGTCTGTGTTCCTGGGTATCAGTTGATGTATTTGTTACTTGGTGTCAGTGTATGTCTGTGTTACTTGGTGTAAGTGTGTGTCTGTTTTACTGGGTGTCAGTGTGGGTCTGTGTCACTTGGTGCAAGTGTGTGTCTTTGTTACTTGGTATAATTGTCTGTCTTTGTTACTTGGTGTAAGTATATGTCTTTGTTACTTGGTGTCAGTGTATGTCTTTGTTACTTGGTGTCAGTGTATGTCTGTGTTACTGGGTATCAGTGTATGTCTTTGTGACTTGGTATCAGTGTATATCTTTGTTACTGGGTGTCAGTGTGTGTCTGTGTTACTGGGTATCAGTGTATGTCTGTGTTCCTGGGTATCAGTGTATGTCTTTGTGATTGGGTGTCAGTGTATGTCTTTGTTACTGGGTGTCAGTGTGTGTCTTTGAGACTTTGTGTCATTGTATGTCTGTGTTACTTGGTGTAAGTGTGTGTCTGTGTTACTGGGTATCAGTGTATGTCTTTGTTACTTGGTGTCAGTGAATGTCTGTGTTACTTGGTGTAAGTGTGTGTCTGTGTTACTGGGTGTCAGTGTGTGTCTGTGTTACTTGGTGTAAGTGTGTGTCTGTGTTACTGGGTGTCAGTGTGTGTCTGTGTTACTTGGTGTAAGTATGTATCTTTGTTACTTGGTGTCCGTGTGTGTCTGTGTTACTGGGTGTCAGTGTATGTCTTTGTTACTGGGTGTCAGTGTATGTCTTTGTTACTTGGTGTGAGTGTGTGCCTGTGTTACTGGGTATCAGTGTATGTCTTTGTTACTTGGTGTCAGTGTATGTCTGTGTTACTCGGTGTAAGTGTGTGTCTGTTTTACTGGGTTTCAGTGTGTGTCTGTGTTACTTGGTGTAAGTGTGTGTCTTTGTTACTTGGTGTCCGTGTGTGTCTGTGTTACTGGGTGTCAGTGCATGTCTTTGTTACTTGGTGTCAGTGTCTATCTGTGTTACTTGGTGTAAGTGTGTGTCTTTGTTACTTGGTGTAATTGTATGTCTTTGTTACTTGGTGTCAGTGTATGTCTGTGTTACTTGGTGTAAGTGTATGTCTTTGTTACTTGGTGTAAGTGTGTGTCTGTGTTACTTGGTGTAAGTGTGTGTCTGTGTTCCTGGGTATCAGTGAATGTCTTTGTTACTTGGTGTCAGTGTATGTCTGTGTTACTTGGTGTAAGTGTGTGTCTGTGTTACTGGGTATCAGTGTATGTCTTTGTTACTTGGTGTCAGTGTATGTCTGTGTTACTTGGTGTAAGTGTGTGTCTGTTTTACTGGGTGTCAGTGTGTGTCTGTGTTACTTGGTGTAAGTGTGTGTCTTTGTTACTTGGTTTAATTGTCAGTCTTTGTTACTTGGTGTAAGCGTATGTCTTTGTTACTTGGTGTCAGTGTAAGTCTTTGTTACTTGGTGTCAGTGTATGTCTGTGTTACTGGGTATCAGTGAATGTCTTTGTGATTGCTTTCAGTGTATGTCTTTGTTCCTGGGTGTCAGTGTGTGTCTCTGTTACTGGGTATCAGTTTATGTCTTTGTGACTTGGTATCAGTGTATGTCTTTGTTACTGGGTGTCGGTGTGTGTCTGTGTTACTGGGTATCAGTGTATGTCTTTGTTACTTGGTGTCAGGGTATGTCTGTGTTCCTTGGTGTAAGTGTGTGTCTGTGTAACTGGGTGTCAGTGCGTCTCTGTGTTACTTGGTGTAAGTGTGTGTCTTTGTTACTTGGTGTCCGTGTGTGTCTGTGTTACTGGGTGTCAGTGCATGTCTTTGTTACTTGATGCCAGTGCATATCTGTGTTACTTGGTGTAACTGTGTGTCTTTGTTACTTGGTGTAAGTATGTGTCTGTGTTACTTGTTGTAAGTGTGTGTCTGTGTTCCTGGGTATCAGTGTATGTCTGTGTTACTTGGTGTAAGTGTGTGTCTGTGTTACTGGGTATCAGTGTATGTCTTTATTACTTGGTGTCAGTGTATGTCTGTGTTACTTGGTGTAAGTGTGTGTCTGTGTTACTTGGTGTCAGTGTATGTCTTTGTTACTGTTTATTAGTGTTTCTCTGTGTTACTGGGTGTCAGTGTTTGTTTGTGTCACTGGGTGTCAGTGTATGTCTTTGTTACTTGGTGTGAGTGTGTGTCTGTGTTACTGGGTATCAGTGTCTGTCTTTGTTACTTGGTGTAAGTGTTTGTCTTTGTTACTTGGTGTAATTGTATGTCTTTGTTACTTGGTGTCAGTGTATGTCTTTGTTACTTGGTGTATGTGTATGTCTTTGTTACTTGGTGTAAGTGTGTGTCTGTGTTACTTGGTGTAAGTGTGTGTCTGTGTTCCTGGGTATCATTGTATGTCTTTGTTGCTTGGTGTCAGTGTATGTCTGTGTTACTTGGTGTAAGTGTGTGTCTGTGTTACTGGGTATCAGTGTATGTCTTTGTTTCTTGGTGTCAGTGTATGTCTGTGTTACTTGGTGTAAGTGTGTATCTTTGTTACTTGGTGTCCGTGTGTGTCTGTGTTACTGGGTGTCAGTGTATGTCTTTGTTACTGGGTGTCAGTGTATGTCTTTGTTACTTGGTGTGAGTGTGTGTCTGTGTTACTGGGTGTCAGTGTATGTCTGTGTTACTTGGTTTAAGTGTGTGTCTGTGTTACTGGGTATCAATGTATGTCTTCGTTACTTGGTGTCAGTGTATGTCTGTGTTACTTGGTGTAAGTGTGTGTCTGTTTTACTTGGTGTCAGTGTGTGTCTGTGTTACTTGGTGTAAGTGTGTGTCTGTTTTACTGGGTGTCAGTGTGTGTCTGTGTTACTTGGTGTAAGTATGTATCTTTGTTACTTGGTGTCCGTGTGTGTCTGTGTTACTGGGTGTCAGTGTATGTCTTTGTTACTGGGTGTCAGTGTATGTCTTTGTTACTTGGTGTGAGTGTGTGTCTGTGTTACTGGGTGTCAGTGTATGTCTGTGTTACTTGGTTTAAGTGTGTGTCTGTGTTACTGGGTATCAATGTATGTCTTCGTTACTTGGTGTCAGTGTATGTCTGTGTTACTTGGTGTAAGTGTGTGTCTGTTTTACTTGGTGTCAGTGTGTGTCTGTGTTACTTGGTGTAAGTGTGTGTCTTTGTTACTTGGTGTCCGTGTGTGTCTGTGTTACTTGGTGTCAGTGTATGTCATTGTTACTTGGTGTCAGTGTATGTCTGTGCTACTTGGTGTAAGTGTGTGTCTGTGTTACTGGGTATCAGTGTATGTCTTTGTTACTTGGTGTCAGTGTATGTCTGTGTTACTTGGTGTAAGTGTGTGTCTTTGCTACTTGGTGTAAGTGCATGTCTTTGTTACTTGGTGTCAGTGCATGTCTTTGTTACTTTGTGTCATTGTATGTCTGTGTTCCTGGGTATCAGCGTATGTCATTGTTACTTGGTGTCAGCGTATGTCTGTGTTACTTGGTGTAAGTGTGTGTCTGTGTTACTGGGTATCAGTGTATGTCTTTGTTACTTGGTGACAGTGTATGTCTGTGTTACTTGGTGTAAGTGTGTGTCTGTTTTACTGGGTGTCAGTGTGTGTCTGTGTTACTTGGTGTAAGTATATGTCTTTGTTACTTGGTGTCAGTGTATGTCTGTGTTACTGGGTATCAGTGAATGTCTCTGTGATTGCTTTCAGTGTATGTCTTTGTTACTTGGTGTCAGTGTGTGTCTGTGTTACTGGGTATCAGTGTATGTCTTTGTGACTTGGTATCAGTGTATGTCTTTGTTACTGGGTGTCAGTGTGTGTCTGTGTTACTGGGTATCAGTGTATGTCTTTGTGACTTGGTATCAGTGTATGTCTTTGTTTCTTGGTGTCAGTGTGTGTCTGTGTTCCTGGGTATCAGTGTATGTCTTTGTGACTTGGTGTTAGTGTATGTCTTTGTTACTGGGTGTCAGTGTGTGTCTTTGTGACTTTGTGTCATTGTATGTCTGTGTTACTTGGTGTAAGTGTGTGGCTGTGTTACTGGGTATCAGTGTATGTCTTTGATACTTGGTGTCAGTGAATGTCTGTGTTACTTGGTGTAAGTGTGTGTCTGTGTTACTTGGTGTAAGTCTGTGTCTTTGTTCCTTTGTGTCCGTGTATGTCTTTGTTACTGGGTGTCAGTGTATGTCTTTGTTACTTGGTGTAAGTGTGTGTCTGTGTTACTGGGTACCAGTGTCTGTCTTTGTTACTTGGTGTAAGTGTGTGTCTGTGTTACTGGGTATCAGTGTATGTCTTAGTTACTTGGTGTCAGTGTATGTCTGTGTTACTTGGTGTAATTGTGTGTCTGTGTTACTGGGTATCAGTGTATGTCTTTGTGACTTGGTGTCAGTGTATGTCTTTGTTACTGGGTATCAGTGAATGTCTTTGTGATTGGTATCAGTGTATGTCAAAATACTTGGTGTAAATGTATGTCTTTGTTACTTGGTGTAATTGTCTGTCTTTGTTACTTGGTGTAAGTGTATGTCTTTGTTACTTGGTGTCACTGTATGTCTTTGTTACCTGGCGTCAGTGTATGTCTGTGTTACTTGGTGTAAATGTTTGTCTTTGTTACTTGGTGTAAGTGTATTTATTTTTTACTTGGTGTCAGTGCATGTCTTTGTTACTTGGTGTCAGTGTGTGTCTGTGTTACTGGGTATCAGTGAATGTATTTGTGATTGGTATCAGTGTATGTCTTTGATACTGGGTGTCAGTGTGTGTCTGTGTTACTTGGTGTCAGTGTATGTCTTTTTTACTGTCTATTAGTGTTTCTCTGTGTTACTGGGTGTCAGTGTTTGTTTGTGTTACTGGGTGTCAGTGTATGTCTTTGTTACTTGGTGTAAGTGTGTGACTTTGTTACTTGGTGTCCGTGTGTGTCTGTGTTACTGGCTGTCAGTGCATGTCTTTGTTACTTGGTGTCAGTGTATATCTGTGTTACTTGGTGTCAGTGTATGTCATTGTCACTGTTTATTAGTGTTTCTCTGTGTTACTGGGTGTCAGTGTTTGTTTGTGTTACTGGGTGTCAGTGTATGTCTTTGTTTCTTGGTGTAAGTGTGTGTCTGTGTTACTGGGTATCAGTGTCTGTCTTTGTTACTTGGTGTAAGTGTGTGTCTTTGTTACTTGGTGTAATTGTATGTCTTTGTTACTTGGTGTCAGTGTACGTCTGTGTTACTTGGTGTATGTGTATGTCTTTGTTACTTGGTGTAAGTGTGTGTCTGTGCTACTTGGTGCAAGTGTGTGTCTGTGTTCCTGGGTATAATTTATGTCTTTGTTACTTGGTGTGAGTGTATGTCTGTGTTACTTGGTGTAAGTGTGTGTCTGTGTTACTGGGTATCAGTGTATGTCTTTGTTACTTGGTGTCAGTGTATGTCTGTTTTACTGGGTGTCAGTGTGTGTCTGTGTTACTTGGTGTAAGTGTGTGTCTTTGTTACTTGGTGTCCGTGTGTGTCTGTGTTACTGGGTGTCAGTGCATGTCTTTGTTACTTGGTGTCAGTTTATATCTGTGTTACTTGGTGTAAGTGTGTGTCTTTGTTACTTGGTGTAATTGTATGTCTTTGTTACTTGGTGTCAGTGTACGTCTGTGTTACTTGGTGTAAGTGTATGTCTTTGTTACTTGGTGTAAGTGTGTGTCTGTGTTACATGGTGTAAGTGTGTGTCTGTGTTCCTGGGTATCAGTGGATGTATTTGTTACTTGGTGTCAGTGTATGTCTGTGTTACTTGGTGTAAGTGTGTGTCTGTTTTACTGGGTGTCAGTGTGGGTCTGTGTCACTTGGTGTAAGTGTGTGTCTTTGTTACTTGGTATAATTGTCTGTCTTTGTTACTTGGTGTAAGTATATGTCTTTGTTACTTGGTGTAATTGTATGTCTTTGTTACTTGGTGTCAGTGTACGTCTGTGTTACTTGGTGTATGTGTATGTCTTTGTTACTTGGTGTAAGTGTGTGTCTGTGCTACTTGGTGCAAGTGTGTGTCTGTGTTCCTGGGTATAATTTATGTCTTTGTTACTTGGTGTGAGTGTATGTCTGTGTTACTTGGTGTAAGTGTGTGTCTGTGTTACTGGGTATCAGTGTATGTCTTTGTTACTTGGTGTCAGTGTATGTCTGTTTTACTGGGTGTCAGTGTGTGTCTGTGTTACTTGGTGTAAGTGTGTGTCTTTGTTACTTGGTGTCCGTGTGTGTCTGTGTTACTGGGTGTCAGTGCATGTCTTTGTTACTTGGTGTCAGTTTATATCTGTGTTACTTGGTGTAAGTGTGTGTCTTTGTTACTTGGTGTAATTGTATGTCTTTTTTACTTGGTGTCAGTGTACGTCTGTGTTACTTGGTGTAAGTGTATGTCTTTGTTACTTGGTGTAAGTGTGTGTCTGTGTTACATGGTGTAAGTGTGTGTCTGTGTTCCTGGGTATCAGTGGATGTATTTGTTACTTGGTGTCAGTGTATGTCTGTGTTACTTGGTGTAAGTGTGTGTCTGTTTTACTGGGTGTCAGTGTGGGTCTGTGTCACTTGGTGTAAGTGTGTGTCTTTGTTACTTGGTATAATTGTCTGTCTTTGTTACTTGGTGTAAGTATATGTCTTTGTTACTTGGTGTCAGTGTATGTCTTTGTTACTTGGTGTCAGTGTATGTCTGTGTTACTGGGTATCAGTGTATGTCTTTGTGACTTGGTATCAGTGTATATCTTTGTTACTGGGTGTCAGTGTGTGTCTGTGTTACTGGGTATCAGTGTATGTCTGTGTTCCTGGGTATCAGTGTATGTCTTTGTGATTGGGTGTCAGTGTATGTCTTTGTTACTGGGTGTCAGTGTGTGTCTTTGAGACTTTGTGTCATTGTATGTCTGTGTTACTTGGTGTAAGTGTGTGTCTGTGTTACTGGGTATCAGTGTATGTCTTTGTTACTTGGTGTCAGTGAATGTCTGTGTTACTTGGTGTAAGTGTGTGTCTGTGTTACTGGGTGTCAGTGTGTGTCTGTGTTACTTGGTGTAAGTGTGTGTCTGTGTTACTGGGTGTCAGTGTGTGTCTGTGTTACTTGGTGTAAGTATGTATCTTTGTTACTTGGTGTCCGTGCGTGTCTGTGTTACTGGGTGTCAGTGTATGTCTTTGTTACTGGGTGTCAGTGTATGTCTTTGTTACTTGGTGTGAGTGTGTGCCTGTGTTACTGGGTATCAGTGTATGTCTTTGTTACTTGGTGTCAGTGTATGTCTGTGTTACTCGGTGTAAGAGTGTGTCTGTTTTACTGGGTTTCAGTGTGTGTCTGTGTTACTTGGTGTAAGTGTGTGTCTTTGTTACTTGGTGTCCGTGTGTGTCTGTGTTACTGGGTGTCAGTGCCTGTCTTTGTTACTTGGTGTCAGTGTATATCTGTGTTACTTGGTGTAAGTGTGTGTCTTTGTTACTTGGTGTAACTGTATGTCTTTGTTACTTGGTGTCAGTGTATGTCTGTGTATTCCCCTTGTGGGAGAATCTAGAACTAAGGGTCACTGTTAAAAAATAAGGGGTCGCCCATTAAAGACAGAGATGAGGAGAATTGTTTTTCTCTGAGGGTCGTGAGTCTTTGAAACTCTTTTCCTCAAAGGCAGTGGAAACAGTGACTTTGAATATTTTTTAAAGCAGAGGTAGATAGATGCTTGATATGCAAGTGGGTGACTGGTTATTGGGGGTAGGCGGGAATGTGGATTGAGGTTACAATCAAATCAGCTATGATCTTATTGAATGGTGGAGCAGGCTCGAAGGGCCAAGTGGCCTACTCCTGCTCCTAATTGGTATGTTCTATGTTCGTATGACAAGTCCCCACGATTAGATGGCCTGCATCCTAGGGCCTTAAAGTATGTAGCTGCAGAGATAGTGTAGGCATTGATTATAATATTCCAAAATTCCTTAGATTCTGGATGGATCCCAGCGGATTCGAAAATAGAAAATGTAACACATTTGTTCAAGAAAGGAGGGAAACAAAAAACAGGAATCTATAGGCCAGTTAGCCTAAAATCTGTCAAAGGGAATTGCTGGAATCCATTGAAAAGGAGGTTATAGCAGCATACCGACAAAAGCATCACGGGATCAGACAGAATCAACATGATTTTGTGAAAGGGAAATCATATATAACTAATATATTTAAGCTCTTTGAGGAAGTGACAAACAAGGTGAATAAAGGGGCACCTGTAGATGTGGTGTATTTGGATTTCCAAAAGGCACGGGATAGGGGGTAAAATATTGGCATGGATAAAGGATTGGTTAGCTAACAGGAAACAGAGACTAGGGATAAATGGGTCTTTTTGTGTTGGAAAACAGTAACTGGTGAAGTACTACAGGGATCAGTGCTGGGGCCTCAACTATTTACAGTCTGTATCAATGACTTGGGTGCAGGGATAGGATGTGTGGTCGCTAAATGTGCCGATGACAGCAAGATGGGAAGTAAAGTAAGTCATCAAGAGGAGGCAAATAGTTTACAAAGGCATATAAATAGGTTAAGTGAGATCGGCAAAAACTTGGCAGATGGAGCATAATGTGATAAAATGTGACGTTGTCTACTTTGGCAGGAAGAATAAAAAAGCAGGATACTATTTAAATGTAGAAAGCGTGCACAGCTCGGTGGTACAGAGGGATCTGAGTGTCCTGGCGCATGAATCAGAAAGAGTTAGTATACAGGGACAGCAAGTGATTAGAAAGGCAAATGGAATGTTCGTGTTTATTGCAAAGGGAATCGTGTATAAAAGTGGGAAGTTTTACTGCAGCTGCGCAGGGCTTTGGCGAGAATTCATCAGGTGTACTGCATACAGTTTTAGTCTTCTTATTTGATAAAAATAATATAATTGCATTCGAGGCAGGTAAGGCAACGTTCCCTCGAATCATTCAGCGAGTGGAGGTCTGATTTTATGAAGAAAGGTTGAAAAGGTTGTGCTATAGCCATTGTATTATGAAAGAACAAGAGGTGATCAGAGTGAAACATGGAAGATCCTGAGTGGACTTGATCGTGCCGATACCGGGAAGATGTTTCCTCGTGTGGGGAGACTGGAACTATGGGATGCAATATAAAAATAAGAGTTCAGCCATGTTAAGCCATGATCTTATCGAATGTTGGAGCAGGCTCAAAGGGCCGAATTAGTTACTAGTGTTTCAGAGTCCCATGTTCCTATGCCCAGCAATGCCTCAATGTTAATATTCTCACTCGTGTGATCAATACCTCCATGGCCTCACCAATCTGTGTCTCTCCCTGACCACACATTTCATCTCTCCAGCTCCAAAGGTGCTGCGGAAGTTTGGATCCATAAAATGGTGTCAGCTGTACTGCCAGTCACATCAGCACATTGTACAGGACACCCAGGCTGGCCGGGGTGATAGCGTGGGTGTAACATGTATGTGTCTGTAACGTGAGGAGGGTCTGAATATGGTGTCAATCAGATATTCCGACAGCTTTGATGTACGTCTTTGAAACTTGGTCTGTGCATGTCCACTGACCACCTGTGTTAGTCACTATCAGCTGAACATACATTCAGCAGCACGAGGAACCCCCTCTAGTGTTATTTAAAAGAACCAGGCATCCAGCTTACAGGTGAGGGGCCTTTGACTTACTTCTGCTATTCTAAGGTTAGTGGAGATGCTGTGTACAGTTTTCTGAAGGTTGTGTAGTGAGCTGCTGCAGACATTCAGGGAGGCCAGAGGATTTGGTGACCCAACTCTGGACGAGGTATGGGGACTGTAACATGATCAACAAATGGAGCAGAGTCTGCAGAGAGGGGATGCTCTGTAAAGAGGGAGGAGGAGGGGTCTTTGCCCTACCCATCCCAGGTTTTCCGAGAACAAAAAGAGCAGTGGTCCTAATACCAAGTCCTGGGGAACACCAGTATGTACTCCCATCGAGTCTGAACAACAACCTTTCACCACTTCACTCTGTTTTCTGTTCTTTAGCCAATATTAAATATTTGGAAGACTGAAATCATTGCTTTCACTCCCCACTCCAACTTTGTTCCCTTGCTATTGATTCCATTCCTCTCCCTGCCAACAGTTTGAGATTAAGACAGTCTGTTTGCAACCTTGGTGTCACATTTCACCACAAAATGATCGTTAACCTCATTTTCTGGATATCATTACAGCCGCCTATTTCCACCTTAGTAACATCACCTGACTTCACCCCTGTCTCAGTCCACCTGCAGCTGAAACCTCATTCATGCCTTCGTCACCTCTCGATGTGATTATTCTTACTCACTCCTGGCTGATCTCCCACATTCTACTCTCTGTAAACCTGAGGTCATCCAAAACTCTGCTGCCCATGCCTTAGTTCACACCAAGTCAGTTTCGTCTATCACTGACTGACATTGTCTCCCGGTTAAGCAATGTCTTGATTTTAAAATTCTCCACCTTGTTTCCATATCCCTCCATGGCTTCATCCCTCCCTACCTCTGGTATCTCCTCCATCACCACAACCCACTGAGATATCTGTGCTCCTCTAATTCTGGTCTCTTGTGCATCCCTGATTTTAATCACTGCACCACTGGCGGCCGTGCCTTCAGCTGCCGGGGCCCTAAGCTGTGTAATATCTTCCCTACACCTCTTCACCTCTCCACATCGCTTTCCTCCTTTTAGACACTCCTTAAACCCTACCTCTTTGACTAAGCTGTTGGTCATCTGACCTAATATCTCCTGTAGTGTCTCAGCGTTATACTTTGCTTCTTAATGCTCCTGTGAAGCACCTTGGGATGTTTTACAATGTTAAAGGCATTATATAAATATAAGTTGTTGTTGTTGAATTTTGTCAGACATGATTTTTCATGAGCATATCCATGTTGCTAGCCAGTTAGTATCCACTGTTTTTCCAAGTAACAAATATTTTTCCCCTGGGTTGTCACCTCTACATTTTCCCCCAGTGGTGACACTAGTATGTTTGGTTAATAATTGTAGGGTTTCTGCTATCTCTCCTTTTTTAAACAGGTTGCAACATTTGCAACCGTCCAGTCCTCTGTCACCACTCCCATATCCAAGGAGAATTGAATGATTCTGGCCAGTGCCTCTGCTATTGCCACCATTCCTTCCCTCAGTAACCCTCATACATCCCATCCAGACTGGGTAAATGTTCAACTTTATTGTGATACAGAAAGTGCCTGGATTGAAAGTGGTTAACTGAACCTGTTTGTTCAGTGACTGTAATTAATGTCAGTCTCCATGGATCCTAATTGTGTCACTGGCGGGTTTCCATCTTCTATTAAAATGGGACTCCTTTCAATGTGTGATCCCGTACTGTGAACTGGAGCATAACCCGGGCACTAACATTGGTCAGCGGCTCCAGAGAGATGGAGAGGATGGATCAGAATCTGGGAACAATAGATTGGAATGTTACAACAATGGATCAGAATCTGGGAACAATAGATTGGAATGCTACAACAATGGACAGGAGTCTATCCTGGGATATCTACATTCTTTCTACATATTATGATTGGTTCTCATTAAACTCGCGATTCCATCACGCACTTAAGATTATTCAATACATTTACTATCCCATTCTCGCTATTGTTGGTGTCCCTGGTAAGTCTCGCTCTCTCTCTCTCTGTCCAGCTATTAATTCTATAAACCGTTTTTAACTGCATTACTGCTCCTGTCATTTACTCTACCCTGCTTGCTGCTGTTATTATTCTTGGTGAATATCTCCAACTATTAGCTCTATAAACCATTGCAAATAGTCTTACAGTTTTTGTCATTTACTGTCTCATCTTTGCTTCTGCTGCTGTTTCTATTTCCAGCCAGGAGATCTCTGAAATACGGTTCTGTAATGTACCTTCGGGAAGCCGGAAGCCGGTGTCATTGGTTTCCATACAAACTCCATCCCCTATCTGTCAAACTCATCCCCCACCCTGGCTAATGTCTGAGGCTGAACCAGACTGTATACAACCTCTGTGTTCTATATAAACCTGAGATGAGTTCATCTCCATATTCTCTCCATCATTAACCGTCCCGACTCCCACCTCTGTAATATCACATGTCTCCAGCTCTGCCTCAGACCACCTGCTGCATAAACCCTCATCTGTACTTTTGTTAAATCCACATTTGACTATTCCAACTCTATCCTGGTCACCTCCCAGTTATAAAACTTCATAAACCACAGATCATCCAGAACTCTGCTGCCTGTATCCTAACTCACACCAAATCCCGATCACCCACCATCTCTGTGCTCACTGATCTACATTGACTCCCGGTCTGACAGCACCTTATTTGTAATATTCTCATTTTTGTGTTTGAATCTCTCCATGGCCTCGCCCCTCCAATTAATCCCATTCCCCTGTCCATATTCCATATTCTTGAAAATCTTTATGTCCAATTTCCTTCATAAAGTGAGTTGTTTTAAATCCCTATCTTCCCCTGCTGTGATTTTCTATCTATGGCCCCGCTGGTGCCAACGCTATGGTAACCTGGTTTCATAAAATGACGTGAATTGCACAGCCGGCTACTTCTAGTGTGGTCAGCACAGTGCCCCATGCTGGACAGGGCGCTAGTGTGGTCAGTACAGTGCCCCATGCTGGACAGGGCTCTAGTGAGGGCAGCGCAGTGCCCCATGATGGACAGGGCGCTAGTGTGGTCAGTACAGTGCCCCATGCTGGGCAAGGGTCTAGTCCTGTTGTAACATGCATGTGATGCTCATATGAGGAGGGTTTGAATGTGACGTCAGTGAGCGATTCTGACAGCTTTGATGTACGTCTTTGAAACTTGGTCTGTGCATGTCCACTGACCGCTTGTGTTAGTCACTCTCAGCTGAACATACATTCAGCAGCACGAGGAACCCCCTCTTGTGTTATTTAAAAGGACCAGGCATCCAGCTTGCAGGTGAGGGGCTTTTGACTTACTTCTGCTATTGTTACGTTAGTGGAGGTGCTGTGGATGGTTATCTGGAGGGTGTGTTGTGAGCTGCTGCAGACATTCAGGGAGGACAAAGGATTTGGTGACTCAACTCTGGACGAGATATGTGGACTGTCGTTAGAGTGTCTCTTGGTCTGTAGCACGAACAACAAATGTGGCAGAGGCTGCAGATAGGGGAAGCTCTGTAAAGAGTAAGGAGGAAGGGGAATCTGCCCTACCCACTCCGGGTTTTCGAAGAGCACTTTTCCTACCTACTCCTAACCCAGGAGCAGTGTGTGAGGTGACTCTGATTCAGTAATGATGTGGTCACAGAGCTGTGTCACGTCCTGTAAGACGACCTGGAGCCTCAGACCAGGGTGAGGACGTAGCTGTCAGTGGCTGTTAAGATCACAGTTTCATTGAACTTCTATGCATCTGGATCTTTCCAGGCAGGAGCAGGAGACATATCTAACATAGAGTCACAGAGAGTGATAGAGACATCTACGACACAGGAGGAGGCCATTCGGCCCCTCCGTGCCATCTCTGTGTGGAACCATTCAGTCAGTCCCACTCTCCCACTCAACCCCCTATCCCTGCAAGTTCATTTCCTTCAGGTGCCCATCCAGTTTCCTTTTGAAATCATTCATTGTCTCGGCTTCCACCACCCTCATGGGCAGTGAGTTCCAGCTCATTAACATCCACTGTGCAAAAAAGCTCTTCCTCATATTCCCACTGCATCTCTTACCCAAAACCATCCATCTCTGTCCCGGAGTCCGTGTTTCATCAGTTAATGGGAACAGCTTTTCCTTGTCTATTTTATCTTCTTCTTCTTTGGCCTCCTTGTCTCGGCACACAATGGGTAAGCGCCTGGAGGTGGTCAGTGGCTTGTGAAGCAGTGCCTGGAGTGGCTTGTGAAGGCCAATTCGAGAGTGACAGACTCTTTCACAGGTGCTGCAGATAACTTTGGTTGTTGGGTCTGTCCCACAGTTGGCTTATCTAATCTTACCTAAGCCTATCATAATCTTGTACACCTTTATCATACCTCTCTCATCCTCCTTTACTCCAGGAGAACAACTCCATCTTCTCCAAACTAACCTTGGAACTAACCATCCCGCTCCCCCGCCCCACCCCCCACCAACCCCCTCCCCCCAATCCCTGGAACCATTCTGGTAAATCTCCTCTGCACCCTCTCACGGACCTTCACATCCTTCCTAACATGTGCTGACCAGAACTGGACACAGTTCTCTAGTTGGGGCCTAACCAATGCTTTATAAAATTTCAGTACAACTTCCCTGCTTTTGTATCTTTGCCTCTGATCATCAAGCCCAAGATCTTATAAGCTTTGCTTAACACTCTCCTGATATGTCATTCCACCTTTAATGATCAATGCATATAGAGCCCCAGGTCCCTCTGCTCCTGCACAATCTTTAGAACTGTCCCATTAAGTCTATATTGCTTTCCTATTCCATCTGATAAAATGCATCATCTCACACTCCTCTGTATTAAATTCCACCTGCCACTTCTCCGTCCATTCTGCTAGCCTATCTATATCCTGTTGTAGGCAGTTTGCATCATCCTCACTGTTTAACACATCTCCAAGTATGGTATCATGGGAAAATTTTGAAATTCTAATCTGAATTCCAAGATCCATCTTGTATATATATAGCAAAAAAAAAAGCAGTTGGTCCTCGCACTGACCCTTGGAAAACATCACTGTCTACGATCCTCCAGTGTGAAAAACGACCGTTCACCAGCACTCTGCCCGAACTATCTCTTCTTTGAAGGTAGCCCATTGTTCAGATCCTGTTTTCCTGCCAAACGTTGACTCTAATTTATTCGCCGCAGCTCCATTTTTACACCGGTTGACTTGTTGAAGTTGACTTTCTCATAGTTAATTATTCTTACTCTGGATTGCTCTTTGTCCTTTCCCATAGTCAACAAAAACCTTATGATACAATGATCACTGTCCCCTAAATGTTCTCCTACTGATACTTAATCCACTTGGGTCCAGCTCATTCGCGAGAACCAGGTCTAGCAGTGCCTCCTTTCTCGTTGGACTAGGAACATATTGTCGTTTAAAAGTTTCCTGCACACACTGTAGTAACTCCTGCCTCCCTCCGCCCTTTACATTACTACTATCCCAGTCCATATTAGGATAATGAATGTTCCCCCATTGTAACTACTCTATAATTCTTGCATCTTTCAGTAATTTTCTTGCAGATTTGTTCCTCCACATCCTTCCCATTAGCTGATGGCCTATAGACAACACCGAGCTATGTAAATGCACCTTTTTTTGTTCTTTTGCTCTATCCAAATAGATTCTGCCCTTCACCCACCTACGCACCCACCCAGCCCCACTCCCACCTCCCCACACACGTCCCCGGGACTTTCACTCTCTCCAGCACTATAATGTTCTCCTTAACCAATACCACCACTCTTACTCCTTTTCTCCCTTTCTTATTTTTCCTGAACACCTTGTATCCAGGAATATTTAACACCCAGTTCTGCCCTTCTTTGAGCCAGATCTCTGTTATAGCCACAACATCATATTTCCACATGGCAATCTGCACCTGTACCTCACCAGTCTTATTAACCACACTCCGTATTCACATACATGCACATCAACCCTGATGTAAACTTTATTACTTCCTCCCCTACTCAGACCCCAACTATTAACTTTCTAAACCCTACTATATTGTTATCCATCTCTCCCAGTATTCTGAGCACTTTAGAATTCCTTTCTGATGTTTACTCCTGGTTTCCACACCCATGCCATTTAGTGTTAACCCTCTCCAATAGCACTAACATATCACCCTGCAAGGAAATTAGTCCAGCTCTGTTCAGGTGCAACTGTCCGGCCGGTACAGATCCCCATTCTCCAGAACTGGTCTCAGAGTCCAGAAATCTAAACCTCACCACTTCTGCAGCAACCTCCCAGCCACACATCCATCTGTACTATCCTTCTATTTCTATACTCATTCGCACGGTGTACTGGGAGTAATCCAGAGATTACTACTTTGAGAGGCTAACTTCTTTCCCAGCGCACGGAATTCTGACTGCAGGACCACCTCCCTCTTTCTGCCCAGTTCATTCGTACCGATGTGGACGATCACAGCTGGCTGTTCACCAACACCCCCTCCCCACTCCCCCCACCCCGCCCCCCCCCCCACGCCACGTTCAGGATGCTCTGCAGCTGCTCAGTGATATCCTTGACCCTGACACCAGGGAGGAAACACATCATCCTGGATACATGTCTTCGGCCTCAGAAACGCTGGTCTGATCCCGTGACTATCGAATCTCCTGTCACTGTCAACATTGTACATTCTACTCTTCCCTGTACCTCCCCCCCCCCCCACCCCCCTTACAGCTGAGACAGCCCTGGTACCATGGCCTTGTCTCTGGCTGAAGTCCGCTGATAAAACATCACTTTCCTCAGTATTGAATACTGGTTGGAGTGTGAGATGCACTCTGGGGTCTCCTGTGCTCCCTCTCTGATTCGTCTTGACTGTCTGGTGATCACCCATTCCCTCTCTCCCTGCATGCCCTTATGCTGTGGGGTGACCACATCTAGAAACGTGCTCTCCACAAATCACTCAAACTCATGTATACACCACAGTGACATCCATGGTCCCACCATCTGCAGCTTGTACATCCCCACAGACAGCAGGATGAGGGAGAGGTGTGAGCTCAGCAGGGACATAAGGCAGGAACATAGCACCTTCCTGAATTCTCTCGGTGATGCCGGATGCTACGAGCTCTGTCACAATTGTTCCCATGAGGGGGAGAACCATCTCCTCCCTCAGGCTCAGGGGATGAAGGTAAGCCTGGTCCCCGCTGGTTCAATGCTGCTCCCTGTGATTATCGGCCACCTTGTCCTGTAAGAGAGAGGGCAGAAAGTCAGTGATTGTTTTGCAATGTGTTTGGGTGATGTGCCTGTCATAACTGGATAGCTGGTGGTATGCGAAGGCAGTGAGAGGTGGATGTGAGGCTGGTATCAGTGGAAGGTGTGTGAGGGTGAGGTGGAGTATGTGAATGTTAGGTGTGAGTCCTGAGTGTTCGGGACTGTTGATGGGTGAGTGATGGGGTTGTGATACATTGAGCAGTGTGAGAGGTTGGTGGTTTTGGGGGTAGGAGACGCCATGTGGAGATGAATTCACTGACGTTGACCACCCGTGTGAGCTCATTAAACTTCTCTGGCACCGCTGCCAGGTCCTCAGGGCCAGACATCTTGCATTGACCTCCCTGGCCACCTGCTCCCATTCCCTGCGGAGTGCGTTTCTTGAGGGTCTCCACCCCACCCCACAGAAACATGGCCTCTCTTCTCCTGTCACCCACCATGACTAAGGCCTCCAGCACCACATCCGTGAACCACAGAGCCCTTTCTCTGTCTTAGTATTCCATCTACCTTTTCTCCAATTGCAGCATTCACAGTCAGCAGCAGCAGCAGCCTACTGTGATTTAGTGCAGCTACCCTTTAAGGGGGACAGACTGCCTTTAAGGGCTCAATCCTGTCTGAAACATGTGCTAGACTCAGACCCAGTTAGGTCTCCTGTTCAGTGTGCAGACAGACAGCAGTGCGGGTCACACTGGGCGGCCCGTAGAATTAATTGAAATGAGGAGGCCGCAGGAATTTTGCATCACCTGCCTCAACAGGAATGGGCATGGGCAGCTCATGACCCTTCTGCCCAAAAACCTATGCAAACCCGGTTTTCTCTCTCTTTCTATTTTCCTTTCCCCCTTTCTCACTCTCTCTCCCTTTACTCTGTCTCCTGCTCACAGAATTAGAGACAGATGCAGCACAGAAGGAGGCTGTTCGGCCCTTTGTGTTAGTGCTGTCTCTTTGAAAGAGCTGTCTAATTATTACTACTCTCCTCCTTTTTCCCCAGACTAAATTCTCTTTTGAAAGATATTATTGAATCTGCTTCCATCATGTTTTCAGGCAGTGAATTCCAGATCCCAACAACTCGCTGTGAAGGAAAATTCTCCTCATTTCACCTCCGGTTCTTTGTCAATTACCTTCAACCTGTGTCTTCTTAATACTGAACTTTCTGACACAGGAAACAGATTCACATTAATTACCCTATCAAAACCCTTCATGATTTTGAATTCTAGATTATATCTCCCCTTACCCTTCACTGCTCTAAAGAGTACAATCCCAGCTTTTCCAATCTCTCCACGTAACTGAATTCCCAGATCCCTGGTACAATATGTTTCAAATTCTGCTATTCCATGTGTCATGTACTGGGATATGCTGTAGTGTTTTATATATATTTAACATAACTTCCCAGTTTTGTTTTCTGTGCCTCTATTTATAACGCCCAGGATCTCATATGCTTTATTAACTGCTTTGTTAACCCCTCCTGTGACCTTCAAGGATTTACACATAAACTCCCCAGGTCTCTCTGTTCTTGCACTCCCTTTACAGTTGTAACATGTAACTTGTGTTGTCTCTCCACATACATCCTTCTAAAATGTATTACCTCACATCTCTGCTGTGACAATTCAAATTTGAGAAGATTGAAGACATTGTTTTCAGTCCTTGCTCCAAACTTCATTCCCTAGCTACCGACTTCATCCCTCTCCCTGGCAATTGTGTGACACTAAACCAGACTGTTCACACCTTGGTGTCATATTTGACCCCGAGATGACCTTCTGACCACATCTACACACCTTCACTAAAACAGCCTATCTGCACCTAGAAAATCATGGAAAAGTCATTTAAAAAATCATAGAATGCTGACAACACAGAAAGAGGCCACTTAGCCCATTGTGTCTCTGCTGCCCAAAAAACGACCTCCCCAGCCGAATCCCACCTTGCAGCATTTGGTCCCTAGCTCTGCAGATTAAATCACTTGAGGTGTAGCAGGTACATTTAAAATCTACCCTTTCAGAAAATGAGTTCCAGACCCCACCCCACCACACTCTGGGTGATTTTTTTCCTCATCTCCCCTCTACTTTTTCTACCAATCATTTAAATCAATGCCCTCTTGTCACTGATCTCTTTGCTAAGGTGAACAGACGCTTCAACCCCACTCTATCCAGAGCCCCTCACAATTATGTACATTTCAATCAGATCTGCCCTCAGCCTTCTCTGTTGCAAGGAGAACAACCCCAGCCTATCCAATCTTTCCTCAAAGCTGCATTTTCCCAGTCCCAGCAACATGTTTCTAAATCTCCTCTGTACCCTCTCTCGTGCAGTTACATCCTTTCTGTATTGATGTGACCAGAACCAGTACTCAAGTTGTGGCCTAACCATTGATTTATGTAGTTCCAGCAGAACCTCCCTGCTCGTATATTCAATACCTCGGCTAATAAGGGAAAGGATTCCATATGACCTCTTAACCACCTTATCGAGCTGTCCTGCTACATTCAGCTATCTGTGGGCATTCACTCTAAGGTCTGTCACTTCCTCTACACTTCTCAGTATTCTCCCATTAATCGTGCATTCCTTTGCCTTATTTGACTTCCCCAAATGCATCATATCGCACTTATCGAACCTGAATTCAATTTGCCACTTCTCTGCCCACCTGACCAGTCCATCAATATCTTCCTGCAGTGTACAGCTATCCTCCTTGCGATCTACCACACGGTCAATCTTTGTATCGTCTGCAAACTTCTTGATTATGCCCCTACCTTTACTTCCAAATCGTTAATATATGCGACATAAAGCAGGGGTCCCAGTACTGAGCCGTGTGGAATTTGCTTTTTTTTATTCATTCGTGGGATTTGGGCGTCACTGCCTGGGCCTGTATTTACTGCCCATCCCTTATTGCCCTTGAACTGAGTGGCTTGTGAGGCCATTTAATAGTCCATCACATTGTTGTGGGTCTGGAGTCACATGTGGCCAGATCAGGTAAGGACAGCGGATCTCCTTCCCTGAAGGGCATTAGTGAAGCAGATGGGCTTTTCAAACAATCGACAATGGTTTCATGGTCACCATTCGAGTCACTGTTTAATTCCAGAACTATTAATTGATTTCAAATTTCATTATGTGTCATGGTGAAATTCGAATCCACGTCCCCGGAGTGTTAACCTGGGGTTGCTGGATTTACATTGCCACTACACCACTGCCTCCACTAAATGCTGCTGGAAACATCCCTCCAGTCGCGAAAACGCCTGTCAACAATTACTCTTTCTTTCCTGTCACTGAGCTAATTTTGCATCCGCCTTGCTGCATTTCCCTGGATCCCCTAGAATTTTATTTTTAACAAGTCTGCTATGTGCGCCCTTGCCTAAAAGTCATGCTAAAATCCAAGTAGACCGCATCAACTACATTAACCTCATCTATCGTCCTTGTTACTTCATCAAAATAATCATGCAAGTTAGTCAGACACGATCTTCCCTTAACACATCTATGGTGATTATCCTTGATAAACCTGTGCCTTTCTAAGTGACAGTTTATGCTGTCTCTCAGAATAGATTACAATAATTTTCCCACTCTGAGGTTAGACTGGCTGTCCTGTATTTATTCGGTCTATCCTTCGCTCCCTGTTTTAACAGTGGTACAATGTTAGCAGTTCTCCAATCCTCCATCACCACACCTGTATCCAGTGAGTACTGGAAAATCATGGATATACCTTTGGCTATTTCTTCTGTTGCTTCTTTTAACAACCTGGGGTACATTTCATCACGCCATGGTGATGTATCAACTTTCAATGATGCTCTTTCCATTAATACTTCCTCTCTGCCGATGTTTATCACATCCAATAATTCACACACCTCCTCCTTAACTGCAATATCTGCACCGTTCCCCTCTTTTGTGAAGACAGGTACAAAGTATTCATTAAGAACCATATCAGTAACTACTGTCCCGACACATAGGTTACCTTTTCGGTCATTAATGGGCTCTACTCTCTCCTTAGTTGTCTCTTAGCCTTAATGTATTGAAAGAAAAAACATACATGGGTTCACCTTGATTTTGCTTGCCAATATTTTTTTAATGATCTGTCCTTTATGTCGTAAATTCCTTTTTGATATCAGCCTTCCACTTTCTATACTCCTCTTGGTTTTCTGTTGTATTGAGTTATCGGTGTGGGACATAAACTTGCCCTTCCTGCTGTATCTTACCCTGTAGGCTCCTTGTCATCCATGGAGCTGGGGAATGAGACTGACTTGATTTATCTACAAAGCGCTGGCACGGACTCGATGAGTAGAAATGTCCCATTCTGTGCCAGAATTGATTATGCCTCTATGACTCTATGACATGGGTATTCTATTACAACAACTTTCCTATACTGGGAAAGTTTATAAAGGACTGGGCAGTATCACCCTATTAAACCCCGTGATGTAAGTGAAATGTTTGATGCCCCAGAAGATGGTTAACAAATGTCCTTCACAAACAGAGTAAATCAGTTCAGCCCCACTCACAATTCTGGAGTCATTCACAATGGGGAGTAGTTTCTCCTGGTTTTTACTACATAGGACAGCATCCAGGCTTTTCACTGTGTCCCCCACCTCCATGTGGAAAGTCTTGTCAGGGTTAGGTGAGATAAGACACGTTGCCTGGGCGACAGATTTCTTCAATTGTGTTACTGCTTCTGTGCTCACTTCAGTCCAACCGGGTTAAACCTGGTCTTCACCATCATTAGGTAGTTCATAAAGAGGAGTCACAGTCTCTGCAAATCGAGGTATGAGGTTCCACTGATACCCCATCAGTCTGAGGATAGGACACAGGGCAGTCTTTGAGGTGGACAGGGGTAGACACTACATGAGGGTCCACTGATACTCCACAAGCCTGGGGATAGGACACAGGTCGTTCTTTGAGGTGGACAGGGGTAGACACTGGATGAGGGTCCACTGATACCCCACTAGCCTGACGATATGACACAGAGCAGTCTTTGAGGTGGACAGGGGAAGAACCTGGATGAGGGTCCGCTGATACCCCACCAGCCTGAGGATAGGACACAGGGCAGTCTTTGATGTGGACAGGGGTAGACACTGGATGAGGGTCCACTGAAACCCCACCAGCCTGAGTTTAGGACACAGGGCAATCTTTGAGGTGGACAGGGCTAGACACTGGATGAGGGTCCACTGAAACACCACCAGCCTGAGGTTAGGACACAGAGCAGTCTTTGAGGTGGACAGGGCTAGACACTGGATGAGGGTCCACTGAAACCCCACCAGCCTGAGGATAGGACACAGAGCAGTCTTTGAGGTGGACAGGGGTAGACACTGGATGAGGGTCCACTGAACCCCCACCAGCCTGAGGATAGGAAACAGAGCAGTCTTTGAGATGGACAGGGGTGGACACTGGATGAGGGTCCACTGATACCCCACCGGTCTGAAGATAGGACACAGAGCAGTCTTTGAGGTGGACAGGGGTAGACACTGGATGAGGGTCCACTGAAACCCCACCAGCCTGAGGAAAGGACACAGAGCAGTCTTTGAGGTGGACAGGGGTAGACACTGGATGAGGGTCCACTGAAACCCCACCAGCCCGAGGATAGGACACAGGGCAATCATTGAGGTGGACAGGGGTAGACACTGGATGAGGGTCCACTGAAACCCCACCAGCCTGAGGATAGGACACAGATCAGTCTTTGAGGTGGACAGGGCTAGACACTGAATGAGGGTCCACTGAAACCCCACCAGCCTGAGGATAGGACACAGAGCAGTCTTTGAGGTGGACAGGGGTAGACACTGGATGAGGTTCCACTGAAACCCCACCAGCCTGAGGATAGGACACAGGGCAGTCTTTGTGGTGGACAGGGGTAGACACTGGATGAGGGTCCGCTGATACCCAAACAGCCTGAGGATAGGACACAGGGCGGTCTTTGAGGTGGACAGGGGTAGACACTGGATGAGGGTCCACTGAAACCCCACCAGCCTGAGGATAGGACACAGGGCAGTCTTTGTGGTGTACTGGGGTAGACACTGGATGAGGATCCATTGATACCCACTAGCCTGAGGATAGGACACTGAGCAGTCTTTGAGGTGGACAGGGGTAGACACTGGATGAGGGTCCACTGATACCCCACCAGTCTGAAGATAGGACACAGGGAAGTCTTTGTGGTGTACTGGGGTAGACACTGGAATAGGGTCCACTGATACCCCACCCGCTTGAGGATAGGACACAGAGCAGTCTTTGAGGTGGACACGGGTAGACACTGGATGGACTCGACCTGGTGTTGGTCTGGGCTGATGCTGGATGATGCAATCTGGACAGCTGGAACGGTAACACGATGTTAAAATGTGTCTACGTCAACGCCAGGAGTATCCAGAATAAGGTGGGTGAGCTTGCAGCATGGGTTGGTGCCTGGGATCTCGATGTTGTGGCCATTTCGGAGACATGGGTAGAGCAGGGACAGGAATGGATGTTGCGGGTTCCGGGATTTAGATGTTTCACTAAGAACAGAGAAGATGGTAAAAGTGGGGGGGGGGGGGGGGGGAGTGTGTGGCATTGTTAATCAAGGAAAGAATTACAGCGGCAGAAAGGACGTTTGAGGACTGAGGTAGTCTGGGCCGAGGTTGGAAACAGGAGAGGAGAGGTGACCCTGTTGGGAGTTTTCTATAGACCTCCAAATAGTTCCAGAGATGCAGAGGAAAGGATAGCAAAGATGATTCTTGACAGGAGCGAGAGCAACAGGGTAGTGGTTATGGGGGACTTGAACTTTCCAAATATTGACTGGAAATACTATAGTTCGAGTACTTTGGATGGGTCTGTTTTTGTCCAGTGTGTGCAGGAGGGTTTTCTGACACAGTGTGTAGACAGGCCAACCAGGGGCGATGCCACATTGGATTTGGAACTGGGTAATGAACCCGGCCAGGTGTTAGATTTAGAAGTTGGTGAGCACTTCGGTGATCGTGATCACAATTCGGTTAGGTTTACCTTAGCGATGGGCAGGGACAGGTATATACCGCAGGGCAAGAATTATAGCTGGGGGAAAGGAAATTATGATGCGATTAGGCAAGATTTAGGATGCGGAGGATGGGGAAGGAAACTGCAGGGGATGGGTACAATCGAAATGTGGAGCTTATTCAAGGAGCAGCTACTGCGTGTCCTTGATAAGTATGTACCTGTCAGGCAGGGAGGAAGTTGTCGAGCGAGGGAGCCGTGGTTTACTAAAGAAGTTGAAGAGCTTGTCAAGAGGAAGAAGAAGGCTTATGTTTGGATGAGACGTGAAGGCTCAGTTAGGGCGCTTGAGAGTTACAAGCCAGCCAGGAAGGATCTAAAGGGAGAGCTAAGAAGAGCAAGGAGAGGACACGAGAAGTCATTGGCGGATAGGATCAAGGAAAACCCTAAGGCTTTCTATAGGTATATCAGGAATAAAAGAATGACTAGAGTTAGATTAGGGCCACTCAAGGATAGTAGTGGGAAGTTGTGTGTGGAATGAGAGGAGATAGGGGAAGTGTTAAATGAATATCTTTCGTCAGTATTTACAGTAGAGAAAGAAAATGTTGTCGAGGAGAATACTGAGATAAGACTACTAGGCTAGATGGGATTGAGGTTCACAAGGAGGAGGTGTTAGCAATTTTGGAAAGTGTGAGAATAGATAAGTCCCCTGGGCCAGATGGGATTTATCCTAGGATTCTCTGGGAAGCCAGGGAGGAGATTGTAGAACCTTTGTCCTTGATTTTTATGTTGTCATTGTCGACAGGAATAGTGCCGGAAGACTGGAGGATAGCAAATGTTGTCCCCTTGTTCAAGAAGGGGAGTAGAGACAGCCCTGGTAATTATAGACCTGTGAGCCTTACTTCGGTTGTGGGTAAAATGTTGGAAAAGGTTATAAGAGACAGGATTTATAATCATCTTGAAAAGATTAAGTTCATTAGAGATAGTCAGCACGGTTTTGTGAAGGGTAGGTTGTGCCTCACAAACCTTATTGAGTTTTTTGACAAGGTGACCAAACAGGTGGATGAGGGTAAAGCCGTGGATGTGGTCTATATGGATTTCAGTAAGGCGTTTGATAAAGTTCCCCACGGTAAGCTATTGCAGAAAATACAGAAGTATGGGATTGAAGGTGAATTAGTGCTTTGGATCAGAAATTGGCAAGCTGAAAGAAGACAGAGGGTGGTGGTTGATGGCAAATGTTCATCCTGGAGTATAGTTTCTAGTGGTGTACCGCAAGGATCTGTTTTGGGGCCACTGCTGTTTGTCATTTTTATAAATGACCTGGATGAGGGTGTAGAAGGGTGGGTTAGTAAATTTGCGGATGACACGAAGGTCGGTGGAGTTGTGGATAGTGCCGAAGGATGTTGTCGGTTACAGAGGGACATAGATAGGCTGCAGAGCTGGGCTGAGATGTGGCAAATGGAGTTTAATGCGGAAAAGTGTGAGGTGATTCACTTCGGAAGGAGTAACAGGATTGCAGAATACTGGGCTCATGGGAAGATACTTGGTAGTGTAGATGAGCAGAGACATCTTGGTGTCCAGGTACATAAATCCCTGAAAGTTGCCACCCAGGTTAATAGAGCTGTTAAGAAGGCATATGGTGTGTTCGCTTTTATTAGTTGGGGGATCGGGTTTAGGAGCCACGAGGTCATGCTGCAGCTGTACAGAACTCTGGTGCGGCCGCACCTGGAGTATTGCGTGCAGTTCTGGTCACCGCATTATAGGAAGGATGTGGAAGCTTTGGAAAGGGTGCAGAGGAGATTTACTAGGATGTTGCCTGGTATGGAAGGAAGGTCTTACGAGGAAAGGCTGAGGGACTTGAGGTTGTTTTCGTTAGAGAGAAGGAGGAGAAGAGGTGACTTAATGGAGACATATAAGATAATCAGAGGGTTGGACAGGGTGGATAGTGAGAGCCTTTTTCCTCGGATGGTGATGGCAAACACGAGGGGACATAGCTTTAAGTTGAGGGGTGATAGATATCGGACAGATGTCAGAGGTAGTTTCTTTACACAGAGAGTAGTAGGGGCGTGGAACGCCCTGCCTGCAACAGTAGTAGACTCGCCAACTTTAAGGGCATTTAAGTGGTCATTGGATAGACATATGGATGAAAATGGAATAGTGTAGGTCAGATGGTTTCACAGGTCGGCGCAACATCGAGGGCCGAAGGGCCTGTACTGCGCTGTCATGTTCTATGTTCTATGTACACCAGCTGGGCCTTCGTGGATGGTCTTTTAGTCCAGCTCACAAAGTAACTGGAGTAGTTCCTTTAAAGGGTTAAATGTATAGACATGGTCTGTGGTGATGAGGAGGAGATCAGCGACATATTGCAGCAAGCAGAAAGACTGTGAAAGGCTCATAAGGGCCCCGGCCATATGTTTGGGGAAAATAGTGGGGTTATTGTGGAACCCCTTGTGACAGACATGTCCAGGGGTATCTCTGGTCCTCAGAAGTGAATGTGAATTTAAATTGTTTCTCGAGTTTTACTGGGATACTCCAATAACCATGAGAGACATCCAGGGTGGAGAAGACAGCCCTGCCGCTGGGAATCTGGGAGAGTAGGGTTGGTGTCTCTCAGACAACCAGGTTCACACAGGGATGACTGAGTTGAGTTTGTGGTGGTCAATAGTCAGTCACCAGCTGCCATCCGGTTTTCTAACCGGCCAAATCGGGCAGTTAGTAGTATATATCTCTTTGTGAACTACACCCTGGTATAACAGTGACCTGATGGTGGCTGGAATATAAGATATAATCTTAACTCGGTAAGAATACTTTTTCATGGATCATGCAATGGTCAGTTAATTTCTTCAACTCTGCTCATGTTTCCACAGTCATCTTTATGGGTTGTGGATACACTCGACACCGACTCGAGAATCGCCTGTACCTCAGGGTGATCAGAGGTTTCTGGTTCACAGTCCTCTGATATTTTATTTATGAATATTGAGGGTGCACTGGACACCAGAGTAGGGGTATGTTTTAAGGTTCTACAATATACAAATATAGGGATAATCAATTACTGCTGATAATCTTTGAGCACATTACTGCCCAGTAGTCCCTGTCCATTGTGCAGGATCATATAAAAGGGAGGCAGACTTTGACATGAACTCTGTTCCCTCTCCTATACCACTGTAAGATCTGATCTCGGGTCACAGTTTAACCAAAAGTTGGTCGAACAGTCGCAAGCAGTTTATTGCAAGGAAACTATTGGAAAAACAAATCGGAGGGGCAGGATTAATGTCCACTTGGAGAGGCACGGATTAATTAGAGATCGTCAGCAGGGCTTTGTCAGGGGGTGATGCTGTCCAACTAACTTGATTAATTCTTTTCGAAGCAGTGACTTGATGTGTAGATGAGGGTAAAGCAGTTGATGTAGTCTACATTGACTTTTGTAAGGCTTTGATCTGGTCCTGCATGGGAGATTGGTTAAGAAGAATTGCCTATGAGATCCAGGGCAATTTGGCAAATTGCATCCAAAATTGGTTTAATGTTTTTGTGAGTGGAAGCCTGTGATCACTGGTGTACCACCGGGATCGGTGCTGGGACCCTTACTGTTTGTAGAGTGCATTAATGATTTAGACGTGAATATAGCTGGTATGATCAGTAAGTTCGCAGGTGACACTAAAATTGGTTGGGTTGTAAATCGTGAGGAGTAAAGCCTTAGATTACAGAATGATATAGCTGGTCTAGTAAGATGGGCGGCGCAGTGGCAAATGGAGAATAATCCTGAGAAGTCTGAGGTGATCTCCTTTGGGAGGACTAACAAGGCAAGGAAATATACAATGGCTGGTAGGACCCGAGGAAGTACAGAGGGACAGAGGGACCTTGGTGTACTTGTCCCGAGATCACTGAAGGCAGCAGCACAGGCAGATAAGGTGGTTAGGAAGGCATGTGGGATACTTTCCTGTACCAGCTGAGGCATAGACTTTAAGAGCAGGGAGGTTATGATGAAGCTATGAAGCTGTATAAAACGCTATTTAGGCCACAGCTGGAGTACTGTGTACAGTTCTGGTTGCCGCACTATAGGAAGGATGTGATTGCACTGAGAGGGTGCAGAATAGATTCACCAGGATGTTGCCTGGGCTGGAGCATTTCAGCTATGAAGAGAGACTGAAAAGGCGAGGGTTATTTTCCTTAGAGCAGAGAAGGCTGAGGGGGACTTAATTGAGATATACAAAATTCTGAGGGGCTTCGATAGGTTATTTAGGAAGAAACCTTTTATTTCTTCTTAGCTGAGAGGTCAATAACCAGGGGACATTGATTTAAGGTTAGGGGCAGGAGGTTTAGAGTGGATTTGAGGAAACGAATTTTCACCCAGAGGGTGGTTCGCTTCTGGAACCCACTGCCTGAAGAGGTGGTGGAGGCAGGAAACCTTACTACATTTAAGAAGTATCTAGATGAGCACTTGGAACGCCACAGCATACAAGGCTACAGGCCCAGTGCTGGAACTGGGATTAGAATAGTTAGGTGTTTGATGGCCAGAACAGACATAGTAGGCCAAAGTGCCTGTTTCTCTGCTGCATTTCTCTACATCTGTATGACTCTATTGAGGAGTAACAGTTCAAATACAGCACAACATCAGAATAAACATGGTAGACATACGACCTGTGGCAGATTTGAAAGGCTTTCTGGCAATGGATCAGATGTTAGAAGCTATTATTAAAGACTCTATAGCAGGGCACGTAGAAAAATTCAAGGTAATCAGGCAGAGTCAACATGGTTTTGTGAAAGGGAAATGATGTTTAACCAATGTATTGGAGTTCTTTGAAGAAGTAACATGCAGTGTGGATAAAGTGGAACTGATGGATGCACTGGACATAGATTACCAGAAGGCATTTGATAAGGTACCACATCAAACGTCATTGTGGAAAATAAAAACCAATGGTGTAGGGGGTTAACATATTGACATAGATAGAAGATTGGCTAGCTAACAGGGAACAGAGAGCAGGCATACATGGGTCATTTTCTGATTGGCAAGATACAACGAGTGGTGTGTCACAGGGATTATTGCTGGGGCCTGAACTTTTTACAATTTATATAAATGATTTTGATGACTGGAACGAAGGTATGGTTGTAAAATTTGCAAATGACTCAAAGATAGGTATGATGGTAAGTTCTGAAGAGGACATAAGGCGGCGACAAAGGGATATAGATAGGTTAAGTGTGTGAGCAAAGATATAACAAATGGAGTAGAATGTGAGAAGAGGTGAAATTGTCCATTTTGGCTGGAAGACTTGTCTGTTAACTCGAGACTTGACTATTCTAATACACTCCTGGCTGCTCTCCCACATTCTACTCTCTGTAACCTTGTGGTCATCCAAAACTCTGGTGCCATCTTCTAATTTACACAAAATTCAATTCACCCAACATCCCTGTGCTCAGTGACCTACATTGGCTCTTGGTCCAGTAACACCTCAATTTTAATATTCTCACTCATGTGATCAAATCCCTCCATGTCCGCACCCCTCTGATTATCCCAATCCCTGACCATTTCCAATATTCGTGAATCTTGTTCATCTTAAAGTCTTTTTCGAATTCCCTTTTTAAAGTGAGTTTCTTTCTATCTGTCTCTCTGCCTGACCGCACATTTCATCTCTCCAGCTCCACTGGTGCTGTGGAGGTTTGGATCCATAAAAAGGTGTGAGCTGCACGGCCGGTCACATCCAACACATTGTACAGGACACCCAGGCTGACCGGGGTGCTGGAGTGGGTGTAACATGTGTGTGTCTGTCGCGTGAGGAGGGAATTGAATGTGAGGTCAATCAGCAATTCAGGCAGCTTTGATGTACGCCTTTGAAACTTGGTCCACTGACCACCTGTGTTAGTCATTCTCAGCTGAACACACATTCAGCAGCAGGAGGAACCCCTCTAGTGTTATTGAAAAGGACCAGGAATCCGACTTACAGGTGAGGGGCTTTTGACTTACTTCTGCTATTGTAAAGTTAGTGGAGGTGCTGTGGATGGTTTTCTGGAGGTTGTGTTGTGAGCTGCTGCAGGCATTCAGGGAGGACAGAGGATTTGGTGACTATACACTGGACGAGGAATGTGGACTGTAGTTACAGTGTCTCTGGGTCTGTAACATGAATAACAAATGGAGCAGAGGCTGCAGAGAGGGGAAGCTCGGTAAAGAGGGAGGAGGAGGGGGCTCTGCCCTACCCTCCCCGGGTTTTCCAAGAGGCACTTTTCCGACCTACACCTAACCCAGGAGCAGTGTGTCGGTGACTCTGATTCAATAAGGAGATGGTCACAGTGCTGTTTCACCTCCTGCAACACGACCTGGAGCCTCACACCAGGTGTGAGGACGAAGTTGTCAGTGGCTGTTCAGGTCACAGTTTTATTGAACTTCTATGTATCTGGATCTTTCCAGGCAGGATCAGGAGACATATCAAACATAGATTCATAGAGAGTGATGGAGTCATTCACAACACAGAAGGAGGCCATTCGCCCCCTCCATGCCAGATCTCTGTGGAACAATCCAGTCATTCCCACTCTTCCGCTCAATCCCCATATCCCTGCAAGTTCATTTCCTTCAGGTGTCCATCCAGTTTCCTTTTGAAATCATTGATTGTCTCGGCTTCCACCAGCCTCATGGGCAGTAAGTTCCAGCTCATTACCATCCACTGTGTAAAAAAGTTCTTCCTCATATTCCCCCTGTATCTCCTACCCAAAACCTTCCATCTGTGTCCCCTAGTCTGTGCTTCATCAGTTAATGGGAACAGTTTTTCTTTGTCTATCTTATCTAAACCTGTCAAAATCATGAGGGGTCTGGGCAGAGTAGGTGGGGAGAAACTGTTCCCACTTGTCAAAGGATCAAAAATGGATGGGCACAGATTTAATGTACTTGTTTAAAGAAAAGAATGCGAACATGAGGAAAACATTTTTGTACAGTGAGTGGTTAGGTTCTGGATTGCACTGTCTGAGAGTGCGATGGAGGCAGGTTCACTTCAGGCATTGGAAAGGGAATTATATAGTGACCTGAAAAGGAATAATGTACAGGGTTATGGGAAATAGGCACTAAGTAAATTGCTCACTCAGTGAGCCGGTGCAGATATGATGGGCCGAATGGCCTCCTTTTGTGCTGCAATAAATCTGTGATTTTCTGTGATTCTGTCACAATCTTGCACATTTCTAGTAAATATTCCCGCAATCTCCTTTGCTCCAGGGAGAACAATCCCAGTTTTTTCCAGATTAACCTTGTTGCTAAAATCCCCCATCCCTGGAACCATTCAGGTAAATCTCCAGTGCACCCTCTCAATGGCCCTCACATCCTTCCGAAAGTGTGGTGAACAGAACTGGTCACAGTACCCCACTTGGGGCCTAACCAGAGCTGTATACATTTTAAGCATAACTTCCCTGCTTTTGTACCCTATGCCTCTATTTATGAATCCCGAGGTCTCATATGCTTTGTCATCACTCTGTCAATATGTCCTGCCACCTTCAAAGATTTATACACATCCACACACAGGTCCGTCTGTTCCTGCACATACTGAAGAACTGTACCATTCTGTCTGCATCGCCTGACACTATCCCTTCTGCCAAAATTCATCACCTCACACTCCTGTGTATTAAATTCGATCTGCCACTTCTCTGCCATTCTGCCTTTCTATCCGTGTCCTGTTGCAGGCAGTTTGTATCATCCTCACTGTTTGCCTGGCCTCCAAATTTGGTATAATCGGCAAATTGTGAGACTCCACTCTGAATTCCAAGATCGAAGTCATTTATGTATAGCAAACAAAAGCAGAGGTCCTAACACTGATCCTCGGGGAACACCCATTATCTACCATTCTCCAGTCTGAAAAACAAACATTTCAAACAATTCTCTGTTTTCTGTCCTGAAGCCAATTTTTGATTCAATTGGACACCGACCCTTCAATTTCATGAAGCTCAGTTTTGTTCACCAGCCTTTTATGTGGCACCTTATCAAACGCTTTTTAAAAAACCTTTATAAACAGCATCCACCACATTCCCTTCATCATTGTTATCTGATAAATCATCAAACAATTCTATTAGATTAGTAAAGCATGATCTCCCTATGAAAAAAATCCATGCTGACAATCCTTAATTAACTCAAACCTCTATAAGTGTGTGTTGATAGTGTCTTCCCTTGATTATTGTTTCTAAAACCTTACTCACCACTGATGTTAAACTAACTGATCAGTAGTTACGAGGCCTGTGTGTTGTCCATTGATAATTCAGTGCGGTGAGGGTGACCATCTATCTCATCATTTTCTCCCTCATCAGGGAGAAGCTGGATGAGCGATCCAGTGGCTTTGTCAGGATAGCGGGATTCCTGATGGTGTACGTGGCTCTGCCGGGCCCCCATATCAACAGGGAGAGGTACAGGGACTGAAAGAACTCTCACTCCATTCATGTACAGTTGGTGTGTAAGCATGTCCACTAACCTCGCAGCAGCCACCATAACTCCATTCTGAAGCAGTCAGCCGGTCCCAACACTTCGGGGCTCCATGCAGAACCAGAATGTGGTTCACCGGAGATAAATAAACCCCCCTCTAGACACGGCTCATGTTTCTACATCCTCAAACCACCCCCACCGCCAACCAACCTCACACAATTAACATGTGTATAATGTGAGCAATGGAGTCTCCAGGAACATGGTGGAACAGACCATCGGTGTGATGAAGCAATGTTTCTGATATCTGAACCGCTCGGGGGGAGCCCTCCAGTACACACTGGAGCAGGTGTCAAAGTTCATGGTGTTCTGCTGCACCATTCACATCATCACCATCATGAGGACACAGGCATTGGCATCAGGAATCCGGAGGCTACCTCAGGAGGAGGAGGCAGGAAGGATATTTCTTGGATGCCTTCCAGCCGGACAGGCTGTCGTAGAGACCCTGCTAAGATTCGAGCTCCCATAGGACAACTTCCCTTTCCCTCCATGGATCCCCCATTCTCCACCATTACACCCATCTGACACGCCTCATCACAGCGTCCCCTTGGTCACCATCCTGCTATGAAACAATCAGAATTAATATATTACAGAAGGACCAATTCAGCTTTTCGTGTCTGGCTCTCTGAATGAACAATTCACCGAATGCCGTTCCCTGAATTCTCCATGTAACCTGCACACTCTTCCTTCTCAGATTAAAGTCTATTCAGCCTCAGTTGAACCTGCCTCCACCACACTCTCAGGCAGTGCATTCCAGACCCTGTTTCACTGTGTGAAAAAAGCTTTTCCTCATGTCGTCTTTGAACCTTTGACCCATTACTTTAAATCTGTGCCCTTTCGTTCTTGATCCTTTCACGAGTGGGAACAGTTTCTCTCTGTCTACTCTGTCCAGACACATCATGATTTTTGAAACCTCTAACAAATCAACTCTCAGCGTTCTCCAAGGAAAACAGTCCTAACTTCTCCAATCTATCTTCATAACTGAAATTCCTCATCCTGGGTATCATTCTCGTGAATCTTTTCTGCACTCTCTCCAATGCCCTCACGTCTTTCCTCAAGTGTGGTGCCCAGAACTGGATGCAATACTCCAGCTGAGGTCGAGGTAGCGTCTTATGCAAGTTCAATATAGCATCCTTGCTCTTGTACTCTATGTCCCTATTAATAAAGCCTAGGGGATTATATGATTTATTAAATGCTCACTCAACCTGTCCTGCCACCTTCAATGACTTATGCACATATACACCCAGGTCGATCTGCTCCTTCACCCCCTTTATTTTACATTGACTCTCCATGTTCTTCCTACCAAAATGAATCACTTCACGTTTCTCTGCATTGAACTTCATCTGCCACCTGTCTGCCCATTCCAGCAACATTTCAATGTCCTTTTGAAGTTCTTCACTATCCTCCTCACAGTTCACAATGCTTCCAGTTTCATATCATCTGTAAAGTTTGAAATTGTTGCCTGTACACCAAGGTCGAGGTCATTAATATGTATCAGGAAAACAAAGGATCCGAACACTGATCCCTGGGGAACTCCACCACAAACCTTCCTCCAGCCTGAAACACATCTATTAACCACGACTCTTTGTTTCCTGTCACTCAGCTAATTTCGCATCCATGTTGCAACCCCCGTCCCTTTTATTCCATGAACTGCAGGTTTTCTCACAGGTCTGTTGTGTGGCACTGTGTTAAAATGTTTTTGCACGCAGTGAGTGGTTAAATGTCTGGAATGCACTGCCTGAGTGTGGTGGAGGCAGGTTCCATTGAAACTGAATAGACTGTTATATGAAAATCCATGTTTACCACATCAACAGCATTACCCTTATCAACTCTCTCTGTTACCACTTCAAAAAACTCCATCAAGTTAGTTAAACATGATTTTCCCTTAAGAAATCCATGCTGGCTTGCTTAATTAACTCGCATATGTCCATGTGATTATTGATTTTGCCCAAAATTATTTTTTCTAGAAGTTTTCCCACCACTGTAGTTAAACTGACTGGCCTGTTGTTGCTGGGTTGATCTTTGCACCCTTTTTTGATCAAGGGTGTTACGTTTACAATTCTCCACTCCTCTGGCATCACCCCGAGTCCAAGGAAGACTGAAAAATTATGTCCAGTGCCTCTGTGATTTCCACCCTCACTTCCCTCAGTATCCTTGGATACATCCCATCTGGTCCTGGTGCCTTGTCCACTTTAAGTCCAGACAGCCTATCTAATACTTCCTCTTTATCAATTTTAAACCCCACTAGTGTCTGACTTACCTCCTCTTTCAATATTGCCTGGGTTGCATCTTAGAACCATAGAAAGTTTATGGCACAGAGAGAGACCACTTGGCCCATCGTGTCTATGCTGTCTGAAAAACGATCCATCCATTCCGATCCTAACTTCCAGCATTTGATTGATTACAGCACTTGAGGTGCCTATCCAGACACCTTTTGAATGAGTTGTGCGTTTCTGCCTCAACTACCCTTTCGGACAGTGAGTTCCAGACTCCCACCACCCGCTGGGTGAAAAATAAAATCCGCAGCTCACTTATAATCTTCCTACCAATCACTTTAAATCTATTCCCCCTTGTCACTGACCTCTTTGCTAAGGGGAATAGACCCTTCACCTCCACTCTAACCAGGCCCCTCAACATTTTGTACATTTCAATCAGATTTCCCCTCAGCCTTCTCTGTTCCAAGGAGAACAAGCTCAGCTTACCCAATCTTTCCCCATAGCTGCACTTTTCCAGTCCTGGCAACATCCTCATAAATCTCCTGTGTACCCTCTCCAGTGCAATTACATCCTTTCTGTAATGAGGTTACCAGGACTGCACACAGTACTCAAGATGTGGCCTAAGCAATGAGTATTACTGTTCCAGCATAACCTCCCTACTCTTATATTCTATACCTCGACCAATAAAGGAAAGGATTCCATATCATCTTCCTTGTTAAAGACAGATGCAAAGTATTTATTTAGTACCTCAGCTATGCCCTCTGCCTCCATGTGTAAATCCCATTTCTGGTGCTGAGTCAGCCTCATTCCTCCTTTTACTACCCTTTTTACTATTTATATGTTTGCATAAAACATTGGAATTTTCTTTTATGCTAGCTGCCAGTCTCTTTTCATGCTCTCTCTTTGCTTCTGTTATTTGCTTTTTCACTTCCCCTCTGGACCCTCTATATTCAGCCTGGTTCTCAATAGAATTTTCTACCTGGCCTCTGTCATAAGTTTGAACATCGGTGAATAATATTCTCAACTTTTCGTGCGACCTTCAGAGATCTGTGTGAATACACTCCAAGTTGTTCTGTTCCTGTCTCCTCATTTAAACAATACCCATTAGTTTATATTGCCTTCCATACACTTCCTGCAAAAACATATCACTTAAATTACATCTGCCATGTTCCTTCCCATTTCACCAGTCAGTCTCCATCATCCTGAAGTCTGTTACTATCCTTCTTACTGTGTATTAACATTTCCAACTTTTCTATCATCTGGAAACTTTGACATTATCTCCTCTGTACACAAGCCCATTGCATTAACAGACAGCAACAGTAATCCCAACAGTGACCGTGGGGAACCCCACTGTGTACTTCCCTCCAGACTGAACAATAACCATTCTCCACTACTGCCTGCTTTCTGTCACTCAGCTAATTTCCTGCATGCTGCCATTGAAAATAAAATACTTTCATTGATATAGCGCCTTGAATGACGACTGCATGTCCCAAAGTGATTTACAACAAATGAGGACTTTCTAAAGTGTAGTCACACTTGTAATGTAGGAAACAGGGCAGACAATTTCTGCTCAGCAAGATCCCACAAGCAGCAATGTGATAATGATCAGATCAGTTTATGTGATGTTGATTGAAGGAGAAATATTGACCAGGACAACGGGAATAATTCCCTTGCTCTGCTTCTACATAGTGCGGTGGGATCTTGACTATCCACCTGAGAGGACAGACTGCAACTTGGTTTAAAGTTTCAATCGATAGACTGCACCTCTGACAGTGCAACACACCCTCAGTACTGCACTGCAATGTCAGCATTGATTCTTGTGATCAAGTCCTGCAGTGACACTTGATCCTAGAAGCTTGTGACTGAAAGGGGAGAGAGATACAAACTGAGTCACGGCTGATATTGGTCCTTTAATCTCATGTGTTTCTAATTTGGAAACATGGCTGTTATTAGAAATAGAATTAGAACATGACAGCGACGTACAGGCCCTTCTGCCCTCCATGTTACGCCGACCTGTGAAACCATCTGACCTACACTATTCCATTTTCATCCATATGTCTATCCAATGAGCACTTAAATGCCCTTAAAGTTGGCGAGTCTACTACTGTTGCAGGCAGGGCGTTCCACGCCCCTACTACTCTCTGAGTAAAGAAACTACCTCTAACATCTGTCCTCTATCTATCACCCTCAACTTAAAGCTATGTCCCCTCGTGTTTGCCATCACCATCCGAGGAAAAAGACTCTCACTATCCACCCTATCTAACCCTCGGATTATCTTGTATGTCTCTATTAAGTCACCTCTCCTCCTCCTTCTCTCTAACGAAAACAACCTCAAGTACCTCAGCCTTTCCTCGTAAGACCTTCCCTCCAAACCAGGCAACATCCTAGTAAATCTCCTCTGCACCCTTTCCAAAGCTTGCACATCCTTCCTATAATGTGGTGACCAGAACTGCACGCAATACTCCAGGTGCGGCCTCACCAGAGTTTTGTAAAGCTGCAGCATGACCTCGTAGCTCCGAAACTCGATCCCCCTATTAATAAAAGCTAACACACCATATGCCTTCTTAACAGCCCTATTAACCTGGGTAGCAACTTTCAGGGATCTATGTCCCTGGACACCAAGATCTCTCTGTTCATCTGCATTACCAAGAATCTTCCCATTAGCCCAGTACTCTGCATTCCTGTTACTCCTTCCAAAGTGAATCACCTCACACGTTTCCGCATTAAACTCCATTTGCCATCTCTCAGCCCAGCTCTGCAGCCTATCTATGTCCCTCTGTACCCTACAACATCCTTCGGCACCATCCACAACTCCACCGACCTACGTGTCATCCGCAAATTTACTAACCCACCCTTCTACACCCTCATCCAGGTCATTTATAAAAGTGACAAACAGCAGTGCCCCGAAAACAGATCCTTGCGGTACACCACTAGGAACTAAACTCCAGAATGAACATTTGCCATCAACCACCACCCTCTGTCTTCTCTCAGCTAGCCAATTTCTGATCCAAAGCTCTAAATCACCTTCAACCCCATACTTCTGTATTTTCTGCAATAGCCTACCGTGGGGAACCTTATCAAACGCCTTACTGAAATCCATATACACCACATCCACTGCTTTACCCTCATCCACCTGTTTGGTCACCTTTTCGAAAAACTCAATAAGGTTTGTGAGGCACGACCTACCCTTCACAAAACCATGCTGACTATCGCTAATGAACTTATTCTGTTCAAGATGATTATAAATCCTGTCTCTTATAACCTTTTCCAACATTTTATCCACAACCGAAGTAAGGCTCACAGGTCTATGATTACCAGGGCTGTCTCTACTCCCCGTCTTGAACAAGGGGACAACATTTGCTATCCTCCAGTCTTCCGGCACTAATCCTGTCGACAATGACGACATAAAGATCAAGGACAAAGGATCTGCAATCTCCTCCCTGGCTTCCCAGAGAATCCTAGGATGAATCCCATCTTGCCCAGGGGACTTATCTATTTTCACTCTTTCCAAAATTGCTAACACCTCCTCCTTGTGAACCTCAAACCCATCTAGCCTAGTAGTCTGAATCTCCGTATTCTCCTCGACAACATTTTCTTTCTCTACTGTAAATACTGATGAAAAATATTCATTTAACGCTTCCCCTATCTCCTCTGATTCAACACACAACTTCCCACTACTATCCTTGATTGGCCCTAATCTAACTCTAGTCATTATTTTACTCCTGATATACCTATAGAAAGCCTTAGGGTTTTCCTTGATCCTATCCGCCAATGACTTCTCGGGTCCTCTCCTTGCTCTTCTTAGCTCTCCCTTTAGATCCTTCCTGGCTCGCTTGTAACTCTCAAGCGCCCTAACTGAGCCTTCACGCCTCATCCTAACATAAGCCTTCTTCTTCCTCTTGACAAGCGCTTCAACTGCTTTATTAAACCACGGCTCCCTCGCTCGACAACTTCCTCCCTGCCTGACAGGTACATACTTATCAAGGACACGCAGTACCTGCTCCTTGAATAAGCTCCACATTTTTATTGTGCCCATCCCCTGCAGTTTCCTTCCCCATCCTACACATCCTAAATCTTGCCTAATCGCATCATAATTTCCTTTCCCCCAGCTATAATTCTTGCCCTGCGGTATATACCTGTCCCTGCCCATCGCTAAGGTAAACCTAACCGAATTGTGATCACTATCACCAAAGTGCTCACCTACATCTAAATCGAACACCTGGCCGGGTTCATTACCCAGTACCAAATCCAATGTGGCATCGCCCCTGGTTGCCCTGACTACATGCTGTGTCAGAAATCCCTCCTGCACACACTGGACAATATTTGGAAAGTTAAAGTCCCCCATAACCACTACCCTGTTACTCTCGCCCCTGTCGAGAATCATCTTCGCTATCCTTTCCTCTACATCTCTTGAACTATTCGGAGGTCTATAGAAGACTCCCAACAGGGTAACCTCTCCTCTCCTGTTTCTAACCTCGGCCCATACTACCTCAGTAGACGAGTCCTCAAACGTCCTTTCTGCCGCTGTAATACTCTCCTTGATTAGCAATGCCACCCCCCGCCTCTTTTACCATCTTCTCTGTTCTTCCTGAAACATCAAAATCCCGGAACCTGCAACATCCATTCCTGCCCCTGCTCTACCCATGTCTCCGAAATGGCCACTACATCGAGATCCCAGGTACCAACCCATGCTGCAAGCTCACCCACCTTATTCCGGATGCTACTGGCATTGAAGTAGACACACTTTAAACCAGGTTCTTACTTGCCAGTGCCCTCTTGCGTCCTGGTCACCTTATCCCTGACCTCACTACTCTCAACATCCTGTACACTGGAACTACAATTTAGGTTCCCATTCCCCTACTGAATTAGTTTAAACACCCCCCCCCCCCTCCCCGAAGAGCACTAGCAAATCTTCCCCCCAGGATATTGGTACCCCTCTGGTTCAGGTGAAGACCATCCTGTTTGTAGAGGTCCCACCTACTCCAGAAAAACCCCAATTATCCAGGAAACCAAAACCCTCCCTCCTACACCATCCCTGCAGCCACGTGTTCAACTCCTCTCTCTCCCTATTCCTCGCTTCGCTATCACGTGGCACGGGTAACAACCCAGAGATAACAACTCTGTTTGTTCTCGCTCTCAGCTTCCACCCTCGCTCCCTGAATTTCTGTCTTTAATCCCCATCTCTCTTCCTACCTGTGTCATTGTTATGCGGTACTTTCTCAAATGCATCTTGAAAGGATCGGAATATTGTGAAAGTACAGGCAGGAGCAATCATAGAATCATAGAATAGATTAGACTGAATGAGGCCATTCGGCCCATCAAGTCTGTGCTGACCCTTTCAAAGAGCAATCCAGTTAGTCCCACTCCCTGGCTCATTCACTATATTCTTGAATTTCTTTCTGCTTCGGATATTTATCCAATTCCCTTTTGGGATCTATTATTGAATCTGTATCCATCAGCCTATCAGACAGTGCCTCCCAAATCCAAACCACTCAGAAACAAAAATCCTCATATCTGCTTCTTTTTTCAATCGCCTTAAATCTGTGTCTCTGGTTAACGGCCCCTTGGAAAGTGGAAACAGTTTCTCTTTATTTAATTTATCTGAACCCTTCCTAATGTTAAACACCTCAATCAAATCTCCTCTGAAAGATCTTTGCTCTAAGCAGAACAACCCCAGCTGCACAACTGTAATCCCTCATGCCTGGACAAATTCTAGTAAAACAGTTCTGTGCCCTCTCTGAAGGCTTCATGTCCTTCCTAAAGTGTGGTTCCCAGTATTCGACACAAGACTCCAGGTGCAGCTGAACTAGTATTTTATATATGTTTCACATAATGTCCTTGCTTTTGTTCTTTTTGCCTCTATTTATAAACCCGAGGATCCCATATATTTATTAAATGTCTAGTTAAACTTTCCTGCCACCTTCAGAGATTTGTGTGTAAACACCCCGTGTGTCTCTGTTATTTCACCACCTTTATAGTAACACCATTTAACTTGTATTGTCTCTCCTCATTCATCCTTTCAAGATGTATTACCTCACACATCTGCAATTCCAATTAAATATTGAGAAGATTGAAGTCATTGTTTTCTGTCTCTGCTCCAAACATTTCCTAGTTACACATTCCATCCCTCTCCTTTGTAAATGTTTGAGACTAACTTAAACTGTTCACATACTTGGTTACATAGTTCACCTTGAGATGCCTTGAGATGACCTTCCTACCAAATGTTCACACCATCAGTAAAACGGCCTATCTCCACCCTTGGTGGAGTTGCATGCTGGTTAAAGAGGAAATGAAAGCAATAGTGAGGCAGGATATTAGATCTGACGATGTCGAATATGTATGGGTAGAGTTGACAAACACTAAGGGGCAAAAAACCATGGTGGGGGTTGCATATGGACCCCCAGACTGTAGTGCTGAATTTGGGAATGGCATTGACCAGGAAATCAGAGACGCATGCGATAAAGGAACATCTGTAATTATTGGTTTCTTGAATCTGCATATAGATTGGGTAAATCAAATTGGTCACAATACATTGTGGAGGAATTCCTGGAGAATATACGGAATGGTTTTCAGGACCAATTCTTTGAGGCACCGACTGGAGAACAGGCCATCCTAGACTAGTTATTGTGTAATGAGAGAGGAATAATTGACAATCTAGTTGTGCCAGATCCCTTGGGGATGAGCGACCATAATATGATAGAATTCTTCATCATGATGGAGAGTGACCTAGTTGATTCTGAGATTAGGGTCGTGAATCTTAATAATGTAAGCTACGAAGGTATGAGGCATGAGCTGTCGATGATACATTGGGAAACGTCACTTAAAGGGATGACCCTGGATAGGCAATGGCAAACATTCAAAGAGCGCATGGATAAACTGCAACAATTGTTCACTCCTGTCTGGCGCAAAAGTAAAACGAAAAAGGGAGCCAAATCATGGCTTACAAGGAGAATTAGAGATAGCATTAGATCCAAGGAAGTGGCATATAAATTTTCCAGGAAAAAACAACAGACCTGAGTATTGGGAGCAGTTTAAAATTCAGCAAAGGAGCACCAAGGGATTGATTGAGAAGGGGAAAATGGAGTATGAGAGTAAGCTTACGGGGAACATAAAAACTGACTGTAAAGGTATGTGAAGCGGAAAATATTGGCGAAGACAAATGTTGGTCCGTTACAGTCAGAAACAGGGGAATGTATTCTGGGAAACAAAGAAATGGCTGACCAACTAAATGCAAACTTTAGTTCTGTCTTCACAAAGGAGGACACAAATATCATACCAGAAATGTTGGTGAATACAGGGTTTAGTGAGAGAGAGGAATTGAAAGAAATCAGTATTAGTGGAGAAATGGTGTTGGGGATGGAGATGGTATTGAAGGCCGATAAATCCCCAGGGCCTGGTAATCTACATCCCAGAGTACTTAAGGTTGTGGCCCGAGAAATAGCGGATGCATTGGTGGTCATCCTCCAAGATTCTATAGACTCTGGAACAGTTCCTACAGATTGGAAGGTAGCTAATGTTACCCCACTATTAAAAATGGGAGGTAGAGAGAAAGCAGGGAATTATAGACCATTCAGCCTGACATCGGTCGTGGGGAAAATCCTGGAGTCCATTATTAAATATTTTGCAGCAGAGCACTTAGAGAACAGGAGAATCGGGAAGAGTCAGCATGGATTTATGAAAGGGAAATCATGCTTGATAGATCTGCTCGAATTCTTCGAGGATGTAACCAGTAGAGTTGATGTGGGGGAGCCAGTGGGTGTGGTTTATTTGCACCTTCAGAAGGCGCTCGACAAAGTTCCACGTAAGGGATTAGCATGTAAAATTAAAGTGGACGAGACAGGGGGTAGTATATTGCGATGGATAGAAAATTGGTTGGCAGACAGGAAACAAAGCATTGGAACATACGGATATTTTTCTCAATGGCAGGCAGTGACTAGTGGGGTACCGCAGGGATCGGAGCTAGGACCCCAGCTATTCACAATATATATTAATGATTTAGATGAGGAAACTAAATGTAATATCTCCAAATTTGCAGATGATACAAAATTGAGTGCGAGGGTGAGTTGTGAGGAGATGCAGAGAGGCTTCAGGGTGATTTGGGCAAGTTGTGTGAGTGGGCAAATGCACGGCAGATGCAGTATAATGTGGATAAATGTGAAGTTATCCACTTTACTAGCAAAAACAGGAAGGCAGATTATTATCTGAACGGCTATAAACTGAGAGAGGGGAATACGCAGCGAGACCTGGGTGTTCTTGTACACCAGTCACTGAAGGTGAGCATGCAGGTGCAACAGGCGGTAGAAAAAGGAGAATGTATGTTGGCCTTCATAGAGACAGGATTCGAGTACAGGAGTAGGGATGTTTTGCTGCAATTATACAGAGCCTTTGTGAGGCCACACTTGGAATATTGTGTGCAGTTTTGGTCTCCTTATCTGAGGAAGGATGTTCTTGCTATAGAGGGAGTGCAGTAGAGTTTTACCAGACTGATTCCTGGGGTGGTAGGACTGTTGTAGGAGGAGATATTGAGTCGGTTAGGACTATATTCACTGGAATTCAGAAGAGTGAGGAGGGATCTCATCGAAACCTATAACATTCCAACATGACTTGACAGGGTAGATGCAGGAAGGATGTTCCCGATGGTGGGGGACTCCTGAACCACGGTTATAGTCTAAGGATATGGGGTAAAACCTTCAGGACTGAGATGAGGAGACGTTTCTTCACCCAAAGAGTGGTGAGCCTGTGGAAACCTCTCATCACGCCCATATCCAAGGGGGATTGGAAGATTCTGGCCAGTGCCTCGGCTATTTCCACCATTGCTTCCCTCAGCAACCCCCATACATCCCATCCAGACTGGATAAATATTCAACTTTATTGTGGTACTAAAGTGTTGGATTGAAAAGGGTTAACTGATTCTGTTTGTTCCGTGACTGTAATTAATGTCAGTCTCCATGGACCCTAATTGTGTCACTGGACGTTTTCCGTCTCCTATTAATAAGGGGATTCTTTCAATGTGTTATTCCACAGTGTCAGTGGGAACATCAGCCCCGGCACTTACAGAGATCAGCTGCTCCAGAGAGATAGAGAGAGGATAGGTTAGAATCTGAGACCAAAAGACTGGAATGTGACAACAATGGGTCAGAATCTGAGAACAATAGACTGGAATGTACCAACAATGGGTCAGAATCTGAGAACAATAGATGGGAATGTTACAACAATGGACAGGAGTTTATCCTCGCATCTTTACTATCTTTCTACATATTATGATCGGTACTCAATTAACACTCGTATCTATCTCTCACTGAAGATTATTCAATACATTTACTATCCCATCATGGCTATTATTGGTGTCCCTGGTAAGTCTCTCTATCTAGCTATTAATTCTTTAAACCATGTTTGACTGCATTACTGCTCCTGTAATTTACTCTGCCCTTCTTGTTGCCGTTGTATGCCTGGTGAATATCTCCAGCTATTAGCTCAACAAACCATTGTGAACTGTATTACAGTTCTTGTCATTTACTCTCTCATCTTTGCTGCTGTTGCAGTCTCTATTTCAGGCCAGGAGATCTGTAAACACTGTTTCACTGAAATACTGTTCTGTAATGTAAATTTTGGGAAGACTGAAGCCAGTGTCATTGGTCTCCATCACAAACTCCATCCCCTATCTGGGAAGCACATACTCCACCCTGCCCAATATCTGAGGCTCAACCAGACAGTTTACAACTTCTGTGTTATATTTAAACCTGAGCTGAGTTCATCTCCATATTCTTTCCATCACCAACCCTGCTGAAAACCATCTCTGTGATATCACCCATCTCCACCTCTGCCTCAGCCTCTCTACTGCGTAAACCCTCATCCACATCACAGTTAAATACACAGTTGACTATTCCAATTCCATCTTGGTCACCCTTCCCAGTTATAAACCTCCAGAAACCACAGCCCATCCAGAACTCTGCTGCCTGCATCCGATCTCACACCAAATCCCGATCACCCATCACCCCTGTGCTCACTGATCTCCATTGGCTCCCGGTCTGGCAGCACCTTAATTTTAATATTCTCATTCGTGTGTTTGAATCTCTCCATGGCCTCACCCCTCCATTTATTCACTTTCCCCTGTCCATTTCACATAACCTGCAAATCTTTCGACTTCACTCTTTTTTCTGTTCTCCTTGTAAAGTGAATTTATTTCCCTCTGTATGTGTCCCGAGCCAGGATTATAGACTCTGCAGCAAAACTGCTGCTGTCGGTACAGAAGCTGGGATTCATAAAGAGATGTGAATCGCACAGCCGGCCACTTCCAGTGCGGTCTGCACAATATCCCATGCTGGGCGGGGCTCCAGCCCAGTTGTATCATCTGTGTGCTGTTAGCGTGGTCTTCACAGCCGGCCACTTCTATTGTGGCCTGCACACTGTCCCAAGCTGGGCAGGGCTCTAGCTCAATTGTACCTTGTATGTGTTGTTCCTTTGAGGGTGGATTTGAAAGTGATGTCAATGTACCATAGCAGCAGCTTTGATGTACTTCTTTGAAACTTGGTCAGTGCATGTCCAATGACCGCCTGTGTTAGTCACTCTCAGTTGAACATGCATTCAAAGGATGAATTTGAAAGGACCAGGCATCCAACTGACAGGTGAGGGGCTTTTGACTTACTTCTGCTATTGTAAAGTTAGTGGAGGTGCTGTGGATGGTTTTCTGGAGGTTGTGTTGTGAGCTGCTGCAGACATGCAGGGAGGACAGTAGATTTGGTGACCCAACTCTGGACGAGGTATGGGGACTGTAGTTGCAGTGAAACTGGGTCTGTCACATGACCAACAAATGGAGCAGAGGCTGCAGAGAGGGGAAGCTCTGTAAAGAGGGAAGAGGAGGGGGCTGTGCACTACCCACCCCGGGTTTTCCAAGAGCACTTTTCCTACCTGCACCTATCCCAGGAGCAGTGTGTGAGATGACTCTGATTCAATAAGGAGGTGGTCACAGAGCTGTGTCTCTTCCTGTAACACAACCTGGAGCCTCACACCAGGGTTAGGACGGAGTTGTCAGTGGCCGTTAAGGTCACAGTTTCATTGAACGTCTATGTATCTGGATCGTTCCAGGCAGGAGCAGGAGACAAATCCAACAGAGAGTGGTAGAAATCGATAGTCATTTACAACACAGAAGGAGGCCATTCAGCCCCTGCATGCCGGCTCTTTTTGGAACAATCCAGTCAGTTCCACTTCCCCGCTCAATTCCCGTATCCCTGCAAGTTCATTCCCTTCAGATGTCCATCCAGTTTCCTTTTGAAATCATTGATTGTCTCATCTTCCACCACCCTCATGGGCAGTGAGTTCCAGCTCATTACCATCCACTGTGTAAAAAGGTTCTTCCTCATATTCCCCCTGTATCTCTTACCCGAAACCTTCCATCTGTGTCCCCTAGTCTGTGTTTCATCAGTTAATGGGAACAGTTTTTCCTTGTCTATCTTATCTAAGTCCATCATAATCATGTACACCTCTATCAAATCTCTCTCAATCTCCTTTACACCAGGAGAACAACTCCATCTTCTCCAAACTCACTTTGTAACTAAACTCCCATCCCTGGAATCATTCTGGTAAATCTCCTCTGCACCCTCTCAGGGACTTTCACATCCTTCCTACAGTGTGGTGACCAGAACTGTACACAGTTCTCGAGTTGGTCTCTAACCAAAGCTTTATGAAGGTTCCGCATAACTTCCCTTATTTTGTATCTTTGCCTCTATTGATGAATCCCAATATCTGATATGATTTGCTAAACACCCTCCTAATATGTCCTGGCACCTTCAAAGATCAATACATATGGAGCCCCAGGTCCCTCTGTTCCTGCACAATCTTTAGAACTGTGTCATTAAGTCTATATTGCCTTCCTTTTCCAACTGACAAAATAAATCACATAACACTCCTCTTTGTTAAGTTCTGCCTGCCACTTCTCTGTCCATTCTGCTAGCCGATCTATATCATGTTGCAGGTGGTTTGTGACATCCTCCAAGATTGCAATCATCAGAAAAAATGCAAATTCTTCTCTGTATTCCAAGATCCATGTCATTTATATGTAGCAAAAAAAAAAAGCACAGTATTCCTCGCACTGACCATTTGGGAAACATCACTGTCTACCATCCTCCAGTCTGAAAAACAACCATTTAACACATTTCTCTTTTTTCTGTCATTTGGACAATTTTTGATCCAAATGGATGCTATTCCTGAGATTCAATTTTGTTAACCAAGCTTTTGTGTGGTTGTTCATCAAACAATTTCATAAAATCCATGCATACAACATCCACCACATTCCCTTCATCAACCTTCTCAGATCATCGAAATAAATTCAATTCGTTCAGTCAAGCATGATCTGCCTTTTTAGAAATCCGTGCTGACAATCCTTTAATAACTCAAACCTCTCCAAGTGTGTGTTGATTTTTCCCTGATTATTGCTTCTAAAACCTGACTCACCAATGATGTTAAACTAACTGAACAGTAGTTGCGAGGCCTGTGTGTTGTCCATTGATAATTCTGGGAGGTGAGGGTAACCATCTATGTCATCATTTTCTTCCTCAGCAGGGAGAAGCAGGATGAGTGATCCCGTGGCTTTGTCAGGATAGCGGGATTCCTAATGGTGTAGGTAGCTCTGCGGGGCCCCCATGTCAACGGGGAGAGGTACAGGAACTGGAAGCACTCACACTCCATTAATGGACAGTTGGTGTGTGAGCATGCCCAGTACATCATGTTGGTGAATGTCCACTATCCTGGCAGCAGCAAGGATACCTTCATTCTAAAGCAGTCAGCCGGTCCCAATACTCCGGGGCTCCTTGCAGAACCAGAATGCGGCTTCTCAGAGGCAAAGGAAACTCCTCTAGACACAGCTCATGTTTCCACACCCCCAAACCACATCCCACACCAACCAACCTCACAAAATTACCATGTGTATAATGTGAGCAATGGAATCACCAGGAACATGGTGGAACAGACCATCGGTGTGATGAAGCAATGCTTCCGACGTCTGAACCGCTCGGGGGGAGTCCTCCAGTACACACTGGAGCAGGTGTCCAAGTTCATGGTGTTCTGCTGCATCCTTCATATCATCACCATCATGAGGACACAGGCATTGGCACCAGGAATCCGGAGGACACCTCAGGAGGAGGCAGGGAGGATATTTCCTGTATGCCTTCCAGCCGGACAGGTTGTCGGAGAGTCCCTGCTAAGATTCCGGTTCCCACAGGACAACTTCTCTTTCCCGCCATGGATCCCCCATTCTCCACCATTACACCCATCTGAGATGCCCCATTGCAGTGTTATTACAGCACAGAAGGAACTATTCAGCCAGTCGTGTCTGCACCGGCTCTCCGAATGCACAATTCACCTAATCCCATTCCCTGCCTTCTTCCCGGAACCCTGCACGTTCTTCCTTCTCATATACCAGTTTATTCAGCTTTAGCATGTTCATAGATGTGGTCACCACACTGCTGAAGAGCATGCAGGGAGAGAGGGAATGGGTGATCAGCAGGCAGTCAAAAATTATCAGGCAGGTAGTGGGGGAGACCCCTGAGTGCATCTCACTCTCCAACAGGTATTCAGTTCTGTATACTGAGGGAAGTGATGATTCTCCTGGGGAGTGCAGCCACAGCAAGTCCATGGCACCACGGGTGGCTCAGCCGCAGAGCGGCATACAGGGATGACTGGAAGAGCCATAGTGATAGGTGAGTCAATAGTCAGGGGAACAGACTGGCGTTTCTGTTGCCACAGACGTGAATCCAGGATGGTGTGTTGTCTCCCAGGTGCCAGGGTCAAGGATGTCACTCAGCGACTGCAGAGCATCTTGAATAAGGAGGGGAACAGCCAGAAGTCGTGGTCCACATGGGAACCAACGACATAGGTAGAAAGAGGGATGTGGTCTTGCAGTCACAATTTAGGGAGCGAGGGAAGAAATTAGCAAGCAGGACCTCAAACATAGTCAAAAAGTAGAATTCTCCAGATTACTCCCAGTGCCAGGTGCAACTTAGTATAGAAATAGAAAGATAAGGCAGACGGATGTGTGGCTGGAAAGATGATGCAGGAGGGAGGGATTCATATTCCTGGGATACTGGGACCGGCTCTGGGGGAGATGGGACCTTTACAGGCCGGACGGGTTGCACGTGAACAGAGCCAGGACTGGGCTCCTTGCGGAACGTTTTGCTAGTGCTGTTGGGGAGGGTTTAAACTAGTTTAGCAGGGAGGTGGGGGACCTGAGGGTAGACTCAGCTGGGAAAAAATCAGAAATGAAAATGGAAGGTGGCAAATTAATGGATGAGTCTGGAAGACAGAGGAAATGAGGGTGAGAAAATGAAAAAAAGGTTTGGCAGTGCTCAAGGGTATCTATTTCAATGTATGGAGTTCTGCAAATAAAGCAGTTGAGCGGAGGGAAAAGATAGACATGTGGCAGTATGATATCATAGTTATTACAGAAACATGGCTTAAGGTGGGACAGGAATGGCAACTCAACGTTCCTGGTTACCGGGTTTTCAGACGCAATAGAGAGGGGGTTAAGAAAGGAGGGGATTGGCAATTCTGGTCAAGGAATCTTTTGCAGCTGTGAGGAGGGATGATATGTTGGAAGGTTCATCAAGTGAGGCCATATGGATTCAGCTAAGGAACCACTGCTGGGAGTGTGATCTCGACAGCCAAATAGTCAGAGGTTAATCGAGGAGCAGATAAGTGGGCAAGTCTCTGAGCTGTGCAAGAACAATAGGGCAGTAATAGTAGGGTATATGAATCACCCCGATGTTAACGAGGATAGTTTTAGTATGAAAAGAATTGAGGGAGCAGAATTCTTGAGGTGCATTCAGGACAACATTTTTGTCCAGCATGCAGAAAGTCCAACAGGAAAGGGTGCAGTTTTAGACTTTGTTGTAGGAAATGACGATGGGCAGGTGGATGGAATGTCAGGGGAGAGCATTTTGGTGGGAGTGATCATAATTCAGTCAGTTATAACATAACTATGGAAACGTACAGACATAGAATAGGAGTTAGAGTTCTAATTGGGGCAAGGCCAATTTTACTAAACCGCGGAGCGAAAGTGGACTGGAAACAGCGACTTGAAGGTAAATCAGTCTCAGAGCACTGGGAGGCATTCAAAGTGGAGATTCAAGAGGTTCAGGGTAAACATGTTCCCACAAAGGAAAAGAGTGAGGCGGCCAAATCCAGAATCCCATGGATGTCAAGGATCGTATATGGTAAGATAAGACAGAAAAGGGAAGCATATATCCGACACTGATAACTCAATACTACAGAAAGTTGAGAGGAGTTTAGAAAGTTGAAACACGAAAGAGGTGAGTTTATTATACTTAACAATAAAAAACATCCACACGAAAATCACACAGAAATAGATTACAGTGTGAGAAGTAAATTTTTGGGTGGATTGGAGTCCAGAATAATTATAAAAATAAAATACCCGTTCTGTGAGGTTGGACGATTCGGAGGTCTTCTGGCTGAAGTTGTATTCTTGAAGTCTTTGGCTATTTGAAGTGTCCTTTGTGGCTGGCCCACATGGCTCAGGGATTTCTTGGAGGCAGACTTGTAGGTGTCTTCCTTTCCCTGATGTCTCTGTCTGTAGTAATATATAGACTTCGAGGGACCACAGTCGGATGTGGTTTTCAAACTTGTGATGTTATCTGAAGAGAGAGAAGGGACACGACCCTTCTGCTTCTGCACAATTTGAACCACTGGCTTGTCTGTCTTTGTCCAGCAGAAACTAACAGCTTTCACAGAGATGTGCAGAAGGTCTCATGACTGCCTCACTGTATTCTCTAGACCCTTCTAATGAGATTCAAGGTTGGAAAATTCTATCTCCCCAGGGTTCAGGATACCAGTATTTACACTTGGAGGAGTTTGCTCTTTCAAAGTCAGTGTGTCAGGGTGGCCTTGTATGCCATGTCAATGATTATAAGCTTAGGTCATTGAATCTCCAGAACAAGCCTGTGATTTGGGTCCAGGCCCATCAGACGTGTCTCCTGTTGTAGGCCTTGGAATGTGAAAAAGTATTTCAGATGCCAATTGCGGTGGCCATCTTGGCTGCCAGTTTTTTCAAGTTTAACTGTCGGATTTTTCCATTAAATATTTAGTGTAAGTTTCCAATGTATGAATTAAAATTCATCATTTGGCATATTGTGTTATCTTGACACTGCAAACGTGATAATAGGAGCATTTCATTGCAGAATTGTGGGAAGAAATAGACGGAAACACACATTTATTCCCAATAATCACTTCTCAAATTCACACATTAATCTTAGAATTACTGCAGCTGACATTTTCTGTTGCAGTTGTGCTGATTTAATTGTGTTGGAGTTTTTTTCTGGGATGGTTATGAGTCGGGTTCAACCCTGGACAAAGCATCAACAGCTACTATATATTTTTTTCTCTCTCCTGCAATGAAGCTTTAACCATTCAGGTTCCTGCACCTTGATAATCTTTCTCCCTAAACCGACAGTAAGTCATAACTTGTTTCTTTAACCCCAGTGAGGTGGCTGAGATTTCCTCTGGGCCTTTGTTCTTACTGAGTTCTGCTTTGAAATTGTTGAGTTTGATTAGATTTGGGTTTGGGATCTGATCATTGGGTTCTTGAGTGGGTAGATCCACACTGAGCTCACTTTTAGCTTTCTGGTGAGGTACACAAGTGCTGGTTACTTGAGGGTATTTTTCCTTCACTTTTCCCTTTACTATGGGGAGGATCTTTTTTTCTAATCTGCCCTATATTCTCTGGGATATTAGTGTTTGCAGATGGCTGTCCAGCTTTCACTGCACTCTCCTGCGGCACTTCGACTAAGTAAGGCATCACCCTCACCATTGGCTTGCATGTTTGGGACCTTTCCTTGCCATTGCATGTTTATATAAATGCTGTTTGCCTATTTAGGGTGCCTCTTGGACCTGCATTTAAGGAGGAGAGTGTGGGGATTAATTTATCTAACATTTCAGGGTTGACTAATCGGAGAATCGGAAATTCCAGTTGGTATTCCTCCTGGCCCTCCTCTAACCTGTCCTCAGGATTCTTTTCAATCCTTCCCTCCTGACTGTCTGACAGATCTGTAGTTGTCTGTCCCCTCCACAGCCTTTACTTTTTTTCCCTTTGGTCTGGGGTGTCAATTAAATAATTTACCTGGCTATTCCTTTTGCCACTCGATATGGACCACTGAACCGGGATTTCAGGGATTCCCCCTGCATTGGGAGTAGTAACAATACATGGTCTCTGGGCTGAAATGTTCTAACCTTGACATTTCTTTATGTTCACATTTTCACAGCTGCCTGGGAGATCTTTAGGTGTTCCTGAGCCATTGCACAGGCTCCCCTGAGCCGCTCCCAGAGCATGGAAATGTAGTCTAACACGGAAGACTCGTTCCTCTGTCCCAAAAACTTCTCCTTGATTAGTTTAAGAGAATCTCTCACCTCGTGTCCAAAAACTAATTCAAAGAGACGAGAGCCATTGGAATCATTGGTTAAGTCCCTGATAGGCAACAGGAGAAATCCCAGCCCTCTGTCCCAGTCATGGGGTTTCTCATAGCAGTATGGCCTGATCATTGTTTTTAGGTTCTGGTGGTACCGCTCCAAAGCCCCTTGTGACTGTGGTTGGTAAGCCTTGGACTTTATTTGGGTTATGTCCAGATTACCCATGACCGTTTCAAAAAGATTAGACATAAAATCTTTACCCTGGTCCATCTGGATCTCAGCAGGCAGCCCACTTCGGGTAAAGAATTGGGTTAGCCCCTCCACAACTACCTTGGCAGAGATAGTTGTTCCGGAGAATGGTCTCTGGGAATTGGGTCACCACATCCAAAATGGTGAGAAGATACTGGTAATCCCTCTATTGTTTTCAGCGGTTGTCCCGCACAATCCACCAACACTCTGCTGAAGGGTTCCCCAAAAGATGGTATGGGAATTAGGGGTGAAGGTTTAACTGCAGATTAAGGCTTCCCCACAACCTGGCACGTGTGAACAGTTTTACAGAACTCTACCACATCTTTGTGGAGTTGTGGCCAGTCAAAATGCTGTCTTATGTGGGCTTCGATTTTTCATACACCGACATGTCCAGTCATTGGAAGTTCGTGGGCCATTCTTAATATTTCTTTAAGTGGACCTCAGTGGCACCACTATCTCGTGAACCACTGTACTCTCTTCATATGCAGGTCTGTGAGGAGGTCTCCACTTCCTCATCAGCACCTCATTCTTTAAATAGTAGCACTCTGCAACTCCCTCTGCTTCAGTTTTTGTTTGGACAGTCTGTGATATATTTTTAACACTGGGTCCTGTTGCTGAGCCTCAACTAAGGAAGATCTGTTTAACACATCCTTTGGGTCCATTACCTTCCGAATGAAGGTTTCAGACAACCAGCCAGTAGGATAATCCATCTGCAGTGTCAGTTCAAAGGATTGTTTGGCCATGGACCGAGTCACCACACAATCAGGGAGAATGGCAGGGACCTTCCCCTGTAACTGCTCTTTCTCCCTGACCTCTTTTGATTTCTCGAGAACTACTGGGGAAGCTGCCACCTTTTCCCCTGTCAGATTATTACCTGGGAGTAGGTCGATCCATCCACCGGTAAACTAGGTACAATCCCCATGGTTAGCGGTCCTGAAACTAAGTCACATTCCAACTGCACCCGATATAAAAGTATGGACATATACCATCTTCCGATACCATTCACTAACACTCTAGCATTCACTGCACGCTCGGAGGAAGGTCATGACTTTTCCCAGCAGAAGGGATTGGGTGGCCCCTCTATCCCTCAGTCTGACTACGGGCTTGCTTGCCTCATTGGAGGAGTATGGGAACACTTTTTCTTGGGATACAAATTCCAGGTAACTCTCGGTGATTTTGTTAAGTTTTCCCGCACTCTCTGTGGTAGGTTTACTGGGTCTGACTGCCGCAGTTAGAGGCACAGTCTGATCTGCCGTGCTTTCCATTGGGGCCCGTTTTCCTGCACTGATCTAGTGGACTCTGATTAATCCTACAGGTTTTCCCCGTCATTTCCATCATTCAGCTCGATGGTGATCTGCCTTATTACAGTGGAAACGTACAGATCGTCGGACATTACTCCTGCTCTCAATATCGTCCTATTTGGCTTGAGGATGGGCCCCCGTGTGTCCAGCTTTTCCTTCTAGCCCATGGCTAGCCGGGATCCAATCATCCTCCTTTTATTCTCTGGTCTTCGGGGAGACAAGGGAAGTGTTTCCCTTTGGCGTTAAGGCCTTGTGTACAAGAGGAAATTCATCAGCCTGCAAAGCAACCAGCCTGGCTCTTTGAACCTCTTGCCCCTCTTTGTGGGTTTTAATGGGAGGGAGAGCGAGTTTTTGAACTCCTCGAGAACGATCTGAGGTTTACATATGTGGGCTCTATCTTGAGTGTCAATATCTACTGGTCAAAAGAAAACATAAAAACAGACTGTAAAATCTTCTAGAGATACATAAAAAGGAAACGTTTGGTTAAGACAAATGTGGGTCAATTGCGGCAAAGTCAGGAGAATTTATAATGGGGAACAGAGAAATGGCAGAGAAGCTAAATGATTATCTTGTGTCTGTCCTAACTGAGGGAGATACAAGAAATCTACCAGAATTAGAGATCCAAGGGACTCGGGAGAATGAGGATGTGAAGGAAATTAGTATTAGGAAGAACGTTGCATTGGAGAAAATAATGGGGCTGAAGGTTGACAAGGCCCCAGGATATGATATCCTGCATCTCAGAGTGTTGAAAGAGGTAACTATGGAGATAGTGGGTTCATTGATGATCATCTTTCAAAATTCTAGAGTCCAGAGCGGTTCCTGCAGATTGGAAGGTAGCAAATGTCACTCCACTCTTTACGAAGGGAGGGAGAAAGAAAACCAGAAATTAAGGATCTGTTAGCCTTACATCAGTCGTTGGCAAAAAGCTGGAATCTATTCCAAAGGATGTGATAAATTGACACTTGGATAATAATGATCTGATTGGGCATAGTCAACATGGATTTATGAATGGGAAATCATTCTTGACGAACCTGTTGGAGTTTTTATTGAGGATGTTACTAACCGAATTGGTAAAGGGGAGTCCGTGGACGTGGTATGCTTGGATTTTCTGAAGGCTTTCGATAAAGTATCCCACAAGAGATCGGTTAACAAAATTAAAGCACATGGAATAGGAGATGATATATGTGTATGCATTAAGGATTGGTTAACAGGCAGAAAGCAGAGAGTAGGAATAAATGGTGCATTCTTGCCTTAGCCAGCTGCGACTAGTGGGGTGCTGCATGGATCAGTGCTTGGGCCCAAGCTGTTCACAACATATATCAATGATTTGGATATGAGGACAAACGTCATATTTCCAAGTTCGCAGGTGATACCAACATAAGTGCGAATGCATGCTTTGAGGAATATGCAAAGCGGTTTCAAGGGAATTTGGACAGACTTAGTGAGTGGGCAAGAACATGGCAGAGGCAATATAAGGTGGACAAATGTGAGGTTATCCACTTTGGTAGGAGGAACAGATGCGCAGAGCATTTCTTAAATGGTAACAGATTAGAAAGTGTAGATGTACAAAGGGACCAGGGTGTCCTTGTCAATAAGTCACTGAAAGCTAACATGCAGGTGCAGCAAGCAATTAGGAAGGCTAATGGTCTGTTAGCCTTTATCACAAGAGGACTTGTGTACAAGAGTAGTGAAGCCTTGCTTCAATTGTATAGAACCTTGGTTTGACCACACCTGGAGTGCTGTGTGCAGTTTTGATCCCCTTACCTCAGGAAGGATATTATTGCCATAGAGGGAGTGCAATGAAGATTCACCAGACTTGTTCCTGGGATGGCGGGACTGTCCTGTGAAGAGAGAGTGGGGAAACTGGGCCTGTATTCTCTCATGTTTCAAAGACTGAGAGGTCATAGAACATAGAACAGTACAGCACAGTACAGGCCCTTCGACCCACGGTGTTGTGCCGAACCATTAACCTACTCAAGATCTAAGTAACTACCTATGCTTCATTCTACTATCGTCCATGTACCTAGCCAAGAGTCGCTTAAATGCCCCTAATGTATCTGCTTCTACTACCACTGCTAGCAGCGCATTCCACACACCCACCATGATCTCATTGAAACATACATTATACTGAAATGGCTAGACCGGGTAGATGCTGGTAAAATGTTTCCTCTGGTTGGGGAGTCTAGAACCAGCAGATACAATTTTAAAATAATAGAGAAGCCACTTAGGACAGTGATGAGGGGAAATTTCTTTACTCAGAAGGTTGTGATCTTTGGAATTCTCTACCCCAGAGGGCTGTGGAATCTCAGTCATTGTGTATGTTTAAAGTGGAGATTGACAGTTTTCTAAATACCAGTGACAAAATAGGAGATGGGGATATTGTGTGAAAAAGGCATTGAAGTGGATGATCAGCCATTATGATATTGATTGGCGGGCCAGGCTCGATGGGCTGAATGTCCTACTCCAGCTGCTCTGTTCCGAAGCTGCTTACCTCTTTCAAACTCGAGGTAAGTTTAGTCAAGCCGATTTCGAAGGGTTCAGCATTTTTGCTGGTACACCTCTGGTACTATCTCGTATGTACCCAGGATAGCATTTTTAGTCATCACAAAATCTGATGAACTTTCATCTGGCAACAGTGAATAAACCTCATGGGCTTTTCCTGTTATTTTATTTTGCAAAAACAGTGTCCATCTCTCTGCGGGCTATTTCAGCTGCTTTGCAAGTTTTTCAAAAGTGACAAAATATTCCGCCATCCTCCTCATTGAAATTTCTCATGAACTGGGAGAACTTTAAGAGCTCGGCGCATGGTCCTGATCTCGGGGTAGCTCCCTCACTAGCTGTGCCTTCACTGGGCGTATTGGGTCTTCCTCTAGTTGTTTGAGCCACCTCAACTCCCTTTCTTCCTTCTCCTTCTGGAATACTCTTACTTTTTCCCTTTCACTTTGCTCTTTTCTCTCTCTCTGGAATTCTAATTCTCGTCTCTTCTGTTCTAGTTTTACCTTAGCTAACATTACTCTATCTGTTAGTAATTCTAACCCTGTGTGAGTCTTCAGCTTCAAGTGAAAAATGGTTCCACACGGGTCTCAGGATTTCGGGTTTCCGAGCTTTTGGACGGAGAGTAATCCCTAACTGTCCAGCTACATTACTCAACTTTTCAACTGATAGGATGTTAACCTGTACTGAGTTACTTTACTCTGTATGTAACTCCTTTATTGCAAATGGAACTCCTTTATTCAAAAAGACAGGGAGACAGAAAGCAGGAAGCTCCAGGCTATTTAGCTTTATATCTGTCTTGCAGAAAATGTGAGACGTTATTATTAAAGACGTAATAGCAGACACTTAGAAAAATCAGATAATCAGGCAGAGTCAACATGGTTTTCTGAAAAGGAAATCATGTTTCACAAAAGTTATTCGATTTCTTTGAAGAAGTAGCATGTGCTGTGGAGAAAGGGAAACAGGTGGATGTACTGTACTTAGAGTTCAAGAATGCATTTGATAAGGTGTCACATCAAACGTTATTGCTCATGGTATAGGGGGTAACATATTGGCATGAATAGAAGATTTGCTAGCTCACAGGAAACAGAAGGTAGGCATAAATGGGTCATTTTCTGGTTGGCAAGGTGTAATGAGTGGTGTGACACAGGAATCAATGCTGGGCCTCAACATTTTACAATTTATAGAAATGACTTGGATGAATGGACCAAAGGTATGGTTACTAAAATTGCTGATGACACATAGTTAAGCAGTAAAGTAAGTTGTGAAGAGGACATCAGGAGGTTAAAAATGGAATATAGATAGGTGAAGTCAGTGGGCAAAGATCTGGCAAATGGAGTACAATGTGGAAAAATGTGAAATTGTCTATTTTGGCAGGAAGAATAAAAAAGAATCATATTATCTAAATGGTGAGAGATTGCAGAGCTCTGAGATGCAGAGGGATCTGGGTGTTCTACTGCATGAATCGCAAGAGGTTAGTATGCAGGTACAGCCCGTTATTAGGAAAGCTAATAGAATGTTATTGATTATCATGAGGGGAATTGAATACAAATTAGGGAGATTATGCTTTAGCTGTACAGGGCATTGGTGAGACCACATCTGGAGTACTGTGTACAGTACTGGTCTCCTTATTTAAGGAATGATGTAACTGCATTGTAAGCAGTTCAGAAAAGGTTGACGAGACTAATACTTGGATTGGGTGGATTGTCTTAGGAGGAAGGATTGGAGAGGCTAGGATTGTATCCGCTGCAGTTTAGAAGAATAAGAGGCGACTTGACTGGAACATATACGATCATGAGTGGTCTTGACAGGGTGCATGTGGAAAAGGATGTTACCCATTGTGAGAGAATCTAGAGCTAGAGGTCACTACTTAAAAATAAGGGGTCGCCCATTTAAAACAGGAAACAGGAGAATTTCTTTCTGTCAGAGGGTTGTGAGTTTTTGGAACTCTCTTCCTCAAAAGGCAGTAGAAGCAGAGTCTTTAAATATTTTAAAGCAGAGGTAGATAGATTCTTGATAAACAAGGGGGTAACAGGTTATCGGAGGTAGGTGAGAAGTTAAAGTTCAGGTTAAAATCAGATTAGTGATGATCTTATTAAATGGCAAGGCAGGCTTGAGGGGCCGAGTGGCCTACTCCTGCTCTTAATTCGTATGTTCACGTGTTCGTTTGCGCTGGCTTCGGAGGGTACTGGCTTCGAATGTGGATATTTTAGTGCTCTAGCAGTGGAAAACACAATAAAACTGCTTTGAAATTTGTAATTGTTTTCTCAGGATCAGTTGTTTTTGCCACTTCTCTGGCCAAAGGAGGGGTACCAGAGGACTGGTGGACAGCGAATGTGGTACCATATTCAAGGAGGGTAGCAGGGATATACCAGGTAATTACTGGCCAGTGAGTCTAACATCAGTGGTTGGGAAACTATTGGAAAAAAATCTGAAGGACAGGATTAATCTCCACTTGGAGAGGCAGAGATTAATCAGGGATAGTCAGCATGGCTTTGTCAGGGGGAGATCGTGTCTAAAAAACTTGATTGAATTTTCGAGGAGGTGACTAGATGTGTCAATGAGGGTAAAGCAGTTCATGTAGTCTACATGAACCTCAGTAAGGCTTTTGATAACGTCCCGCATGGGAGATTGGTTAAGAAGGTAAGAGACCATGGGATCCAGGGTAATTTGGAAAATTGGATCCAAAATTGGCTTAGTGGCGAGAGGCAGAGGGTGATGGTTGAGGGCTGTTTTTGCGAGTGGAAGCCTGTGATCAGTGGTGTACCACCGGGATCGGTGCTGGGACCCTTGCTGTTTGTAGTATGCATCAATGATTTAGACGTAAATATAGGAGGCATGATCAGTAAGTTCGCAGATGACACGAAAATTGACGGTGTTGAAAATAGTGAGGAGGGAAGCCTTAGATAACAGGACGATATAGATGGGCTATTAAGATGGGCAAACAGTGGCACATGGAATTTAATCCTGAGAAATGTGAGATGATGTATTTTGGGAGGAATAACAGGGCAAGGGAATATACAATGGAAGGGAGGACCCCTGGAAGTACAGAGGGTCAGAAGGACCATGGTGTACTTGTCTATAGATTACTGAAAGCAGCAGTACAAGGAGATAAGGTGGTTAGGAAGGCATATGGGACACGTGCCTTGATTGGCCAAGTTATAGAATGCAAGAGCAGGGAGGCTATGATGGAGCTGGATAAATCGCTAGTGAGGGCACAGCTGGAGTACTGTGTACACATCTGGTCACCACACTAGAGGAAGGATGTGATTGCACTGGGGAGGGTGCAGAGGAGCTTCAGCAGGATGTTGCCTGGGCTGGAGAATTTCAGCTATGAAGAGAGACTGGATAGACTAGAGTTGTTTTCCTTAGAGCAGAGATGGCTGACTGGGGACCTGACTGAGGTGCACAAAATTATAAGGACTGAGATAGGAAGAAACCTTTTCCCTTATCAGAAGTGTCAATAACTAGGGGGGCAAAGACTGAAATTAAGGGGCAGGAGGTTTAAAGAAAATTTGAGGAAAAATTATTTTCACCCAGAGGGTGGTTGGAATCTGGAACACATGCCTGAAGGGGTGAAGGTCAGGAAGCCTCACAACAACGTTTAAGATGTATTCAGATGAGCATTTAAAACGCCATACCATACAAGATTACGGGACAAGTGCTGGAAAATGGGATTAGAATAGATAGGCCTGATGGCGGGCGTGGACACGGTGGGCCAATGGGACAGTTTCTATGATGTGTAACCCTGTGACTCCAATTTCTTGTTTGTTGTTGGGTTATGGTCACTGGAACTTCCAGATGTCTGTCGAAAGCAGATGAGGATGGGTCCCAGTCTCCCCATTTGTCTTCGTGTTTATTTGATCACAACAAGGTTTATTCATTTTTAACAGTGGACGTGCTTACCACCTCAGTGAGTGTTTGTTGTGATCGTGAAATAACCAATCAGACAGGTTTTCTTGAGTTTAAACTAGAAGTAAGTTTATTACATTTCAAAAATCTAATTGAGTCTAAATAAAATAATTAAAATATACTGCATTCACGCAGACACTGACACGATAACCACACACAAATAAGTTAGAATGAGAAATAAATTGTGCTTGGATATGAATCCGGAATAATTCTTTAAAAAACAAGGTCTGTGAGGTTGGATGATTCTGTGGTCTGTGCGTTTGGCACCCTTAGTTATGAGTTTCATGTCATCTGAAAGACATGAAATTATGTTTTTCTTTACATAAAGGTCTATGTCATTCATATATCTATTTGTATGTCAGGAACAGCGCTGGTTCCAATACGGACCCCTGAGACACAATACTGTAGACTCCCCCTCCCCCAGTCTGAACAATGTCTGTTCACCACTTCTCTCTGCTTTCTGTCCATGAGTCAGTGTCATATCCACACTATCACTGTCACATTAATCCATGTGTTCCATCTTTCATAACAAGTCAACGAAATGTCATTTGATCACAGGCCTTTTGAAAGTCCATATACATAAGACAAAACACATTATCCTCATCAACACTCACAGTTATGTCATCAACTAACTTGATTAAGATTATCAGACATGATTTTCCATTAACCTATCAGTGCTGAATGTCAAAGAACAAACAAATAACAGTACAGCACAGGAACAGGCCATGCAGCCCTCCAAGCCTGCTCCGATCACGATGCCTGCCTAAACTAAAACCTTCTGCACTTCCGGGGTCCGGATCCCTCTATACCCATCTTATTCACGTATTTGTCTAGATGCCTCTTAAACGTCTCTACGGTAACTGCTTCCAACACCTCCCCCGGCAACAGGTTCCAGGCACTCACCACCATCTGCGTAAAGAACTTGCCTCGCATCTCCCCTCTGAACTTTGCCCCTCTCACCTTAAACCTATGTCCCCTAGAAACTGACTCTTCCACCCTGGGAAAAAGCTTGTAACTATCCACTCTGTCCATGCCGCTCATAACTTTGTAAACCTCTATCATGTCGCCCCTCCACCTCCGTCGTTCCAGTGAAAACATTCCGAGTTTATCCAACCTTCTCTCATAGCTCATACCCTCCAGACCAGGCAACATCCTGGTAAACCTCCTCTGTACCCTCTCCAAAGCCTCCACGTGCTTCTGGTAGTGTGGCGACCAGAATTGCACGCAATATTGTAAGTGTGGCCTAACTATATTTCTGTACAGCTGCAACATGACTTGCCTATTTTTATACTATATGCCGTGAAAGATGAAGGCAAGCATGCCGTAGCCTTCTTGACTACCTTATCCACCCGCGTTGCCACTTTCAGTCACCTGTGGATCTGTACGCCCAGATCTCTCTGCCTGTCAATACTCCTAAGCGTTCTGCCATTTACTGTAAACATCCCAACTGCATTAGACCTTCCAAAATGCATTACCTCACATTTTTCCGGATTAAACTCCATCTGCCATTTCGCCACCCAAGTCGCCAACCGATCTATATTCTGTTGTATCCTCTGACAATCCTCATCACTGTCCGCAACTCCACAAACCTTTGTGTCATACTTATCAGACTAGCTACATTTTCCTCCAAATCATTTATATATACTACAAACAGCAAAGGTCCCAGCACTGATCCCTGTGGAATACCACTAGTCACATCCCTCCATTCAGAAAAGCACACTTCCACTGCTACCCTCTGTCTTCTATGACTGAGCCAGATCTGTATCCATCTTGCCAGCTCCCCTCTGATCCCATATGACTTCACATTTTGTATCAGTCTGCCATCTTGTCAAAGGCTTTACTGAAGTCCATATAGATAACATCCAATGCCCTTCCTTCATCTAATATCTTCGTCACTTCCTCAAAAACTCAATCAAATTAGTGAGATACGACCTCCCCTTCACAGAACCATGCTTCCTCTCGCTAATACGTCCATTTGTTTCCAAATGGGAGTAAATCCTGTCCCGAAGAACCCTCTCTAATAATTTCCCAACCACTGACGTAAGGCTCACCGGCCGATAGTTTCCTGGATTTTCCTTGCCACCCTTCTTAAACAAAGGAACAACATTGGCTATTCCCCCGTTCTCTGGGGCCTCATCTGCCGCCAATGAGGATGCAAAGATTACAGTCAAGGCCCCAGCAATTTCTTCCCTTGCCTCCCTCAGTATTCTGGGTTAGATCCCATCAGGCCCTGGGGACTTATCTACCTTAATGCTTTGCAAGATACCCCACACCTCCTCCTTTTTGATAATGAGATGACTGAGGCTATCTGCACTCCCTTCCCTAGGCTCATCATGCACCAAGTCCTTCTCCTTGGTGAATACTGATGCAAAGTACTCATTTAGCACCTCGCCCATTTCCTCTGGCTCCATACGTAGAATTCCCTTCTCTGTCATTGAGTGGGCCAACCCTTTCCCTGGTTACCCTCTTGCTCTTTATATACGTATAAAAAGCCTTGGGATTTTCCTTAATCCTGTTTGCCAATGACTTCATATAAACCCTTTTCGCCCTCCTGAATCCTTGATTAAGTTCTTTCCTACTGTCTTTATATTCCTCAAATGATTCGTCTGTTCCAAGCCTTCCAGCCCTTACAAATGCTTCCTTTTTTCTTTTTGACTAGACTCACAATATCCCGCGTTATCCAAGGTTCCAGAAACTTGCCAAACTTATCGCTCTTCTTCACAGGGTCATCCTGGTCCTGGATTCAAATCAACTGACGCTTGAAAGACTCCCATATGTCAGATGCTGATTTACCCTCAAACAGCCGCCCCCAATCTAAATTCTTCAGTTCCTAACTAATATTGTTATAATTAGCCTTCCCCCAATTTAGCACCTTCACCCGAGGACTACTCTTATCCTGATCCACAAGTACCTTAAAACTTATGGAATTATGGTCACTGTTCCGGAAATGCTCCCCGACTGAAACTTCGACCACCTGGCCGGGCTCATTCCACAATACCAGGTCCAGTACGGCCCCATCCCTAGTTGGACTATCTACGTATTGTTTCAAGAAGCCCTCCTGGATGCTCCTCACAAATTCTGCCCCATCCAAGCCCCTAGCACTAAGTGAGTCCCAGTCAATATTGGGGAAGTTAAAATCACCCACCACTGCAACCCTGTTACCTTTACATCTTTCCAAAATCTGTCTACATATCTGCTCCTCTACCTTCAACTGGCTGTTGGGAGGCCTGTAGTAAACCTCCAACATCGTGACTGTACCCTTTTTATTCCTGAGCTCCACCCATATTGCCTCGCAGCATGCCCCCTCCGAGGTGTCCTCCCGCAGTACAGCTGTGATATTCTCCTTAACCAGTAATGCAACTCACCCACCCCTTTTACACCCCGTATATCCCGCCTGACGCTTCTAAAGCCTGGAACATTTAGCTGCCAATCCTGCCCTTCCCTCAACCAATTCTCTGTAATAGCAACAACATCAGATTTACAAGTAATAATCCAAGCTCTAAGTTCATCTGCCTGACCTGTTATACTTCTTGCATTGAAACAAATGTACTTCAGACCGCCAGTCCCGCTGTGCTCCGCAACATCTCCCTGCCTGCTCTTCCTCTTCGTCTTACTGGCCTTATTTACTTGTTCCCCCTCATTTATTTCACTTTCTGTCCTTCTGCTCTGCTTCCCACCCCCTGCCACTCAAACCCTCCCGAGTGACGCTAGCAAAACTCGCAGCCAGGATATTTGTGCCCCTCCAGTTTAGATGCAACCCGTCCTTCTTGTAAAGGTCCCATCTGTCCCTGAAGAGATCCCAATCGTCTCGATATCAGAAACCCACAAGCTGTTCAGCCACGTGTTTAACTGCACCATATTCCTATTTCTATCCTCACTGGCACGTGTTATTTATTATACCCTGTTTTCCCAAGCAAGATATCTATTTGCACTGGGCTACGGCCTCTAGAAATTACCAAACACCAACACCAACATAGTTACAGGGTTTATCGAATCTCTCCTTTTGGAAACAGGGTGTGACATTTATAGCCTTCCAGTCCTCTGACAACTCTTTCATATCTAAGGAGGATTGTAAGAATCTGGCCAGTGCCCCTGCTATGTCCACCATTCTTTCCCTCAACAAACCTCATATATCCTATCTAAACCAAGTCAATCTTTTACTTTATTGTGGTACAAAAAGTGTTGGATTGAAAGGGGTTGACTGAACCTGTTTGTTCAGTGACTGTAATTAATGTCAGTCACTATGGACACTAATTGCGTCACTGGAGGGTTTCCCTCTTCTATTAATAATGGGCTCCATTCAAAGTGCTATCCCATAGTTTCAGTTGGAGCATCAACCCTGACACGAACAGGGATCCGTGGCTGCAGTGAGATGGAGAGGATAGATCAGATTCTGATAACAATGAATTGGAATCTTACAACAATGGGTCAGAATCTGAGAACAATAGATTGGAATGTTACAACAATGGGTCAGAATCTGAGAACAATAGATTGGAATGTTACAACAATGGGTCAGAATCTGAGAACAATAGATTGAAATGTTCCAACAATGGGTCAGAATCTGAGAACAATAGATTGGAATGTTACAACAATGGGCAGCAGGAGTTTCTCCTATTGGCTTGGTGAAATTATTGCAGATTATTTTTGGATAACATTAGAATGGCGGATCTATTTTGCACTGAAGATGATTGAAACGATTTACGATCCCATCCTCGCTATTATTGGTGTACCTGGTAAGTTTCTGTATCCAACTATTGGATCTATAAAGACTGCCCGGTGTCCAATCCTCAGGCTTGTGGGGTATCAGTGGACCCTCATTCAGTGTCTACCCCTGTCCACCTCAAAGACTGCCCTGTGTCCAATCCTCAGCAGAGAGAAGCAGGATGAAAGGTCCTGTGGCTTTGTCAGGATATCGGGATTCGTGATGGTGTAGGTGGCTCTGCGGGGTTCCCTTGACAACGGGGAGAGATACAGGAACTGGAGGAACTCTCACTACATTAATGTGCAGTTGGTGTGTGAGCATGCCCAGTGCATCATGTTGGTGAATGTCCACTATCCTGGCACCAGCCAGGATACCTTCATTCTGAAACAGTCAGCTGGTCCCAATATTTCGGAGCTCCATGGAAAACCAGAATGCGGTTCCTCAGAGACAATGGACCCTCCCCCCCACCCCAGACATGGCTATACCTCCTACACCCCCAAACCCACTTTCCACTGCCAGTCAAACAAACACTCCAGCAGGAACACAGTGGAACAGACCATCGGTGTGATGAAGCAATGCTTACAATGTCTGAACCGCTCGGGGGGAGCCCTCCAGTACACACTGGAGCAGGTGTCCAAGTTCATGGTGTTCTGCTGCACCCTTCATATCATCACCATCATGAGGACACAGTCATTGGCACCAGGAATCCGGAGGCTCCCTCAGGAGGAAGCGGAGGAGGCAGGGAGGATATTTCCTGGTTGCCTTCGACCCGGACAGGCTGTCGGAGAGTCCCTGCCAAGATTCCAGATACCACAGGACAACTTCCCTGTCCCACCATGTATCCCCCCCATCCTCCACCATTACACCCATCTGAACGCCCCGTGACAGCGTCCCCTTGGTCACCATCCTGCAATAAAAGCCACCAACAAAAACCTTTTCATTAACATCTCTATCCATCACCAATTAAACAAACAAAACTGAACTATTCACACTTGTGTATTCCCTTGGTGCCTGTCGTGTGAGTTCCCTCGACCTGCCTTGTGCTCCTACACAATGTTTCTCCAGTGACTGCAGCATGGCTGGTGAAAGGCTGCTGACTTTCACTGGGGGGTGACTGCAGATTGCCTTGGAGGGCGTCCTCGAGCGGCTCTGGGCACTGAGGGCTCGGATTCAGACTGCACCACCTCGATATGGGCAGCAGCAGCCTGGGCTGGCTGATGAGTAACAGCAAGGACATTGGTGGAGTGACAGTGAAGGGAGAACAAATACTGTCATCCTGAGAGAGGAAAGCAGGTTCATGCTCCACGGAGCCACTGTAAATCCCACTTGATGACACCTCAGCAATCCATGTAATCCACCGGATCACTGAGACACTGGGTGTCTGCCGTCTGTGCTGCTGTGGAAGCTGAGACAATGGGGCTCATTCTGGGGTAGGTGGGACCTCTACAAACAGGATGGTCGTCACCTGAACCAGGGGGGTACCAATATTCTGGTGGGGAGATTTGCTAGTGCTCTTCGGGGGTGTTTAAACTAATTCAGCAGGGGAATGGGAACCTAAATTGCATTTCCAGTGTACAGGATGTTGAGAGTAGTGAGGTCAGGGATAAGGTTACAAGGACGCAAGAGGGCACTGGCAAGCAAGAACTTCGTTTAAGGTGTGTCTACTTCAACGCCAGGAGCATCCGGAATAAGGTGGGTGAGCTTGCAGAATGGGTTGGTACCTGGGATTTCGATGTTGTGGCCATTTCGGAGACATGGGTAGAGCAGGGGCAGGAATGGATGTTGCAGGTTCCGGGATTTAGATGTTTCAGTTAAAACAGAGAAGATTGGAAAAGAGGAGGGGTGTGGCATTGTTAATCAAGGAGAGTATTTCAGCGGCAGAAAGGACGTTTGAGGACTCGTCTACTGAGGTAGTATGGACCGAGGTTAGAAACAGGAGAGGAGAGGTCACCCTGCTGGGAGTCTTCTATAGACCTCCGAATAGTTCCAGAGATGTAGAGGAAAGGATAGCGAAGATGATTCTCGACAGGAGCGAGAATAACAGGGTAGTTGTTATGGGGGATTTTAACTTTCCAAATATTGATTGGAAATACTATAGTTCGAGTACTTTAGATGGGTCAGTTTTTGTCCAGTGTGTACAGGAGGGTTTTCTGACACAGCATGTAGACAGGCCAACCAGGGGCGATGCCACATTGGATTTGGTACTGGGTAATGAACCCGGCCAGGTGTTAGATTTAGATGTAGGTGAGCACTTTGGTGATAGTGATCACAATTCGGTTAGGTTTACCTTAGCGATGGGCAGGGACAGGTGTCTACCGCAGGGCAAGAATTATAGCGGGGGGAAAGGAAATTATGATGCGATTAGGCAAGATTTAGGATGCGTAGGATGGGGAAGGAAACTGCAGGGGATGGGCACAATCGAAATGTGGAGCTTATTCATGGAGCAGCTACTGCGTGTCCTTGATAAGTATGTGCCTGTGAGGCAGGGAGGAAGTTGTCGAGCGAGGGAGCCGTGGTTTACTAAAGAAGTTGAAGCGCTTGTCAAAAGGAAGAAGAAGGCTTATGTTAGGATGAGACGTGAAGGCTCAGTTAGGGCGCTTGAGAGTTACAAGCCAGCCAGGAAGGATCTAAAGGGAGAGCTAAGAAGAGCAAGGAGAGGACACGAGAAGTCATTGGCGGATAGGATCAAGGAAAACCCGAAGGCTTTCTATAGGTATATCAGGAAGAAAAGAATGACTAGAGTTAGATTAGGGCCACTCAAGGATCGTAGTGGGAAGTTGTGTGTGGAATGAGAGGAGATAGGGGAAGCGTTAAATGAATATCTTTCGTCAGTATTTACAGTAGAGAAAGAAAATGTTGTCGAGTAGAATACTGAGATTCAGACTACTAGGCTAGATGGGATTGAGGTTCACAAGGAGGAGGTGTTAGCAATTTTGGAAAGTGTGAACATAGATAAGTCCCCTGGGCCAGATGGGATTTATCCTAGGATTCTCTGGGAAGCCAGGGAGGAGATTGCAGAGCCTTTGTCCTTAATCTTTATGTCGTCATTGTCGACAGGAATAGTGCTGGAAGACTGGAGGATAGCAAATGTTGTCCCCTTGTTCAAGAAGGGGAGTAGAGACAGCCTGGTAATTATCGACCTGTGAGCCTTACTTCGGTTATGGGTAAAATGTTGGAAAAGGTTATAAGAGACATGATTTATAATCATCTTGAAAAGAATAAGTTCATTAGCGATAGTCAGCACGGTTTTGTGAAGGGTAGGTCGTGCCTCACAAACCTTATTGAGTTTTTCGAGAAGGTGACCAAACAGGTGGATGAGGGTAAAGCAGTGGATGTGGTGTATATGGATTTCAGTAAGGCGTTTGATAAGGTTCCCCACGGTAGGCTATTGCAGAAAATACGGAAGTATGGGGTTGAAGGTGATTTAGAGCTTTGGATCAGAAATTGGCTAGCTGAAAGAAGACAGAGGGTGGTGGTTGATGGCAAATGTTCATCCTGGAGTTCAGTCACTGGTGGTGTACCGCAAGGATCTGTTTTGGGGCCACTGCTGTTTGTCATTTTTATAAATGACCTGGAAGAGGGTGTAGAAGGGTGGGTTAGTAACTTTGTGGATGACACGAAGGTCGGTGGAGTTGTGGATAGTGCCGAAGGATGTTGTAGGGTACAGAGGGACATAGATAGGCTGCAGAGCTGCGCTGAGAGATGGCAAATGGAGTTTAATGCGGAAAAGTGCGAGGTGATTCACTTTGGAAGGAGTAACAGGAATGCAGAGTACTGGGCTAATGGGAAGATTCTTGGTAGTGTAGATGAACAGGGAGATCTTGGTGTCCAGGTACATAAATCCCTGAAAGTTGCTACCCAGGTTAATAGGGCTGTTAAGAAGGCATATGGTGTGTTAGCTTTTATTAGTAGGGGGATCGAGTTTCGGAGTCACGAGGTCATGCTGCAGCTGTACAAAATTCTGGTGAGACCGCACCTGGAGTATTGCGTGCAGTTCTGTTCTCTGCATTATAGGAAGGATGTGGAAGCTTTGGAAAGGGTGCAGAGGAGATTTAATAGGATGTTGCCTGGTATGGAGGGAAGGTCTTACGAGGAAAGGCTGAGGGACCTGAGGTTGTTTTCGTTGGAGAGAAGGAGGAGGAGAGGTGACTTAATAGAGACATATAAGATAATCAGAGGGTTAGATAGGGTGGATAGTGAGAGTCTTTTTCCTCGGATGGTGATGGCAAACACGAGGGGTCATTGCTTCAAGTTGAGGGGTGATAGATATAGGACAGATGTTAGAGGTAGTTTCTTTACTCAGAGAGTAGTAGGGGCGTGGAACGCGCTGCCTGCAACATTAGTAGACTCGCCAACTGTAAGGGCATTTAAATGGTCATTGGATAGACATATGGATGAAAATGGAACAGTGTAGGTCAGATGGTTTCACAGGTCGGCGCAACATCGAGGGCCGAAGGGCCTGTACTGCGCTGTAATGTTCTAATCTAATCTAATGATCTCCAAACACTGTATCGCAGCTGAGTCCCCTAATGCTGTCATAGAGTTAGTGACCACTTCCACAGGGGAAGGAATAGGCTTCTAGCTCTGTGCAATGTCCTGTGCCATGTTGGAGCCGGACTCCTCCATGTTCCTTGACAGTGATAACAGAGTGTCTGACAGGCCTGTCAATGGACAAAGTATCTCAGTGTACATGTCGATCAGCATTCTCCTGTATGCTGTTCCAGCAATGTTTACATCCGAGTCCTGTGTATTATAACTCGTTTGTGACCTCACCCTCCGGTGATCTGACACATGAACTATCCTTTCCCCGTGGCCTGGCTGCAGCTCACTCGTGCTCGGTGACTCACCACGTGCAGATTCTGACTCTATACCAGCCTCTACAGCACACACAGTGTAAGTATTTGATCTGTTGTCTGTGAGTATCAGAGCAAGTGATGGGGCTTCACCATCAGTGCTGTGCTGCTGCTCTTTCTCTGTCTCCTGGAGCTGCTGTGACTGGGAAGCTGGCAGTTTTCAGTTATCGTTGGAAAGTATAAAATCAGAAGGGGAGGGTTGGGTGGAGGTATTGGGGGTGGGATGGAAAGCAGGAGGTCCATGGTCCCACCATCTGCAGCTTGTACATCATCCCAGACAGCAGGATGAGGGGGAGGTGGGAGTTAAGAAGGGACATCAGGCAGGTGCATAACATCATCCTGAATGCTCTTGGTCATGTCGGATGCTACGGGCTCTGTCACAGCCGGTCCCATGATGTGGAGAACCATCTCCTCCCTTTGGCTCAGGGGATGAAGGTCTGCCTGGCCCCCGCCGGTTCACTTCATCGCCTGTGATTATGGGCCACCTTGTCCTGTAAGAGATGGGATGGAATATCAGTAATTGTGTTTCACTGTATTTGGGTGATGTGCCTGCCATAGCTGAATAGTTGGAGGTATGTGGAGGCAGTGAGAGGTGGGTATGAGGCTGGTATCAGTGAAAGGTGTGTGAGGGTGAGGTGGAGTATGTGAATGCTCGGTGTGAGTCCTGAGTGTTAGGTGCTCCTGATGGGTGAGTGATGGGGGTGTGGTGCATTGAGCAGTGTGAGATGTTGGTGATGTTGGGGGTAGGAGATGCCATTTGGAGATGAAGTCACTGACATCGAACACCCGTGTGAGCTCATTAAACTTCTTCTGGCACTGCTGCCACGTCCTCGGGCCCACACCTCTTGCATTGACATCCCTGGCCACCTTCTCCCAGTCCCTTCAGAGAGCGTTACTTGAGGGCCTCGGCCGCACGCCATGGAAACATGGCCTCTTTCCTCCTGTCATCCTCGATGACTAAGGCCTCCAGCACCACATCCGTGAACTGCAGAGCCCTCTATAGTTTTTTAGTTTTAGTGTTAGAGATACAGCACTGAAGCAGGCCTTCGGCCCACCGAGTCTGTGCCGATCATCAACCAGCCATTTATACTAATCCTACACTAATTCCATATTCCTACCACATATTCCTACCTGTCCCTATATTTCCCTACCACCTACCTATACTAGGGGCAATTTATAATGGGAAATTAACCTATCAACCTGCAAGTCTTTGGCATGTGAGAGGAAACCGCAGCACCCGAAGGAAACCCACGCAGACACAGGGAGAACTTGCAAACTCCACACAGGCAGTACCCAGAATTGAACCCGGGTCGCTGGAGCTGTTAGGCTGCAGTGCTAACCACTGCACCACTGTGCCGCCCTAATGTTCCATTTACCTTGTTTCCAATTGCAGAATTCACAGTCAGCACACGCAGCCTCCTGTGATTCAGTGCAGCTTCCCTTGAAGAGGGACAGACTGCCTTTAAAAGCTGAATGCTGGCTGAAACACGAGTCAGCCTCACACACAGTTCTGTCCCAGTTAACAGTGCAGACAGACAGCAGTGCGGATCACCCTGGGCAGTAAGTAGAATTCATGGAAATGAGGAGACAGCAGAAGCTTTGTGTGTCACCTGCCTCAACAAGAACGGGCACGGGCAGATCATGAATCACAAACCCGACGCACAGAAGGAGGATATTCGGCCCATTGTGTTAGTGCAGTCTCTTTGAAAGGGATATCTAATTAGTTCCTCTCCCCTCCTCTTGCCCCACATTCCAGCTTTTTAAATTCCAATTCATGTATTTGCTGAATTCTCTTTTGAAAGATATTATTGAATCTGCTTCCACCATGTTTTCAGGCAGTGAATTCCAGATCCCAACAACTTGCTGTGTAAGAAAATTCTCCTCATTTCACCTCTGGTTCTTTGTCAATTACCTTCAATCTGTGTCTTCTTAATACTGAACTTTCTGACACTGGAAACAGTTTCACATTAATTACTCTATCAAAACCCTTCATGATTTTGAATTCGATATTAAATCTCCTCTTCCCCTTCACTGCTCTAAAGAGAACAATCCCAGCTTTTCCAATCTCTCCACGTAACTGAATTCCCAGATCCCTGGTACCATTCTAGTAAATCATCTCTGTATCTTCACTAAGTGCTTGACATCCTTACCAAAGTGTGGTCATCAGAATTGGACACAATTCTCCAGCTGGGACCTAACCAATGATGTATAAAAATCAGCATTTCCTCCTGAGTTTTATTACTCTGTGCCTCTCTCTAACACCAAGAAAACTACATGTTACCTTCAAAGATCTGTGTGTGTACACCTCCAGTTCTCTCTAATCGTGCACCCGCTTTATAATGGTACCATTGAGTTTATATTGTTTCTCCTCATATTTCCTACCCAAATGTCTCACTTCACATTTCACTGTGTTAAGTTACATCTGCCATGTTCCTGTCCATTTCACCAGTCAGTCTCTGTCCTCCTGAAGTCTGTTACTATCATTCAAACTCTTTATTAACATTTCTGAGTTTCCTTCCATCTGAAAACTTTGACATTATCCCGTCTGTACACAAGCCCATTACATTAACATACAGCAACAGTGATCCCAACAGTGACCCTGGGGAACCCCACTGTGTACTTCCCTCCAGACCGAACAACAACCATTCTCCAATACTCTCCGTTTTCTGTCACGGAGCTAAGTTCCTGCTTGCTGGCATTGAAAATAAAAAAAGCACTTCCATTTATGTAACGCCTTTATGACCACTGCATGTCCCAAAGCGATTTACAACCAACGCGTACCTTTTAATGTTTAGTCAGTCTTGTAATGTAGGAAAAACACAGCCAATTTCCTCACAGCAAGATCCCACAAGTAGCAGTGTGATCATGATCAGATCTGTTTTTGTGATGTTGATTTGAGGGGTAAATGTTGACCAGGACACTGGGAATAATTCCCCTGACCTTCTAAATAATTCCATGGGATCTTTCCATCCCATGAGTGGGCAGACGGGGCCTGGCTTTACCTTTTCTTTGATAAGGCGGCACCTCGGACAGTGCAGCACTCCCTCAGTACAGGACTGCAGTGTCAGCCTTGATTCTTGTCATCAAGTCCTGCAGTGACATTTGATCCTTGAAGCTTGTGACTGATTGGGGAGAGAGCGACAAACTGAGCCACTGCTGACATTGGTCCTTTAATCCCATGTGTTTCTAATTTGGTAACATGGTTGTGATGTAGTACTTTATCAAACGCCCGTTTAAAGGATAGGAATATTGGGAAAGTACAGGCAGGAACAATCATAGGAATTATAGAATAGCATTGCACTGAAGGAGGCCATTTGGTCCATCAAGTCTGTGCTGTCACTTTTGAAGAGCTTCCAGTTAGTCCCTCACCCGGGCTCTTTCCCAGATTCTTCCATTTTATCTGCCTTAAGATATCTATCCGATTCCCTTTTGGAATCTACTATTGAATCTGTATCCTACAGCCTACCAGACCACACATTGCAAATCCGAAACACCCATTGCATTAAAAAAATCCCTGTGTCACCTCTGCTTCTTGTTTCCAATCACCGTAAATCTGTGTCCTCTGGTTAATGGCCCCTCGCACATTGGAAACAATTTCATTTTATTTAATTTATATAAATCCTTCATAATCTTAAACATTTCGATCAGATCTCCTTTTAAATTTCCCTACTCTGAGGTGAACAATCCCAGCTACATAACTGTAATCCCTCATCCCTGGAAATGTTCCAGTGAAACTCTTTTATCCCCTCTCCAAAGGTTTAATGTCCTTCCTAAAGTGCGTTTTCCATTATTGGACACAATAGTCCAGGTGCAGATGAACTAGTCTTTTCTATGGGATTAATATAACATCCTGACTATTCTACTCTGTGTCTCTATTAATAAAGCCTAAGCAAGATCCCACAAGTAGCAGTGTGATCATGATCAGATCTGTTTTTGTAATGTTAATTTGAGGGGTAAATGTTGACCAGGACACTGGGAATAATTCCCCTGACCTTGTAAATAATTCCATAGGATCTTTACAGCCACCTGAGAGGGCAGACGGGGCCTGGCTTTACCTTTTTCTTTGATAAGGCGGCACCTCTGACAGTGCAACACTCCCTCAGTACTGCACTGCAGTGTCAGCCTTGATTCTTGTGATCATGTCCTTCAGTGACACTTGAACCTAGAAGCTTGTGATTGAAAGGGGAGTGAGCGACAAACTGAGTCACTGCTGACATTGACCCTTTAATCCCATGTGTTTCTAATTCGGTAACACAGCTGTTATGTGATACTTTCTCAAACACCTGTTGAAAGGATAGGAATATTGGGAAAGTACAGACAGGAACAATCATAGAATCATAGAATTGCACAGCCCTGAATGATGTTATTCTGCCCATCAATTCAGTGCTGGCCCTTTCAAAGAGCAATCCAGTTACTCCCACTCCCTGACTCTTTCACTATATCCTAACATTTCTTCTGCTTCAGATATTTATCCAATTCCCATTTGGGATCCACTGTTGAATCTGTATCCATCAGTCTATCAGACATTGTATTCCAAATCCAAACCACTCAGAAACAAAAATCCTCATGTCTGCTTCTTTGACCAATCACCTTAAAACTGTGTCTCTGGTTAGCGGTCCCTTGGACATTGGAAACAGTTTCTCTTTATTTAATTTATCTAAACACTTCCTAATGTTAAACACCTCAATGAAATCTCTTCTGTGAGTTCTCTGCTCTAAGCAGAACAATCCCAAATACATAACTGTAATCCCTCATGCCTGGACAAGTTCTGGTAAAACAGTTCTGTCACCTCTCCAAAGGCTTCATGTCCTTCCTAAAGTGTGGTTCCCAGTATTCGACACAAGACTTCATGTGCAGCTGAACTAGTATCTTATATATGTTTCACATGATGTCCTTGCTTTTGTTCATTTTGCCTCTATTTATAAATCCGAGGATGCCATATATTTATTAACTGTCCAGTTAACCTTTCCTGCCACCTTCAAAGATTTGTGTACAAATAACCCAAGTGTCTCTGTTATTTCACCACCTTTATAGTTATACCATTTAACTTGTATTGTCTCTCCTCATTCATCCTTTCAAAATGTATTACATCACACATCTGCAATGCCAATTAAATATTGAGAAGATTGAAGCCATTGTTTTCTGTCTCTGCTCCAAACATTTCCTAGCTACACACTCCATCCCTCTCCTTTGTAAATGCTTGAGACGAAGTCAAACTGTTCAGAAACGTGGTTACATAGTTAACCTTGAGATGCCTGGCGATGGGCTTCCGACCAAATATTCACACCATCAGTAAAACGGCTTATTTCCACCCAATAGTGAGGAAGGATATTAGCTCTGATGATGTGGAGTCTGTATGGGAAGAGCTGAGAAACACTAAGGGGCAAAAAACGTTAGTGGGTGTTATATATAGACCCCCAAACTGTGGTGGTGATGTGGGAATGGTCTTGAACAGGAAATTAGAGATGCATACGATAAAGCAACGTCTGTAATTATGGGTGAGTTTAATCTGCATATAGATTGGTCAAATCAAATTTGTCACAATAACGTCAAGGAGGAATTCATGGAATGTATATGGGATAGTTTTCTGGACCAATACGTTGAGGAACCAACCAGAGAACAGGCCATAATAAAAGCAAAATACTGCGGATGCTGGAAATCTGAAATAAAAACAAGAAATGCTGGAATCACTCAGCAGGTCTGGCAGCATCTGTGGAAAGAGAAGCAGAGTTAACGTTTCGGGTCAGTGACCCTTCTTCGGAACTGACAAATATTAGAAAAGTCACAGATTATAAACAAGTGAGGTGGGGGTGGGGCAAGAGATAACAAAGGAGAAGGTGCAGATTGGACCAGGCCACATAGCTGACCAAAAGGTCACGGAGCAAAGGCAAACAATATGTTAATGGTGTGTTGAAAGACAAAGCATTAGTACAGATTAGGTGTAAATATACTGAATATTGAACAGCAGCAAGTGCAAACCTGAAAAAAAACTTGGAAAAAAACAGTGGGTCAGCAAACTGAACAAACTAAGATGAAATGAAATAAATGCAAAAAAAGATTGTAAAAAATGTAAAAAAGAATGCAAAAAAAAGGAAGAAAAAATAACTAAAAATGAAAGTAAAATGGGGGGCTGTCATGCTCTGAAATTATTGAACTCAATGTTCAGTCCGGCAGGCTGTAGTGTGCCTAATCGGTAGATGAGATGCTGTTCCTCGAGCTTGCGTTGATGTTCACTGGACCACTGCAGCAATCCCAGGACAGAGAAATGAGCATGAGAGCAGGGGGGAGTGTCTGCAGGGGGGAGTTGCAAGCTGATTGGTTGGGTGAGTAGCAGCTGTTAGTGCATGTCGATATCTTTAAAAAAGTGAAAAGTTTATTTTTGTGGGAAAATAACTCTGGTGATAAGGTGAGTACTGCTGAAATGTTTCTTTTTTTAATTCAGTGTAGTTTATTAAGAATCTTAGATTGAAGTGGGTAGAACAAGGCCCCTCATGTAATTAGTATTTTTTTAAATTAAGGGTGTAACTAATTAATCTAAGGGTAGGTCATGACAGGAGAGTTCAGCCCCGTGATCTGCTCCTCCTGCCCTCTGTGGGAAATCAGGGACGCTTCCAGTGCCCCTGGTGACCATGTGTGCAGTAAGTGTATCCATCTGCTGCTGCTGGCTACCCACATTACGGAGATGGAGCTGCGGGTGAAATCACTGTGGAGCATCCATAATGCTGAGGAAGTCGTGGATAACATGTTTAGCGAGGTGGTCACACCGCATGTAATCGCTGCACAGGGAGAAAAGCGATGGGTGACCACCAGACGGAGTAGTAGGCACAGGCAGGTAGTGCAGGAGTCCCCTGTGGCCACCCCCCTCTCATACAGATAGACCGCTTTGGATACTGTTGGGGGGATGACCTCCCAGGGGAAAGCGGCAACAGCCAGGCCCGTGGGACCACAGAGGGCTCTGCTGCACAGCAGGGGTGGAAAACGGGTGGAAGAGCTATCATGATAGGGGATTCTATCGTAGGGGGTGCAGGTAGGCGTTTCTGTGGCCGCAAAAGAGACACCAGGATGGTATGTTGCCTCCCTGCTGCCAGGGTCAAGGATGTCTCGGAGTGGCTGCAGAAAATTCTGAAAGGGGAGAGTGAGCAGCCAGAGGTCGTGGCCCATATTGGTGCAAACGTTATACACAGGAAGAGAGATAAGGTCCTGCACAGTGAATACAGGGAGTTAGGCAGAAGGTTAAAAAGTAGAACCTCTAGGGATAATCTCAGGATTTGGCCTAATCATCAGCCTCAAGAAAACGAACATCATGGGACAGGACGTCAGAAATGCTCCATCCATCAATATTGGCGACCACGCTCTGGAAGTGGTTCAAGAGTTCACCAACCTAGGCTCAACTATCACCAGTAACCTGTCTCTAGATGCAGAAATGTGTGGCGTTTGCAAGTTCTCCCTGTGTCTGCGTGGGTTTCCTCCAGGTGCTCCGGTTTCCTCCCACATGCCAAAGACTTGCAGGTTGATAGGTAAATTGGCCATTATAAAATTGCTCCTAGTGGAGGTAGGTGGTAGGGAAATATAGGGACAGGTGGGGATGTGGTAGGAATATGGGATTAGTGTCGGATTGGTATCAGTGGGTGGTTGATGGTCGGCACAGACTCGGTGGGCCGAAGGGCCTGTTTCAGTGCTGTATGTCTAAAATAAAATCAACAACGCATGGGAAAAGCTGCCACTGCTATGTCCAGACTGGCCAAGAGAGTGTTGAAAAAGGCGCACTGACAAAGAACACAAAACTCCGAGTGTATCAAGCCTGTGTCCTCAGTACCTTGCTCAATGGCAGCGAGGCCTGGACAACGTATATCAGCCAACAGCGACGTGTCAATTCATTCCATCTTCGCTGCCTCCGGAGAATACTTGGTATCAGGTGGCAGGACCGTATCTCCAACACTGAAGTCCTCGAGGCGGCCAACATCCCCAGCTTATACACACTACTGAGTCAGTGGTGCTTGAGATGGCTTGGCCATGTCAGCCGCATGGAAGATGGCAGGATCCCCAAAGACACATTGTACAGCGAGCTCGCCACTGGTATCAGACCCACCGGCCGTCCATTTCTCCACTTTAAAGACGTCTGCAAACGCGACATGAAGTCCTTTGACAGAGATCACAAGTTGCGGGAGTCAGTTGCCAGCGATCGCCAGAGCTGGCGGGCAGCAATTAAGGCAGGGCTAAAGTGTGGTGAGTCGAAGAGACTTAGCAGTTGGCAGGAAAAAAGACAGAAGTGCAAAGGGAGAGCCAACTGTGTAACAGCCCCGACAAACAAATTTTTCTGCAGCATCTGTGGAAGAGCCTGTCCCTCTAGAATACGCCTTTATCGCCACTCCAGGCGCTGCTCCACACACCACTGACCACCTCCAGGCGCTTATCCATTGTTTCTCGAGACAAGGAGGCCAAAGAAGAAGAAGAATCTCAGGATTACTCCCTGTGCCACGTGCTAGTGAGGGTAGGAATAGGAGGATTAGGCAAATGAATGTGTGGCTGAAGAGCTGGTGTAGGCGGGAGAGCTTCAGCTACTTGGTTGATTGGGATCTCTTCTGATGCAGAGATGACCTGTACAAGAGGGTCAGGTTGCGTCTAAACTGGAAGGGGACCGATATCCTTGCGGGGAGGTTTGTTAGTACTACTCGGGAGGGTTTAAACTAGTCTTGCAGGGGGGTAGGACTCAAAGTAGTAGTCTCTCCGATGAGGTAGTTGAGGTAAATGTAGAGGTTAATGCAAGAAAGTCCAGTAGGCAGGCCGGGCAGGGGCCGGACAGGGAGCGTGGAAGATCTGGTAGGCTAAACTGCATGTACTTTAATGTAAGAGGCCTTATAGATAAGGCAGATGAACTCAGAGCACGGGTCAGTAGATGGGATTGTGATATTGTAGCTATTACAGAAACGTGGTTGAGGGATAGGCAAGACTGGCAGCTCAATGTTACGGGGTACCGATGCTTCAGGTGGAGTTAAGAGAGGATGGGGAGTTGCACTACTGATTAGGGAGCGCATCACGGCAGTAGTTAGAGAGGATATCCCGGGGGGAACGTCCAGTGAGGCCATTTGAGTAGAGCTTCGAAATAAACAAGTGGTGATCACTTTGATGGGATTATACTATCGGCCCCCCAATAGTCAGAGGGAATTGGAGGAGCATATATGTAGGGAAATCACAGATAGGTGTAGGAATTATAAGTTTGTAATAGTAAGTGATTTTAACTTCCCTAATATTGACTGGGACTGTCTTAGCGCTAAGGGATCAGATGGGCAAGAATTTGTTAAGTGTGTCCAGGATAGTTTTCTGAAACAGTATGTGGATGGCCCTACGAGAGAAAAGGCTGCACTCGACCTCCTCTTAGGAAATGAAGATGGGCAGGTAGATGATGTGTCAGTGGGGGAGCACTTTGGGACCAGTGGCCATAACTCTATTAGCTTCAAGATAGTTATGGAAGAGGATAGGACTGGTCCTCAGGTTGAAGTCCCAAATTGGAGGAAGGTTAATTTCGATGGCATCAGACAGGAACTCTCAAAAGTTGAATGGCAGATACGGTTTGCAGGTAAAGGGACGTCTGGCAAGTGGGAGGCTTTTAAAAGTGAGAAAGGAATAGTTATGGGCCGGCATATTCCTGTTAGATGGAAGGGCAAGGATGGCAAGTTTAGGGAACCTTGGTTGACAAGGGATGTTGAGGGTCTGGTCAGGACAAAGGAGGAGGCATATGTCAGGTACAGACAGCGGGGATCAAACGGGTCCCTCGAGGAGTACAGGGGATATAGGAGTACACTTAAGAAGGAAATTAGGAGGGTGAAAAGGGGCCATGAGATTTCGCTGGCAGATAAGATAATGGAGAATCCTAAAATATTCTATAAGTATATTGAGAGGAAAAGGGACGCTAGGGAGAGAGTAGGTCCCCTTAAGGAACAGTGTGGTAATCTATGTGTGGAGCCACGGGAAATGGGCGAGGTCTTAAATGAATACTTCGCATCTATATTTACCATGGATTTGACATGGAAGCTAGTGATTTGAAGGGAGGGAACAGCAATATCCTGGAGCATATCAACATTACAAAGGAGGCGGTGTTGGAGGTTTTGAAGCGCATTAAGGTGGAAAAATCCCCCAAGGCCTGACCAGGTGTATCCTAGGATGCTATGGGTAGAAAGGGAGGAGATTTCTGGAGCCCGAGCAGAGGTTTTTGCATTATCGTTAGCCACGGGTGAGGTACCAGAAGACTGGAGGATAGCTAATGCTGTGCCTTTATTTAATAAGGGCATCAGTGATAAGCCAGGGAACGACAGGCCGGTGAGCCTTCCATCAGTGATGGGAAAGTTATTGGAAGGGACTCTGACAGACAGGATTTATTTGCATCTGGAAAGGCAACGTCTGATTCGGGATAGTCAGCATGGCTTTGTGCGTGGGAATCATGTCTCACGAATTTGACTGAGTTTTTTGAGGAGGTGACCATGAGGATTGACGAAGGCAGGGCGATGGACGTTGTTTACATTGACTTTAGCAAGGCCTTTGACAAGGTCCCGCATGGTCGGCTGGTCCAGAAGGTTCGAACACATGGGATCCAGGGTGTGCTAGCCAATTGGATACAACATTGGCTTGGTAATAGGAGGCAGAGGGTGGAACTGGAGGGTTGTTTTTTAGATTGGAGGCCGGTGACCAGTTGTGTGCCGCAGGGATCGGTTCTGGGCCCTCGTTTGTTTGTCATATATATTAATGACTTGAATGTGAATGTAGGGGACATGATTGGTAAGTTTGCAGACGATACAAAAATTGATGGAATAGTAGAAAGTGAAGAAGGTTGTCTAAGGTTACAACAGGATATAGATAAACTTGGAAAGTGGGCAATGGATTGACAAATGGAATTTAACACAGATAAGTGTGAAGTGATGCATTTTGGGAAGTTAAACCAGGGCAGGACATATACAGTGAATGACAGGGCCTGGGGAGTGTTGTTGAGCAGCGAGACGTTGGGGTGCAAGTACATAGTACCATGAAAGTGGCAACACAGCTCGGCAGAGTGGTGAAGAAGGTGTATGGCATGCTTGTCTTCATCAGCTGCGCATGGTGTACAAGTGTTGGGATGTCATGTTGCAGTTGTACATAACATTGGTTCGGCCGCATTTGGAGTACTGTGTGCAGTTCTGGTCGCCGCACTATAGGAAAGATGTGATTAAGCTAGAGAGGGTGCAGAAAAGATTCATAAGGATGTTGCCTGGTTTGGAGGGCTTGAGTTATGAAGAGAGATTGGATAGGCTGGGTCTGTTTTCCCAGGAGCGAAGACGGCTGAGAGGGGACATTATAGAGGTATATAAAATTATGAGAGGCATAGATGGGCAGATAGCCAGAGTCTGTTTCCCATGGTAGGGCTGACTAAAACTGGAGGGCATAAATTAAAGGTGAGATAGAGGAGGTGTAAAGGGGATCAAAGGGGTAAATTTTTCACAGAAATAATAGTGGGTATCTGGAATGAGCTGCCAGAGGAGGAGGTGGAGGCAAGACCAGCAGGAACATTTAAGAGGCATCTGGACAGGTATTTGGATGAGCAAGGCATAGACGGATATGGAATTAATGCAGGCACGTGGAATTAGTATAGATCGGCATTATGGTCGGCATGGACGCAGTGGGCCGAAGGGCCTGTTTCTATGCTGCACGAATCTATGACTCTAAGATGGAGAGTGACGTAGTTGATTCTGAGACTAATGTCGTGAATCTTAATAAAGGAAACTATGAAGGTATGAGGCACGAGTTAGCTATGATGGATTGGGAAACGTTACTTAAAGGGATGACGGTGGATTGGCAATGGCAAATATTCAAACAGTGCATTGATGAACTGCAACAATTGTTTACTCCTGTCTGGCGCAAAAGTAAAATGGGAAAGGTAGCCAAACCATGGCTTACAAGGAAAATTAGAGATAGTATTAGATTCACGGAAGAGGCAGATACATTCGACAGAAAGGAATAACAGACCTGAGGATTGGGAGCAGTTTAGAATTCAGCAAAGGAGGACCAAGGGATTTATTAAGAAGGGGAAAATAAAGTACGGGAGTAAGCTTGCGGGGAACATACAACCTGACTGTAAAGGTTTCTGTAGGTATGTAAAGAGGAAAGGATTGGTTAAGAAAAATGTAGGTCCTTACAGTTAGAAACATGGGAATTTATTATGGGAAACAAAGAAATGGCGAACCAACTAAATGCATACTATGATTCTGTCTTCACAAAGGATGGCACAAATATCTTACCAGAAATGTTGGGGAACACAGGGTTTAGTGAGAGGAAGGAACCGAAGGAAATCAGTATTAGTAGAGAAATTGTGTTGGGGAAGTTGATGTTATCGAAGGCCGATAAATCCTCAGGGCCTGAAAATCTACATCCCACATTACTTAAGGAAGTGACCTAGAAATAGTGGATGCTTTGGTGGTCATCTTTCAAGATTCTTTCGACTTTGGAACAGTTCCAGCTGATTGGAGGGCAGCTCATGTCACCCCACCATTTAAAAAGGGAGGTAGAAATAAAGCAGGGCATTATAAACAAGTCAGCCTGACGTCGGTAGTGGGGAAAGTTCTAGAGTCCATTATCAAAGTTTTTATGACAGAGCATTTGGAGAACAGTGTTAGAATCGGATAGCATCAGCATGGATTTACGAAAGGGAAATCATGCTTGATAAATCTATCAGAATATTCGAGTATGTAACTAATAGAGTGGATGAGGGGGAGTCAGAGAATGTGGTTTATTTGGACTTTCAGAAGGCTTTCGACAAAGTCCCACATAAGAGATTAGTGTGTAAAATTAAAGCGCATGGGATTAGTGGTAGTGTATTACGATAGATAGAAAATTGTTTGGCAGATGGAAAAAAAGAGTAGGGATAAACGGATCTTTTTCCAAAAGGCAGGCAGTGATTAGTGGCGTACCCCAGGGACCGGCGCTAGGACCCCAGCTATTCACACTATATTAATCATTTAGATGCGGGAACGAAATGTAATATCTCCAAATTTTCAGAAGACACAAAACTGGGTGGGAGGGTGAGTTGTGAGGAGGATGCAAAGTGGCTTCAGGGTGATTTGGACAGGTTGAGTGAGTGGGCTATTGCATGGCAGATGCAGTATAATGTGAATAAATGTGAGGTTATCCACTTTCTTAGCAAAAACAGGAAGGCAGATTATTATGTGAACTGCTATAAACTGAGAGAGGGGAATATGCAACGAGACCTGGGTGTTCTCGTACACCAGTCACTGAAGGTAAGCATGCAGGTGCAACAGGCGGTAGAAAAAGGCGAATGTTATGTTGGCCTTCAGAGAGACAGGATTCGAGTACAGGAGCAGGGATGTCTTGCTGCAATTATACAGGGCCTTGGTGAGGCCGCACTTGGAATATTTTGTGCAGTTTGGGTCTCCTTCTCCGAGAAAGGGTGTTCCTGCTATAGAGAGAGTGCAATGAAGGTTTATCAGACTGATTCCTGGGATGGCGGGACTGATGTATGAGGAGAGTTAGGATTATATTCGCTGGAGTTCGGAAGAGTGAAGAGGGATCTCAAAGAAACCTATAAAATTCTAACAGTACTTGACAGGGTAGTTGCAGGAAGGATGCTCCCGATGGTGGGGGAGTCCAGAACCAGGGGTCATAGTCGAAGGATATGGGGTAAACTTTTCAGGACTGAAATGAGGAGAAATTTCAACACCCAGAGAGTGGTGAGCCAGTGAAATTACGTCATCACTCCCATGTACAAGAGGGATTGGAATATGCTGGCCAGTGCCTCTGTTACTTCCACCATTCCATCCCTCAGCAACACTCATGCATCCCATCCAGACTGGGTAAATGATCTACTTTATTGTGATACAAAAAGTGCTGTATTGAAAAGGGTTAACTGAATCTGTTTGTTCAGTGACTGCAAATAATGTCAGTCTCCATGGACCCTAATTGTGTCACTGGAGGTTTGCCATCTTCTATTAATAAGGGGCTCCCATGTGTTGTCCCATAGTTTCAGCCGGAACATCAACCCCGGCACAACAGAGATCAGCGGCTCCAGAGAGAGAGAAAGGATAGATCAGAATCTGAGAACAAATGACTGGAATGTAACAACAATGGGTCAGAATCTGAGAACAATAGATTGGAATGTTACAACAATGGGCAGGAGTTTATCCTCGGATCTTTACTACCTTTCTACATATTATGATTGGATGTCATTAAACACTCGGATCCATCTCGCACTGAAGATTATTCAATACATTTACTATCCCATCCTGGCTATTATTGGTGTCCCTGGTAAGTCTCTCTATCTAGCTATTAATTCTATAAACCACGTTTAACAGCATTACTGCTTCTGTAATTTACTCTGCACTTTTTGCTGCCGTTGTATTCCTGGTGAATATGTCCAGCTATTAGCTCTATAAACCATTGCCAACTTTATTGGATTTCTTGACATTTGCTCTCTCATCTTTACTACTGTTGCTGTCTCTATTTCCCGGCAGGGCATTGTAAACCCCGTTTCACTGAAATACTGTTCTGTTATGTAAATTTTAGGAAGACTGAAGCCAGTGTCATTGGTCTCCATCACAAACTCCATCCCCTATCTGTGAAACAAATACACCACCCTGCCCAATATCTGAGGCTGAACCAGACTGTTTGCAATCGGTGTGTTCTATTTAAACCTGAGCTGAGTCCATCTCCATATTCTCTCCATTACCAACCCTGTCTACGACAACCTCTGTAATATCCCCAAACTCCACCTCTGTCTCAGCCAATCTGCTGCATCAACCCTCACCTGTACCTTTGTTAAATCCACACTTGACTATTCCAATTCTATCCTGGTCACCCTCCCAGTTATAAACCTCCATAAACCACAGACCATGCAGAACTCTGCTGCCTGTATTCTAACTCACACCAAATCCCGATCACCCATCACCCCTGTGCTCACTGACCTACATTGGCTCCATGTCGGGCAGCACCTTAATTTTAATATAGTCATTCTTGTGTTTGAATCTCTCCATGGCCTCACCCCTCCAATTAGTCCCATTGTCCTGCCCATTCTCATATTCCTGAAAATGTTTTGACTTCAATCTTTTCTCATTAGTCCTTCTGAAGTGAATTCCTTTCACACTGTATCTGTCCCGAGCCACTATTTTAGACTCTACAGCACTACTGGTGCTGACGGTACAGAAGCTGGGATCCATAGAGAGATGTGAACTGCACAACAGGGCACTTCTACTGCGGCCTGCACAATGCCCCAAGCTGGGCAGGGCTCTCGCTCAATCGTCCCATGTATGTGTTGCTGCTCTGAGGATGGTTTTGAATGTGTTGTCAATGTACCATACCGTCAGCTTTGATGTACGTCTTTGAAACTTGGTCTGTACATGTCCACTGACCGCCTGTGTTAGTTACTCTCAGTTGAACATATATTCAGCAGCATGAGGAAGCCCATCTAGTATTATTTAAAAGGACCAGGCATCCAACTTACAGGTGAGGGGCGTTTGACTTGCTTCTATTATTTTAAAGTTAGTGGAGGTGCTGTGGATGGTTTGTTGGAGGTTGTGTTGTGAGCTGCTGCAGACATTCAGGGAGGACAGAGGATTTGGTGAACCAACTCTGGACGAGGTATGGCCTATCAGGGGAAAACAGCAGCAGCCAGAGCAGTGGCACCACGGCTGGCACTGTTGCTCAGCAGGGAGGGACAAAGCGCAGAAGAGTAATAGTTATAGGGAACTCTATAGTCATGGGCACAGATAGGCGCTTCTGTGGACGTGAAAGAGACTACAGGATGGTATGTTGCCTCCCTGGTGCCAGGGTCAAGGATGTCTCTGAACGGACAGGGGGCATTCTGAAGGGGGGAAGGTGAACAGCCAGAGGTTGTGGTACACATCGGTACCAATGAAATAGGCAGGAAGAGTGATGAGGTCCTGCAGGGTGAGTTTAGGGAGTTAGGTAGAAAGATAAGAAACAGGACTTCGAGGATTGTGATCTCTGGATTACTCCCTGTGCCACGTGCCAGTGAGGCTAGAAGTAGGAAGATAGTGCAGCTATACACGTGGCTGAGCAGCTGGTGTAGAAGGGAGGGTTTCAGATATCTGGACAATTGGGCTCTCTTCAGGGACAGATGGGACCTGTACAAGAAGGACGGGTTGCATGTAAACTGAAGGGGCACAAATATCCTTGCTGCAAGATTTGCTAGCATCACTCGGGAGGGTTTAAACTAGTGTGGTAGGCGGGTGGGAACCAGAGCAGTGGGACAGCTAGTGAAATAAATGAGGAGGACATAGTAAAGAAGGCCAGCAGGACGAAGAGGAAGAGCAGGCAGGGAGATGTTGCTGAGCACAGCGGGACTGGTGGTCTGAAGTGCATTTGTTTCAATGCGAGAAGAAGAACAGGTAAGGCAGATGAACTTAGAGCTTGAATTTGTACTTGGAAATATGATGTTGTTGCTATTGCAGAGACTTGGTTGAGGGAAGGGCAGGATTGGCAGCTAAATGTTCCAGGCTTTGGAAGCTTCAGGCGGGATAGAGGGGGATGTAAAAGGGGTGGGGGAGTTGCATTACTGGTTAAGGAGAATATCACAGCTGTACTGCGGGAGGACACCTCAGAGGGGTCATGCAGTGAGGCAATATGGGTGGAGCTCAGGAATAGGAAGCGTGCAGTCACGATGTTGGGGGTTTACTACAGGCCTCCCAACAGCCAGCGGGAGGGAGAGGAGCAGATGTGTAGACAGATTTAGGAAAGATGTAAAGGTAACAGGGTTGTAGTTGTGGGTGATTTTAACTTCCCCAATATTGACTGGGACTCACTTAGTGCTAGGGGCTTGGATGGGGCAGAATTTGTGAGGAGCATCCAGGAGGGCTTCTTGAAACAGTATGTAGATAGTCCAACTGGAGATGGGGCCATTCTGGACCTGTTGTTGGGGAATGAGCACGGCCAGGTGGTCGAAGTTTCAGTGGGGGAGCATTCCCGGAACAGTGACCATAATTCCATAACTTTTAAGGTACTTGTGGATAAGGATAAGAGTAGTCCTCGGGTGAAGGTGCTAAATTGGGGGAAGGCTAATTATAACAAAATTAGGCAGGATCTGAAGAATTTAGATTGGGGGTGGTTGTTTGATGGTAAATCAACATCTGACATGTGGGACTCTTTCAAACGTCAGCTGATTAGAATCCAGGACCAGCATGTTCCTGTGAGGAAGAAAGACAAGTTGGGCAGGTTTCGGGAAGCTTGGATAACACAGGATATTGTGAGCCTCGTCAAAAAGAAAAAGGAAGCATTTGTAAGGGCTGGATGGCTAGGAACAGACTTGAGGAATATAAAGACAGTAGGAAGGAACTTAAGCAAGGAGTCAGGAAGGCTAAAAGGGGTGATGAGAAGTCATTGGCAAACAGGTTTAAGGAAAATCCCAAGGCTTTTTATACATTTATAAAGAGCAAGAGGGTAACCAGGGAAAGGGTTGGCCCATTCAAGGACAGAGATGGGAATCTATGCGTGGAGCCAGAGGAAATGGGCGAGGTGCGAAATGAGTACTTTGCATCAGTATTCACCAAAGAGAAGGACTTGGTGGATGATGAGCCGAGGGAAGGGAGTGCAGATAGTCTCAGTCATCTCATTATCAAAAAGGAGGATGTGTTGGGTGTCTTGCAAATCAATAAGATAGATAAGTCTCCAGGGCCTGACGGGATCTAACCTAGAATACTGAGGGAGGCAAGGGAAGAAATTGCTGGGGCCTTGACAGAAATCTTTGCATCCTCATTGGCTACAGGTGAGGTCCCAGAGGACTGGAGAAAAGCCAATGTTGTTCCTTTGTTTAAGAAGGGTGGCAAGGATAATCCAGGAAATTATAGGCCTGTGAGCCTGACGTCAGTGGTAGGGAAATTATTAGAGAGGATTCTTCGGGACAGGATTTACTTCCATTTGGAAACAAACGAACTTATTAGCGAGAGACAGCATGGTTTTGTGAAGGGGAGGTCGTGTCTTACTAATTTGATTCCGTTTTTTGAGGAAGTGACGAAAATGATTGATGAAGGAAGGGCATTGGATGTTATCTATATGGACTTTAGTAAAGTCTCTGACAAGGTCCCGCATGTCAGACAAAAGGTGAAGTCACACGGGATCAGAGGTGAGCTGGCAAGATGGATACAGAAGTGGCTTGGTCACGGAAGACAGAGGGTATCAGTGGATGGGTGTTTTTCTGAATGGAGGGATGTGACTAGTGGTGTTCCGCAGGGATCAGTGCTGGGACCTTTGCTGTTTGTAGTATATGTAAATGATTCGGAGGAAAATGTAGCTGGTCTGATAAGTAAGTTTGCGGATGATGCAAAGGTTGGCGGAGTTGCAGATAATAATGGGGATTGTCAGAAGATACAGCAGGATATAGATCGGTTGGAGACTTGGGCGGAGGAATGGCAGATGGAGTTTAATCCGGACAAATGTGAGGTAATGCATTTTGGAAGGTCTAATGCAGGTGGGATAGTATACAGTAAATGGCAGAACCCTTAGGAGTATTGACAGGCAGAGAGATCTGGGCATACAGGTCCACGGGTCACTGAAAGTGGCAACGCAGGTGGAAAAGGTATTCAAGAAGGCATACAGCATGCCTGCCTTCATCGGACGAGGCACAGAGTATAAAAATTGGCATGTCATGTTGCAGCTGTACAGAACCTTAGTTAGGCCACACTTGGAATATTGCGTGCAATTCTGGCCGCCACACTACCAGAAGGATGTGGAGGCTTTGGAGAGGGTACAGAGCAGGTTTACCAGGATGTTGCCTGGTCTGGAGGGCATTAGTTATGAGGAGAGGTTGGAAAAACTCGGATTGTTTTCACTGGAACGACGGAGGTGGAGGGGCGACATGATAGAGGTTTACAAAGTTATGAGCGGCATGGACAGAGTGGATAGTCAGAAGCTTTTTCCCAGGGTGGAAGAGTCAGTTACTAGGCGACATAGGTTTAAGGTGCGAGGGGCAAAGTTTAGAGTGAATCTGCGAGGCAGGTATTTTACACTGACGGTGGTGAGTGCCTGGAACTTGCTGCCGGGGGAGGTGTTAGAAGCAAATACGATAGCGACGTTTGAGAGACATCTTGACAAATGCATAAATCGGAAGGGAATAGAGGGATATGGGCCCCGGAAGTGCAGAAGGTGTTAGTTTAGGCAGGCATCAAGATCGGCGCAGGCTTTGAGGGCCAAATGGTCTGTTCCTGTGCTGTACTGTTCTTTGGTATTTGTTCTTGACTGTCGTTACAGTGTCCCTGGGTCTGTAACACGACCAACAAATGGAGCAGAGGCTGCAGAGAGGGGAAGCTCAGTCAAGTGAGAGGAGGAAGGGGCACTGCCCTACCCTCCCTGGGTTTTCCAAGAGCAATTTTCCTTTGCACACCTAACCCAGGAGCAGTGTGTGAGGTAACTCTGATTCAATTAGGAGGTGGTCACAGAGCTGTGTCACCTCCTGCAACACGACCTGGAGCCTCACTGCGTGCAGTTCTGGTCGCCACATTACCAAAAGGATGTAGATGCTTTGGAGAGGGTGCAGAGGAGGTTGACCAGGATGTTGCCTGGTATGGAGGGCGCTAGCTATGAAGAGAGGTTGAGCAGATTAGGATTATTTTCATTAGAAAGACGGAGCTTGAGGGGGGACCTGATTGAGGTGTACAAAATCATGAGAGGTATAGACAGGGTGGATATCAAGAAGCTTTTTCGCAGAGTGGGGGATTGAATTACTAGGGGTCACGAGTTCAAAGTGAGAGGGGAAAAGTTTAGGGGGGATATGCGTGGAAAGTTCTTTACGCAGAGGGTGGTGGGTGCCTGGAACACGTTGCCAGCGGAGGTGGTAGACGCGGGCACGATAGCGTCTTTTAAGATGTATCTAGACAGATACATGAATGGGCAGGAAGCAAAGAGATACAGACCCTTAGAAAATAGGCGAATGTTTAGATAGAGGATCTGGCTCAGCGCAGGCTTGGAGGGCCGAAGGGCCTGTTCCTGTGCTGTAATGTTTTTTGTTCTTTTGTTCTTTCTCACACCAGGGTGAGGACGGAGCTGTCAGTGGCTGTTAAAGTCACAGTTTCATTGAACTTCCATGTATCTGAATATTTCCAGGCAGGAGCAGGAGACATATCAAACATAGAGTCATAGAGAGTGATAGACACATTTAAGGCACAGAAGATTGCCATTCGGCCCCTCGGTGCCCGCTCCCTGTGGAACAATCCAGTCAGTCCCACTCTCCCAGTCAGTCCCCGTATCCCTGCAAGATCATCTCCTTCGAGTGTCCATCCAGTATCCTTTTGAATTCATTGTCTCTAGTGATGAAGTCCAAGATCTGATATGCTTCGCTAAACACTCTCCTAATATGTCCTGCCAATTTCAAATATCAATGCATATGCAGCCCCAGGTCGCTCTGTCCCTGCACAATCTTTCGAACGGTGTCATTAAGTCGATATTACCTTCCTATTCCTTCTGACAAAATACATCACCTCGCACTCCGTTGTATGAAATTCCACCTGCCACTTCTCTGTCCATTCTGCTAGCCTATCTATATCCTGCTACAGGTGGTTTGCAACATCATCACTGTTTACCACACCTCCAAGATTGGTATCATCGGAAAATTTTGAAATTCTACTCTGTATTCCAAGATCCATGTAACTTATATATAGCAAAAAAACAAACAGTGGTCCTAAGCACTGACCCTTGGGGAACATCACTGTCTACCATCCTCCAGTCTGAAAAACAACCATTTAACACATTTCTCTTTTTTCTGTCCTATGGACAATTTTTGATCCAATTAGATGCTATTCCATGAGGTTCAATTTTGTTAGCCAAGCTTCTGTGTGTTTCTTCGTCAAATAATTTCATAACATCCACGTAGACAACATCCACCACATTCCCTTCATCAACCTTCTCTGATTCTCTAAATAAATTCAATTAGTTCATCAAGCATGATCTGCCTTTTAGAAATCCGTGCTGACAATCCTTCATTAACTCAACCTCTCCAAGTGTGTGTTGTCCTTTTCCCCTGATTATTGTTTCTAAAACTTTCCTCACAACTGATGTTAAACTAACTGGCCAGTAGTTACTAGGCCTGTGTGTTGTCCATTGATAATTCTGGGAGGTGAGTGTGACCATCAATATCATCAATATCTCCCTCAGCAGGGAGAAGCAGGATGAAAGATCCCGTGGCTTTGTCAGGATAGCGGAATTCCTGATGGTGTAGGTGGCTCTGCGGGGATCCCATGTCAACCCATGGGTTGAGGTACAGGGACTGAAATAACTCTCACTCCATCAATGTGCAGTTGGTGTGTGAGCATGGCCAGTACGTCATGTTGGTGAATGTCCACCATCCTGGCAGCAGCCACCATACCTTCATTCTGAATCAGTCAGCCGGTCCCAACACATCGGGGCTCCATGAAAAACCAGAATGTAGCTCCTTGGAGACAAATGAACCCCCTCTAGACACAGCCCATGCTTCTACACCCTCAATCCACCTCCCACCATCAACAGTTAGTTACGCAATTACCATGTGTATAATGTGAGCAATGGAGTCGCCAGGAACATGGTGGAACAGACCATCGGTGTGATGAAGCAATGCTTCCGATGTCTGAACCGCTCGGGGAGAGCCCTCCAGTACACACTGGAGCAGGTGTCTGAGTTCATGGTGTTCTGCTGCACCCTTCATATCATCACCATCATGAGGACACAGGCATTGGCACCAGGAATCCAGAGGCCACCTCAGGAGGAGGTGGGAGGGAAGATATTTCCTGGATGCCTTCGACCCAGACAAGCTGTCGGAGTGTCCCTGCTAAGATTCCAGTTCCCATAGGACAACTTCCCTTTCCAGCCATGAATTCCCCATTCTCCACCATTACACCCATCTGAGAAGCCCCATCACAGTGTCCCCTTGGTCAGCATCCTGTAATAAAAACATCAGAGAATTATTACAGCACAGAAGGACCAATTCAGCCTTTCGTGTCTGCACTGGCTCTCCGAATGAGCAATTCTCCCAGTGCCGTTCCCTGCCTTCTTCCTGTAATCCTGCACATTCTTCCTTCTCATATAACAGTCTATTCAGCTTTAATTGAACCTGCCTCCACCACACTCTCAGGCAGTGCTTTCCAGACTCTAACCAATCACTGTGTGAAAATATATTTTCCTCAGGTCGTCTTTGCTTCTTTTACCCATGACTTTAAATCTGTGCCCTCTCTTTCTCGATCCTTTCACGAATGGGAACTGTTTCTCTCCATCTACTCTGTCCAGACAGTTCATGATTTTTGAAACCTCTAATAAATCACCTCTCGGCCTTCTCCGAGGAAAACTTTCCTAACTTCTCCAATCTATCTTCATAACTAAAATTCCTCAACCTGGGAATGATTCTGGTCAATCTTTTCTGCACTCTCTCCAATGCCCTCACGTCTTTTCTCAAGTGTGGCACCCAGAACTGGACACAATACCAGAGCTGAAGCTGAAATAGTGCCTTATATAAGTTCAATATAACTTATTTGCTCTTGTACTCTCTGCCCCTATTAATAAAGCCCAGGATACTGCATGCTTTATTAAACACTTTCTCAACCTGTCCTGCCGCCTTCAATGACTTCTGCACATATACACATAGGCTATTCTGCTCCTGAACACCTTATAGAATTGTATCCTTTATTGTATATTGTCACCCCATGTTCTTCCGACCAACATGAATCACTTCACATTTCTCTGTATTGAACGACATCTGCCACCTGTCTGCCCATTCCAGCAACTTGTGTGTGTCCTTTTGAAGTTCTACACTATCCTCCTCACAGTTCACAATGCTTCCAACGTTCGTATCAGCTGCAAACTTTGAAATTGTACCCTGTACACACAGGTTTAGGTCCTTAATATATATCAGGAAAAGCAAGGATCCCAACATTGATCTCTGGGGAACTCCACCACAAACCTTCCTCCAGCCTGTAAAACATCCATTAACCACTACTCTTTGTTTCCTGTCACTCAGCTAATTTCGTATCCATGTTGCTAATGTCCCTTTTATGCTATGAGCTACAAGTTTGCTCACAGGTCTGTTGTGTGGCATTGTATCAAAAGGTTTTTGCATGCAGGGAATAGTTAAATGTCTGGAATGCACAGCTTGAGAATGGTGGAGGCAGGTTCATTTGAAACTGAATAGACCGTTATATGAAAATCAATGTACACCACATCAACAGAATTGCCCTCATCAACTCTCTCTGATACCACCTCAAACATCTCCAGAAAATTACTTAAACATGATGTTCTCTCAAGAAATCCATGCTGGCTTGTTTAATTAACTCGCATTTGTCCATGTGACTATTAGCTTTGTCCAAGATTATTTATTTCTAGAAGTTTTCCCACCACCGAAGCTTAACTGACAGGCCTGTTGTTGCTGGCCTTACCTTTACACACTTTTTTGAACAAGGGTGTAACGTTTACAATTCTCCAGTCCTCTGGCATCACCCCGAGTCTAAGGAAGACTGAGAAATTATGGCCAGTGCCTCTGCGATTTCCACCCTCACTTCCCTCAGTATCTTTGGATACATATCGTCTGGTCCTGGTGCTTTATTCAATTTAAGTCCAGACAGCCTATCTAATACTTCCTCTTTATCAATTTTAAACCCCACTAGTGTCTGACTTATCTCCTCTTTCAACATTGCCTGGGTTGCATCTTAGAATCATAGACAGTTTATGGCACACAGAAAGACCACTTGGCCCATCGTGTCTATGCTGTCCAAAAAACGATCCATCCATTCTAATCCTACCTTCCAGCATTTGATAGATTACAGCACTTGAGGTGCATATCCAGACACCTTTTGAATGAGTTGTTGGTTTCTTCCACAACTACCCTTTCGGACAGTGAGTTCCAGACTCTGACCACCCGCTGGGTGAAAAATAAAATCTGCAGCTCCCTTTTAGTCTTTCTACCAATCACTTTAAGTCCATGCCCCCTCGCCACTGACCTCTTTGCTCAGGTGAATGGACCCTTCAGCTCCACTCTACTCTCAGTTATGTACATTTCAATCAGATTTACCCTCAGCCTTCTCTATTTCAAGGAGAACAATCCCAGCCTGTCCAATCTTTCCTCATAGCTGCATTTTTCCAGTCCTCGCCACATCCTCATAAATCTCCTCTGCACCCTCTCTGGTGCAATTACATCCTTTCTGTAATGAGGTGAGCAGAACTGCACACAGTACTCAAGTTGTGTCCTAACCAATGAATTATAGAATTCTAGCATAACCTCCCTGGCCGTATATTCTATACCTTGGCTAATAAAGGAAAGGATTCCATATCTTCTTCCTTGGTAAAGGCAGGTGGAAATTATTCATTTATTACCTCAGCTATATCCTCTGCCTCCATGTGCAAATCCCCTTTATGGTCCGGAGTCGGCCCCATTGTTCCTTTTACTACCCTTTTACTGTTTAGATGCCGATAGAAAACTTTGGGATTTCCTTTAATGCTCACCTCTTTTCATGCTCTCTCTTTCCTTCTCTTATTTGCTTTTTCACTTCCCCTCTGGACCTTCTGTATTCAGCCTGCTTCTCAATGGTATTTTCTACCTGATGTCTGTTATATCAGACATAAACTTGTTAACCTTTCATGCGGCCTTCAAAGATCTGTCTGAATACACACCAAGTCTATCTGTTCCTGTCTCCTCATTTAAACAATACCAATTTGTTTCTGTTGCCTTCCCTTACACTTCCTACCCAAATGTCTCACTTCACACTTCACTGTGTTAATTTATATTTGCCATCCGCCAGCCCATTTCACCAGTCAGTCACTGTCCTCCTGAAGTCTGTTACTATCCTTCTCACAGTTTATTAACATTTCTGATTTTCCTGCCATCTGAAAACTTTGACATTATCCTCTCTGTACACAAGCCCATTGTAATAACATACAGCAACTGTGATCCCAACTGTGACACTGGGGAACCCCACTGTGTACTTCCCTCCAGACTGAACAACAACCATTCTCCACTATTCTCTACTTTCTGTCACTGAGCTAATTTCCTGCATTCTGACATTGAAAATAAAAGAACATACTTCCATTTATGAAACGCCTTTCATGACCACTGCATGTCCCAAAGTGATTTACAACCAATGAATACTTCTTAAAGCGAAGTCAGTCTTGTAATGTGGGAAACAGGCAGACAATTTCTGCACAGCAAGATCCCGAGCAGTCATGTGAGAATGATCAGATCTGTTTTTCTGATGTTGATTGAAGGAAAAAATATTGACCAGGACACCGGGAATAATTCGCCTGCTCTGCTTCTGCATAGTGCGATGGGATCTTTAACATCCACCTGAGAGGGCAGACTGCAACTTGGTTTAAAGTTTCATTCGATAGACTGCACCTCTGACAGTGCAGCACACCCTCAGTACTGCACTGCAATGTCAGCATTGATTCTTGTGATCAAGTCCTGCAGTGACACTTGATCCTAGAAGCTTGTGATTGAAAGGGGAGAGAGCTACAAACTGAGCCACAGCTGACATTGGTCCTTTAATCCCATGTGTTTCTCATTCGGTAACACGGCTGTTATGTGGTACTTTTTCAAACGCCTTGTGAAAGGATTGGAATATTGTGAAAGTCCAGGTGGGAACCATCATAGAATCATAGAATAGCACAAACTGAATGAGGCCATTCGGTCCATCAAGTCTGTGCTGGCCCTTTCAAAGAGCAATCCAATTAGTCCCACTCCCTGGCTCTTTCACTATATCCTTGCATTTTTTCTCCTTCAGATATTTATCCAATTCTCTTTTGGGATCTACTATTGAATCTGTATCCATCAGCCTATCAGACAGTGCATCCCAAATCCAAACCACTCAGAAACAAAAATCCTCATGTCTGCTTCTTTTACCAATCGCCTTAAATCTGTGTCTCTTGGACATTGGAAATAGTTTCTCTTTATTTAATTTATCTAAATCCTCCCTAATGTTAAACACCTCAATCAAATCTCCTCTGAAAGTTCTCTGCTCCAAGCAGAACAACCCCAGCTGCATAACTGTAATTCCTCATGCCTGGACAAATTCTAGTAAAACAGTTCTGTACCCTCTCTGAAGGCTTCATGTCCTTCCTAAAGTGTGGTTCCCAGTATTCGACACAAGACTCCAGGTGCAGCTGAACTAGTATTTTATATATGTTTCACATAATGTCCTTGCTTTTGTTCTTTTTGCCTCTATTTATAAACCCTAGGATCCCATACATTTATGAACTGTCAAGTTAACCTTTCCTGCCACCTTCAAAGATTTGTGTACAAATCCCAGGTGTCTCTGTTATTTCACCATCTTTATAGTTGTACCATTTAACTTGTATTGTCTCTCTTCAATCATCCTTTCAAAATGTATTACCTCACACATCTGCAATGCCAATTAAATATTGAGAAGATTGAAGCCATTGCTTTCTGTCTCTGCTCCAAACATGTCCTAGTTGCACACTCCATCCGTCTCCTTTGTAAATGTTTGAGACGAAGCCAAACTGCTCACAGACTTAGTTACATAGTTAACCCTGAGATGCCTTGAGATGAGCTTCCTACCAAATATTCACACCATCACTAAAACGGCCTATCTCCAACCCCGGTGGAGTTGCATTGCTGGTTAAAGAGTAAATGAACGCAATAGTGAGGCAGGATATTAGATCTGACGATGTCGAATATGTATGGGGAGAGCTGAGAAACACTCAGGGGCAGAAAACGTTAGTGGGGGTTGTATATAGACCCCCAGACTGTAGTGCTGAATTTGGGAATGGCATTGGACAGGAAATTAGAGACGCATGCGATAAAGGAACATCTGTAATTATGGGTTTCTTGAATCTGCATATAGATTGGGCAAATCAAATTGGTCACAATACATTGTGGAGGAATTCCAGGAGAATATACGGGATGGTTTCCAGGACCAATTCTTTGAGGAACCATCTGGAGAACAGGCCATCCTAGACTGGTTATTGTATAATGAGAGAGGAATAATTGACAATCTAGTTGTGCGAGATCCCTCTGGGATGAGCGAGCATAATATGATAGAATTCTTCATCATGATGGAGAGTGTCCTAGTTGATTCTGAGACTAGGGTCGTGAATCTTAATAAAGTAAGCTACGAAGGTATGAGGCATGAGTCGTTGATGATACATTGGGAAACTTTACTTGAAGAGTTGACGGTGGAAAGGCAATGGCAAACATTCAAAGAGCGCATGGATGAACTGCAACGATTGTTTATCCCTGTCTGGCGCAAAAGTAAAATAGAAAAGGTAGCCAAATCATGGCTTGCAAGGAAAGGTAGAGGTAGGGTTAGATCCAAGGAAGAGGCATATACATTTGCCAGGAAAAAAAGAACAGACCTGAGGATTGGGAGCAGTTTAAAATTCAGCAAAGGAGCACCAGGGGATTGATTGAGAAGGGGAAAATGGAGTATGAGAGTAAGCTTGCGGGGAACATAAAAACTGACTGTAAACGAATCTATACATATGTGAAGTGGAAAAGATTGGCGAAGACAAAGGCAGGTCCGTTACAGTCAGAAACAGGGGGATTTATTCTGGGAAACAAAGAAATGGCTGACCAACTGAATGCATACTTTAGTTCTGTCTTCACAAAGGAGGACGCCAATATCATACCAGAAATGTTGGTGAATACAGGGTTTAGTGAGAGAGTGGAACTGAAAGAAATCAGTATTAGTAGAGAAATGGTGTTGGGGAAGTTGATGGTATTGAAGGCCGATAAATCTCCAGGGCCTAGTAATCTACATCCCAGAGTACTTAGGAAGTGGCCCGAGAAATAGTGGATGCATTGGTGGTCATCTTCCAATATTCTATGGACTCTGGAACAGTTCCTACAGATTGGAATGTTACCCCACTATTAAAAAAGGAAGGGAGAGAGAAAGCAGGAAATTGTAGACCAGTCAGCCTGATATCGGTCGTGGGGAAAATCCTGGAGTTCATTATCAAAGATTTTTCAGCAGAGCACTTGGAGAACAGTGGTAGAATCGGACAGAGTCAGCATGGATTTATGAAAGGGAAATCATGCTTGCTAAATCTACTAGCATTCTTCGAGTATGTCACTAGTAGAGTTGATGAGGGGGAGCCAGTGGATGTGATTTATTTGCACTTTCGGAAGGCTCTCGACAAAGTTCCACGTAAGGGTTTAGCGTGTAAAATTAAAGCACATGGGATTGGGGGTAGTGTATTGCGATAGATAGAAAATTGGTTGGGAGACAGGAAACAAAGCATTGGAACATACGGATCTTTTTCTGAATGGCAGGCAGTGACTTGTGGGGTACCGCAGGGATCGGAGCTCGGACCCTAGCTATTCACAATATATATTAATGATTTAGATGAGGAAACTAAATGTAATATCTCCAGATTTGCAGCTGATACAAAATTGGGTGTGAGGGTGAGTTGTGAGTAGAATGCAAAGAGGCTTCCGGGTGATTTGGACAAGATGAGTGAGTGGGCAAATGCATGGCAGATGCAGTATAATGTGGATAAATGTGAAGTTATCCACTTTACTAGCAAAAACAGGAAGGCAGATTATTATCTGAACGGCTATAAACTGAGAGAGGGGAATACGCAGCGAGACCTGGGTGTTCTCGTACACCAGTCACTGAAGGTAAGCATGCAGGTGCAACAGGCGGTCGAAAAAGGTGAATGTTATGTTGGCCTTTATAGAGACAGGATTCGAGTACAGGAGCAGGGATGTTTTGCTGCAATTATACAGGGCCTTGGTGAGGCCACACTAGGAATATTGTGTGCAGTTTTGGTCTCCTTATCTGAGGAAGGATGCTCTTGCTATAGAGGGAGTGCAGTAGAGTTTTACCAGACTGATTCCTGGGGTGGTGGGACTGTCGTATGAGGAGAGATTGAGTCGGTTAGGACTGTATTCACTGGAATTCAGAAGAGTGAGGAGGGATCTCATCGTAACCTATAAAATTCTAACATGGCTTGACAGGGTATATGCAGGAAGGATGTTCCCGATGGTGGGGGACTCCCGAACCAGGTGTCATAGTCCAAGTATATGGGGTAAAATTTTCAGGACTGAGATGAAGAGACGTTTCTCCACCCAGAGGGTGGTGAGCCTGTGGAAATCTGTCATCCCGCCAATATCCAAGGGGGATTGGAATATTCTGGCCAGTGCCTCGGCTATTTCCAGCATTGCTTCCCTCAGCAACCATCATACATCCCATCCAGACTGGGTAAATGTTCAACTTTATTGTGGTGCAAAAAGTGTTGGATTGAAAAGCGTTAACTGCATCTGTTTGTTCTGTGACTGTAATTAATGTCAGTCTCCATGGACCCTAATTGTGTCACTGGACGTTTTCCATCTCCTATTAATAAGGGGCTTCTTTCAATGTGTTATTCCATAGTGTCAGTGGGAACATCAGCCCCGGCACTTACAGAGATCAGCTGCTCCAGAGAGATAGAGAGAAAGGATAGGTTAGAATCTGAGAACAAAAGACTGGAATGTTACAGCAATGGACAGGAGTTTATCCTCGGATCTTTAGTCTCTTTCTACATATTATGATTGGCACTCATTAAACACTCGTATCTATCTCGCACTGAAGATTATTCAATACATTTACTATCCCATCCTGGCTATTATTGGTGTCCCTGGTAAGTCTCTCTATCTAGCTATAAATCCTTTAAACCATGTTTGACTGCATTACTGCTCCTGTAATTTACTCTGCCCTTCTTGCTGCCGTTGTTATGCCTGGTGAATATCTCCAGCTATCAGCTCAACAAACCATTGTGAACTGTATTACAGTTCTTGTCATTTACTCTGTCATCTTTGCTGCTGTTGCTGTCTCTATTTCAGGCCAGGAGATCTGTAAACCCTGTTTCACTGAAATACTGTTCTGTTATGTAAATTTTGGGAAGACGGAAGCAAGTGTCATTAGTCTCCATCACAAACTCCATCCCCTATCTGTGAAGCACATATTCCACCCTGCCCAATATCTGAGGCTCAACCAGACAGTCTACAACTTCTTTGTTATATTTAAACCTGAGCTGAGTTCATCTCCATATTCTTTCCATCACTAACCCTGCCTAATATCACCTTTATGATATCACCCAACTCCACCTCTGCCTCAGCCCATCTACTGCATAAAGCCTCATCCGCATCACTGTTAAATACACAGTTGACTATTCTAATTCCATCTTGTTCACCCTCACAGTTCTAAACCTCCATAAACCACAGCCCATCCAGAACTCTGCTGCCTGTATTCGAACTCACACCAAATCCCGATCACCCATCACCCCTGTGCTCACTGATCTCCATTGGCTCCCATATGGCAGCACCTTAATTTTAATATTCTCATTCTTGTGTTTGAATCTCTCCATGGCCTCACCCTTCCATTTATTCACTTTCCCCTCTCCAATTCATATATTCCTGCAAATCTTTCGACTTCAATCTTTTTTCAGTTCTCCTTGTAAAGTGAATTTCTTTCCCTCTGTATCTGTTCCGAGCCACGATTTTAGACTCTGCAGCAAGACTGCTGCTGACGGTACAGAATTGGGATCCAAAAAGAGATGTGAATCGTACAGCCGGCCACTTCCAGTGCGGTCTGCACAATAGCCCATGCTAGGTGGGGCTCCAGCCCAGTCACATCATCTATGTGCTGTCAGCGTGGTCTTCACAGCCGGCCACCTCTACTATGCCCTGCACAGTGTCCCAAGCTGCGCAGGGCTCTAGCTCAATTGTGCCTTGTATGTGTTGTTCCTTTGAGGGTGGATTTGAAAGTGATGTCAATGTACCATACCAGCAGCTTTGATGTACTTCTTTAAACTTTTTCTGTGCATGTCCACTGACCGCCTGCGTTAGTCACTCACCGCTGAACATACATTCAGTAGCAAAACGAAACCCCTCTGGTGTTATATAAAAATACCAGGCATCTAGCCGACAGGCTTTTGACTTACTTCTGCTATTGTAAAGTTAGTGGAGGCGTTGTGGATGTTTTTCTGGAGGTTGTGTTGTGAGCTGCTGCAGACATTCAGGGACATTTGTGAACTATACAGTAAATGGAAAAGTCCTGGGGAAAATTGATGTACAGAGAGATTTGGGTGTTCAGGTCCATTGTTCCCTGAAGAAGGCAACGCAGGTCAATAGAGTTGTCAAGAAGGCATTCGGCATGCTTTCCTTCATCGGACGGGGTATTGAGTACAAGAGTTGGCAGATCATGTTGCAGTTGTACAGGACTTTGGTTCGGCCACATTTGGAATACTGCATGCAGTTCTGGTCGCCACATTACCAAAAGGATGTAGATGCTTTGGAGAGGGTGCAGAGGAGGTTCACCAGGATGTTGCCTGGTATGGAGGGCGCTAGCTATGAAGAGAGGTTGAGTAGATTAGGATTATTTTCATTAGAAAAACGGAGGTTGAGGGGGGACCTGATTGAGGTGTACAAAATCATGAGAGGTATAGACAGGTTGGATAGCAAGAAGCTTTTTCCCAGAGTGGAGGATTCAATTACTAGGGGTCACGAGTTCAAAGTGAGAGGGGAAAGGTTTAGGGGGGATATGCGTGGAAAGTTCTTTATGCAGAGGGTGGTGGGTGCCTGGAACACGTTGCCAGCGGAGGTGGCAGACGTGGGCGCGATCACGTCTTTTAAGATGTATCTAGACAGATACATGAATGGGCAGGAAGCAAAGAGATACAGAGCATTAGAATATAGGCGACATGTTTAGATAGAGGATCTGGATTGGCGCAGGCTTGGAGGGCCGAAGGGCCTGTTCCTGTGCTGTAATTTTCTTTGTTCTTTGTTCTTTGAGTACAGACGATTTGGTGACCCAACTCTGGACGACGTATGGGGACTGTAGTTACATTGCCTCTGGGTCTGTAACATGACCAACAAATGGAGCAGATGCTGCCGAGAGGGGAAGCTCTGTAAAGAGAGAGGAGGGGAGGGCTCTTCCCTACCCACCCCGGGTGCTCCAAGAGCACTTTTCCTACCTACACCTAACCCAGGAGCAATGTGTGAGGTGACTCTGATTCAATAAGGAGGTGGTCACAGAGCGGTGTCACCTCCTGTAACACAACCTGGAGCCTCACACCAGGGTGAGGACGGAGCTGTCAGTGGTTGTTAAGCTTGCAGTTTCATTGAACTTCTATGTATCTGGATATTTACAGGCAGGAGCAGGTGACATATCCAACATCGAGTGGTCGAAATTGATGGAGTCATTTACAACAAAGAAAGATGCCATTCAGCCCCTCACTGCCGGCTTTCTGTGCAACAATCCAGTCAGCCCCACTCTCCCACTCCCCCGCTCAATCCCTGTATCCCTGCAAGTTCTTTTCCTTCAGGTTTCCATCCTGTTTCCTTTTGAAATCTTTGATTGTCTCGGCTTCCACCATCCTCATGGGCAGTGAGTTCCAGCTCATTACCATCCACTGTGTAAAAAAGTTCCTCCTCACATTCCCCTGCATCTCTTAACCAAAACCTTCCATCTGTGCCCTCTAGTCTGCGTTACATCAGTTAATGGGAACAGTTTTTCCTTGTCTATCTTATCGAAGTCTATCATAATCATGTACACCTCTATCAAATCACTCTCAATCTCCTTTACTCCAGGGAGGACAACTCCATCTTCTCCAAACTCACTTTGTACCTAAACTCCCATCCCTGGAATCATTCTGGTAAATCTCCTCTGCACTCTCTCAAGGACTTACACATCCTTCCTGCAGTCTGGTGACCAGAACAGGGCACAGTTCCCTTGTTGGGGTCTAACCAAAGCTTTGTAAAGTTTCAGCTAAACCACCCTATTTTTGTATATTTGCCTCTAATGATGAAGCCCAAGATCTGATATGCTTTGCTAAACACTCTCCTAATATGTCCTGCCACCTTCAAAGATCAATGCATATGGAGCCCCTGGTCCTTCTGTTCCTGCAAAATCTTTAGAACTGTGTCATTAAGTTTATGTTGTCTTCCTATTCTTTCTGACAAAATACATTACCTCACACTCCTCTTTATTAAATTCTACCTGCCACTTCTCTGTCCATTCTGCTCGCCTATCTATATCATGTTGTCGGTGGTTTGTATCACCATCACTGTTCCCCACTCCTCCAAGATTGCAATCTTCAGAAAAAATATAAATTCTACTCCGTATTCCAAGATCCGTGTCATTTTTATATGGTAAAAAAAAACAACTGTGGTCCCAGCACTGACCATTGTGTAACATCAATGTCGACCATCCTCCAGTCTGAAAAATAACCATTTAACACATTTCTCTTTTTGCTATCCTTCGGACAGTTTTGATCCAATTGGATGCTATTCCAGGCCAACATTTATTGCCCATCTCTAATTGCCCATGCGAAGGTGGTGGTGAGCTGCCTTCTTGAACCACTGCAGGTACACCCACAGTGCTGTTAGGAAGGGTGTTCCGGTATTATGAATCAGCGACAGTGAAGGAACGGCAAGATAGTTTCAAATCAGCATGGTGTGTCGCTTGGAGGGGAACTTGCAGGTGGTGGTGCTTCCATACATCTGCTGCCCTTGCCCTTCTATGTGGTAGAGGTTGTGTGCTTGGAAGGTGCTGTCTAAGGAGCCTTGGTGTGTTGCTGCAGTGCATCGTTTAGATGATACACATTGCTGCCACTGTGCGTCGGTGGTGGAGGGAGTGAATGTTGTGGATGGGGTACCAATCAAGCGGGCTGCTTTGTACTGGATAGTGCCGAGCTTCTTGAGTGTTGTTGGAGCTGCACCCATCCAGACAAGCGGAGAGTATTCCATCACACTCCTGGCTTGTGCCTTATAGATGTTGGACTGGCTTTGGGGAGTCAGGAGGTGAGTTAATCGCCTCAGCATTCCTCGCCTATGACCTGCTCTTTGAGACATGGTATTCATATGGCTACTCCTGTTCAATTTCTGGTCATTGGTAGCCCCTAGGATGTTGATAGTGGTGGATTCAGCTATGGTAATGTCATTGAATGTCAAGGGAGATGATTAGATTCTCTCTTGTCGGAGATGGTCATTGCCTGGCACTAGTGCAGTGCGAATGATACTTGCCAATTATCAGCCCAAGCCTTGATATTGTCCAGGTCCTGCTGCATTTCTACACGGACTGCTTCACTATTTGAGGAGTCACGAATGGTGCTGAAAATTGTGCAATCATCAGCCAACATCCCCACTTCTGGTCTTGTGATTGAAGGAAGGTCATTGATGAAGCAGCTGAAGATGGTTGGGTCTCGGAAACTACCCTGAGGAACTCCTGCAGTGATGTGGTGGAGTTGAGATGATTGACCTGCAACAACCACAACCATCGTCCTTTGCGCTCGGTATGACTCCAACCAGCAGAGAGTTTCCCGCTGATTCCCACTGACTCCATTTTTCCTCTGGCTCCTTGATGCCATACTCAGTCAAATGCTGCCTTGATGTCAAGGCAGTCACTCATACCTCACCTCTTGAATACAGCTCCTTTGTCCATGTTTGAACCAAGGCTGTAATGAGGTCAGGAGCGGTGTGACCCTGGAGGAACCCAAACTGAGCGTCACTAAGCAGGTTATTGCTAAGCAAGTGCTGTTTGATAGCATTGCCGATGACACCTTCCATCACTTTACTGATGACTGAGAATAGGCTGATGGGGCGGTAATTGGCCGGGTTGGACTTGTCCTGCTTTTTGTGTACAGGACATAGCTGGGCAATTTTTCACATTGACGGGCAGATGCCAATGTTGTAGCTGTACTTGAACAGTTTGATGGGGGAACGGAAGTTCTGGAGCACAGGTATTCAGTACTATTTCCGGAATATTGTCAGGGCCCATAGCCTTTGCAGTATCCGGTGCCTTCAATCGTTTCTTGATATCACGCACAGTGAATCGAACCCTGAGAAACAGTACTGTATACTCCCCTCCACCTCCAGTCTGAACAATGACTGTTCACCACTTCTCTCTGCTTTCTGTCCCTGAGTCAGTGTCATATCAACACTATCAATGTCACATTAATCCATGTCATGACAAGTCTATGAAATATCCACACTATCACTGTCACATTAATCCATGTCATGACAAGTCTATGAAATATCCACACTATCAATGTCACATTAATCCATGTCATGACAAGTCTATGAAATATCCACACTATCACTGTCACATTAATCCATGTCATGACAAGTCTATGAAATATCCACACTATCACTATCCCATTAATCCATGTCATGACAAGTCTATGAAATATCCACACTATCAATGTCACATTAATCCATGTCATGACAAGTCTATGAAATATCCACACTATCACTGTCACATTAATCCATGTCATGACAAGTCTATGAAATATCAACACTATCACTGTCACATTAATCCATGTCATGACAAGTCTATGCAATATCAACACTATCACTGTCACATTAATCCATGTCATGACAAGTCTATGAAATATCAACACTATCACTGTCACATTAATCCATGTCATGACAAGTCTATAAAATATCCACACTATCACTGTCACATTAATCCATGTCATGACAAGTCTATGAAATATCCACACTATCACTGTCACATTAATCCATGTCATGACAAGTCTATGAAATATCAACACTATCACTGTCACATTAATCCATGTCATGACAAGTCTATGAAATATCCACACTATCACTGTCACATTAATCCATGTCATGACAAGTCTATGAAATATCCACACTATCACTGTCACATTAATCCATGTCATGACAAGTCTATGAAATATCCACACTATCAATGTCACATTAATCCATGTCATGACAAGTCTATGAAATGTCATTTGATCACAGGCCGTTTGAAAATCTATATACATAAGTGGATATACATGAGTAGGGGCGAAAGATGTTGATATGGTTCTTAATGAATACTTTGTATCTGTCTGAACAGAAGAGGGGATGATGCAGATACTGTGGTTTAGGAGTAGGAGTGTGAATTATTGGATGTGATATACATAGGGAGAGAGGAAGTATTAATGGGATTAGCATCTTTGAAAGTTGATATATCACCAGGGCCAGATGAAATGTATTCCAGGATGTCAAAAGAAGTGAGAGAGGAAATAGCAGAGGGTCTGACCATCATTTTCCAATCCTCACTGGATACAGGTGTAGTGCCAGAGGATTGGTGAACTGTTAACATTGTAACTCTTTAAAAATGGAGCAACGGATAGACCAAATAATTGCAGGCCAATCAGTGTAACCTCAGTAGTGGGCAAATTATTGCAATGTATTCTGAGAGACAGGATAAACTGTCACTTAGAAAGGCTCAGGTCAATCAAGGACAGTCAGCATGGATTTGTTAAGGGAAGATATTGTTGACTAACTTGATTGAATTTTTCGACCAAGTCGCAAGGATGATAGATGAGGGTAGTGCGGATGATATGGTCTACATGGATTTTGGCAAGGCTTTTGACAAGGTCACATGTGGCATACTAGGTAAAAAAAATACAGTCCCATGGAATCCAGGGAAATGCAGAAAGCTGGATACAAAATTGGCTCAGTGACAGGAAACAAAGGGTGATTGTTGACGGGCGTTTTACTGTCTTGAGGTCTATTTCCAGTGGCATTCCACAGGGCTCAGTACTGGGTCCCCAGCTTTTAGTAGTAAATATTAACGATTTGATCGTACATGTAGGGGGCATGATCAAGATGTGTGCAGATGGTACACAGATTGGCTGTGCGGTAGCTGGCGAGGAGGATAGCTGGGCTGCAGGAAAATATGGATGGCAGAAAATATTGATGGGGCGGCACAGTGGTGCAGTGGTTAGCACTGCAGCCTCACAGCTCCAGGGACCCGGGGTCGATTCTGGGTGCTGCCTGTGTGGAGTTTGAAAGTTCTCCCTGTGTCTGCGTGGGTTTTCTCCGGGTGCTCCGGTTTCCTCCCACAAGCCAAAAGACTTGCTGGTTGGTAGGTAAATTGGCCATTATAAATTGTCACTAGTATAGGCAGGTGGTAGGGAAATATAGGGAAAGGTGGGGATGTTTGGTAGGAATATGGGATTAGTTTAGGATTGGTATAAATGGGTGGTTGATGGTCAGCACATACTCGGTGGGCCGAAGGGCCTGTTTCAGTGCTATATCTCTAATCTAAAAAAAGAAGTGTCAAATGGAATTCAGCCTGGTTAAGTATGAGACGATGTAATTGAGGAGGTCAAACAAGGCAAAGGGATAGACAATCAATCGTAAAATACTGAGAAGTGTAGAGGAAGTGAGGGACCTTGGAGTCAATGTCCACTGATGTCCTGAATGTAGCAGGTCAGGTGGATAAGGTGGTTAAGAAGGCATATGGAATCCTTTCCTTTATTAGCTGAGGGATAGAATACAAGAGCAGTGAGGTTATGCTGGAACTGTATAAATCATTGGTTGGGCCACAACCTGAGTACTCTGCAGTTCTGGTCACCTAATTACACAAAGGATGGAATTGCACTAGAGAGGGTACAGAGGAGATTTACCAGGATGTTTGCCAGGACTGGAAAAATGCAGCTATGAAGAAAGATTAGATAGGCTGGGGTTGTTCTACTTGGAACAGAGAAGGCTGAAGGGAGATCTGATTGAAAGGGACATAATTTTGTGGGGCCTGGATAGAGTGGAGGTGAAGAGTCTATTCACCTGAGCAGAGAGATCAGTGACTGGGGGGCAGTGACTTAAAGTACTTGGTAGAAGGATTAGCGGGGAGTTGAGGAGAATCTTGTTCACCCAAAAATACAAAATGGGCTCAGTGGCAAGAAACAAAGGGTAATTGTTATAATAAAAGCAAAATACTGCGGATGCTGGAAATCTGAAGTAAAACACGAAATGCTGGAAATACTCGGCAGGTCTGGCAGCATCTGTGGAGGGAGAAGCAGGATTAACGTTTCAGTTCAATGATGAAGGGTCACTGACCTGTGACGTTAACTCTGCTTCTCTCTCCACAGATGCTGCCAGACCTGCTGAGTATTTCCAGCATGTCTTGTTTTTATTAAAGGGTAGTTGTTGACGGATATTTTACTGACCTGAGGACTGTTTACAGTGGCGTTCCACAGGGTTCAGTACTGCATCCCCTGTTTATAGTGAGAGTCTAGAAATTACTGCCTGAAAGGATAGTTGAAGCAGAATCCCTCCACTCAGTGAAAAGGAATCTGGATGTTCACCTCAACTGTCATTATCTGCAGGGCTGTGGATCAAATGCTGGAAGATGGGATTAGAATAGGTGGATCATTTTTCGGCCGGTGCAGACACAATGGGCCAAGTGGCCTCTTTCTGTATCTTAAACTTTCTATGATTATATTACATGAAACAATCACAGTTACGTCCTCAACGAACTTGATGAAGATTTTCAGGAATGATATTTCATTAACCTTTCCATGCTGCTTGTCATTTATTATCACGTGTTTTACAAACAGGATATATTTTTGTGTTGGGTTATGACCTCTAGAAGTTTCCAACCACCAACATTAGACTGATGGTTACAGGGTTTACCCAACCTCTCCATTTTAAACAGGGTTGAACATTGACAATCCTCCAGACCTCTGGCATCACTCCCATATCCAAGGAGGACTGAAAGATTCTGTCCAGTGCTTCTGTCATTTCCACCATTCCTTCCCTCAGTAACCCTCACAAAACCCATGCAGACTGGATAAATGTTCTACTTTATTGTGGTACAAAAATGTTGAATTGAAAGGGGTTAACTGAACCAGTTTGTTCAGTGACCTTAATTAATGTCAGTCTCCATGGACCCTAATGGTGTCACTGGAGGGTTTCCCTCTTCTATTAATACAGGACTCCTTTCAATGTGTTTTCCGAGAGTGTTAGCGGGACCATCAGCTCCGGCACTAAAAGGGATCGGTGGGCTGCAGAGAGAGGGGGAGGGGAGATCAGAATCTGAACAATAGATTGGAATGTTACAGTAATGGATCAGAATCTGAGAACAATAGATTGGAATGTTACAACAAGTGACAGGAGTGTATCCTATTGGTTTGACGATCTTACTGCAGATTATTATTGGATAACATTAGAACAGCGGCTCTATTTTGCTCTGAAGATGATTCAATTTATTTGCTATCCCATCCTCGCTACTATTGGTGTCCCTGGTAAGTCTCTGTATCCAACTATTAGATTCATAAACCATATTTCACTGATTTAGTGTTCTTGTCATTTAAATCGTGAGAAGACTGAAACCGTTATCTTCCGTTTCTGTCACAACTCCATTCCCTGTCTATGATCTGCATCCCCCACGCTGGCCATTGTCTGAGGCTGAACCAGGAGGTTTACAACCTCTGGTATCGATTTAATGCTGAGCTGAGTTCATCCCCATATTCCCTCCATCCCCAGCCAGGTCAATTGTTATGGCCAGGTGAGGAGGGGTCAGTGTGGCTCTTCTTTATTTGACTGCAACAGTGTTTGTCCTTTATAAACAGTGAATATGCTTAACGTCTCAGTGAGTGTTCTACATCTTACCTTTGGTATGATGGTGAATAAACCGATTGGACAGGTTCTCTTGAGTTTAAACATGAAAGAGGTGAGTTTATTAAACTTAACAAGAGAAACCCGATCTGAATAAAATCATAAAAAAACGGAACACACAGTTACGGACACACTCATACGAGAATCACACACACTCAAATATATTACAGAGTGAGAAGTAAATTTGTGGTTGGATTTGAGTCCAGAATAAATTTCAAAAAACTCATTCTGTGATGTTGGGCGATTCCGTGGTCTTCCAGCTGAAGTTATATTCTTGAAGTCTTTTGCTTGTCGAAGTGCAGTATGTGGCTGCTCCACATTGCTCAGGATTTTCTTTGAGGCTTTCTTCCCCTGGTTACTCTGTCTGCAGTAATCTGTAGGCTTGAGGGGTCCGCAGTCACATGTGGTTTTCAAACTTGTGATGTTAGGTGGAGAGAGAGATGGAGAGAGAGAGAGAGAGGGGTCACAGCCCTTCTGCTTCTGCACAGTTTGAATCATTGGCTTGTCTGTCTTTGTCCAGGGGAAACTCCCAGCTGTCACAGAGATGGACAGAAGGTCTCATGACTGCCTCAGTGTATTCTCTGGACCCTTCCAATGAGATTCAAGGTTAGAAACTTCTATCTCCCCAGGGCTCAGGATACCAGTATTTATACTTGGAGGAGTTTGCTCTTTCAAAGTCAATGTGTCAGGGTAGTCTTGCATGCCGTGTTAATGAATGTAATCTTAGGTCATTCAATCACTAGAGCAAGCCAATGATATTGGTCCAGGCTCATCAGACATGTGTCTCCTGTTGTAGGCCTTAGAATGTGAAAATGTGTTTCAGATGCCAATTACGGTGGCCATCTTGGCTGCCAGTTTTTTTCAAGGTTAACTGCAGGATTTTTTCTATTAAAAGGTTAGTGTAAGTTTCCAAACGATGAATTAAAATTCCTCATTTGGCATGTTGTGTTATCTTAACACCGGCGCAGCACATGGAAAGAAATGTGATAATGGGAACATTTCATTTCAGAACTGTGGGAAGAAAAAGAAAGAAATATACATGCATTCTCAATAATTACTTCACAAATTCACACATTAATCTTAGAATTATTGCAGCTGACATTGTCTGTTACAGCTGTACTGATTTAACTTTTTTGGCGTTCTGTCTGTGATGGTTATGTGTCGGGTTCGACGCCGGACGATGCATCAACGATTGCATTGTTTACCTTTTCTCTCCTCTAATGAAGTTTTAACTACTCAGGTTCCTGCACCTTAACAAACTTTCTCCCGAAACCGACAGTGTGTAATAAATTGTTTTTTTTAGACCCTGTGAGGTGTCTGAGATTTCGTCTGGGCCTTTGTTCTTGCTGAGTTCGCCTTTGAAATTGTTGTGTTTGATTAGCTTTGGGTTTGGGACCTGATCATTGTGTTCTTCAGTGGGTAGATCCACACTGACCTTACTTTTAGCTTTCTGGTGTGGTACCCAAGTGCTGTTTACTTTAGGGTACGTTCCCTTGACTTTTCCCTTTACTATGGGAAGAATCATTTTTTTATCTACCCTATATCCTCTGGGACATTACTGCTCGCAGGTCTTTGTCCAGCTTTCGTTGCACTCTGCAGCGGAACTTCGACTAGGTGAGGCATCTCCCTCACCATTGACATGCCTTTTTGGGACCTTTCCTTGTCCTTGCACGTTTCTGTAAATGCTGTTAGCAGCCTTTTTAGGCTGCCTCTTTGACCTGCATTTAAGGAGGAGAGCGTAGGGTCTGATGGATCTCACATTTCAGGGTTGGCTATTCGGAGAGTAGGGGGTTGCAGTTGGGAATCCTCCTGGCCCTCCTCTAACCTATCCTCACCGCCCTTTCCAATCCTTCCCTCCTGACTGCCTGACAGATCTGTACTTGGCTGTTCCCTCCACAGCCTTTGCTTTTTGCCTTTGGTCTGGAGTGTCAATTAAATAATTTACCTGACTATTCCTTTTGCCACTCGATATGGACCACTGAACCGGGATTTCAGGGGTTCACCCTGCAGTGGGAATAGTAACAATACATGGTCTCTGTCCTGAAATGTTTTAGCCTTGGCATTTCTGTCTCCTTACCTTTTCATAGCTGCCTGGGAGGTCTTTAGGTGCTCCCACAGCATAGAAATGCAGTATAACATGGAAGACTCATCCCTGTGTCCCAAAAACCTCTCCTTGATTAGTTTAAGGGAACCTCTCACCTCGTGTCAATAAACTAATTCAAAGAGACTAAAGCCAGTGAAATCATTGGATAAGTCCCTGGAAACCAACAGGAGAGATCACAGCCCTTTGTCCCAGTCATGGGGTTGCTCATAGCAGTATGGCCTGATCATTGTCTTTAGGGTCTGATAGTACCGCTCCAAAGCCCCTTGTGACTATGGATGGTTGGCTGAGGACATTATTTATTTACTTATTTTATTTATTTAGAGATACAGCACTGAAACAGGCCCTTCGGCCGACCGAGTCTGTGCCAACCATCAACCACCCATTTATACTAATCCTACATGAATCACATATTCCCAACACATCCCCACCATCCCTCAACTCCCCTCCCACCAACCTATACTAGGGGCAATTTATAATGGCCAATTTACCTATCAGCCTGCAAGTCTCTGGCTGTGGGAGGAAACCAGATCACCTGCTGAAAACCCACGCGGTCACAAGGAGAACATGCAAACTCTGCACAAGCAGTACACATAGTCAAACCCGGGTCGCTGGAGCTGTGAGGCTGCGGTTCTACAGATTACCTTATAAAAAAAAATGGACATAAAATGTGTGTCCTGATCCGACTGGATCTCAGCAGGCAGGCCATATCGGGTAAAGAATTGGGTTAGCCCCTTCACCACAGCCTTGGCAGGGATGGTTCTTCGGGTGAATGGCCTCTGGGAATCGGGTCACCACATCCATAATGGTGAGAAGATACTGGTATCCCGTTTTGTTTTCAGCAGGTGACCCCACAATCCACCAGCACTCTGCTGAAGGGGTCCCCAAAAGCTGGTATGTGAATTAGGGTGCAGGCTTTATTGCAGGTTGGGGCTTCCCCACAACTTAGCACATGTGACCAATTTTACAAAACGCCACCACATCTTTGTGAAGTTGTGGCCAGCCAAAATAGTGTCTTCTGCGGGCTTTGATTTTTCATACACCGAAATGTCCATCCAGTAGAAGGTCGTGGGTCATTCTTAATATTTCTTTAAGGGACATCAGCGGCACCACTATCTGGTGACCCACTGTCCACTCTTCATCCTCTGCTCTGTGAGGAGGTCGCCACTTCCTCATCAGCACCTCATTATTTAAATAGTAACACTCTGCAACTCCCTCTGCTTCAGTTTTGGTTTGGACAGTCTGTGCTATTTTTTCACACTGGGTCGGGTTGTTGAGCCTCAAATAAGGAAGAACTGTTTAACACATTCTTTGTCTCCTCTAACTTCCCGAAGAAGGTTTCAGACAACCAGAATGTAGGGTAATCCGTCTGCAGTGTCAGTTCAGGAGATTGTTTGGCCATGGACCGAGTCACCACACAATCAGGGAGAATGTCAGGGACCTTCTCCTGCAACTACTCTGTCTCCCGGACCTCGGTTGGTCTCTCCAGAACTACTGGGGAAGCTGCCACCTTTTCCCCTGTCAGATTATTACCCAGGAGCAGTTCGACCCATCACCCGGTAAACTAGGTACAATCCCCATGGTAAAGGGTCATGAAACTGGGTCACACTCCAAGTGCACCAGATATAAAGGTATGGACATATACTGTCTTCCGATACCATTCACTAACGGTCTCGCATTCACTGCACTTTCTTTTTCCCAGCAGAAGGGATTGGGTGGCCCCTGTATCCTTGAGTATGACTATTGTTTTACTTGCCTCACTCAAGGGGTATGGGGTCACTTTTCCTTAGGATACAAATTCCTGGTACCTCTCGGGTTTTTGTTTATTATTCCCGCACTCTCTGTGGTGGGGTTACTGGGTCTGACTGCCGCAGTTGGAGGCACAGCCTGATCTGTTGTGCTTTCCATCAGGTCCCATTATCCTGCACTGATCTGGTGGTCCCTGATTAATGCTACAGGTTTTTCCCATAACTTGCAGCATTCAGCTCGATGGTGATCTGCCTTATTCCAATGGAAACGCACAGGTCTTCGGCCTTTACTCCTGCTCTCAGTGCCGTCCTATTTGGCCTGAGGATGGTCCCCTGGGTGTCCAGCTTTTCCTCCTTGCCCAAGGCTGATTGGGCTCCTATCACCCTCCCACCTTTTATTCTCGGGTCTTTGTGGTGACTAGGGAAGTGTTTCCCTTTGGGGTTAAGGCTTTGTGTACAAGGGAAAATTCATCAGCCAGAATTCCAACCTGCCTGGCTCTTTGAACCTTTCGTTCCTCTTTGTGGGTTTTAATGGCAGGGAAAGCGAGTTTTTGAACTCCTTGAGATGGATCACCACTCTAAGGTTCAGATATGTGGGCTGTAATTTGAGTGTTTGTATCCACTGATCAAAAGTAAACACAAAAACTGACTTTAAATCTTCTATAGCTACCTATTAATGAAACGTTTGGCGAAGACAAATGTGGGTCCAATACAGGCAGAGTCAGGGGAATTTATAATGGTGAACAGAGAAATGGCAGTGAAGCTAAATGATTACTTTGTGTCTTTCCTCATTGAGGAAGATACAAGGAAGTTTCCAGAATTAGAGATCCAAGGGATTAGGGAGAATGAGGACATGAAGGAAATTAATATTTGTAAGAATGTTGTATTGGAGAAATTAATGGGGCTGAAGTTTGATGAGGCCCCAGGATCTGATATTCTGCATTCCAGGGTGTGGGAAGAGATAGCTATGGAGATGGTGGCTGCATTGGTGACTATCTTCAAAAATTCTATAGATTCTGGAGCGGTTCCTGCAGATTGGAAGGTAGCAAATGTCACCCCACTATTTAAGAAGGGAGGGAGAGTAAAAACAGGGAATTATCGACCTGCTTTCGTGCATCGGTCGTTGGGAAAATGCTGGGACTGTATTCTAAAGGATGTGATAAATGGACAGTTGGATAATAATCTGTTTGGGCATCGCAAACATGGATTTATGAATGAGAAATCATGTTTGACGAACCTGTTGGAGTTTTTATTGGGGATGTGACTAACAGAATTGATAAAGGGGAGTCGGTGGACGTGTTATACTTGGATTTTCAGAAGGATTTTGATAAAGTCCCCCACAGGAGGTTGGTTCACAACATTAAAGCACATGAGATAGGAGGTAATATACTGGCATGGATTAAAGATTGGTTAACAGGCAGAAAACAGTGAGTAGGAGGAAACGGGTCATTCTCACTTTGGCAGGCTGTGATTAGTTGTGTACCACAAGGATCAGTACTTGGGACCCAGCTGTTAACAATATATGTCAATGATTTGGATGTGGGGACCAAATGTAATATTTCCAAGTTCGCACATGACACAAAACTAGGTGGGAATGTATGTTGTGAGGAAGATGCAAAGCGTCTTCAAGGGGATTTGGACAGACATTGTGACTGGGCAAGAACATGGCAGATGGAATATAATATGGACAGATGTGACGTTATCCATTTTGGTAGGAGGAACAGATGTGCAGAGTATTTCTTAAATAGTAAGAGACTAGAAAGTGTCGATGTACAGAGGGACCCGTGTGTCAGCAAGTCACTGAAAACTAACATGCAGTCCAGCAAGCAATTCGGAATGCTAATGGTCTGTTAGTCTTTATCACAAGATGATTTGAGTACAGGAGTAGTGAAGTCTTACTTCATGTGTATAGAACCTTGCTTGGACCACACCTGGAATATTGTGTGCAGTTTGGGTCCCCTTACCTTAGGAAGGATATTATAGCCATAGACGGAGTGCAATGAAGGTTCACCAGACTTGTTCCCGGGATAGCGAGACTGTTCTATGAAGAGAGAAACTGGGCTTGTATTCTCTAGAGTTTCAAAGAATGTGTCGGGATCTCATTGAAACCAACGAAATAATTAAAGAGATAAACAGCGTAAATGCGTGTACAATATTTCCCCTGGTTGCGGAGTCGAGAACTAATGGATACAATTTCAAAATAAGGGGGAAGCCACTTAGGACAGAGATGAGGAGAAATTTCTTGACTCAGAGGTTTCTGAATCTTTGGAATTCTGCATCCCAGACGGATGTGGAATCTCAGTCGGTGAGTATGTTTAAACTATAGATTGACAGATTTCTAACTACAAATGACAAAAAGGGAATATGGAGATAATGTGTGAAAAAGGCATTGAAGTGGATGATCAGCCATGGTCATATTGAGTGGTGGAGCAGCCTCGATGGGCTGAATGGCCTACTCCTGCTCCTATGTCCCTGTGTTCGGAAGCTGCTTAACTCTTTCAAACTCGAGATCACTTTAGTCAGGCTGCTTTCGGAGGGTTTGGAATGTTTGACGGTACACTTCCGGTACTATCTCATGTACGCCCAGCATTGCATTTTTAGTCATCTCATAATCTGATGAACTTTCATCTGGCAATAGTGAATAAACCTCATGGGATTTTCCTGTTACTTTGTTTTGTCAGAACAGTGTCCAGCTCTCCGCCGGACATTTCAGTTGCTTTACAAGCTTTTCAAAAGTGACGGAAAATTCTGCCACATCCTCCTCATTGAACTTTGGAATGAACTGGGTGAAAGGGGGGAAGGCAGAAAGTAGGAAACATCTATCATTGGGAAATTGTTAGAACCCATTATTAAGGAAGTAATAACTGGATATTTAGAAAGTCAAAACGCAATCCATCAGAGTCAGCATGGTTTTATGAAGGGTAAATCCTATTTGACGAATTTGCTGGAGTTCTTCGAAGCTGTGACAAGAAAAGAGGAAAATGGGGATCCTGCAGATGTATATCTGGACTTTCAGAAGACATTTGATAAGGTGCTGCACAAAAGGTTAATACACAAGGTAAGATTACATGGGGTTAGGGGCAATTTATTAACTTTGATAGAGGATTGGCGAACCAACAGAAAACAGAGAGTCGGCATAAATGGGTCTTTTTCTGGTTGGCAATATGTAACTAGTGGGGTACCACAGGGTTTGGTCCTTGGCCCCAGCTATTTGCAATATATATTTATGACTTGGATGCAGGGATAGAAAGTACTGTTGCCAAAGTTTGCAGATGACACTAAAATAGGTGGGATAGTAAATTGCAATAATTAAATAAGAAATTTACAAATTGATATGGATAGGTTCGGTGAATGATCCAAAATTTGGCAGATGGAGTTTAATGTGGAAAAGTGTAAGGTTATCCATTTTGGTCGGAAGAATAGAAAGGCAAATTATTATCTAAATGGAGAGAAACTTCAGAGTGCTTCGGTGCAGAAGGATCTGGGTGTCCTCGTGCATGAATCGCAGAAAGCTTGTTTGGAGGTACAGCAGGTGAAAAGGAAGGCAAATGGAATTTTGGTATTTCTTGCTAAAGGAACAGAATATAAAAGTAGGAAAGTGTTGCTGCAACTGTACAAGGCATTAATGAGACCGCACCTGGAGTATTGTGTATAGTTTTAGTCTCCTGACTTGAGGATAGATGTAGTTGCATTGGAGGCAGATCAGAGGAGGGTCACTAGATTGATTCCAGGGATGAGGGGTTTGTATTATGGAGAGAGATTGAGCTCTTTATGCCTTTACTCTCTAGAGTTTAGAAGAATGAGAGTCGATCGAATTGAGGTATATAAGATGATTAAGGGGATTTACAAAGTAGACAGAGATAAGACGTTTCCTCTTGTGGGGCAACCTAGTTTGAGAGGTCATTGTTTTAGGATAAGGGATAAGGATTTAAAATAGAGATGAAGAGAAATTTCTTCTCTCAAAGGGTCGTGAGTCTGTGGGATTCACTACCCGGAGTGCAATAGATGCCGGGACATTGAGTAAATTTAAGGAGGAGATAGACAAATTTTTAATTAGTAATGGGTTGAAGAGTTATGGAGAACGGGCAGGAAAGTGGAATTGAGGCAGAGATGAGATCAGCCATGATCATATTGAATGGCAAAGCAGGCTTGAGGGGCTGAATTGCCTACTCCAGCTCCTAGTTCTTATGTTATTATGTTCTTATCTGGATCTTTCCATCAAGAGCGGGTGACGTATCCATTATCTCTCTCTATGTTGTCCATTGATGTATCTGCTGTGCGACGGAGGTCATCTATGTCGGGTGAGGTGAATTATACTGTCTGCTCCATCATCAGGGAGAAGCAGGTGAGAGATCCCGTGGCTTTGTCATGATAGCGGGATTCCTGATGGTCTAGGTTTCTCTGCGGGATCCCCATGGCAACGGGAAGAGGTACAGGAACTGATAGAACTCTCACTCCATCAATGTACATTTAGTGTGTGAGCATGCCCAGTACATCATGTTGGTAAATGTCCACTATCCTGGCAACAGCCACCATACCTTCATTCTGAAGCAGTCAGCCGGTCCCAACACATCGGGAACCCATGCAGAACCAGAATGTGGTTCATGACCTCTAAACCCTAGACACTATCCTCCCCCACACAAAACCACAAGGTGAAGTAATGCTTCCGATGTCTGAACCGCTCGGGGGGAGCCCTCCAGTACATATTGGAGCAGGTGTCCAAGTTCATGGTGTTCTGCTGCACCCTTCACATCATCACCATCATGAGGACACAGGCATTGGCACCAGGAATCCGCAGGCAACCTCAGTAGGAGGAGGAGGCAGGGAGGATATTTCCTGGATGATTTCAAACTGGACAGGCTGTCGTAGAGACGCTGCTAAGATTCCAGTTCCCATAGGACAACTTCCCTTTCCCACCATGGATCCCCCTCTTCTCCACCATTACACCCATCTGAGATGCCCCATCACAGCGTCCTCGAGGTAAGCATCCTGCAATAGAAACACCAACAAAATGTTTTTCATGATCATCTTTATCCAACAACACATGCAATTATACAAACAAAACTGAACTATTCACCCTTGTGTATTCCCTTAGTCCCTGTCTTGTGGGTTCCCTCAACTTGCCTAGTGCTCCTACACAGTGTTTCCCAGTGACTGCAGCATGGCTGATGGAAGGCTGCTGTCTTTCACTGAGAGAGACTGCAGATGCCCTTGCATGACGTCCTCGAACAACTATGGGCCTTGAGGGCTCGGATTCAGACTGCACCATCTCGACATGGGCAGCAGCTCCAGCAATGTTCACATCTGAGTCCTGTGTATTATAACTCGTTTGTGACCTCGCCCTCCGGTGATCTGACACATGAACTATCCTTTCCCCCTGGACTGGCTACAGCTCACTCGTACTCGGTGACTCACCACGTGCAGATTCTGACTCGATACCAGCCTCTAAGGTAAACGCACTGTAAGTATTTGATCTGGTGGCTGTGAGCATCAGACCAAGTGATGGGGCTTTATTGCTCTTTTGCTGCTCTCCTTCTGTCTCCTGAAGCTGCTGTGACTGGGAAGCTGGCAGTATTGGGTTATAATTGGAAAGTATAAAATCAGAAGGGGAGGTTTGGGGTGAAGGATTGGGGGTGGAATGGAAAGCAGGAGGTCCATGGTCTTACCATCTCCAGCTTGTACATCAACATTTCTAACTTTTACCAGTTCTGATGAAGGGTCACAGATCTGAAACATTAACTCTGTTTCTCTCTGCACCGATGCTGCCAGACCCACTGAGTATTTCCAGCACTTTCTGTTCAGGTACACAGATGTGCCTCATTGACCAACTTATCTCAGCCCTTTTTTTTTAGCTTAAATTTGCATTTCTGAACATACGCAAATATTCCATTGAGAATAAAATCGTAATTACAATCATACACCTCGAAAATCCTTAGGATGTCCGTCTCCCCAGGTGTGCCTGTTTTTCTTCTCGACCAGGTTATCAATTGACTATTTCCTGTGATATGCTAGTGAGATTGTATTTCTGGCTTTACTTATTCAAAACTCTCTGAAAGAACCGTCCCCCCCCCCCTCCCACCCACGCTCTTATTGATGAACACACACGTTTGATTGAGTGTAAACTGTTCTTGTTGCCAAATCTCCTACTCATTCATCACTCAACTGAGTTTACTATTTCTCACAAACCAAGTAAACCAAGCCTATCATCCCGATGTCTGTCTTCCCTCTCCTAACCACTGTAAGGTCTGATCAAGGGTCAGAGATTACCCAAAAGGAGGTCAAAGGGTCACAAGCAGTTTATTGAGTAGTGGCGGTTCAAATACAGCACAAAATCAGAATAAACACAGTAGAGAAACGATCTGTGACATTTGAGAAAGGCTTTCTGGCTGTGGATTAGATTTTTTAGAAGCTATTATTAAAGATGTTATAACAGGGCAGGTAGAAAAATTCAAGGTGATTAGGCAGAGTCAACATGGTTTTGTGAAAGGGAAATTACGTTTAATGAATTAACTGGAGTTCTTTGAAGAAGTAACATGTGGTGTGGATAAAGGGGAACTGGTGGATGTACTGTACATAGATTTCCAGAAGGCATTTGATAAGGTGCCACATCAAAGGTCATTGCGAAAAATAAAAGCTCATGGTGTAGGGGGTAAGACATTGCCATGGATAGACGTTTGGTTAGCTAACAGGAAACAGACAGCAGGCATAAATGGGTACATTTCTGGTTGGCAGGATGTAACGAGAGGTGTGCCATAGGTATCAGTGCTGGGGCCTCAACTTTTTACAGTTTATTTAAATGAATTAGATGAAAGGACCGAAGATGTGGTTGTTAAATCTGTTGACGTAACAAAGTTCTGAAGAGGACACAGGAGGCTACAAACGGACATGGATAAATTGAGTGAGAAGGCAAAGATCTGGGAAATGGAGTTGAATGTGGGGCAATGTGAAATTGTCCATATTGGTAGTAATAATGAAATTAAACTAAGCATATTATCTGAATGGTGAGGGATTGCAGAACTCTGAGATGCAGGAGTATCTGGCTGTCCTGGTGCATGAATTGTATTAGGTTAGTATGTCGGTTCAGAAAGTAGTTAGGAAAGTTAATATAATGTTATCACTTATTGTGAGTGAAATTGAATACAAAGGTAGGGAGGGCATTGGTGAGACATTATCTGGAATTCTGTGTTCAGTACTGGTCTCCTTATTTAAGGAAACATGTAAATGCGTTGCAAGCAGTTCAGAGAAGGTTTATTAGAATAATATGGGCGGACTATCTTATGAGGAAAGGCTGGACAGGCTAGGCTTATATCAGTTGTTGTTTAGAAGAGTAAGGGGCGACTTGATTGAAACATTGAAGATTCTGAGCGTGGGATAGAGCAAGTGAGGGCGGCAGAGAGAGAGCGGGGGAGATGGAGAAAGAGAGAAAGAGAGAGCTGAGCTCATCGACTGCTGAAACCCTCATCCATGCCTTTGTTACCTCGAGATTTGACTATTCTAACACACTGCTGGCTTGTTACCCACATTCTACTCTCTGTAACCTTGTGATCATCCAAAACTCTGCTGCCATCTTCTAATTTACACCAAATTCTGTTCACCCAACATCCCTGTGCTCACTGACCGACATTGGCTCTTGGTCCAGTTACACCACAATTTTAATATTCCAACCGTGAGATCAAATCCCTCCATGTACTCGTCCTTCTGATTATCCCAATCCCCTGTCCATTTCCAATATTCCTGAAACTTGTTCATCTTAAAGTCTTTTGCTAATTCCCTTTTTAAAGGTGGGTTTCTTTCACTCTGTCTCTATCCCTGACCACACATTTCATCTCTTCATCTTCCACCCTGCAAAATCATATAAAAGGGAGGCAGGAACTCTGTTGAAACTCCTACACCACTGTAAGATCTGATAGAGTGTCACAGCTTAACAGAAAGGAGGTCGAAGGGTCACAAGCAATTTATTGCAGGGAAACCATTGGAAAAAATTCGGGGGGAGCGGATTAATCTCCACGTGGAGAGGCTGGGATTAATCAGGGATAGTCAGCATGGCTTTGTCAAGGGGAGTTCGTGTCTAACTAAATTGATTGATTATTTTCGAGGCGGTGACTAGGGGTGTAAATGAGGGTAAAGCAGTAGTCTGCAGGGACTTCAGTAAGGCTTTTGATGGGGTCCCACATGGGAGATTTGTTAAGAAGGTAAGAGCCCATGGGATCCAGGGCAATTTGGCAAATTGGATCCAAAATTGGCTTCGCGGCAGGAGGCAGAGGGTGATGGTCAAGGGTTATTTTTGCAAGTGGAAGCCTGTGACCCGTGGTGTACTGCAGGGATCGGTGGTGGGACTCTTGCTGTCTGTAGTGTACATTAATGATTTAGACGTGAATATAGGAGGACTGATCAGTAAGTTCACAGCTGACACGAAAATTGGTGGTGTTGTAAATAGTGAGGAGGAAAGCCTTAGATTACAGGATGATATAGATGGGCTGGTAAGATGGGCAGAGGAGTGGCAAATGGAATTTAATCCTGAGAAGTGTGAGGTGATGCAATTTGGGAGGGCGAACAAGGCAAGGAAATATGCAATGGATGGTAGCACCCTAGGAAGTACAGAAGGTTAGAGGGACCTAGGTGTACTTGTCCATTGATCACTGAAGGCAGCAGCACAGGCAGACAATGCGGTCAGGAAGACGTATGGGACACCTGCCTTTATTAGCCGAGGCATAGAATATAAGAGCAGGGAGGTTATGATGGAGCATAAAACTCCAGTTAGGCTACAACTGGAGGACTGTGTATAGTTCTGGTTGCCGCACTATCAAAAGGATGTGATTGCAATGGAGAGGGTGCAGAATAGATTCACCAGGATGTTGCCTGGGCTGGAGCATTTCAGCTATGAAGAGCGACAGAAAAGGCTCGGGTCGTTTTCCTTAGAGCAGAAAAGGATGAGGGGTGTCATGATTGAGCTATACAAAATAATGAGGGGCATTGATAGGTTAGATATGAAGAATCTTTTTTCCCTTAGCGGAGGGTCAATAACCAGGGGGAATAGACTTAAGGTAATTGGCAGGAGGTTTAGAAGGGATTTGAGGAAAATAATTTTCACCCAGAGGGTGGTTGGAATCTGGAACGCACTGCCTTAAGAGATGGCCCGGGCAGGAACACTCACAACATTTCAGAAGTATTTAGATGAGCACTTGAAACGCCATGGCAAACAAGGCTACAGGCCAAGTGCTGGGAATTGGGATTAGAATAGTTCGGTTCTTGATGGCCGGCACAGACACAGTGGGCTGAAGATCCTGTTTCGGTGCTGTATATCTCTATAATTCTGTGACTCTTTGAGGAGTAACAGTTCAAATAGAGCATAACATCAGAAGAGACATAGTGTACATAGGACCTGTGGCAGGTGAGAATGGCTTTCAGCTATGGATCAGATGTTAGAAGCTATTATTAAAGACGTTAGAAAGACGTTAAAGCACGTCGAAAAAATCAAGGTGATCAGGGAGAGTCAACATGGTTTTGTGAAAGGGAAATCATGTTTAACCAATATATTGGAGTTCTTTGAAGTAGCAACATGTACTGTAGATAAAGGGGAACTGATGGATTTACTGTACTGAGATTTACAGACCACATCAAACGTCATTGTGGAAAATAAAAGCTCATAGTGTAGGGGGTAATATAATTGGCATGGATAGAGGATTGGCAAGCTAACAGGAAACAGTGTAGGCATAAATGGGTTATTTTCTGGTTGGCAAGCTGCAACGAGTGGTGTGCCACCGCGATCAGTGCGGGGGCCTCAACTTTTTACAATTGATATAAATGATTTTGATGAATGGACCGAAGGTATGCTTACGAAATTTGCTAATGACTCCAAGATTGGTAAGAAGGTAAGTTCTCAAGAGGACATAAGGAGGTTAGAAAGGGATACAGATAGGTTAACTGAGAGGTCCAAGAAGTGGCAAATGGAGTATAATGTGAGAAAAGGTCAAACTGTCCATTTTGGCTGGAGGACCTGACTGTTACCTCGAGACTTAACTATTCCAACACACACCTGGCTGCTCTCCCACATTCTATTCTCTGTAACCTTGTGGTCATCCAAAACTCTGCTGTCACCTTCTAATTTACACTAAATTCTGTTCACCCAACATCCCTGTGCTCACTGATCTACATTGGCTCTTGGTCCAGTAACACCTCAATTTTAATAGTCTCACTCGTATGATCAAATCCCTCATGTCCTCACCCCTCTGATTATCCCAATCCCCTGTTCATTTCCAATATTCCTGAAGCTTGTTCATCTTAAAGTATTTTTCTAATTCCCTTTTTAAAGTTAGTTTCTTTCCCTCTGTCTCTATCCCTGACCACAAATTTCATCTCCCCAGCTCCACTGGTGCTGTGGAAGATTGGATCCATAAATTGGTGTGCGCTGCACTGCCGGTCACATCCAGTACATTGTACAGGACACCCAGGCTGGCCGGGGTGCTGGTGTCGGTGTAATGTGTTTGTGTCTGTCGTGTGAGGAAGGTCTGAATATGGTGTCAATCAGCCATTCCGGCAGCTTTGATGTACGACTTTGAAACTTGGTCTTTGCATGTCCACTGACCGTCTGTGTCAGTCACTCTCAGCTGAACATACATTCAGCAGCACGAGGAACCTCCTCTAGTGTTATTTAAGTAGACCCGGTATCCACCTTACAGGTGTAGGACTTTTTACTGACTTCTGCCATTGTAAAATTAGTGGAGGTGCTGTGGATGGTTTTCCGGAGGTTGTGTTGTGAGCTGCTGCAGACATTCAGGGAGGACAGAGGATTTGTTGACCCAACTCTGGTCAAGTTATAGGGACTGTAGTTACAGTGTCTCTGGGTCTGTAACATGACCAACAAATGGAGCAGAGGCTGCAGAGAGGGGAAGCTGTGCAAAGAGGGCGGAGGAGGGGGCTCTGCCCTACCCACCCCGGGTTTTCCAAGAGCAAAAAGAGCAGTGATCCGAATAACGAGCTCTGGAAAACACCTCTGTATACTCCCATCGAGTCTGAACAACAACCTTTCAGCACTTCTCTCTGTTTACTGTTCCTTAGCCAATGTTATATCCACACTGTCACTGTCCCTTTAATCCATAGGGTTCAGTTTTCCTTACCTGTTTATTGAATGTGATTTGGTCAAACACCTTTTGAAAGTCCATATATATAACTTCAATCACACCACCCTCATGAACCCTCTCCATTGTTTTATCAAAGAACTCCATCAAGTTTACCTCACCACCACCTCTCTCCACTGTTGTTAAATTATCAGACTGCTTATCCAACACCCAGTACTGGATGAGCAGAAATTTCCTCCAATTAAATATTGGGAAGACTGAAGCCCTTGTTTTCACTCCCCACTCCAACTCTGTTCCCTTGCTATTGATTCCATCCCTCTCCCTGTATCAGTCTGAGATTCATACAGTTTGTTTGCAGCCTCAGTATCACATTTGATCACAAAATGAGCTTTAACCTCATTTTCAGGATATCATTACAACCGCCTACTTCCACCTGAGTAACAGCGCCCGACTTCACCCCTGTCTCAGCCCATCTGCTGCTGAAATTCATTCATGCCTTCCTTATCCCTAGAAATGACTACTCCAGCACACTTTTCTCTGATTTCCCACCTGCTACTCTCTGTAAACTTGATGTCCTCCTGAACTCTGCTGCCATGTCCTAAATCGTGCCACGTCCCGTGCACATATCACTGACCGAATTTGACTCCTGATCAAGTAATCTCTTTATTTAAATTCTCAACTTATTTTTCCTCCAACACCTCGCCCCCGTCCTGTATATATCTGTGCTCCTCTAATTCCGGCCTCTTGTGCATCCCGGATTTTAACTGTTCCACCATTGGTGACCACACCTTCAGTTGCCTCAGCTCCAAGCTCTAGAATACCCTCCTTACACCTCTCCGCCTCTCCATCCCGCCACCTCTCCACCACACTTTCCTCTTTTAAGACACCCATTAAAACCTACATCTTTGACCACACTTTTGGTCCTCTGACCTAATAATTTCTTATATCTCTCGGTGTCATGTTTTGTTTTATGAGGAAGCATCATGGGATGTTTTATTACATTAAAGACACTATATAAAATAAGTTGTTGTTGTCGTTTGCCATACATGATTTTGAATTCGCATTTGCGTGCTGCTTCTCAAATTTTATCCCTTTTATGAGTAAGGAATACTTATATCCTGCTTGTGACCTTTAGAAATTTCCAACCACCGACATTAGACTGACTGGTCATTAATACAGGTTTTACCCCATCTCTCCTTTTTTAAACAGGGAGTAACATTTACAACCCTCCAGTTCTCTGTTATCACTCCCATATCCAAGGACGATTGAAAGATTCTGTCCAGGGCCTCTGTTATTTCCACATTTCCTTTCCTCAGTAGCCTCATGCATCCCATACAGACCAGCTAAATGCTCTACTTCTTTGAGGTACAAAAAGTGTTTGGATGGAAAGTGGTCAACAGAACCTGTTTGTTCAGTGACTGTAGTTAATGTCAGTCTCCATGGACCCTAATTGTGTCACTGAAGGTTTTCCATCTTCTATTAATAAGGGATTCCTTTCAAGGTTTAATACCATTGTGAAAGTCGATCGTCAGCTTCACCACTTACAGGCATCAGCTGCACCAGAGAAAGGGAGAGGATAGATCGGAACCTGAGAACAATAGATTGGAATGTTACAACAATGGATCAGAATCTGAGAACAGTGGATTGGAATGTTACAAAAGTGGGCAGAGGATTATCATGGCCTCTTTACATGCTTTCTACGGACGATTCGCTGTCTTTAACATCCCGGATCTATTACGCACTGTTGATTATACAACACATTTACTATCCCATCCTTGCTATTGTTGGTGTCCCTGGTAAGTTTGTCAATACAGCTATGAATATTATAAACCATATTTAACTGCAATAATGTTCCTGGAATTTACTCTGCCCTCCTTACTGCTGTTGTTAGTCCTGGTGAATCTCTGTCTCCAGCTATTAGCTCTACAACCATTGCTAATAGTATTATAGTTCTTGTAATTTATTCTCATCTTTCCTGCTGTTACTGCCCTGGTAAGTCTTCATTTCCACAAATACGATCTGTAAACCCTGGTTCACTGAAATACTGTTGAAGTAATTTTTTTTTCTCTGAAGCCCGAAACCAGTGTTATTGGTCTCCATAAGAAATCCTGTCCCCGATCTGTGAACGACATACTCCAAGTCCAATGTCTGAGACTGAACCAGACTGTTTGCAACCTCTGTGTTCTATTTAAACCTGAGCTGTGTTCATCTCCATATTCTCTTCTTCACAAACCCTGCCTACTACCACCTCTGTAATATCACCCATCTCCACCTCTGCCTCAGCCCATCTGCTGCACTACCCCTCATCTGTGCCTTTGCATAGTGTCAGTGGGAGTATCACATCACTCCCGGCACTAATAGGGATCAGCGGCTCTGGAGAGAGGAAGAGGATAGATCAGAATCAGAGAACAATAGATTGTAATGTTACAACAATGAACAGGAGTTTCATCTGGGAGTTTAACTTTCTTTCTGCAGATTATGATCAGTTCTCATGAAACAGTCTGATCTATTCCGCACTGAGGAATATTCAATACATTCACTACCCCTTCCTGGCTATTATTGGTGTCCCTAGTAAGTCTCTGTATCTAACTATTAATTCGATAAACCATGTTTAACTGCATTCCCATTCTTGTCATTTCCTCTGCCCTCCTTGCTGCTGTTGTTATTCCTGGCAAATATATGTCTCCAGGTATTAGCTCTATAAACCATTGCCAAGTGCATTAGAGTGCCTGTAATTTACTCTCCCATCTTTGCTGCTGTTGCTGTCCCTGGTAAGTCTGTACTTCCCGCTGTGACATCTGCAAAATTTGTTTCATTGAAATAATGTTCTTGCTATTTAAATTTGGGAAGAGTGCAGTTGTCATTGGTCTCCATAAGAAATTCCATCCACTATCCATGAACCACGATCTCCTCATTGCCAAATATCTGAGGCTGAACCAGACAGTTTGCAACCTCTGTGTTCTATTTAAATCTAAGCTGAGTTCATCTCCATATTCTCACCAACTGTGCCTCCTACCACCTCTGTACTAACACACGTCTCCACCTCTGCCTCAGCCCATCTGCTGCATAAACACTCATCTGTGCCTTTGTTAAATACACACCCTCCCAGTTATAAACCTCCAGAAACCACAGCCCATCCATAACTATGCTGCCTGTATTCTAACTCACACCAAATCCCGATCACCCATCACCCCTGTGCTCACTGATCTACATTAGCTCCCGGTCTGGCAGCACCTTAATTTTAATATTCTCATTATTGTGGTTGAATCTCTCCATGGCCTCACCCCTCCAATTAATCCCATTCCCCTCTCCATTCCCATATTCCTACAACTCTTTTGCCTGAAAGTCTTTTCTTCAATTCCCTTTTAAATGTAACTGTTTGAAAAGGCACTGTTTGAAAATTATGGGTCGCCCTTTTCAGACAGAGATGCGGAGACTTTTCTTTTCCTCAGATGATTGTGTGATTTTGGAAATCTCTGCCTTAGAAGGTGGTGGAGGGGGGGTGGGGGAGTCATTGTATATTTTTAACGCAGAGGTAGATAGATTTTTGTTAGGCAAGAGAACCTAAGTTTATCGGGGGTAGATGGGGGTGTGGAATTCGAAACGCAAACAGATCAGCCATGATCTTATTAGATGGTGGAGCAGGCTTGACGGGCTGAATGGCCTACTTCTGCCCCTAATTCATATCATCCTATAGTCGTTCTCTCTGTTTATCTACTCTGGCAATGATTTTCAGCTCCACAGCGCCACTGGGCCGAACGCCATGTAAGTTTGGATCCTTAAAATAATACGAGCTGAGCTGCCGGTCACTTCAAGTGTTCCATGCTGGAGAGGGCTCGAGTCCCCGTTCACCAAGCATGTGCTGGTAGCGGGAGGAGGGGTCTGTATAAATCATCTATCAGCCATTCCAGCAGCTGTGATGTACGTCTTTGAAACTTCGACTGTCCACGGAACGCCTGTGCTAGTCACTCTCAGCTGAACATCCATTCAGCAGCACGAGGAAGCCCCTCTAGTGTTATTTAAAAAGGAACAGGCATCCAACTTACAGGTGAGGGGTTTTTGACTTACTTCTGCTATTGTAAAGTTAGTGGAGGTGCTGTGGATGGTTCGCTGGAGGTTGTGTTGTGAGCTGCTGCCGACATTCAGGGAGGACAGAGGATTTGGTGACGCAAATTTGGACAAGGTATGGGGACTGTAGTTACAGTGTCTCTGGGTCTGTAACAAATGGAGCAGAGGCTGCATAGAGGGGTAGTTCTGGAAAGTGGGAGGAAGAGGGGGCTCTGCCCTACGCACCTCCGGTTTTCCAAGAACACTTTTGCTACCTACACCTAACCCAGGAGCAGTGCGTGAGGTGACTCTGATTCAATAAGGAGGTGGTCACAGAGCTGTGTCGCCTCCTGTAACACGACCTGGAGCCTCACACCAGGGTGAGGACGGAGCTGTCAGTGGCTGTTAAGGTCACAGTTTCATTGAACTTCTATGTATCTGGATCTTTCCAGGCAGGAGCAGGAGAAGTATCCAACATCGAGTCACAGAGACTGATAGAGCCATTTACGACATAGAAGGAGGCCATTCATCCCATCATGTACATGCTGGCTCTCCATGGAACAATCCATTCAGTCCCACTCGCCCGCTCAATCCCTGTAGCAAATTCATTTCATTCAGGTGCCCACCAGCTTTCATTTGAAATCAATGATTGTCTCTGCTTCCAACACACTTGTGGGCAGTGAGTTCCAGATCATTAACACCCGCTGCATAAAGAAAAATGTTCTTCCTCATATTCCCCCTGCATCTCTTGTCCAAAACATTCCATCCGTGCTCCTAGTCCTTCTTCCATCAGTTAATGGGAACACTTTTTCATTGTCTAAATTATCCAGACCTGTCATAATCTTGTAACCTAACCTTGGAACTAAAATCCACCATCCCTGGAACCATTCTGTTAAATCTCTTCAGCACCATTTCAAAGACCTTCACAATCTTTCTGAAGTGTGATGACCAGAATTGGACAAACTAGTCCAGCTGAGACCTAACCAGAGATTTTTAAACATTCATCATAACTTCTCTGCTTTTGAACTCAATACCTCTCATTATGAAATCCAAGATTATATGTATTTTACGAACCAATCTCTCAATATGTCCTGTCACCTTTCAAGATGGATACACATGCACGCACAGGTCTCTCTGTTCCTGCACACTGTTTAGAACTGTGTTATTAAGTCTATATTGCCTTCCTATCCTCTCTGTCAAAATGCCTCACCTCAGACTTGTCTCACACTTTCATCTGCCACTTGTCTGCTCAATCTACTTAGTATCTATGTCCTGTCACAGGTGGTTCTGAACATACTCACTGTTTGTCACAGCTCCAAGTTTGGTATCAGAGGCGGATTTTGAAATTCTACTCTGTATTCCAAGATCCAAGTCATTTATACACAGCAAAATTAAACAGTGGCCCGAGCACTGACCCTGGGGGAACACTCACTGTCTAACATCTTGCAGTCTGAAAAACTGCCATTTACTATGACACACTGTTTTCTCTATGTAAACCTTTGTTTTTATCCAATTGGACACTGACCCTCCCATTCCATTTGACTCAATGTTGGTAATTAACCTTTTCTGTGGCACTTTATCAAACACATTGTTCAAACCAATCTAGACAACATCCATCACATTCCCTTCATCAACCTTCTCTGTTACAACATCAAAAGTGCAATTAGATTAGTCAAGCATGACTTTCCTTTTGTAAATCTATGCTGGCTATCCTGAATTAACTCAAACCTCTCAACATGCCTGCTGTTTTATCCCTGATTATTGTTCTAAAACTTTTCCCACCACTGATGTTGGACTAACTGGCCTGTAGTTGTGAGGAATGTGTGCTGTCCATTGATGTATCCGCTAGGTGAGAGAGGCCATCTATGTTGGGTAAAGTTAATACATCATTTTCACCCTCAGCGGGGATAAGCAGGATGAGGTCCCGTGGCTTTGTCAGGAGAGCCACATTCCTGATGGTCGAGGTGTCTCTACGGTGTCCCCATGTCAACGGGGAGAGGTACAGGAACTGACTAAAATCTCACTCCATTAATGTACAGTTGGTGTGTGAGCATGCCCAGTACATCATGTTGGTGAATGTCCCACTATCCTGGCAGCAGCCACATTAACTTCATTCTGAAGCAGTCAGCCGGTCCCAACACATCAGGCTCCCATGCAGAACCAGAATGTGGCTCCACGGAGAAAAATGTAACCACCCCGCCCTCTCCAGACACAGCTCATGGTACTACACCCCCAAACTTCCTCCCACCGCCAACCAACCTCACACAATTAATATGTGTATAACGTGAACAATGAAGTCACCAGGAACATGGTGGAACAGACCACCAGTGTGATGAAGAAATGCTTCCACTGTCCGAACCTCTCGCGGGGAGCCCTCCCATACACACTGGAGCAGGTGTCCAAGTTCATGGTGTTCTGCTGCACCCTTCATATCATCACCATCATGAGGACACAGGCATTGGCACCAGGAATCCGGAGGAAAACTCAGGAGGAGGAGGAGGAGGCAAGGAGAATATTTCCTGGATGCCTTTGACCCAGAAAGACCGTCAGAGAGTCTCTGCTTATATTCTGTTTCCCATAGGACAACTTCCCTTCCCCACCATGGATCCCCCATTCTCCACCATTACACCCATCTGAGACGCCCCATCACAGTGTCCCCTTCGTCATCATCCTGCAATAAAAAACACCAACAACAATCTTTTCATTAACATCTTTATCCAACAGCACATCCAATTATACAAACAAAACTGAACTATTCAACCTTGTGTATTCCCTTAGTGCCTGTCTTGTGGGTTCCCTCGACTTGCCTAGTGCTCCGATACAGTGTTTCTCCAGTGACTGCAGCATGGCTGGTGGAAGTCTGCTGACATTCACTGGGGAGACTGCAGATGGCCTTGCAGGATGTCCTCGAGCAGCTCTGTGACTTGAGGACTGGAATCGGACTGCACCACCTCGACATGGGCAGCAGCAGCCTGGGCTGGCTGATGGGTAACAGCAAGCACACTGGTGGAGTGACAGTGAATGGAGAACAAATACTGTCATCCTGAGAGAAGACAACAGGTTCCTGCTCCACGGAGACACTGTCATTCCCACGGGGCGACACCGCAGCAATCCTAGTAATCTACTGGATCACAGATTGCTGGACTGCTGTGAGATCCTGCAAACCCCTTTGAACACTGAGATCCACAGCCATGATGGCAGCAGTCTGATCCTGCATGGCAGCAAGCATGGATCTCATGACCTCAGTCTGAGCTTCCACTGCAGCACTGAGACGTCATATAATTCTGGTCTCTTGAACATCCCGAGTTTAATTACTCTACCATTGGCGGCCGTGACTTCAGCTGCCGAGGCCCTAAGCTCTTCCAGAGAAGAGCAGAACTTCTTCAAGGTAGGCATTCCTGGAAGAGAAGTGACTGTGAATGAAATACTAAAATGAAAGCAAAATACTGCGGCTGCTGGAACTCTGCAATGAGAACAGAAATTGTCAGAAATAGTCAGCAGGTCTGGCACCATCTGTGTAGAGAGAAACAGAGTTAACGTTTCAGCTCTGCCTTACATACCTCGTGTTTTCCAAGAGAAAAAAGAGCAGTGGTCCTAATACCGAGCCCTAGGGAACACCACTGTCTACTGTCATTGAGTCTGAACAGCAACCTTTCACCACTTCTCACTGTTTACTGTTCCTTAGTCAATATTATATCCACACTGTCACTGTCCCTTTAATCCATAGGGTTCAGTTTTCCTAACCTGTCTATTGAATGTCACTTAATGAAACACCTTTTGAAATTCCATATATATAACTTCAATCACATCACCCTCATCAACCCTCTCCATTGTTTTATCAAATAACTCCATCACATTTACCTCAGCACCACCTCTCTCCACTCCTCCACTGTTGGTAAATTATCAGACTGCTTATCCGAAATCCAGTACTGGATGAGCAGAAATTTCCTCCAATTAAATATTGGGAAGACTGAAGACATTGTTTTCACACCCCACGTCAACTCTGTTCCCTTGCTATTGATCCCATCCCTCTCCCTGGTAACAGTCTGAAATTCGGACAGTATGTTTACAACCTTGGTGTCACATTTGACCACAAAATGAGCTTGAACCTCATTTCAGGATATCATTACAACCGCCTATTTCCACCTTAGTAACATCGCCTGACTTCACCTCTGTCTCAGCCCATCTGCTGCTGAAACCTCATTGATGCCTTTGTCACCTCTAGATGTAATTATTCCAACTCACTCCTGGCTGATCTCCAACATTCTACTCTCTGTAAACTTGAGGTCATCCAAAACTCTGCTGCCCATGCCTTAGCTCACACCAAGTCCCGTTCATCTATCACTGACCGACATTGGCTCCCAGTCAAGCAATGTCTTGATTTTAAAATTCTCATCCTCGTTTTCAGATGCCGCCATGGTCTCTCCCCCACCCCACCCCCATATATCTGTAATCTCCTCCAACTCCACAACCCACTGCGATACATGTGCTCCTCTAATTTCAGCCTCTTGTGCAGCCCTGATTTTAATCCCTACACCACTGGCGTCCGGGCTTTCAGCTGCCAAGGCCCAAAGTTCTGGAATATCCTCACTGCACAGTTTTCTTTTTTCATTCTTTCATGCGATGTGGGTGTCACTGACAAGACCAGCATTTGTTTCCCATCCCCAATTGCCCTTGATAACTGAGTGGTTTGCTGGACATTTCAGAAGTCAGTTGAGAGTCAACCACATTGTTGTGGGTCTGGAGTCACATGGAGGCAGACCATATAAGGATGGCAGATTTCCATTGCAAAAGAACATCAATAATCCAGGCTGTTGTTTTTTAACGATGATCAATGATAGTTTCATGGCAGCATTGCTGAGAATAGCTTTCAAATGCAGATTTGTATTAATTAATTGAATTTTATAACTTATTGAAATTTAAATTGCACCAGTTGCCACGGTGGGGTTTGAACCCGTGTCCTCAGGGAATCAGCCTGATCCTCGGTATTACCATTTTGGTAATATTACCACGACGCTACGGTCATCACCTTTCCGTCTCGCTTTCCTCCTTTCAAGTACTCCTTAAAACCTATCTCTTTGTTCAAGCTGTTGGCCATCTGATCTAATATCTCCTGTTGTGTCTCAGTGTCATACTTTGCTTCATAATGATCCTGTGAAGTACTTTGGGATGTTTTATAACATTAAAAGCACTATATAAATATAAGTTGTTGTTGAGGTTTGCCAGGCATGCTTTGTCATCACCATATCCCTCCTGCTGTCTATTTATTATTCCATGTTTTTCAAAGCAATGAATATATTTGTCCTGGGTTATGAAATTTCCCCATCAGTGACATTGAACTGTCTGGTCAGTAAATACAGTGTCTACCCCATCTCTCCTATTTTTCAAATAGGGTGTAACATTTACAACCCTCCAGCCCTCTGTCACAACTCCTATATCCAAGGAGGATTGAATGATTCTGTCCAGTGCCTCCGCTATTCCCACCTTTCCTTCCCTCAGCATCTCTCATACATCCCATCCAGACCAGATAAATGTTGTACTTTATTGTTGTACAAACAGTGCTGGACTGAAAGAGGTTAACTGAACCTGTTTGTTCAGTGACTGGAATTAATGTCAGTCTCCATGGACCCTAAGTGTTTCACTGGAGGGTTTCCATCTTCTATTAATAAGGGACTCCTTTCAATGTATTATCACATAGTGTCAACAGGAGCATCAAACCCGGCAGTAAGAGGGACCAACAACTCCAGACAGAGGGAGAGGATAGATCAGAATCTGAGAACAATAGATTGTAATGTGACAACAATGGACAGGAGTTTCATCTGGCAATTTGACGCTCTTTCCACATATTATGACTGGTACTCATTAGATGATCGTATCTATTTTGCTCTTCAGATTATTCAATATATTTACTATCCCATCCTCGCTATTGTTGGTGTTCCTGGTAAGACTCTTTATCCAGCTATTAATTCTATAAACCGTGTTTAACTGCATTACTGCACCTGACATTTTCTCATCCCTCTTTGCTGTTGTTGTTACTCCTGGTGAGTCTTTGATAAAGGCTGTAAACTCTACGAAGCATTGCTAATTTTGTTACTGGTCGTGTAATTTTCTCTCTTGGTGTTGCTTCTTTTAATGTTCCTGGTAAGACCCTATATAGAGCTAGCAGATCGTTGTTGTGCCTAATCTGCACTTTCTCTTAACGAATTCACAGATGCGGACTGGTGGAAGGTATATCAATGTTTATTCACACATTAAATCATCAGGTACAAGCACTAAATACTTGCACGTTATACTACCCGTCAAGTCACGAGGTGATCAGTCTCAGACTAGCGGCTGCCCTTTTGTTCTCTGAGTCCTTGACACAGGGAACCTTCTTGACTGTTCTTCCCTGGGGTTCTCGTGCCGTCACCAGTTTCAGCCATTGTCTACTGTGAGTCTAATCATATCTCGTGTCCATAGCAACTCTTTTATCTGGTTTGTGCATGGATACTGTCTGGTAGAATCTCTCTCTTGTTTCAGCCTGTTTTTCTGTACTGTCTACAATTCCTTGGCCATCTGTTTGCTGTGCTTCTTTCTATCCAGCCCCCACTATGTTTCAAAACGTTGTGTATTGTTGTGTGACGAGTCCCCTTGTTTCAACTAAGTTCTTATGCGTTTTTACTGAGTCTACGGCCCTCCCCGCCATCCTTTGATCCTGCAGGGCTATGCACAAGGGATCACACTCTCCTGTCTCTTCGGTCGTACACTTGTGCAATTACAATTTAATTGTTAACGCAATATCCTAAGGAGTGTAATGTTAAAGAAAGCACAATTTAAACATCATTGTTACATAATTAATCACTTGTGTGATCATAATACAGTCGCAATTTAATTTGTAGAATACATTTGTCATTCATTAATTCATTTTAAGTATCTACCAATAGTTATACAACTACCCTCGTGTTACATATTTAATTGTCTATCTTTTTATAGAACAAGTTTGAATACTGATTGCCTTTAAGGTAGCTGTCCAACCTGTGTTCATACATCCTCGCACATTCCTTAATCAATTTCTTAAGTTTCTGAATTAAGTATGTCACATATATCACATGATACCCGAAACAACTATCAGGACATGGGAGATAATTCTAAACCAGTGGTGTATCTGCACGTTTGACCCCAAGTTCCATTAGCCCTGCCACCAAGTCGAATCATTTATCTCGTCAATCTCAACTTGTATTATCTTCCACTCCTGTTCCAGATTGTAGTACACGACAGCAATGGATTCTAGTTGCTGCCTCTCTTGAACCCAACGTATGGGCAATGGCTGAATAGTATATTCATATTCCCGGAGGTAATTTATCAAGTCGTCCTTAACACTTTGTGTCACAGTTATCGTTTCTGTCTTTCTTTTATGTATTCTACAAATCCATCTTCTCTACCCTAGTTGGTATTTGTGGGTATAAAAGAAACGTACTGTTCCTCACCAGACAAATCCGGTTATGTCCATACTGGTACTCCTTCATTGTGGTGGTTAAGCAATATCTCCCCTTTGCCTTATCGGCCACATGGGTTAACCCTGATAATGCCTTCCTAGTTTCCTACAGTGGTATTAAATCCACATTTTTATTCTGCTGTTTTATATGTATATATATATATATATAGGGTGAGGACATATGACCACCTGGTTTTCCAGACTAAACTTAGACAAAGTTGTCCCAATTATCTCCTTACCAATTTTCACAACATAGGTCAATATATCATAGTATTTTCTGTAATCCTTTCCCCTTTCCTCGCTCCATCTACTATTCTCTGCAGTAATGGGGCAGATGGAAGAGGTTTGCCATCTGCTGACACAAAACCTCTGGCTTCCCACAGAGGTAGGTACTCGGTCAAACAGTTACACACGGACATACTGTCAGAATTTATATCAATCAGTGGGGGAAACATGTGGTTGTGTCACCACAAAGCGAATGCAGCTCGTTCGGCACGCTGCACAGTTCAACTCGCCAGTAACTGTAAGGCAATGTCTTTGATAAGTTTTCCATTATGATACTGTACATGTAATCCGCTCTCTGCCTGCCTAATCCCATTTTCCACTGTAGAGGAACCATCAACAACAATTTTGATTGCTGGTTTGATTTCTGGTTCCTTGCTTTCTACACGCCGCTCCCCCAACCACCCCCCACCCCGTCCCCCCGCCCCACCCCCACCCCCGCCCAGGTGATTTTGACACAAAATGTCCCTTGAGGGTCTTTGCTGTCAAAACCTTTCACACATGGGGTTCAGCCTGGTAGATTAAATTGTCTGCCAAGCATGTCAATGTCTTCTCCTTTTTTACTGAAATATCTCTAACTTGCAAGCGCAAGGTCCACCGAGCAATACGATTCTGACTAACATTACCAACCTTCAGTCCTCCATCTAGTAACAACTGGAGGGACGTGTGTTCAGTTAGGATAGTAACTGGGCTGAGGCTGACAATATAACATTACCGTCCTTCAGTCGTCCATCCAGTAACAACTGGAAGGGTATGCATTCAGTTAGGATAGTAACGGGGCTGAGGCTGACAATATAACATTACCAACCTTCAGTCATCCATCTAGTAACAACTGGAGGGACGTGTGTTCAGTTAGGATAGTAACAGGGCTGAGGCTGACAATATAACATTACCGTCCTTCAGTCGTCCATCCAGTAACAACTGGAAGGGTGTGCATTCAGTTAGGATAGTAACGGGGCTGAGGCTGACGATATAAGTACAATTTTGAATCACCCAGAAGACGGCCAGCAAATGTTTTTTCACACACTGTGAAGGCCCTTTCTACTGACGTTAACAACTGAGATGTGTACGCCGCTGGGCAGAATGAGCCATGTTTCTTTTCCTGCAGCAATACCAAAGATAAGGTGGTATCTGTGGAAGCGACATAGAGAGAAAAGGGTAGGGGTGGGTCTGGCACCTGTAACACCTGAACTATGGCCAGCACCTGTTTTAATTCCGTAACCGCTGACTTACGCTGACACCAGGAATCAATATGGTTCCTGCAATAACCAACGCAACCCAAAATTGACCTCAGACCCTTAATATCTCGTGGTAGGTGGAGTTTGAGGAATGTCTGTACTCGTATCTGCTCTATCTCATGCTTTCTCTGTGTTATCACCATTCCCAAAGAGGAAATCTTTTCTTTCATTAGCTGTGCCTTTTTAGGTGTAACTTTCACTCTGACCTTCCAGAGGAGATGAAGGAACTCCTCCAGTAGCTCTAGCTGCTCCTCCTTACTCTCCGTTTGGAGCAGTAGCTCATCCGCATATTGTATCAAACATTCTGATCGGGAGAAAGGACTCTGCCTGTCCCCTGTGCCAACCACTGGTGGAATGTTGATGGACTATCATGTAATCCATGGGGGAGACACATCCAGGTGTACAGTTGTCCGGGAATGTAAACACAAATTTATATTGACACTCTCATGCCAGCGAGAGTCCGGATAAAACTCCATTTGCCATTTCTCCGTCCAAGTCTCCAACCGAAATATATCCTGCTGTATCCAGCTACATTTTCCTCCAAATCATTTATATATACTACAAACAGCAAAGGTCCCAGCACTGATCCCTGCGGAACACCACTAGTCACAGCCCTCCATTCAGAAAAGCGCCCTTCCACTGATACCCTCTGTCTTCTATGACCGAGCCAGTTCTGTATCCATCTTGCCAGCTCACCTCTGATCCTGTGTGACTTCACCTTTTGTATCAGTCTGCCATGAGGGACCTTGTCAAAGGCTTTACAGAAGTCCATATAGATAACATTCATTGCCCTTCCTTCATCAATCATCTTCGTCACTTCCTCAAAAAATTCAATCAAGTTAGTGAGACAAGACCTCTCCTTCACAAAACCATGCTGCCTCTCGCCACTAATAAGTTCATTTGTTTCCAATTGGGAGTAAATCCTGTCCCGAAGAATCCTCTCTAATAATTTCCCTACCACTGACGTAAGGCTCACCAGCCTATAATTTCCTGGATTATCTTTGCTACCCTTCTTAAACAAAGGAACAACATTGGCTATTCTCCAGTCCTCTGGAACCTCACCTGCAGTCAATGAGGATGCAAAGATTTCTGTCAAGGCCCCAGCAATTTCTTCCCCTGCCTGCCTCAGTATTCTGCGTTAGATCCCATCAGGCCCTCGGGACTAATCTAGCTTAATGCTTTGCAATACGCCCGACACCTCCTCCTTGTTGATAACGACCTGACCGAGACGATCTGCACTCCCTTCTCTGGAGACATGATCCACCAAGTCCTTCTCTTTGGTGAATACTGATGTAAAGTTGCCATTTAGTACCTCACCCATTTCCTCTGGCTGCACACATAGATTCCATCCTCTGTCCCACCCTTTCCCTGGTTACCCTCTTGCTCTTTATATACGTATAAAAAGCCTTGGGATTCTCCTTAATCCTGCCTGCCAATGACTTTTCATAACCGCTTTTAGCCATCCTGAATCTTTGCTTAAGTTCCTTCCTCCTTTCTTTATATTCCTCAAGGGCTTCGTCCATTCCCAGTCTTATAGCCCTGACGAATGCTTCCTTTTCCTTTTTTGACTATGCTCACACTATCCTTCCTTATCCAAAGTTCTCGAATTTTGCCAAACGTATCCTTCTTCCTCACAGGAACATGCCGGTCCTGGATACTAATCAACTGACGTTTGGAAGACTCCCACATGTCAGATGTTGATTTACCCTCAAACAGCCGCCCCCAATCTCAATTTTTCAGTTCCTGCCTAATATTGTTATAATATTTCATTCGTGGAAGCTTCCAACATTCACACATTTGAATCATAAGCCACAGTAACTTGATTTTACTCATTTGAAATTTCACTAAATCATTTTCTTTTTATATCACTCTGCAATAAACTTCGTCATGGAGCCCTCTGACCCCGCCCCCCCCCCCCCCGTAAATAATGATTCATACATAAGGCCAGGGTTGCGGGGGGTCTAAGTCTCGATTGGGGGTTCGGGGGATGGTCATCCCAAGGACTGTAACCATCATCATGGTACTTAGTGGCCTTATCTGTCAAGTCGGCCTGATTAAAGCCGTCATTGTCATCATCATCCTTCGCTGCAAACGCGCATATTATATCTCATTGCGCTGAGAATTAAGACTGTTATTTACTTATCTCCTGCTGACAGTTGGTATGATCCGCTGACTGGTACAGCCACTCCTTCTGTGAACAGACCAGAACCATCAATGCGGTCTGAAAGTCAGAGCATTTCTGTTCCACTCTTGTGAGCTGTTCCTTCACTCTCTCCGCTTCCCTCTCAGTCTGACCGAGACAGTATTCAACCTATTCAGCTGGAGTCTGGAATTGGCTTAAGACAGACCCCTGGCCCGTGCACTATTTAACTGCAAAACCTATCCACGAGGGCCACTTGCCCTTCAATTATTTTCGGAATCCCAACTCCCAATCTGGCTTGACCATAATTACTCAACCGTTCAGCAATCCATTGAATTCTTAAATTAGTTCGAACTTACCAAGACTATTTAAAAGAGCCATAAATAGTATTGCAACCCAGTCCCATCTGGGATCGCCAATCATGTTGTGCATAATCTGCACTTACTCTTAAAGAATTCACAAAAGCGGACTGGCAGAAGTATATAAATGTTTTAGTCACACAGTAAATCATCAAAGTACAAGCTCTCCCTACTTGCACGTTATATTACCTATCAGGACACAAGGTGACCAGTCTCAAACTTGCGGTTGCTCTTCTGATCCCTGAGTCCTAAACTCAGGGTGTCTTCTCGAGTGTTCTTACCCGGGGTTCTAGTGCCGTTCCCAGTTTCAGTCAGGGGTTAACTCTTGTTTCCAAGACCCTTCCCTCTTAATTACTCATAGGGTTCTGGTGTAATGACATAATGACAATTCCATATTGGGTTCAGTAAGAGACTGGTCAGCACTTTCATTTCTCACACTCTCCCATTGTCTACTGTGAGTCTAATCATATCTCGTGTCCACAGCAACTCCTTTATCTGGTGTGTGCAAGGCACTCTCTGGAAGCATCTCATTCTGTTTCAGTCTGTTTTCTGGACTGTTTGAAATTTTCTGTGTCATTTGTGTGCTCTTTCTCCTTTCACCAAGCCCCCCTAAGTTTGAAAACACTGTGTATTGTTGTCTGACTAGCCCTGTGTCTCAACTAAGTTCTTATGTGCTTTTACTGGGTATACAGTTTCATCGTCAATAAGTCACTAAAGACAAACAAGCAGGTTCAGCAAGCAATAAGAGGGCTAATGGTATGTCCGCCTTTATTGCAAGAATATTTGAGTACAGAAGTAGTGAAGGCTTTCTTCAATTGTACAGAACCTTGGTTAGACCTCACCTGGAGTACTGTGTGCAGTTTTGGTCCCTTTACCCCAGGAAGGATATTATTGCCAGAGAGGGAATGCATGTAAGGTTCACCAGACTTGTTCCTGGGATGGAAGGACTGTCCTATGAAGAGTGATTGGGCAAACTGGGCGTGTAGTCTCTAGAGTTTCGAAGAATGAGAGGGGATCTCTTTGAAACCTACAAACTATTTAAAGGAATAGACAGGGTAGATGCAGCTAATATGTTCCCCAAGGTTGGGGAGACTAGAATCAGCAGACACACTTTCAAAATAAGACGGAAGCCACTTGGGACTGAGCTGAGGAGACATTTCTTTACTCAGACGACTGTGAACTTTCGGAATTCTCTGCTCCAGAGAGTTGTGGAAGCTCAGTGATTGAGTCTGCTTAAAGTAGAGATTGACAGATTTCTAAGTACCACTGACAGAGAGGGATATGGGGATAATGTGGGAAAAAGGCATTGAAGTGGATGATCAGCCACTATCATATTGAATGGCAGAGCAGGCCTGATGGGCTGAATGGCCTACTTCTGCTCCTATGTTCCTAAGCTGCTTAACTCATTCAGACTCGAGGCAGTTTAGTCAGGCTACTTTCGGAGCGTTTGGAATTTTTGCTGGAACACCTCTGGTACTATCTCATATGCGCCCAGGATAGAGTTTTTAGTTATCTCGTAATCTGATGAATTTTCATCTGGCAACAATGAATAAACCTCATGGGCTTTTCCTGTTATTTTGCTTTGTGAAAACAGTATCCAGTTCTCTGCCAGCCATTTCAGCTGCTTTGCAAGCTTTTCAAAAGTGATGAAAAATTCTGCCACATCCTCCTCATTCAACTTTAGAATGAACTGGGTGAACTTTAAGAGCTCAGCACATGGTCCTGATCTCGGGGCTGCTCCCACACTGGCTGTGTCTTCACTACGTGTACTGGGTCTTCCTCGAGTTGTTTGAGCCACCTTAACTCCCTTTCTTCCTTCTCCTTCTGGAACACTCTTATTTTTTCCCTTTCTTGACACTCACTCTGCTCTTTCTCTCTCTCTCTGGAATTCTAATTCTAGTCTCTTCTGTTCTAGTTTTAACTTAGCTAACATTACTTTATATGTTAGTGATTCTTATCCTGTTTGAGTTTTCAGCTTCAAGTGAAACATGGTTGGCCACAAGTCATAGGATTTCGGTTTTCCTAGCTTTTGGATAGAGAGTAATCCCTCACTGTCCAGCTCCATGACTCAACTTTTCAACAGAGAGGCCTTTTAACCTGTCCCGAGTTACTTCACTCGGTATGTAACACCTTCATTGCCAATGTAACTCGTTATTCAAAAATGGAGGTAGACAGAAACTGCAGGCCAGTTAGCTTCACATCTCTCTTGCGGGAAATGTGAGACGTTATTATTAAAGACGTAATCGCAGACAGTTAGAAAAAAAATCAAAGTAATCAGGCAGAGTCAGCATGGTCTTCTGAAAGGGAAATCATGTTTAATCAATTTGTTGGAGTTCTTTGAAGACGTAACATGTGCTCTGGAGAAAGGGGAACCAGTGGATGTACTGTACTTAGATTTCCAGAAAGCATTTGATAAGGTGCCAGATCAAAGGTTAGTGTGGAAAATAAAAGCTTATAGTGTAGGGGGTCACATACTGGAATTGATAGAGGATTGGCTAGCTAACAGGAAACAAAGTAGGCAAAAATGGGTCATTTTCTGGTTGGCAAGATGTAACGAGTGGTGTGCCACAGGGATCTGTGCTGCGGCCTCAAATTTTTACAATTTATATAACTGATTTGGATGAAGGGACTGCAGGTATGGTTGCTACATTTGCTGATGACACAATGATAGATAAGGAAATAAGTTGTGAAGAGGACATAAGGAGGCTACAAAGGAATATAGATAGGTTAAGTGGGTGGCCAAAGACCTGGCAAATGGAGTACAATGTGGGAAAGTGGGAAATTGTCCATTTTGACAGAAAGAGTAAAAAAGAAGCATATTATCTAAATGGTGAGAGATTGCAGAGCTCTGAGATGCAGAGGGATCTGGGTATCCTAGTGCACGAATCGCACAAGGCTAGTATGCAGGTACAACAATTCATTCGGAAAGCTAATGGAATGTTGTTTATTGTGAGGGGAACTGAATACAAAAGTAGGGAGATTTTGCTTCAGCTATACAGGGCATTGGTGAGATCACATCTGGAGGACTGTGCACAATATTGGTCACCTTATGTAAGGAAGGATGCAAATGCATTGGAATCTGTTCAGGAAAGGATTACTAGACTAATACCTGAAATGGGTGGATTGTCTTGTGACAAAAGAATGGGCAGGCTAGGCTTGTATCCGCTGCAGTATAGAAGAGTATGAGGTGACGTGATTGAAACATATATGATCCTGAGGGATCTTGACAGGGTGGATGCGGAAAGGATGTTTCCTCTTGTGAGAGAATCTAGAATTCGGGGTTACTATTTAACAGTAAGGGGTCGCCCTTTTAAAACAGGAAAGAGGAGAATTGGTTTCTCTCAGAGGGTCGTGGGTCTTTGGAACTCTCTTCCTCAAAAGGAAGTGGAAGCAGGGTCTTTCAATATTTTTTAAGGCAGAGGTAGATAGATTCTTGATAAGAAAGGGGTATCAGGGGTAGGTGGGAATGTGGATATTGGGGGTAGGTGGGAATGTGGAGTCGAGTTTGCAGTCAGATTATCCCTGATCTTATTGAATGGCAGAGAAGGCTCGAGGGGCCGAGTGGCCTACTCCTACTCTTAATTCCTATGTTCATATGTTCGTGTGCTCTGGCTTCAGAAGGTACTGGCTTCGAATGTGGCCATTTGAGTGTTATAGCAGTGAAAACCACATTAAAATCTGCAATGAAATGATTTCTTTTTCTCAGAGTGAATTGTTTTTACCACTTCTCTGGCCACAGAAGAGGTGCCAGAGGACTGGCGAATAGTGAATAGGTTACCATTATTCAAGAAGCAGGGATAAATCATGTAATTACAGGCCAGTGAGTCTAACATCATTGGTAGGGAAACTATTCGAGAAAAAACCTGACAGACAGGATTAATCTCCACATGAAGAGCCAGGGATTAATCAGGGATAGTCAGTCTTTGTCAGAGGGAGATCATATCTCAAAATTTGACTGAATCATTCAAGCAGGTGACTCGATGTGTAGATGATGATTTTTGATAAGGTCCCGCATGGGACTAGGGTTAAGAAGTACTTAAGAAGTCCCAGAGTACTTAAGGAAGTGGCCCTAGAAATAGTGGATGCATTGGTGGTCATCTTTCAAGATTCTATAGACTCTGAAGCAGTTCCTACAGATTGGAGGATAGATAATGTAACCCCACTATTTTAAAAAGGGAGGTAGAGAAAAAACATGGAATTATATACCAGGCAGCCTGACGTTGGTAGTGGGGAAAATTCGATAGCACATTCTCAAAGGTTTTATAGTAGAGCACTTTCAGAACAGTGGTAGAATCGGACAGAGGCAACACGGATTTACGAAAGGAAAATCATGCTTGACATATTTACTAGAATTCTTCCAGGATGTAACTAGTAGAGTTGATGAGAGGGAGCCAGTGGATGTGGTTTATTTGGACATTCGGAAGGCTTTCGAGAAAGTCCCACATAAGAGTGTAGCGTGTAAAATTAAAGCACATGGGATTGGAGGTAGTGTATTGCGATGGATACAAAATTGGTTGTCAGACAGGAAACAAAGTGCAGGAATAAACGGGTCTCTTTCTGAATGACAGGCAGTGACGAGTTGGGTACCGCAGGGATTGGTGCTGGGAACCCAGTTATTCACAATATATATTGGTGATTTAGATGAGGGAACTAAATGTAAAATGTACAAATGTGCATATGACACACAACTGAGTGGGAGGATGAGTTGTGAGGGGGATGCAGTGTGGCTTCAGGGTGATTTGGAAAAGTTGAGTGAGTGGGCAAATGCATCTCAGATGCAGTATAATATGGATAAATGTGAGGTTATCCACTTCGGCAGCAAAAACAGGAAGGCAGATTATTATCTGAACGGCTATAAACTGAGAGAGGGGAATATGGAACGAGAGCTGGGTGTTCCCGTACATCAGTCGTTGAAGGGTAGCATTTAGGTGCAACAGGCTGTAAAAAAGGCAAATGGTATGTTGGCCTTCATAGCGAGAGGATTCGAGTACAGAAGCAGGGATGCATTACGGCAATTGTACAGGGCCTCGGTGAACAAAGAACTAAGAACAAAGAAAATTACAGCACAGGAACAGGCCCTTCGGCCCTCCAAGCCTGCGCCGATCCAGATCCTCTATCTAAACATGTCGCCTATTTTCTAAGGGTCTGTATCTCTTTGCTTCCTGCCCATTCATGTATCTGTCTAGATACATCTTAAAAGACGCTATCGTGCCCGCGTCTGCCACCTCCGCTGGCAACGCATTCCAGGCACCCACAACCCTCTGCATAAAGAACTTTCCATGCATATCCCCCCCTAAACTTTTCCCCTCTCACTTTGAACTCGTGACCCCGAGTAATTGAATCCCCCACTCTTTGAAAAAACTTCTTGCTATCCACCCTGTCTATACCTCTCATGATTTTGTACACCTCAATCAGGTCCCCCCTCAACCTCCGTCTTTCTAATGAAAATTATCTTAATCTACTCAACCCCTCTTCATCGCTAGCGCCCTCCATACCAGGCAACATCCTGGTGAACCTCCTCTGCACCCTCTCCAAAGCATCTACATCCTTTAGGTAATGTGGCGACCATAACTGCACTCATTATTCCAAATGTGGCCGAACCAAAGTCCTATACAACTGTAACATGACCTGCCAACTCTTGTACTCAATACCCCGTCCAATGAAGGAAAGCATGCCGTATGCCTTCTTGACCACTCGATTGACCTGCGTTGCCACCTTCAGGGAACAATGGACCTGAACACCCAAATCTCTCTGTACATCAATTTTGCCCAGGACTTTTCCATTTACTGTATAGTTCACTCTTGAATTGGATCTTCCAAAATGCATCACCTCGCATTTGCCCTCATTGAACTCCACCTGCCATTTCTCTGCCCAACTCTCCAATCTATCTATATTCTGCTGTATTCTCTGACAGACCCCTTCACTATCTGCTACTCCACCAATCTTAGAGTCGTCTGAAAACTTGCTAATCAGACCACCTATACTTTCCTCCAAATCATTTATGTACATCACAAACAACAGTGGTCCCAGCACGGATCCCTGTGGAAAACCAATCGTCACACGTCTCCATTTAGAGAAACTCCCTTCCACTGCTACTCTCTGTCTCCTGTTGCCCTGCCAGTTCTTTATCCATCTAGCTAGTACACCTTGGACCCCATGCGCCTCATCAACCCTTCCCTCATCAATCAACTTCATCAGTTCCTCAAAGAATTCTATTAAGTTGGTAAGACATGACCTTCCCTGCACAAATCCATGTTGCCTATCACTGATAAGCCCATTTTCTTCCAAATGGGAATAGATCCTGTCCCTCAGTATCTTCTCCAGCAGCTTCCCTACCACTGACGTCAGGCTCACCGGTCTATGATTACCTGGATTATCCCTGCTACCCTTCTTAAACAAGGGGACAACATTAGCAATTCTCCAGTCCTCCGGGACCTCACCCGTGTTTGAGGATGCTGCAAAGATATCTGTTAAGGCCCCAACTATTTCCTTTCTTGCTTCCCTCAGTAACATGGGGTAGATCCCATTCGGACCTGGGGACTTGTCCACCTTAATGCCTTTTAGAATACCCAACACTTCATCCCTCCTTCTGCCGACTTCACCTAGAGTAATCAAACATCTGTCCCTAACCTCAACATCCGTCATGTCCCTCTCCTCGGTGAATACCGATGCAAAGTACTCATTTAGAATCTCACCCATTTTCTCTGACTCCACGCATAACTTTCCTCCTTTGTCTTTGAGTAGCCCAATCCTTTCTCTAGTTACCCTCTTGCTCCTTATATATGAATAAAAGGCTTTGGGATTTTCCTTAACCCCGTTTGCTAAAGATATTTCATGACCCATTTTAGCCCTCTTAATTCTGCGTTTCAGATTAGTCCTACATTCCCGATATTCTTTCAAAGCTTCGTCTTTCTTCAGCCTCCTAGACCTTATGTATGCTTCCTTTTTCCTCTTAGCTGGTCTCACAATTTCACCTGTCATCCATGGTTCCCTAATCTTGCCATTTCTATCCCTCATTTTCACAGGAACATGTCTCTCCTGCACGCTAATCAGCCTCTCTTTAAAAGCCTCCCACATATCAAATGTGGATTTACATTCAAACAGCTGCTCCCAATCTACATTCCCCAGCTCCTGCCGAATTTTGGTATAGTTGGCCTTCCCCCAATTTAGCACTCTTCCTTTAGGACCACTCTCGTCTTTGTCCATGAGTATTCCAGGTGAGGCCATATCTGGAATATTGTGTGAAATTTTGTTCTCCTTCTCTGAGGAAGGATGTTCTTGCTATAGAGGGAGTGCAGCGAAGGTTTACCAGACTGATCCCTGGGATGGTGGGACTGAGGTATGAGAAGAGATTGAGGATTAGGATTTAACAAGACTTCAGAAGAGTGAGGGGGAATCTCATTGAAACCTATAAAATTCTGAAAGGAATTGACAGGGTAGATGCAGGACTGATTCTCCCGATGGTGGGGGAGTCCAGAACCAGGGGTCATAGACTAAGGATAAGGGTTTAACCTTTCAGGACTGAGATGACGAGTAATTTCATCACCCTGAGAATGGTGAGCCAGTGGAATTCGCTGCCACAGAAAGCGGTTGAGGCCAAGACATTGTATATTTTCAAAAATGAGTCAGATATACTTTTGGGTTAAAACGGATCAAAGGATATGGAGGGGGGAGCGGGGGAGCGGGAACAGGTTACTGAGTTGGATGATCAGCCATGATCTTAATGAATGGCGGAGCAGGCTTGAAGGGCCGAATTGCCTGTTCCTGCTCCTATTTTCTATGTTTCTAAGGTAGGAGCCCATGGGATCCAGCTCAATTTGGCAAATTGGATCCAAAATTGGCTTACTAGCATGAGGCAGAGGGTGATGGTCGAGGGTTGTTTTTGTGATTGGAAGCCTGTGACCAGTGGTGTAACACAGGGATCGGTGCTGGGACCATTGCTGTTTGTAGTGTACATCTATAATTTAGACGTGAATATAGAAGGTATGATCAGTAAGTTCACAGATGGTGCAAAAATTGGTGGTGTCATAAATAGTGAGGAGGAAAGCCTTAGATTACAGGACGATATAGATGGGCTGGTAAGATGGGCAGAGCAGCGACAAATGGAATTTAATCCTAACAAATGTGACGTGATGCATGTTAGGAGGACTACCAAAGCAAGGGAATGTACAATGGATGGTCGCACGCTGAGAAGTACAGAATGTCAGAGGGATATTTGTGGACTTGTCCATAGATCGCCGAAGGCAGCAGCACAAGTGGTTTGGAAGGCATATAAGATGCTTGCCTTTATTAGCTGAGGCATCGAATATAAGAGTGGGGAAGTTATGATGGAGCTGTACAAAACGCAAGTTTGGCCACAGCTGGAGTACTGTGTATAGTTCTGGGCACCACGCGATAAGAAGGATGTGATTGCACTGGAGAGGGTGCAAAGGAGATTCACCAGGATGTTGCATGGGCTGGAGTATTTCTGCTATGAAGAGAGACTGGATAAACTCGGGTTGTTTTCCTTAGAGAAGGCTGAGGGAGGGGGGGGGCATGATTGAGGTACACAAAATTATGAGGGACATTGATAGGGTAGATAGGAAGAAACGTATTCCCCATAGCGGCGGTGTCAGTAACCCAGAGAGTTGATTTAAAGTAAGGGGCACGAGGTTTAGAGGGGATTTGAGGAAAAGGAAATCACCCAGAGGGTGGTTGGAATCTGGAATACACTGTCGGAAGGGGTGGTAGATGCAGGAACACTCACAACATTGAAGATGTATTTAGATGAGCACATAAAACGCCATAGATTACAATGTTATGGGCGAAGTGATGGAAAATGGGATCAGAATGGATAGGCTTGATAGCCGACACAAATACAGTGGGCCAAAGGGACTGTTTCTGTGCTGTTTAACTCGGTGACTCTGACACTTCCAATTGCTCGTTTGTCATTGGGTTACGATCTCTAGAACCTCCACATTTCTGTTACAGCCATTTGAGACTTATATCCACCGAAATTTACAAATGACAGAGACGAATTGATTGAAACATATATGATCCTGAGGGGTCTTGACAGGTTGGATGTGGAAAGGATGTTTCCCGTTCTGGGAGAATCTAGAATTAAAGGTCACTATTTAAAATTAATGGGTCGCCCATTTAAAATAGAGTTGAGGAGAATATTTTATCTCTGAGGAGTCGTGAGTCTTTGGAAATCTCTTCCTCAAAAGGCAGTGAAAGCAGAGTCTTTAAATATTTGTAAGGCAGAGGTAGATAGATTCTTGATAAGCAAGGGATTGAATGGTTATCGCGGATAGGTGGGAATGTGGAGTCGCGGTTCCAATCAGATTAGTCATGATCTTATTGAATGTCCGAGTGTTCTACTCCTGCTCCGAATTCGTATGTTCATATAATCGTATACTCTGGCATCAGAAGGTACTGTCTTCGAATGTGGACATTTTTGTTGTCTAGCAGTGAAAACCACAATAAAATCTGCATTGAAATTTTAAATTTTTATTCTCAGGATCAATTATTTTTACCACTACTAATTTCTCGTTTGTCATTGCGTTACAATCCCTGGAACCTCCACATTTCTGATATAGCCAGGTGAGGAGTGGTCACAGGCTGTCTTCTTGTCCTATCTTTTATTTGATCACAACTAGGTTTATTCCATTTTAGCAGTGGACATGCTGACCACCTCAGTGCGTTTTTTACCTTTTACCATTATTGTGATCGTGAAAGAACCAATCAGACAGGTTTTCTCGTGTTGAACCAAGAGGTGAGTTTATTACACTTAACAATCTAAACTGGATCTGAATAAATTCGTAAAAATATACGCTCCACATTCACGCACCCATTCGCACGAAAATCTCACACAAATAAATTACAGAGTGAGAAATAAATTTGTTTTGGATAGAGTCCAGAATAAATAAATAAAAGTTCTGTGAGGTTGGATCATTCTGTGTCCTGTATTTTTCCCACCCTTAGTTATGAGTTTCATATCATCTGCAAGAGTTGAAATTGTTTTATTTTTACATAAACGTCTCTTTCATTTATATATCTATTGATTTGTCAGGAGCTGCACTGTTTCCAAAATGCGACCTCTGAGAAACAGCCCTTTATACTCCGCTCCCCCAGTCTGAACAGTGTCTGTTCACCACTTCTCTCTGCTTTCTGTCCCTGAGTCAGTGTCATATCCACACTATCACTGTCACATTAATCCATATGTTCCACTTTTCATAACAAGTCTATGAAATGTCATTTGATCACAAGCCTTTTGAAAGTTCACATACATAACACGAAATACACTATCCTCATCAACACTCACAGTTAAGTCATCAATGAACTTGATCAAGATGATCAGACGCGATTTTGCATTCACCTATGGTGCTGGTTGTCATTTATTATCCCATGTTATCCAAGAAAGATATATTTTTGTACTCGGTTACGGCCTCTGGAAATTTCCAACCATCGACTTTAGAGGGACTGGTCAGAGGTTACTGGGTTGATCTAATGTCTCCTTTTGTAAACAGGGTGTAACATTTACAACACTCCAGTCCTTTGATAACACTTTCATATCCAAGGAGGATTGGAAGCTTCTGGCCATTGTCTCTGATCTTTCTACCATTCCTTCCCTCAACAACCCTCATATATCCCATGTAGACCGGGTCCAGTTTATTGTGGTACTAAAACGCATTGTTTTGTGAAGGGGAGGTCGTGTCTTACTAATTTGTTTGAGTTTTTTGAGGAAGTGATGAAGATGATTGATGAAGGAAGGGCAGTGGATGTTGTATATATGGACTTTAGTAAAGCCTTTGACAAGGTCCCGCATGGCAGACTGGTACACAAGGTGAAGTCACACGGGATCAAAGGTGAGCTGGCAAGATGGATATAGAACTGGCTCGGTCATAGAAGACAGAGGGTATCAGTGGATGGGTGTTTTTCTGAATGGAGGAATGTGACTAGTGGTGCTCCGCAGGGATCAGTGCAGGGACCTTTTCTGTTTGTAGTATATGTAAATGATTTGGAGGAAAATGCAGCTGGTCTGATTAGTAAGTTTGCGGATGACAAAAAGTTTGGAGGAGTTGGGGATAATGATGAGGATTGTCAGAGGATACAGCAGGATATAGATCGGTTGGAGACTTGGGCGAAGAAATGGTACATGGAGTTCAATCCAGACAAATGTGAGGTCATGCATTTTGGAAGGTCTAATGCAAGTGGGAGGTATACAGCGAATGGCAGTACCCTTAGGAGGTTTGTCAGGCAGAGAGATCTACGGGTACAGGTCCACAGGTCACTGAAAGTGGCAACGCAGGTGGATAAGATAGTCAAACAGGCATACAGCATGCTTGCCTTCATCGGTCGGGGCATAGAGTATAAAAATTGGCAAGTCATGTTTCAGCTGTACAGAACTTTAATTAGGCCACACTTAGAATATTGTGTGCAATTCTGGTCGCCACGCTATCAGAACGACGTGAAGGCCTTGGAGAGGGTACAGAGGAGGTTTACCAGGATGTTGCCCGGTGTGGAGGGCATGAGCTATGAGGAGGGGTTGGAAAAACGTGGATTGCTTTCACTGGAACGACGGAGGTGGAGGGGCAACATGATAGAGGTTTACAAAGTTATGAGCGGCATGGAGAGAGTAGATAGTCAGAAGCGTTTCCCCGGGGTGGAAGTGTCAGTTACTAGGGGACATAGGTTTAAGGTACGAGGGGAAAAGTTTAGAGGGGATGTGCGAGGCACGTTTTTTATATAGAGGGTGGTGAGTGCCTGGAACTTGCTGCCAGGGGAGGCAGTGGAAGCAGATACGATAGTGACGTATAAGAGACACCTTGACAAATGCATGAATAGGAAGGGAATAGAGGGATAAGGGCCCAGAAGTGCAGAAGGTGTTAGTTTAGGCAGGCATCAAGATCGGCGCAGGCCTGGCAGGCCGGATGTTCTGTTCCTGTGCTGTACTGTTCTTTATTCTTAGTTCTTTGTTCTTTGTCTTTGCAGCTTGGTCTGTACATGTCCATTGACCGCCTGTATTAGTCACTTTCAGCTGAACATGCATTCAGCAGCACGAGGAACACCCTCTCGTGTTATTTAAAAGGACCAAGGAATCCAACTGACAGGTGAGGGGCTTTTGACTTACATCTGCGATTATAAAGTTAGTGGAGGTGCTGTGGATGTTTTTTCTGGAGGTTGTGTTGTGAGATGCTGCAGACATTTAGGAAGGAAAGAGGATTTGGTGGTCCAACTCTAAACGAGGTATGGGGACTGTAGTTACAGTGTCTCTGGGTCTCTAACGTGTCCAACAAATGGAGCAGAGGTTGCTGAGAGGAGATGCTCTGTAAAGAGGGAGGAGGAGGGGGCTCTGCCCTAACCACCCCGGGTTTTCCAAGAGCACTGTTTCCACCTATACCTAACCCAGGAGCAGTGTGTGAGGTGTCTCTGATTCAATAAGGAGGTGGTCACAGAGCTGTGTCACCTCCTGTAACATGACCTAAAGCCTCACACCAGGGTGAGGACGGAGCTGTCAGCGACGGTTAAGTTCACAGTTGCATCGAACTTCTATGGATCTGGATCTTTCCAGGCAGGAACGGGTGACGTCTCCATTATCTCTCTTTAGGTTGTCCATTGGTGTATCTATTGTGTGACAGAGGCCGGGTGAGGTGAATTATACTGTCTGCTCCCTCAGCAGAGAGAAGTAGGATGAGAGATCCCGTGGCTTTGTCAGGACAGCGGGATTCCTGATGGTGTAAGTGGCTCTGCGGGGCCCCCATATCAACGGGTAGAGGTACAGGAACTGGAAGAACTCTCTTTCCATTAATGTACAGTTGGTGTGTGAGCATGGCCATTACATCATGTTGGTGTATGTCCACTATCCTGGCAGCAGCCACCATACCTTCATTCTGAAGTAGTCAGCCATTCCCAACGTCTTCAGGCCTTCAAGGAGAATCAGAATGTGGCTCCTCAGAGACAATTTGTCCCCCCCCCCGCCCCCATATATGGCTCAAGATTCCACACCCCAAACCCCACTTTCCACTGCCAGCCAGCAAGAACATGGTGGAACAGATCCACGGTGTGATGAAGCAATGTTTCCGATGTCTGAACCGCTCGGACAGAGCCCTCCAGTACTCACTGGAGCAGGTGTCCAAGTTCATGGTGTTCTGCTGCACCCTTCATATCATCACCATCATGAGGACACTGGGATTGTCACCAGGAATCCGGAGGTTACCTCAGGAAGAAGAGGAGGAGGAGGCAGGGAGGTTATTTCCTGGATGCCTTCCAGCCAGTCTTGCCTTGTGCTTCTATACATTGCTACCCCAGTGGTTGCAGCATTTGTTATTCATTCATGTGATGTGGGCGTCGCTGCCTCGGCCAGTATTTGTTGCCCATCCCTAGTTACCCTTGAGAAGGTGGTGGTGAGCTGCCTTCTGAACCGCTGCAGTCCATGTGGGGTAGGTACACCCACAGTGCTGTTAGGAAGGGAGTTCCAGGAATTTGACCCAGTGACAGTGAAGGAACGGCTATATAGTTCCAAGTCAGGATGGTGTGCGACCTGGAGGTGGTGGTGCAGCATTTGCTGCACTTGTCCTTCCAGGTGCTAGAGGTCGCGGATTTGGAAGGTGCTGTCTAAGGAGGCTTGATGAGTTGTTGCTGGACATAGTGTAGGTTGTAAACACTGATGTCACTTTGACTGGTGCTGGATTCATGGAGTCATTTATGGTACAGATTGAGACCATGTTCTCTCTCTGCAGAGTAATCCAGTCAGTCCCATTCCCCCATTCAATTCCCGTGTTTCAGCAAGTTTCTTTCCTTCAACTGTCCATCCGGTTTCTTCTGGAAATCATTGTTCGTCTCCACTTCCACCACCATTGTGGGTAGCGAGTTCCAGCTCATTACCACTCGCTGTGTAAAATAAAAAAGTTCTTCCTCATATTCTCCTTGAATTTCTTGCCAGAACGTTCAATCTATGTCCCTAGTTCTTGTACTATTAGTTAATAGGGACAGTTTTCCTTGTCTAACTTATCTAAGCCTGTCATAATCTCATAAACCTCGATAAAATATCCATTCAATCTCTTTTGTTCGAAGGCAAACAAAGGCACATTTTCAAAACTTACCTTGTAACTAACCTCCGCTCCCCCATTCTGGTAAACCTCCTCTGTACCCTCTCAAAAACACTCACACCCTTCCCCACGTGTGGTGACCAGAACTGGACAGTATATTCCAGTTGGAGCCTAACCAATTTTCTATAAATGTTAAGCATAACATCCCTGCTTTTGTCCTCAATGCCTCTGTTTTAAACCCAAATCCCATATGCTTTGCTGACCATTCTCAATAAGTCCTGTTATCTTCACTGATCAATCCACCGGCAGGTTTCTCTGCTCCTGCACACTCTTTAGAACTGTGCTATTAGTCTATGTAACGTCTCACTATTCCTACTGCCAAAATGCATCACCTCAAACTCCTCTCTATTAAATTCCATCTGCCAGTAGTCTGCCCAGTCCGCTTGCCTGTCTGTGTCCTGTTGCAGGTGCTTCATATCATCCTGATTCTTTGCCCCTCCTCCAAATTTTGTATCATCGAAAAATTTCGGGACTCCACTCATGGGACAATGGCCGTCCTGCTTTCCATCCCACCACAATTCGTCACCCCAAACCTTATGATCTTTTTTTTATCCTTCCATGAATTTGTGTGTCACTGTCAAGAATAGCATTTGCTGCCCATCTCGATTTGCCTTTGAACTGAGTGGCTTGCTAGGCCATTTCAGAGGGCAGTTAAAAGTCAACCACATTGCTGTGGGTCTGGAGTCACATGTCCGCCAGACCAGGTAAGGACAGCAGATTTCCTTCCCGAAAGGACATTCGTGAAGCAGATGGTTTCATACTTTCCAATGATAACCCAAAAGTGCCAGCTTCCCAGTCACAGCAGCTCCAGGAGACAGAGAGAGAGAGAGCAGCAGCACAGCACTGATGGTGAATTCCCCTCACTTGGTCTGATACTCACAGTCACCAGCTCAAATATTAACACTGCATGTACCTTCGAGGATGGTGTAGAGCCGGAATCTGCACGTGGCGAGTCACAGTATCATAGGAATGTTAGAGCACAGTAGGAGGCCATTCGCCCCTTTATGTCCATGTTGGATCTCTGTGAAAGTCACGCAGCTCCTCCCACTGCCTCTGCCTCTTCCCAAAGGCCTGCATTTTTTTAATCTTCAGATAATTATCCCATTACCTTTTGAAAATTAGGTTTAATTTGCCTCCACCGCACTCTCAGGCAGGTCATTCCAGATTCTAACCACTCACTGTGTTTATCCTCATGTCACCTTTAGTTCTTCTACCAATCACATTAAATCAGTGTCCTCTGGTCTTGATCCATCCGCCAATGGCAACAGTTTCTCCCTATCCACACATTCCAGATCCCTTATAACTTTGAACACTTCTGTCAAGTCTCCTCTTCACTTTTTCTTCAAGCAGAACAGCCCCAGCATCCCCAATCTATCCATAGAACAGAATTTCTCATTCCTGAATCTATTCCCATAAATCTTTGCTGCACTCTCTCTAATGCCTTCACAACCTTCCTGAACTGTGATGCCCAGGACTGGACACAATATTCCAGTTGAGACGGAGACAGTGATTTATAAAGCTTCATCAAAGCTTCCTTGCTATTGTACTCTCTGTCTCTATTTATTAAACCCAGGATTCTGAATGCCTTACTGACTGCTTTCTCAACCTGCCTGCCACCTCCAACAATAGGATCATATATAGCCCCCAGGTCTCTCTGCTCCTGCATACCCTTTAGAATTGTATCCTTTATCTTCTATTGCTTCTTCGCGGTCTTGCAGCCAAAATGAATCACTTCACACGTCTCCACATTAAATTTCATTTGCCACGTGTCCTCCCATTACACCTGCCTATCTCTGTCCTCTTGAAGTCCATCACTGTCCTCCTCTTTGTTCACAATAATGCCATGTTTTCTGTCGGCTGCAAATTTTGAAATTGTGCCCTGTAGATCAACGTACAGGTCATTAATATAGATCAAGAAAAACAGTGGCCCTATCACCAACCCCTGGGGAACCCCACTATAAACCTTCCTCCAATCTGAGAAATAACTGTTCATCACTACTCTCTGTTTCCTGTTACTCAGGCTGTTAATCTCACTTAGATCAGTTAGAGAAGGAAAGACGGTTCGGATTAACAAATGATACAAAGACTAGGGTATACAAATTGAAGGTTTTGGTCTGAAGATGAAGGGGGAATATGAGGAAAAGCCTTTTTACACAGTTGGTATTAATCACCTGGATCTCGCTGCCCACAAGGGTGGTGGATGAGGAGACAACAAAAATGACTTCAAGAGGAAAGTGGTTGGCCATCTGAGTGAAATAGACTTGCAGAGATACGGGGATCATCCGGGGGGCGGGGGGGTGGGGTGTGGGGGGCGCGGGTGGGTGTGGCACCCACTGGACAGTTCCGTGGAGCGTTAGCAGGGACACGATGAGCCAAATGGCCTCCTTCTGTTCTCTAAATAACTCAATGACTTTATGACTCTATCAATGTCTACAACTTGTAGGTCATCCCAGACAGCAGGATGAGGGAACGTGGGAGTTAAGAAGGGACATAAGGCATGAACATAGCATCATGCTGAATGCTGTCGGTGATGCCGGATGCTACGGGCTCTGTCACAGCCGTTCCCATGATATGGAGAACCAGCTCCTCCCTCAGGCTCAGGGGATTAAGGTATGCCAGGCCCCTTGTCGGTTCACTGCTGATCCCAGTGATTATGGGCCGCCTTCTCCTGTAAGAGAGAGAGCAGAATGTCAGTGATTGTGTTGCTCTGTGTTTGGGTGATGTGCCTACCATAGCTGAATAGCTGGAGGTATGTGGAAGCAGTGATTGGTGGGTGTGAGGCTGGTATCATTGGAAGGTGTGTGAGGGTGAGGTGGAGTATGTGAATGTTGAGTGTGAGTATTGAGTTTAGGGACTGCTGATGGGTGAGTGGTGGGGGTGTGGTACATTGATCAGTGTGAGAGGTTGGTGATGTTGGGGGTAGGAGATGTCATGTGGTGATGAATTCAGTGACATTGACCACCCTTGTGAGCTCATTAAACTTCTTCTGGCTCTGCTGCCAGGTCCTCGGGGCCAGACCTATTGCATTGACCTCCCTGGCCACCTGCACCCATTCCCTGATGAGGGGGTTGCTTGAGGGTCTCCACCCCACCCCACAGAAACATGGGCTCTCTTCTCCTGTCACCCATCATGACTAAGGCACCTAGCACCTCATCCATGAACCGCAGAGACCTCTCTCTGTCCTAGTGTTCCATTTACCTTGTCTCCAATTGCAGAAATCACAGTCAGCAACAGCAGCCTCCTGTGAATCTAGGCAGCTTCTCTTTAAAAGGGATAGAGTGCCTTTAAGAGCTGAATCCTGGCTGAAACACATGCCAGCCTCACATTCAGTTAGGTTCCTGTTGAATGTGCAGACAGTGAGCAGGGTAGTTCACCCTGGGGTCACGTAGAATTCATGGAAATGAGGAGGCAGCATGAAGTTTGTGTGTCACCTGCCTCAACAGGAACGGGCATGGGAAGATCACGAATCACAATCCCTACGCCCGAAAACGGGTGCAAAGTTTTCTTTCACTCTGTCTCTATTTCCCTTTCCCCTTTTCACCCTCCCTCTCACTCTCTCTCTCCCTTTCTCTTCATTCTCTGTCTCTTACTCTCAGAATCAGAGATTTATGTAGCACAGAAGAAGGCTATTAGCCCCATTGTGTCAGTGCTGTCTCCGTGAGAGAGCTGTTTAATTAGTTCCTCTCCCATCCTCTTTCCACAGACTCCTGTTTATTTTTTCTTTTCGTGTATTTGTTAAATTCCTTTCTGAAAATATTATTGAATCTGCTTCCACCATGTTTTTAGGCAGTGAATTCCAGATCCCAACAAGTTGCTGTGGAAGAAAATTCTCCTCATTTCACCTCTGCTTCTTTGTCAATTACCTTCAATCTGTGTCTTATTCACAATGAACTTTCTGACACTGGAAACAGTTTCACATTAAATACTCTATCAAAACCCCTCATGATTTTGAATTCTATATTAAATCTCCTCTTACCCTTCACTGCTCTAAAGAGAACAATCCCAGATTTTCCAATCTCTCCACATAACTGAATTCCCAGATCCCTGGTACCATTCCAGTAAATCACCTCTGTATCTTCACTAAGTCAGTGACATCCTTATCAAAGAACAAAGAACAAAGAAAATTATCAAAGTGTGGTGATCAGGATTAGACACAATTCTCCAGCTGGGACCTAACCAATGATGTATAAAGATCAGCATTTCCTCCTCAATTTTATTACTCTGTATCTCTCTCTCTAACACCGAGGACACTACATGTTACCTTCAATGATCTGTGTGTGTACACCCCCAGTCTCTCTAATCCTCCACCCACTTTATAATGGTACCATTTAGTTTATATTGTTTTTCCTCATACTTCCTATCCAAATGTCTCACTTCACATTTCACTGTGTTAAATTATATCTGTCATGTATCTGTCCATTTCACCAGTCAGTTTCTGTCTTCCTGATGTCTCTTACTCTCCTTCTCACTGTTTATTAACATTTCTGCGTTTATGTCCATCTGAAAACGTTGACATTATCCCCCCTTTACACAACCCAACGGCAATAACATACAGCAACAGTGATCCCGACTGTGACCCTGGGGAACCCCACTGTGTACTTCCCTCCAGACTGAACAATAACCATTCTCCACTACTCTTTGCTTTCTATCACTTAGATAATTTCCTGCATGCTGGCATTGATTTTTTAAAAAAGCTGCATTTATATAGTGCCTTTCATGGCCGTCAGACGTCACAAAGCACCTTACACACAATGAGAACTTTTTAAAGCGTAGTCACTCTTGTAATGTGGGAAACAGGCAGACAATTTCTGCACTGTGAGATCCCACAAGTAGCAATGTGATGATGATCAGATCTGTTTTTGTGATGTTGATTGAATGGTAAATCTTGACCAGGGCACTGGGGATAATTCCCCTCTGCTTCTCCGAAATAATCCAATGGGATCTTTAACTTCCACCTGAGAGTCCTTTTGCTTTTATTTTAGTGCTGTGGGGCGTTGGCTTAACTTTTTGTTCAAAAGACGGCACCTCTGGCAGTGAAACACTCACTCAGTACTGCACTGCACTGTCAGCCTTGATCCTTGTGATCAAGTCCTGCAGTGACACTTGATCCTCGAATCTGAAAGGGGAGAGAGATACAAACTGAGCCACGGCTGACATTGGTCCTTTAATCCCATGTGTTTCTAATTCGGTAACACGGCTGTTATGTGGTACTTTATCAAACACCTGTTGAAAGGATAGGAAAATTGTGAAAGTCCAGGTGGGAACCATCACAGAATGATAGAATAGCACAACCTGAATGATGTCATTCTGCCCATCAAGTCTGTGCTGGCCCTTTCAAAGAGCAATCCAGTTACTCCCACTCCCTGACTCTTTCATTATATCCTAACATTTTTTCTGCATCAGATATTTATCCAATTCCCTTTTGGGATCTACTATTGAATCTGTATCCATCAGTCTATCAGACAGTTCATTCCAAATCCAAACCATTCAGAAGCAAAATCCTTATGTCTGCTTCTTTTCCCAATCGCCTTAAATCTGTGTCTCTGATTACCGGTCCCTTGGACATTGGAAACAGTTTCTCTTTATTTAATTTATCTAAACCCTTCCGAATGTTAAACACCTCAATCAAATCTCCTCTGAAAGTTCTCTGCTCTAAGAAGAACAACCCCAGCTACATAACTGTAATCCCTCATGCCTGGACAAATTCTAGTAAAACAGTTATGTCCCCTCTCCGAAGGCTTCATTTCCTTCCTAAAGTGTGGTTCCCAGTATTCGACACAAGACTCCAGGTGCAGCTGAACTAGTATTTTATATGTTTCACATAATGTCCTTGCTTTTGTTCTTTTTGCCTCTATTTATAAAACCTAGGATCCCATATATTTATTAACTATTTAGTTAAAATTTCCTGCCACCTTCAACGATTTGTGTGCAACCATCCCAGGTGTCTGTTCTTTCACCACCTTTATCGTTGTACCATTTACCTTGCATTGTCTCTCCTCAATTATCCTTCGAAATTGTATTGCATCACACATCTGCAATGCCAATTAAATATTGAGAAGACCGAAGTCATTATTTTCTGTCTCTGTTCCAAAGATTTCCTAACTACACCCTACATCCCTCTCCTTTGTAAATGTTTGACTGCAAGCCAAACTGTTCACACACTTGGTTACATAGTTAACTTTGAGATGTCTTGGGATGAGCTTCCTACCAAATATTCACACCATCAGTAAAACGGCGTATTTCCAACCCCCGGTGGAGTTGCCTTGCTGGTTAAAGAGGAAATTAACGCAATAGTGAGGAAAGATATTAGCTCTGACAATGTTGAATCTGCATAGGAAGAGCTGAGAAACACTAAGGGGCAAAAAACGTTAGTGGGGGTTGTATATGTTTTTTCATTCATCATGGGATGTGGGCGTCACTGGCCAGGCCTGCATTTATTGCCCATCCCTAATTGCCCTTGAGAAGGTGGTGGTGAGCTGCCTTCTTGAACCGCTGTAGACCATGTGGGGTAAATACACCCACTGTGCTGTTAGGAAGGGAGTTTTTCATTCCTTTTTGTTGACTTCGTAGCAGTTAGATACAACTGAGTGGCTTGCTAGGCCATTTCAGAGGGCATGTAAGAGTCAACCACATTGCTGTTGGTCAGGAGTCACATGTAGGCCAGACCAGGTAAGGACAGCAGATTTCCTTCCCTAAAGGACTTTAGTGAACCAGATGGGTTTTTACAACAATCTGCAATGGTTTCATGGCCATCATTAGACTAGCTTTTTAATTCCAGATTTTTATTAATTGAATTCAAATTCCAACTACTGCTGTAGTGGGATTTGAACTCGTGCCCTCAGAGCTCAGAGCAATAACCTGGGTCTGTGGGTTACGAGTCCAGTGACAATACCAATGCGCCACCGCCTCCCAAACCACAGTGGTGATCTTGGAAATGGCATGAAACAGGATATTAGAGATGCATGCGATAAAGGAACATCTGTAATTATGGGTTATTTTAATCTGCATATAGATTGGGTAAATCAAATTTTTCACAATACCGTAGAGGAGGAATTCATGGAATGTATACGGGATGGTTTTCTGGACCAATACATTGAGGAACCAACTAGAGAACAGGCCATCCTAGACTAGGTATAAGAGAGGAATAATTGACAATCTAGTTGTGCGACATCCCTTGGGGTTGAGCGACCATAATATGATAGAATTCTTCATCAAAGTGGAGAGTGACCAAGTTGATTCTGAGACGAGGGTCCTGAATCTTAATAAAGGAAACTGCGAACTTATGAGGCGCGAGTTGGCTATGATGGATTGGGAAACGTTATTTAAAGTGATGACGGTGGATAGGCAATGGCAAACATTTAAAGTGTGCATGGATGAACACAGTAATTGTTTGCTCTCTTCTGGCACAAAAGTAAAATGTGAAAGGTAGCCAATTGATGGCTTACAAGGAAAATTAGAGATAGTATTACATCCAAGGAAGAGGCATACAAATTCGTCAGCAAAAACAACAGACCTGAGGATTGGCAGCAGTTTAGAATTCAGCAAAGGAAGGACAAGGAATTTATTAAGACGGGGGAAATAAAGTCGAGAGCAACCTTGCAGTGAACATAAAAACTGACTGTAAAGTTTTCTATAGGTATGTGAAGAGGAAAGGATTGTTTAAGACAAATGTAGGCCCCTTACAGTCAGAAACAGGGGAATTTATTATGGGGAACAAAGAAATGGCTGACCAACTAAATGCATACTTTGGTTCTGTCTTCACAAAGGAGAACACAAATATCATACCAGAAATGTTGGGGAACACGGGGTTTAGTGAGAGAGAGGAACTGAATGAAATCATTATTAGCAGATAAATTGTGTGGAGGAATTTGATGGGATTGAAGGCCGATAAATCCCCAGGGCCTGATAATCTACATCCCAGAGTACTTAAGGAAGTGGCCCAAGAAATAGTGGATGCATTGGTGGTCATCTTTCAAGATTCTATAGACTCTGGAACAGTTCCTACAGATTGAACGGCAGGTAACGTAACCCCACTATTTAAAAAGGGATGTATAGAGAAAGCAGGGAATTATCGACCAGTCAGCCTGACTTCGATAGTGGGGAAAATTCTAGAGTCCATTATCAAAGATTTTATAGCAGAGCACTTGGAGAACAGTGGTAGAATCCGACAGAGTCATCATGGATTTACGGAAGGGAAATCATGCTTGTTAAATTTACTGGAATTCTTCGAGGATGCAACTAGTAAAGTTGATGACGGGGAGCCAGTGGATGTGTTTATTTGGACTTTCAGAAGGCTCTTAACAAAGTCCCACATAAGAGATTAGGGTGTAAAATTAAAGCGCATGGGATTGGGGGTAATGTATTGTGATGAATAGAAAATTGGTTGGCAGACAGGAAACAAAGTGTAGGAGTAAAACGGTCTTTTTCTGAATGGCAGGCAGTGACTCGTGGGGTACCACAGGGATCAGTGTTAGGACCCCAGCTATTCACAATATATATTAATGATTTAGATGAGGGAACTAATTGTAATATCTCCAAATTTTCAGATGCCACAAAACTGGGTGGGTGGGTGAGTTTTGAGGAGGATGCAGAGAGGCTTCAGGGTGATAGGGACAGGTTGAGTGAGTGGGCAAATGCATGGCAGATGCAGTATAATGTGGATAAATGTGAGGTTATCTACTTTCGTAGCAAAAACAGGAAGGCAGATTATTATCTGAACGGCTATAAACAGAGAGAGGGGAACATGCAACGAGACATGGGTGTTCCCGTACATAAGTCGCTGTAAGTTAGTATGCAGGTGCAACAGGCAGTACAAAAGGCAAATGTTATGTTGGCCTTCAAAGCGAGAGAATGCGAGTGCAGGAGCAGGGATGTCGCTGCAATTATACAGGGCCAAGGTGAGGCCACAGCGGCAATATTGTGTGCAGTTTTGGTCTCCTTATCTGAGGAAGGATGTTCTTGCTATTGAGGGAGTGCTGCGAAGGTTTATCAGACTGATTCCTGTGATGGCGGGACTGACGTGTGAGGAGAGATTGAGTCAGTTCGGATTAAAGTCGCTGGAGTTCAGAAGAGTGAGGAGGGATCTCATCGAAATCTATAAAATTCTAATAGGGCTTGACAGGATAAATGCAGGAACGATGTTCCCGATGGCGGGGGAGTCCAGAACCAGGGGTCGTAGTCTAAGGATAAAACTTTCAGGACTGAGATGAGGAGAATGTTTTCACCCAGAGAGTGGTGAGCCTGTGGAATTCTGTCATCACGCCTCTATCTAAGGGGGATTGGAATATTCTGGAAAATGCCTCTGCTATTACCACCAATCCTTCCCACAGCAACCATCATTCTTCCCATCCAGACCGGGTAAATGGTCGGGTTTATTGTGGTACAAAAATTATTGGATTGAAAAGGGTTAACTGAATCTGTTTGTTCAGTGACTGTAATTAATGTCCGTCTCCATGGACCCTAATTGTGTCACTGGAAGTTTTCCATCTTCTATTAATAAGGGGTTTCTTTCAATGTGTTATATCATTGTGTCAGCGGGAAAATTAGCACTCACAGAGATCAGCAGCTTCAGAGAGCGTCAGAGAGAGGATAGATTCGAATCTGAGGAGAATAGATCGGAATGTTAAAACAATGGATCAGAATCTGAGAACAATAGATTGGAATGTTACAACAATTGGACAGCGACTGAGAACAATAGATTGGAATGTTACAACAATGGACAGGAGTTTATCCTCGGAGCTTTACTATCTTTCTACAAATTATGATCGGTACTCATTAAACACTCGTATCTATCGTGCACTGATTATTATTCAATACATTTATTATCCCATCCTGGCTGCTATTGGTGTCCCTGGTAAGTCCCTCTATCAAGCTATTAATTCTATAAGTCATGTTTAAGTTTATTACTGCTCCTGTCATTTATTCTGCCCTTCTTGCTGCCGTTGTATTCCTGGTGAATATCTCCAGCTATGAGCTCGATAAACCATTTCTCACTGTATTACAGTTCTTGTCATTTACTCTCTCATCTTTGCTGCTGTTGCTGTCTCTATTTCAGGCTAGGAGATCTGTAAACCCTATTTCACTGAAATGTTGTTCTGCAATGCAAATTTTGGGAAGACTGAAGCCAATGTAATTGGTCTCCATCACGAAGTCCATCTCCTATCAGTCAACAGCATACCCCACCCTGCCCAATATCTGACGCAAACCAGACTGATTACAACATCTGTTATATTTAATCCTGAGCTGAGTTCATCTCCGTATTCTCTCCATCACAAACCCTACCTACTACCACCTCTGTAATATTACCCATCACCACCTCTGCCTCAGCCCATTTGCTGCATAAACCCTCATCCCTGTCATTGTTAAATCCACACTTGACTATTCCAATTCTATCCTGGTCACCCTTCCAGTTATAAATACATGTAAACCACAGCCCATCCAGAACTCCGCTGCCTGTATTCTAACTCACACCAAATTCCGATCACCCATTACCCCTGTGCTCACTGATCTACATTGGCTCCAGGTCTGGCAGCACCTTAATTTTAATATTCTCATTCTTGTGTTTGAACTCCCTCCATGGCCTCACCCCTCCATTAGTCCAATTCCCCTGTACATTGCCATATTCTAGAAAAACCTTTGCCTTCAAATCTGTTTCCATGTCCCCCTTTAAAGTGAATTTCCTTCCCTCTCTATCTCTCCTTGGTGGCGCCCCATGCTGGGCAGGGACCTAGCCTGGGTATACCATGCATGTGCTGGTAGTGTGAGGAAGGGTTTGCATTGACGTAGATTAGCCATTCTGACAGCTTTGATGTACTTCTTTGAAACTTGGTCTGTGCATGTCCACTGACCACCTGTGTTAGTCTCTCTCAGCTGAACATACATTTAGCAGCACGAGGAACCCCCTCTCGTGTTATTTAAAAGGACCAGGCGTCCAACTTACAGGTGAGGGGCTTTTGACTTACTTCTGCTATTGTAATGTTAGTGGCAGTTCTGTGGATGGTTTTCTGGAGATTGTGTTGTGAGCTGCTGCAGACGTGCAGGGAGGACAGAGGATTTGGTGACCCAGGTCTTGACAAGCAATGCGGACTGTAGTTACAGTGTCTCTGGGTCTGTAACATGAACAACAAATAGAGCAGAGGCTGCAGAGAGGGGAAGCTCTGTAAAGAGGGAGGAGTAGGGGGCTCTGCCCTACTCACCCCTGGTTTTCCAAGAGCACTTTGCCTACCTACACCTGACCCAGGAGCAATGTGTGAGGTGACTCTGATTCAATAAGGAGGTGGTCACAGAGCTGTGTCACCGCCTGTAACATGACCTGGAGCCTCACCCCAGGGTGAGCACAGAGCTGTCAGTGGCCGTTAAGGTCACAGTTTCATTGAACTTCTATGTTTCTGGATCTTTCCAGACAGGAGCAGGAGACATATCCAACACAGAGTCACAGAGAGTGATAGAGATATTTACGACACAGAAGGTGGCCAGTCGGCCCCTCCATGCCAGCTCTCTCTGGAACGATCCAGTCAGTCCCAATCCCCCACTCAATTCCCGCATCCCTGCAAGTTCATTTCCTTCAGGTGTCCATCCAGATTCCTTTTGAAATCTTTGATTGTCTCGGCTTCCACCATCCTCATGGGCAGTGAGTTCCAGCTCATTACCATCCACTGTGTAAAAAAGTTCTTGCTCATATTCCCCCTGCATCTCTTACCCAAAGCCTTCCATCTGTGTCCCATAGTCCGTGTTTCATCAGTTAATGGGAACAGTTTTTCCTTGTCAATCGTATCTAAGCCTATCATATTCCTGTACACCTCAAGCAAATCTCTCTCAGTCTCCTTTACTCCAGGGAGACCAACTCCATCTTCTCCAAACTAACCTTTAGAATTAGAATTAGAACATTACAGCGCAGTACAGGCCCTTCGGCCCTCGATGTTGCGCCGACCTGTGAAACCATCTGACCTACACTATTCCATTTTCATCCATATGTCTATCCAATGACCACGGAAATGCCCTTAAAGTTGGCGAGTCTACTACTGCTGCAGGCAGGGCGTTCCACGCCCCTACTACTCTCTGAGTAAAGAAACTACCTCTAACATCTGTCCTATATCTATCACCCCTCAACTTAAAGCTATGTCCCCTCGTGTTTGCCATCACCATCCGAGGAAAAATCTCTCACTATCCACCCTATCTAACCCTCTGATTATCTTATATGTCTCTATTAAGTCACCTCTCCGCCTCGTTCTCTGCAACGAAAACAACCTCAAGTCCCTCAGCCTTTTCTCGTAAGACCTTCCCTCCATACCAGGCCAGATCCTAGTAAATCTCCTCTGCACCCTTTCCATAGCTTCCACATCCTTCCTATAATGCGGTGACCAGAACTGCACGCAATACTCCAGGTGCGGTCTCACCAGAGTTTTGTACAGCTGCAGCATGACCTCGTGGCTCCGAAACTCGATCCCCCTACTAATAAAAGCTAACACACCATATGTCTTCTTAACAGCCCTATTAACCTAGTTAGCAACTTTCAGGGATTTATGCACCTGGACACCAAGATCTCTCTGTTCATCTTCACTACCAAGAATCTTCCCATTAGCCCAGCACTCCTGTTACTCCTTCCAAAGTGATTAACCTCGCACTTTTCCGCATTAAACTCCATTTGCCATCTCTCAGCCCAGCTTTGCAGCCTATCTATGTCCCTCTGTACCCTACAACATCCTTTGGCACTATCCACAACTCCACCGACCTTAGTGTCATCCGCAAATTTACTAACCCACCCTTCTACACCCTCTTCCAGGTCATTTATAAAAATGACAAACAGCAGTGGTCCCAAAACAGATCCTTGCGGTACACCACTAGTAACTGAACTCCAGGATGAACATTTGCCATCAACCACCACCCTCTGTCTTCTTTCAGCTAGCCAATTTCTGATCCAAAGCTCTAAATAACCTTCAACCCCATACTTCCGTATTTTCTGCAATAGCCTACCATGGGGAACCTTATCAAACGCCTTACTGAAATTCATATACACCAGATCCATGGCTTTACCCTCATCCACCTGTTTGGTCACCTTCTCGAAAAACTCAATAAGGTTTGTGAGGCACGACCTACCCATTACAAAACCGTGCTGACTATCGCTAATGAACTTATTCTTTTCAAGATGATTATAAATTTTGTCTCTTATAACCTTTTCCAACATTTTACCCACAACCGAAGTAAGGCTCACAGGTCTATAATTACCAGGGCTGTCTCTACTCCCCTTCTTGAACAAGGGGACAACATTTGCTATCCTCCAGTCTTCCGGGACTATTCCTGTCGACAATGGCGACATAAAGATCAAGGACAAAGGCTCTGTAATCTCCTCCCTGGCTTCCCAGAGAATCCTGGGATAAATCCCATCTGGCCCAGGGGACTTATCTCTTTTCACTCTTTCCAAAATTGATAACAGCTCCTCCTTGTGAACCTCAATCCCATCTAGCCTAGTAGCCTGAATCTCAGTATTCTCCTCGACAACATTTTCTTTCTCTACTGTAAATACTGACGCAAAATATTCATTTAACACTTCCCCTATCTCCTCTGATTCCACACACAACTTCCCACTACTATCCTTGATTGGCCCTAATCTAACTCTGGTCATTCTTTTATTCCTGATATACCTATAGAAAGCCTTAGGGTTTTCCCTGATCCTATCCGCCAATGACTTCTCGTGTCCTCTCCTGGCTCTTCTTAGCTCTCCCTTTAGATCCTTCCTGGCGAGCTTGTAACTCTCAAGCGCCCTAACTGAGCCTTCACTTCTCATCCGAACATAAGCCTTCTTCTTCCTCTTGACAAGCGCTTCAACTTCTTTAGTAAACCACGGCTCCCTCACTCGACAACTTCCTCCCTGCCTCACAGGTACATACTTATCAAGGACACGCAGTAGCTGCTCCTTGAATAAGCTCCACATTTCGATTGTTCCCATCCCCTGCAGTTTCCTTCCCCATCCTACGCATCCTAAATCTTGCCTAATCGCGTCATAATTTCCTTTCCCCCAGCTATAACTTTTGCCGTACGGTATATACCTGTCCCTGCCCATCGCTAAGGTAAACCTAACCGAATTGTGATCACTATCACCAAAGTGCTCACCTACATCTAAATCTAACACCTGGCCAGGTTCATTACCCAGTACCAAATCCAATGTGGCATCGCCCCTGGTTGGCCTGTCTACATACTGTGTCAGAAAACCCTCCTGCACACACTGGACAAAAACTGACCCATCTAAAGTACTCGAACTATAGTATTTCCAGTCGATATTTGGAAAGTTAAAGTCCCCCATAACAACTACCCTGTTACTCTCGCTCCTGTCGAGAGTCATCTTCGCTATCCTTTCCTCTACATCTCTGGAACTATTTGAAGGTCTATAAAAGACTCCCAACAGGGTGACCTCACCTCTCCTGTTTCTAACCTCGGCCCATACTACCTCAGTAGACGAGTCCTCAAACTTCCTTTCTCAAACCTTGTAACTAAAACCCCGCCATCACTGGAACCTTTCTGTTAAATCTCCTCTGCACCCTCTCAGGGACCTTCACGTCCTTCGTAACGTGTGGTGACCAGAACTGGACAAAGTTCTCCAGTTGGGGCCTAACCAAAGCTTTATAACGTTTCAGCATAACTTCCCTGCTTTTGTATCTTTGCCTCTAATGATGAAGCCCAAGATCTGATATGCTTTGCTAAACACCCTCCTGATATTTCCTGGTACCTTCAAAGACGAATGCATATGGAGGCCCAGGTCCCTCTATTCCTGCACAACGTTCAGAACTGTGTCATTGAGTCTATATTGCCTTCCTATTCATTCTGACGGAATACATCACCTCACACTCCTCTGTATTAAATTCCACCTGCCACTTCTCTGTCCATTCTGCTAGCCTATCTATGTCCTGTTGCAGAAGGTTTGTATCATCCCCCCTGTTTACCACACCTACAAGATTGGTATCATCGGAAAATTTTGAAACTCTACTCTGCATTCCAAGGTACAAGTCATTTATATATATCAAGGAAAAAAAAGATCAGCGTTCCGAGCACTGATCCTTGGGGAACATCACTGTCTACCATCCTCCAGTCTGAAAAACAACCATTTCACACATTTCTCTTTTTGCTGTCCTTTGGACAATTTTTGATCTAATTGGATGCTATTCCCTGAACTTCAATTTTGTTAATCAAGCTTTTGTTTGGTTCTTCATCAAATAATTTCATAACATCCAGGTAGACGGCATCCATCACATTCCCATCATCAACCTTCTCTGATGATCGAAATTAATTCCATTAGTTCATCAAGCATAATCTGCCTTTTGGAAATCCGTGCTGACAATCCTTAATTAACTCAAACCTCTCCAAGTGTGTGTTGTCCTTTTTCCCTGATTAGTATTTCTAAAACCTTACCTACCACTGACGTTACACGAACTGACCAGTAGTTACTAGGCCTGTCTATTGTCCATTGATAATTCTGGGAGGTGAGGGTGAGCATCGATGTCATCATTTACTCCCTCAGCAGGGAGAAGCAGGATGAGATATCCCGTGGCTTTGTCAGGATAGCGGGATTCCTGATGGTGTAGGTGGCTCTGCGGGGCCCCCATGTCAACGGGGAGGTGTACAGGAACTGGAAGAACTCTCACTCCATTAATGTACAGTTTGTGTGTGAGCATGCCCAGTACATCATGTTGGTGAATGTTCACTATCCTGTCAGCAGCCACCAGACCTTCATTCTGAAGCAGTCAGACGGTCCCACCACTTCGGGGCTCCATGGAAAACAATAATGTGGCTAATCGCAACAAAGACAATCCCCGTCTAGACACCGCTCATGTTTCTTGACCCCCAAACCACCTCCGACCGTCAACCAACCTCACACAATTAACTTTTGTCTCAAGTGAGCAATGGAGTCACCAGGAACATGGTGGGACAGACCATCGGTGTGATGAAGCAATGTTTCTGATGTCTGAACCGCTCGCAGGTAGCCCTCCAGTACACACTGGAGCAGGTGTCCAAGTTCATGGTGTTCTGCTGCACCCTTCATATCAACAGCATCATGAGGTCACAGGCATTGGCATCAGAAATCCGGAGGCTACCTCAGGAGGAGGAAGAGGAGGAGGCAGGGAGGATATTTCCTGTATGCCTTCCACCCGGATAGGCTGTCGGAGAGTCCTTGCCAAGATACCAGTTCCCATAGGACGACTTCCCTTTCCCACCATGGATCCCCCATTCTCCACCATTACACCCATCTGAGACGCCCCATCACAGCGTCCCCGTGCGCATCATCCTGCAATAAAACAATCAGAATTATTACAGCAAAGAGCAGCTTTGCAGCCCTTCGTGTCCGCTTTGGCTCTCCGAATGAGCAATTCACCTAATCCCATCCTCTGCCTTTTTCCCATAACCCTACATATTCTTCCTTCTCATATACCAGTTTGTACAGTTTCAGCATGGTTATAGATGTGGTCACCCCACAGATTTAGAGTATGCAGGGAGAGAGGGAACGGGTGATCATCAGGCAGTAAAAAAGAACCAGTCAGGTAGTGTAGGAGACCCCTGAGTATATCTCACTCTCTAACAGGTATTCAGTCCCGAATGCTGAGGAAAGTGATGCTTCACCTCGGGAGTCCAGCCAGAGCCAAGTCCATGGCGCCACGGGTGGTTGAGCTGCAGAGTGGGATACAGGGATGAATGGAAGAGCCATAGTGATAGGTGAGTCAATAGTCAGGGGAACAGACAGGCGTTTCTATGGCCACAGACGTGAATACAGGATGGTGTGCTGCCTCCCTGGTACCAGGGTCAAGGACCTCAGTCAGCAACGGCAGAACATCTTGAAGCAGGAGGGGAACAGCCAGACATCGTGGACCACATGGGAACCAATTAGGTAGAAAGAGGGATGTGATCTTGCAATCAAAATTTAGGGAGGTGGGGAAGAAATTAGCAAGCAGGACCTCAAACATAGTCAAAAAGTGGAATTCTCCAGATTACTCGCAGTGCCAGGTGCAACTTAGTATAGAAATAGAAAGATAAGACAGATGAATACCTGGCTGGAAAGTTGCTGAAGGAGGGAGGGATTCATATCCCTGGGACACTGGGACCGGCTCTGGGGGAGATGGGACTTTTACAGGCCGAACGGGTTGCACGTGAACAGAGCCAGGACTGGATTCCTTGTGGAACGTTTTAGAAAATAGAACATAGAACAGTACAGCACAGTACAGGCTCTTCGGCCTTCGATGTTGTGCCGAAACTTTAACCTACTCTAAGATCAAACTAACTACCTACCCTTCAATCTACTATCATCCATGTACCTATCCAAGAGTCGCTTAAATGTCCCTAATGTATCTGCTTCTACTACCACCGCTGGCAACGCATTCCACGCACCCACCACTCTCTGTGTAAAGAACCTACCTCTGACATCTCCCCGAAACCTTCCTCCAATCACCTTAAAATTATGCCCCCTGGTGATAGCCCTTTCCACCCTGGGAAAAAGTCTCTGGCTATCCACTCTATCTATGCCTCTCATCATCTTGTACCCCTCTATCAAGTCACCTCTCATCCTTCTTCGCTCCAATGAGTAAAGCCCTAGCTCCCTCAATCTTTCTTCGTAAGACATACCCTCCAGTCCAGGCAGCATCCTGGTAAATCTCCTCTGCACCCTCTCTAAAGCTTCCACATCCTTCCTATAATGAGGCGACCAAAACTGAACACAATATTCCAAGTGTGGTCGAACCAGGGCCTTATAGAGCTGCAGCATAACCTCGCAGCTCTTAAACTCAATCCCCCTGTTAATGAAAGCCAACACACCATACGCCTTCATAACAAACCTATCAACTTGGGTGGCAACTTTGAACGATCTATGGACATGGACCCCAAGATCCCTCTGTTCCTCCACACTACCAAGAATCCTGCCTTTATGCCTGTATTCTGCATTCAAATTCGACCTTCCAAAATGAATCACTTCACACTTTTCCAGGTTGAACTCCATCTGCCACTTCTCAGCCCAGCTCTGCATCCTGTCAATGTCCCGTTGCAACCTACAACTACCTTCCACACTATCCACAACTCCAGCAACCTTCGTGTCATCGGCAAACTTGCTAACCCAGCCTTCCACTTCTTCATCCAAGTCATTTATAAAAATCGTAAAAGGCAGATGTCCCAGAACAGATCCCTGCGGAAGACCACTGCTCACCGAGCTCCATGCTGAATACTACCACCCTCTGTCTTCTATGGGCCAGCCAATTTTGTATCCAGACAGCCAACTTCCCCTGTATCCCATGCCTCCTCACTTTCTGAATGAGCCTACCATGGGGAAACTTATCAAACGCCTTGCTAAAATCCATATACACCACATCCACTGCTCCTCCTTCATCAATGTGTTTTGTCACATCTTCAAATAATTCAATAAGGCTTGTGAGGCATGACCTGCCACTCACAAAGCCATGCTGACTGTCTCCAATCAAACCATGCTTTTCCAAGTAATCATAAATCCTGTCTCTCAGAATCCTCTCCAATAATTTGTCCACTACCGACGTAAGACTGACTGGTCTAAAATTCCCAGGGTTATCCTTATTCCCTTTCTTGAACAAGGGAACAACAGTTGCCACCCTCCAATCATCCGGTACTACTCCAGTGGACACTGAGGACGCAAAGATCATCGCCAAAGGCGCGCAATCTCTTCTCTCGCTTCCCGTAATATCCTTGGGTATATCCCGTCTGGCCCCGGGGACTTATCTGTCCTCGTATCATTCAGAATTTCCAGTACATCCTCCCTCTTAACCTCAACCTGTTCTAGCATATCAGCCTGTTCCACGCTGTCCTCACAAACGACCAGGTCCCTCTCACTAGTGAATACTGAAGCAAAGTATTTATTTAGGACCTCCCCTACCTCCTCCAAATCCAGGCACAAGTTTCCTCCACTATCCCTGATCGGCCCTACCCTCACTCTCGCCATCCTCTTGTTCCTCACATAAGTGTAGAACGCCTTGGGAGTTTCCTTAATCCTACCCGCCAAGAGTTTTTCATGTCCCCTTCTAGCTCTCCTAAGTCCATTCTTCAGTTCCTTCCTGGCTACCTTGCAACCCTCTAGAGCCCTGTCTGATCCTTGCTTCCTCAACCTTAAGTCAGCTTCCTTCTTCCGCCTGACTAGCTGTTCCACATCTCTTGTCATCCAAGGTTTCTTCATCCTACCATCCCTTCCCTGCCTCATCGGGACAAACCTATCCAGCAGTCGCAGCAAGTGCTCCCTAAACAACCTCCACATTTCTGTTGTGCATTTGCCTGAAAACATCGTTTCCCAGTTTATGCTCCCTAGTTCCTGCCTAATAGCCTTGTAATTTCCCTTCCCCCAATTATATATTTTCCCATCTCGTCTGCTCCTGTCCCTCTCCATGACTATGGTCAGGGAGTTGTGATCACTACCACCGAAATGCTCTCCCGCCGAGAGATCTGCCATCTGGCCTGGTTCATTGCCAAGCACCAAGTCCAACATAGTCTCCCCTCTAGTCGGCCTATCGACATATTGAGTCAGGAAACCTTCCTGGACACACCTGACAAAAACTGCTCCATCCAAACTATTTGCACTAAGGAGGTTCCAATCAATATTAGGGAAGTTGAAGTCACCCATGACAACAACCCTGTTACTTCTGCACCTTTCCAAAATCTGCCTCCCAATCTGTTCCTCCATGTCTCTGTTGCTACTGGGGGGTCTACAGAAAACTCTCAACAAAGTGACTGCTCCTTTCCTGTTTCTGACTTCGAACCATAATGACTCAGTAGACACACCCTCCTCGACGACCTCCCTTTCTGCAACTATGATACTATCCCTGATTAGCAATGCCACTCCCCCACCTCTTTTACCTCCCTCCCTATTCCTTTTCAAACATCTAAACCCCGTGACATCCAACATCCATTCCTGCCCCTGTGATATCCACGTCTCTGTAATGGCCACACTGCTAGTACTGTTGGAAGGGTTTAAACTAGTTTTCCAGTGGGGATGAGGACCTGAGGATAGACTCAGCTGAGACAAAATCAGAAATGAAAATGGAAGGTGGAAAATTAATGGATAAGTCTGGAAGACAGAGGAAATGAGGGTGAGAAAATAAAAAAAGGTTTGGCAGTGCTCGGGGGTATCTATTTCAATGTAAGGAGTACAGCAAATAAAGCAGATGAGCTGAGGGCAAAGATTGACATGTGGCAGTATGATATCATAGTTATTACAGAAACATGGCTTAAGGAGGGACAGGAATGGCAGCTCAACGTTCCTGGTTACAGGGTTTTCAGATGCAATCGGGAGACGGTTAAGAAATGAGGGGAATTGCAATTTTGGTCAAGGAATCTTTTGCAGCTGTGAGGAGGGATGATATGTTGGAAGGTTCATCAAGTGATACCATATGGATTGAGCTAAGGTACCAAAAAGGGGCAATCTCACTGCAGGGAGTGTGATCTCGACAGCCAAATTGTCAGAGGGAGATAGAAGGGCAGATATGTAGGCAAGTCTCTGAGAAGTGCAAGAACAGTAGGGCAGTAATAGTGTGGGACTTTAATCACCCCGATGTTAACGAGGATAGTTTTAGTATGAAAAGAATTGAGGGAGCAGAATTTTTGAGGTGCATTCAGGACAACGTTATTGTCCAGTGTGTAGAAAGGCCAACAAGAGAGGGTGCAGTTTTAGACTTTGTTTTAGGAAATGACGATGGGCAGGTGGAAGGAGTGGCAGGGGAGAGCATTTTGGTGGGAGTGATCATAATTCAGTCAGTTTTAACATAATTATGGAAACGTACAGACATCGAACAGGAGTTAGAGTTCTCAATTGGGGCAAGGCCAATTTTACTAAACTGAAGAACAAAAGAGACTGGAAACAGCGACTTGAAGGTAAATCAGTCTCAGAGCACTGGGAGGCATTCAAAGTAGACATTCCAGGGGTTCAAGGTAAACATGTTACCACAAAGAAAAAGGGGGAGGCGGCCAAATCTCGAGCCCCATGGATGTCAAGGAGCCTACAGGGTAAGATAAGACAGAAAAGGGAAGCATACATCCGACACTGAGAACTCAATGCTGCAGAAAGTTGCGAGGAGTTTAGAAAGTGGAAGGGTCAAATTAAAAAGGAAATTAGGACAGCAAAGAGAGAGCATGAAAGTATATTGGCAAGCAAAGTCAAGGTGAACCCAAAGATGTTTTCTCAATGCATTAAGAGTAAGAGGTTAACTAAGGGGAGAGTAGGGCCCATACTCGACCAAAATGGTAACATATGCATAGGGGTGGAAGATATTGGTATGGTTTTATTGAATACTTTTAGTGTCTTCAGAAAAGAGGGGGGATGCAGATATTGTAGTTAAGGAGGAAGAGTGTGAATTATTGAATGTGATCAACATACTGAGAGAGGAAGCGTTAATGGGATTAGTATCCTTGAAAGTTGATAAATCACCTGATCCAATTGAAATGTGCCCCAGGTTGCTACAAGAAGCAACAGAGGAAATAGCAAAGAGTCTGACTATCAGTTTCCAGTCCTCACTGGATACAGTTGTGGTGCTGGAGTATTGGAGAATTGCTGACGTTGGACCTCTGTTTAAAAAGGGAGTGAAGGATAGTCTGAATAATTACAGGTCTGTCAGTCTAACCTCAGTAGTGGGAAAATGATTGGAATCTATTCTGAGAGACGGGGTAAACTGTCACTGAGACAGGCACAGGTTAATCAATGATAATCAGCATGGATTTGTTAAGGGAAGAGCTTGTTTGACCAACTTGATCGAATTTTTTGAAGATGTAGCAAGGAATATAGATGAAAGTAGTGCAGTTGATGTGGTTTACATGGATTTCAGCAAGGCTTTTGACAAGGTCCCACATGACAGACTGGTTCAAAAATAAAATTCCATGTAATCCAGGGAAATGCAGCGAGGTGGATACAAAATTGGTTCAGTGGCAGGAAACAACGGGTAATTGTTGACGGGCGTTTTTGCAACTGGAGTGCTGTTGCCAGTGGTATTCCACAGGGCTGAGTACTGGGTCTCCCGCTTTTTGTGGTGCATATTAACGATTTCGACGTAAATGTAGGGGGCATGACCAAGAAATTTACGGATGACACAAAGATTTTCCGTTTGGTAGATAGCGAGAAGGATAGCTGTAGACTGCAGTAAGTTATTGGCGGTCTGGACAGATGGGCAGAAAAATGGCAAATGGAATTCAACATGGAGAAGTGTGAGGTGATGCAATTGGGGAGCTCAAATAAGACAAAGGAATACACGATTACTGGGAAAATACTGAGAAGTGTGGAGGAAGTAAGGGACCTTGGAGTCAATGTCCACAGATCCCTGAAGATAGCAGGACAGGTCAATAAGGTGGTGAAGAAGGCACATGGAATCCTTTCCCTTATTAGCCGAGGTACAGAATATAAGAGCAGGGAAGTTATGCTGGAACTGTATAAATCATTGGTTGGACCACTACTTGAGTACTGTGTTCAGTTCTGGTAACCACATTACAGAAAGGATGTAATTGCACTAGTGAGGGTACAGAGGAGATTTACGAGGATGTTGCCAGGACTGAAATAATGCAGTTATGAGGAAAGCGTGGAGAAGCTGGGGTTGTTCTCCTTGGATCAGAGAAGGCTGAGAGGAGATATGATTGAAATGTGCAAAATTGTGAGTGGCCTGGATAGAGTGGGGGTGAAGGGTCTATTCACCTGAGCAGAGAGGTCAGTGATTGGTAGAAAGATCAGAGGTGAGATGAGGAAAAACTTGTACAACCAAAATACAAAATTGGCTCAGTGGTAGGAAACAAAGGGTAATTGTTGTCGGGCATTTTAGTGACTGGAGCACTGTTTCCAGAGGTGTTCTACGGGGCTCAGTACTGGGTCCCCTGCTTTTAGTGACGGTCTGGAACACACTGCCTCAAAGGATGTTTGAGGCAGAAACCCTCTACTCATTCAAAATATGTCTGAATGGGCACCTCAAATGTTATAATCTGTAGCGCTATGGATCAAATGCTGGAAGGTGGGATTAGAATAGGTGGATCATTTTTCGGCTGGTGCAGACACGATGGGCCAAGTGGCCTCTTTCTGTCCCTCAAGGTTTCTACGAGTCTATGATTCTATAACATGAAACACGCTATCCTCATTAACACTCACAGTTATATCAACAAACCCGATCAAGATTATCAGAAAAGATTTTCCATTAACCTATCCGTGCTGCTTGTCATTTATTATCCCATGATTTTACAAGCAAGATATATTTTTATGTCAGGCTGCTGCTTGACTAGTCCGTGGGGCAGCTCTCCCAACTTTGGCACAAGCCCCCAGATGTTAGTAAGGACTTTGCAGTGTCGACAGGGCTGGGTTTGTCCGTGTCGTTTCCGGTGCTTAGGTCGATGCAGGTAGTCCATCCGGTTTTATTCCTTTTTATTGACTTCGGACTGGTTTGATGCAACTGAGTGGCTTGCTACCCCATTTCCGAAGGCATGTAAAAGCCAACCACATTGAGTTGGTCTGGAGTCACATGAAGACCACCAGGTAAGGGCAGCAGATTTCCTTCCAAAAAGAACATTCGTGAACCTTTTGTGTCACTGGAGAGTTTCCAACTTCGATCACTCCCATATCCAAGGATGCCTGAAAGATTCTGGCCAGTGCCTCTGCTTTTTCCACCATAGCTTCCCTCAACAGCCCTCATGCATCCATTCGAGACCAGGTAAATGTTCAACTTTGCTATTGTACAAAAAGTATTGAATTGAAAGGGGTTAACAAAACCTGTTTGTTCAGTGACTGTAATTAATGTCAGTCTCCATGGACCCAAATTGTGTCACTGGAGTGTTTCCAACTTCTATAAATAAGGGGCTCCTTTCAATGTGTTATTCCACGGTATCAGCAGCAGCATCACCTTACGGCACTAACAGAGATCAGCAGCTTCAGACAGAGGGAGAGGATAGATCAGAATCTGAGAATAATAGATTGGAATGTTACAACAATGGATCAGAATCCGAGAACAATAGATTGGAATGTTACAACAATGGATCAGAATCCGAGAACAATAGATTGGAATGTTACAACAATGGATCAGAATCCGAGAACAATAGATTGGAATGTTACAACAATGGATCAGAATCCGAGAACAATAGATTGGAATTTTACAACAATGGGCAGCAGGAGTTTATCCTCTTTGTTTGGCCTGGTTACTGCAGATTATTATTGGATGACATTAGAATTACGGAACTATTATGCTCTGAGGATGATTCAATGTATGTACTATCCCATCCTCGCTATTATTGGTGTTCCTGGTAAGTCTCTGTATCTAACTATTAGATTCATAAACCATATTTCACTGATTTACTGTTCTTTTCATTTAAATCCTGAGAAGACAGAAGCCATTTGCTTCAGTTTCTGTCACAAACTCTATTCCCTATCCACCATCTACATCCCCCTCGCTGGCCATTGCCTGAGACTGAACCAGGAAGTTTACAACCTCTGATATCTATTTATTGCTGAGCTGAGTTCATTCCAATATTCTCTCCATCCCCAGCCCTGCCTGTTGTCACGGCCAGGTAGGGAGGGGTAACATTCGCTCCTCTTGTCCTTCCTCTTATTTGACCACAACACTGTTTGTTCTTTTTAAACAGTGAATGTGCTAACCATCTCAGTGAGTACTTTACCTTTTACCTTTGGTGTGATGGTGAAGGATCTGATAGGTCAGGTTCTCTTGAATTTAAACACGAAAGAGATGAGTTTATTATACTTAACAATATAATCCCGATCTGAATAAAATCATTAAAAAATACACCACACATGAACGCATACATTCACACAAGAATCATACACAAATAGATTACAGAGTGGGAAGTAAATTTTTTGTGTAGATTGGAGTCCAGAATAAATATAAAAATAAAATAATCATTCTGTGAGATTGGACGATTCGGAGGTCGTCTGGTCGATGTTGTGTTCTTGAAGTCTTTGGCTGTTGGAAGTGTCCTTTGTGGCTGGCCCACATGGCTCAGGGATTTCTGGGAGGAAGACTTGGAGCTGCCTTCCTTTCCCTGATGTCTCTGTTTGTAGTAATCTGTAGGCTTGGAGGGCCCACAGTCGCATGTGGTTTTCTAACTTGTGATGTTATCTGGAGAGAGAGACGGAGAGAGGGAGAGGGAGACACAGCCCTTCAGCTTCTGCACAGTTTGAATCACTGACTTGTCTGTCTTTGTCCAGGGGAAGCTCCCAGCTTTCACAGAGATGGACAGAGGGTCTCATGACTGCCTCACTGTATTCTCTGGACCCTATAATGAGATTCAAGGTTAGAAACTTCTATCTCCCCAGGGTTCAGGAAACCAGTATTCACACTTGGAGGTATTTGCTCTTTCAAAGTCAACGTGTCAGGAGGGCCCTGTATGCCGTGTTAATGAATGTAATGTTCGGTAATTCACTCACTGGAGCAAGCCAGTGATTTGAGTCCAGGCTCATCAGACATGTTGGAGGCCTTGGAATGTGAAAAGGTGTTTCAGATGCCAATTGCGGTGGCCATCTTGGCTGCCAGTTTTATCAAGGTTAACTGTAGGATTTTTTTCCACTAAACGTTAAGTGTAAGTTTCTAATCGATGAATTAAATTCCTCATTTGACATATTGTGTTATCTTGACACCGCTGCAGCACTCGGGAAAGACATGTGATAATAGGAACATTTCATTACAGAATTGTGGGAAGAAATAGAAGGAAACACACATGCATTCTCAATAATCACTTCTCAAATTCACTCAATAACCGTAGAATTACTGCAGTTGACATTGTCTGTTACAGTTATACTGATTTAATGTTTTGGAGTTTTGTCTGGGATGATTATGTGTCGGGTTCGACCCTGGACATTGCATCAGCGATTGAATTGTTTTTTTTTCCCTCTCCTGCAATGGAGCTTTAGCTATTCAGGTTCCTGCACCTTGATAATCTTTCTCCCTAAACCGACAGTGTGTAATAAATTGTTTCTTTAACCCCTGTGAGGTGTCTGGGATTTCCTCTGGGCCTTTGTTCTTGCTGAGTTCTGCTTTGAAATTGTTGGGTTTGATTACCTTTGGGTTTCGGACCTGATCGTTGTGTTCTTCAGTGGGTAGATCCACACTGACCTTACATTTAGCTTTCTGGTGAGGTACACAAGTGCTGTTTACTTTAGGGTACGTTCCCTTCACTTTTCTCTTTACTGTGGGGAGGATATTTTCCCTAATCTGGACTATGTCCTGTGGGCCATTACTGCTCGCAATTGTCTGTCCAGCTTTGATTGCACTCTCCTGCGGCACTTCGACTAGGTGAGGCATTTCCCTCACCATTGGCATGCATTTGTGGGAACTGTCCTTGGCCTTGCAGCTTTCTGTAAATGCTATTATCAGCCTTTTTAGGGTACCTCTTTGACCTGCATTTAAGGAGGAGGGCGTGTGGTCTAATTTATCAAACATTTCAGGGTTGGCTATTCGGAGAGTAGGGGATTCTAGTTGGGAATCCTCCTGGCCCTCCTCTAACCTGTCCTCACTGTCCTTTCCAATCCTCCTATTCTGACCTTCTGACAGATCTGTACTTGTCTGTAACCTCCCGCCCCCCCAACCTTTACTTTTTTCCTTTGGTCTGGATGTCGATTAAATAATTTACCCGCTATTCCTATTGCCACTCGATGTGGACCACTGAACCGGGCTTTCAGGGGTTCACCCTGCATTGGGAGTAGTAACAACACGTGTCTCTGTCCTGAAATGTTCTAACCTTGGCATGTTTGCCTGATTACATTTTCATAGCTACCTGTGAAGTCTTTAGGTGTTCCTGAACCATTGCGCAGACTCCCCTGAGCCGCTCCCCTGAGCACGGAAATGTGGTCCAACATGGAAGACACATCTCTGTGTCTCAAAAACCGCTCCTTGATTAGTTTAAGAGGAACTCTCACCCCATGTCCATAAACTAATTCAAAGAGACTAAAGCCAGTGGAATCATTGGATACGTCCCTGGTAACCAACAGGAGAAATCCCATCCTTTTGTCCCAGTCATGGAGTTACTCATAGTAGTACGGCCTGATCATTGTCTTGAGGGCCTGGTGATACCGCTCCAAAGCCCCTTGTGACTGTGGGTGGTAGGCTGATGACTTTAGCTGGGTTATGTCCAGATTACCCATGACCTTTTCAAAAATACTGGACATAAAATGTGTGCCCTGATCCAACTGGATCTCAGCAGGCAGCCCATTATCGGGTAAAGAATTGGGTTAGCCCCTCCACAACTACCTTGGCAGAGATAGTTCTTCAGGAGAATGGCCTCTGGGAATCGGGTCACCACATCCATAATGGTGAGAAGATACTGGTTTTCACTTGTTTTTCACTTGTTTTCAGCAGATGTCCCACACAATCCACTAGCACTGTGCTGAAGGGTTCCCAAAGAGCAGCTATGGGAATTAGGGTGCAGGTTGTATTGCAGGTTGAGGCTTCCCCACAATCTGGCACATGTGACCAGTTTTACAGAACTCCACCACATCTTTGTGGAGTTGTGCCCAGTCAAAACGTTGTTTTTTGCGGGCTTCGATTTTTCATACACTGACATGTCGATTCATTGGAATCTCGTGGGGCATTCTTAATAGTTCTTTAAGGGACCTCAGCAGTCCCACTATCTGATGAACCACTGTCCACTCTTCATCCGCAGGTCTGTGAGGAGTTCTGCACTTCCTCATCAGCACCTTATTCTTTCAATAGTAACACTCTGCAACTCACTCTGCTTCAGTTTTGGTTTGGACAGACTGTGCTATATTGTTAATACTGGGTCAGGTTGTTGAGTCTCAACTAATGAAGATCTGTTGAACAAATCCTTTTGGTCCTCTAACTTCCCAAAGATGGTTTTATGCAACCAGACAGTAGGATCATCCGTCTGCAGTGTCAGTTCAGGAGATTGGCCATGGACCGAGTTACCATATAATCAGGGAGAATGCCAGTGACCTTCTCGTGTAACTGCTCTGTCTCCCATACCTATTGTGGTCTCTTTGGCACGACTAGGGAAGCTGCCACCTTGTCCCCTGTCACATCATTACCCAGGAGCAGGTCCACCCATCAACTGATAAACTAGGTGCAATCCCCATGGTGACCGTTCCTGAAACTGAGTCACTCACCAAGAGCATCCGATATAAAGGTATGGACATTTACAGTCTTCCGAAACCAGTCACTAACATTCTCGCATTCACTGCACGCTCGGAGAAAGGTGATGCCTTTTCCCAGCATCAGGGATTGGGTGGCCCCTGTATCCCTCAGTATGACTATGGGCTTACTTGCCTCAGTCGAGGGGGATGGGGTCACCTTTCCTATGGATACAAATTCTTGGTAACTCTCAGGGAATTTGTTAAGTTTTCCTGCACTCTATGCGGTAGATTTACTTGCTCTGACTACCACAGTTAAAGGCACAGCCTGATCTGCTGTGCTTTCCATTCGGGCACCTTTTCCTGCACTGATCTGGTGGACCCTGATTAATCCTACAGGTTTTCCCCGTCACTTCCATCATTCAACTGTATAATTAGTGTAAACACACAGATCTTCGGCCGTTACTCCTGCTCTCAGTACCGTCCTATTTAGCCTGAGGAGGCCCCCTCTGTGTCCAGCTTTCCCTTCTTGCTCATGTCTGTTCGGACTCCAATTACCCTTCTGTCGTTTAACCTCGGGTCTTCGGGGTGACTAGGGAAGGTCTTCCCTTTGGGGTAAGGCCTTATGTACAAGGGAAAATTCATCAGTTCGCATTGCAACCTGCCTGGCTCCTTGAACCTTTTGTTCCTCTATCTGGGTTTTAATGGAAGGAGGAGCGAGTTTTCAAAATCCTCGAGAAGGATCACAACTCTGAGATTTAAATATGTGGGCTGTATCTTGAGTGTTTGTATCCACAGGTCAAAAATAAACACCAAAACAGACTGTAGAATCTTCTATAGATACGTTTAAATTTAACGTTTAGCGAAGACAAATGTGGGTCCAAAGTCAGGAGAATTTATAATGGGGAATAGAGAAATGACAGAGAACTTAAATGATTATTTTGTGTCTGTCTTCACTGAGGAAGATACAAGAAATCTCCCAGAATTAGAGATCCAAGGGATTGGGAGAATGAGGAATTGAAAGAAATTAGTATTCGTAAGAAGTTTGTATTGGAGACATTAATAGGACTGATGTTTGTCAGTTACCCAGGATCTGATAGTTCATATCGCAGAGTGTTGACGGAAGTAGCAATGGAGATTGTTCATGCATTGGTGATCATCCTTAAAAATTCTATCAATTCTGGAACGCTTCCTGCAGATTGGAAGGTAGCAAATGTCATCCCACTATTTAAGAAGTGAGGGAAAGAGAAAATTGGGAACTACAGACCTTACATCAGTACTAGGGAAAATGCTAGAATCTATTTTAAAGTATGCGATAAATGGATCTGATTGGGCAGAGGCTATATGGATTTATAAATGGGAAATCATGCTTGATGAACCTGTTGGAGTTTTTTTAGGATGTTACTATCAGTATAGGAAAGGGGAGCCGGTGGACTTTCAGAAGGCTTTTGATAAAGTGCCCTACAGGAGGTTGGTAAGCAAAATTAAAGAACATGGGATAGAAGGTAATGTACTGACATGCAATAAGGATTGGTTAACAGGCAGGAAACAGAGAGTAGAAATAAACGGGATATTCTTGCATTGGCAGGCTGTGAAAACTGGAGTACCGCAGGGATGAGTACTTGGGCCCCAGCTCTTCACAATATATAACAATGATTTGGGTATGGGGACCAATGTAATATTTTCAACTTTGCAGATGACACAAAACCAGGTGGGAATGTGTGTTGTGAGGAATATGCAAAGCGGCTTCAAGGGATTTGGACAGACTTAGTGGGTAAGAATGTGGCAGATGGAATATAATGTGGAAAAATGTGAGGTTAGCCACTTTGCTAGAATGAATAGATGTGCAGAGTATTTTGTTTAAATAGTGAGAGATTAGAAAGTGTAGATGCACAAAGGGACCTGGGTGTCCTCATCAATAGGTCGCTGAAAGCGAACATGAAGGTGCAGCACGCATTTAGGAAGGCTAATGGTATGTTAGCATTTATCACAAGACCATTTGTTTACAGGAGTAGTGAAGTCTTGCTGCAATTGTATAGAACATTGGTTAGACTGCACTTGGAGTACTGTGTGCAGTAAGGTCCCCTTACCTGAGGCAGGATATTATGACCACAGAGGGAGTTCAAAGAAGGGTAACCAGGCTTGTTCCCGGGATGGTGGGACTGTCCTATGAAGAGAGATTGTGGAAACTGGGCATGTATTCTCTCGGGTTTCGAAGAATGAGAGGTGATCTCATTGAATCCTACAAAATACTTAAAGGGATAGACAGGGTAGATGCAGCTAACATGTATCCCCTGGTTGGAGAGTACAGAACAAGCAGACACAATTTCAAAATAAGAGATGCCCTTTGAAATGGCCTAGCAAGCCATTCCGTTATCCCTAACCGCTACAAAGTCTATGCAAAGGAATGAAACCAGACGGACCACCCGGCATCAACCTAGGCACCGGAAACGACAACGGCAAACCCAGCCCTGTCGATCCTGCAAAGTCCTCCTTACTAACATCTGGGGGTTGTGCCAAAGTTGGGAGAGCTGTCTTATAGACTATTCAAGCAACAGCCTGACAGAGTAATTCTCATGGAATCATACCTTACAGACAATGTCCCAGACATTGCCATCACCATCCCCGGGTACGTCCAGTCCCACCGGCAGGACAGACCCAGCAGAAGTGGTGGCACAGTGGTATACAGTAGGGATGGAGTTGCCCCGGGAGTCTGCAAATTCGACTCCAGACTCCATGAAGTCTCATGGCATCAGGTCAAACATGGGCAAGGTAACCTCCTACTGATTATCACCGACCGCCCTCCCTCAGCTGATGAGTCAGTATTCCTGCCTGTTGAACACCACTTGGAGGAAACTCTGAGGGTGGCAAGGGCACAAACTGTACTATGGGTGGGGGACTTCAATGTCCATCACCAAGAGTGGCTCGGCAGCACCACTACGTACCGAGCTCTCCGAGTCCTAAAGGACATAGCTGCTAGACTGGGTCTGCGGCTGGTGGTGGGGGAACCAACACAAGGGAAGAACATACTTGACCTCGTCCTCACCAATCTGCCTGCCGCAGATGCATCTGTCCATGACAGTATTGGTAGGAGTGACCACCGCACAGTCCTTGTGGAGACAAAGTCACGCCTTCACATTGAGGATACTGTCAATCGTGTTGTGTGGCACTATCACCGTGCTGAATGGGATAGATTTCCAACAGATCTAGCAATGCAAAACTGGGCATACATGAGGCACTGTGGGCCATCAGCAGCAGCAGAATTGTACTCAACCACAATCTGTAACCTCATGGCCCGGCATATCCCCCACTCTACCATTACCGTCAAGCCAGGAGACCAACCTTGGTTCAGTGAAGATTGCAGGACGGCATGCCAGGAGCAGCAACAGGCATACCTCAAAATGAGGTTGCAACCTGGTGAAGCTACAACACAGGACTACTTGCATGCCAAAATGCATAAGCAGCATGAGATAGACAGAGCAAAGCGATCTCATAACCAACGGATCAGATGTAAGCTCTGCAGTCCTGCCACATCCAGTCGAGAATGGTGGTGGACAATTAAACAACTCACTGGAGGAGGTGGCTCCACAAATATCCCCATCCTCAATGATGGGGGATCCCAGCACATCAGTGTGAAAGATAAGGCTGAAGCATTTGCAACAATCTTCAGCCAGAAGTGCCAAGTTGATGACCCATCTCGGCCTCCTCCTGAACTCCCCAGCATCACAGATGCCAGACTTCAGCCAATTCGATTCACACTGCATGATATCAAGAAGCGACGGAAGGCACTGGATACTGCAAAAGCTATGGGCCCTGAAAATATTCCGGCAATAGTACTGAAGACCTGTGCTCCAGAACTTGCCGTGCCCCTAGCCAAGCTGTTCCAGTACAGCTACAACACTGGATCTACCCTGCAATGTGGAAAATTGCCCAGGTATGTCCTGTACACAAAAGGCATGACAAATGCAACCCGGCCAATTAACGCCCCATCAGCCTCCTCTCAATCATCAGTAAAGTGATGGAAGGTGTCATCAACAGTGCCATCAAGCAGCACTTGCTTAGCAACAACTTACTCAGTGACGCTCAGTTTGGGTTCCACCAGGGCCACTCAGCTCCTGACCTCATTACAGCTTTGGTTCAAACATGGACAAAAGAGTAGAACTCAAGAGGTGAGGTGAGAGTGACTGACCTTGACACCAGGGCAGCATTTGGCCGAGTATGGCATCAAGGAGCCCTCACAAAACTGAGGTCAATGGGAATCAGGGGAAAACCCTCCGCTGGCTGGAGTCATACCTAGCGCAAAGGAAGATGGTTGTGGTTGTTGGAGGTCAATCATCTGAGCTCCAGGAAATCACTGCAGGAGTTCCTCAGTGTAGTGTCCTCGGCCCAACCATCTTCAGCTGCTTCATCAATGACCTTCCTTCAACCATCAGGTCTGAAGTGGGGATGTTCGCTGATGACTGTATAATGTTCAGCACCAATCGTGACTCCTCAGATACTGAAGCAATCTGTGTAGATATGCAGCAAGACCTGGACAATATCCAGGCTTGGGCTGATAAGGGCAAGTCATATTCGCGCCACACAAGTGCCAGGCAATGACTATCTGCAACAAGAGAGAATCTAACCATCTCCCCTTGACATTACAAGGGGACACGAGTTCAAACTGAAAGGGGAAAAGTTTAGGGGGGAGATGCGTGGAAAATTCTTTACGCAGAGGGTGGTGGGTGCCTGGAACGCATTGCCAGCGGAGGTGGTAGACGCGGGCACGATAGCGTCTTTTAAGATGTATCTAGACAGATACATGAATGGGCAGGAAGTAAAGAGATACAGACCCTTAGAAAATAGGCGACAGGTTTAGATAGAGGATTTGGATCGGCGTAGGCTTGGAGGGCCGAAGGGCCTGTTCCTGTGCTGTAATTTTCTTTGTTCTTTGTTCTTTGTTCAACGGCATTACCATCGCTGAATCCACCACTATCAACATCCTAAGGGCTACCATTGACCAGAAATTGAACTGGAGTAGCCATATAAATACCGTGGCTACAAGAGCAGGTCAAAGGCTCGGAATCCCGAGGCGAGTTACTCACCTCCTGACTCCCCAATGCCAGTCCACCATCTACAAGGCACAAGTCAGGAGTGTGATGGAATACTCTCCACTTGCCTGGATGGGTGAAGCTCCAACAACATGCAAGAAACTCGACACCATCCAGAACAAAGCAGCCCGCTTGACTGGCACGTCATCCACAAACATTCACTCCATTCACCACCAATGCCAAGTGGCAGCAGTGTGTACCATCTACAAGATGAAATGCAGCAATGCACCAAGGCTCCTTAGACAGCACCTTCCAAACCCGCGACCTCTACCAACTAGAAGGACAAGGGCAGCAAATACATGGGAACATCACCACCTGCAAGTTCCTCTCCAAGTCACACACCATCCTGACTTGGAACTATATTGCCGTTCCTTCACTGTCGCTGGGTCAAAATCCTGGAAGACCCTTCCTAACAGCACTGTATGTGTACCTACGCCACATGGGCTGGAGTGGTTTAAGAAGGCAGCTCACCACCACCTTCCCAAGAGCAATTAGGGATGGGCAATAAATGTTGGCCTGGTCAGCGACCCAACATCCCATGAATGAATAAAAGAAAATCACTACGGAAGAAGTACTGAACAAACTATTGGGATTGAAGGCAGACAAGTCTCCAGGGCCTGATGGCCTACATCCTAGGATCTTAAAGGATATGACAGCGGAGATAGTGGATCCATTGGTTACAATATTCCAAAATTCCCTGGATGCAGGAAAGGTTCCAGTGGATTGGAAAAAAAACAGTATAACACCCTTATTCAAAAAGGGAGGGAGACAGAAAGTAGGAAATACTAGTCCAATTAGTTTAACATCTATTGTTGGGAAATTGTTAGAATCCACTGTTAAGGAAGTAATAACAGGACTTTAAGAAAGTCAAAACGCAACCCATCAGAGTCAGCATGGTTTTATGAAGGGTAAATCCTGTTTGACGAATTTGCTAGAGTGCTTCGAAGCTGTGACAAGAAATGTGGAAAATGGGGATCCTGTGCATGGAGTATCTCTGGACTTCCAGAAGGCATTTGTTAAGGTGCCACACGAAAGGTTAATACACAAGGTAAGGTCACATGGGGTTAGGGGCAATATATTAGCTTGGATTGAGGATTGGCTAACCAACAGAAAACCGAGAGTCGGGATTAATGGATCTTTTTCTGGTTGGCAAGATGTATTACTGGGGTGCCAGAAGGTTCGTCCTTGGGCCCCAACTATTTACAATCTATATTAATGACTTGGATGAAGGGATAGAAGGTACTATAGCCACATTTGAAGATGACACTAAAATAGATTGTATAGTAAGTTGCAATAAATACATAAGAAATTTACAAATTAAAATGGATAGATTAGGTGAATGGGCCAAAATTTGGCAGATGGAGTTTAACCTGGTTAAGTGTGAGGTTCTCAATATTGGTCAGAAAAATAGAAAGGTAAATTATTATCTAAATGGAGAGAAACTTCAGAGTACTTCGGTGCAGAGGGATCTGAGTGTCCTCGTGCATGAATCACAGAAAGCCTGTTTGCAGGTCCAGCAGGTGATAAGGAAGGCAAATGGAATTTTGGCATTTATTGCTAAAGGAATAGAATATAAAAGTAGGGAAGTGTTGCTGCAACTGTACAAGGCATTAATGAGACCGCACCTGGAGTATTGCGTATAGTTTTAGTCTCCTGACTTGAGGATCGATGTAGTTGCATTGGAGGCAGTTCATAGGAGGGTCACTAGATTGATTCCAGGGATGAGGGGTTTTTCTTATGGAGAGAGATTGAGCAGTTTATGCATTTACTCTCCAGAGTTTAGAACAATAAGAGGAAATCTAATAGAGGTATATACGATGATTAAGGGATTGATAAAGTAGACGTAGAGAAGATGTTTCCTCTTGTGGGGCAATCTAGAACGAGAGGTCATAGTTTTACGATAAGGCATACCAGATTTAAAACAGATATGAAGAGAAATTTATTCTCTCAATCAGTCGTAAGTCTGTGGAATTCACTACTCCAGAGTGTGGTGGATGCCGGGACATTAAGTAACCTTAAGGAGGAGATAGACAGATTTTTAATTAGAAATGGGTTGAAGGGTGATGGAGAATTGGCAGAAAAGTGGTGTTGAGGCCGAGATGAGATCAGCAATGATCGTATTGAATGTTGGGGCAGGCTGGAGGGGTGGAATTGCCTACTCCTGCTCCTAGTTTCTATGTTCTTATGTGGATCTGTCCAGGAAAGAGCGGGTGGCATATCTATTATCTCTCTCTATGTTGTCTGTTGATAAATCTGCTGTGTGACGGAGGCCATCTATGTCGGGTGAGTTGAATTATACTGTCTGCTACCTCAGCAGGGAGATGCAGGATGAGAGGTTCCGTGGCTTTGTCAGGATAGCGGGATTCCTGATGGTGTAGATGTCTCTGCGGGGTCCCCATGTCAACGGGGAGAGGGACAAGAACTGAAATAACTCTCACTCTATTAATGTACAGTTGGTGTGTGAGCATGCCCAGTACATCATGTTGGTGAATGTCCACTATCCTGGCAGCAGCCACCATCCCTTCATTCTGAAGCAGTCAGCTGGTCCCAACACTTCGGGCCTCCATGCAGAACCAGAATGTGGCTCATGACCTCCAAACTCTGGACACTCCCCTCTGCCACACAAAACCACCAGATGAAGCAATGCTTCTGATGTCTGAACCGCTCAGGGGGAGCCCTCCAGTACACACTGGAGCAGGTGTCCAAGTTCATGGTGTTCTGCTGCACCCTTCATATCATCACCGTCATGAGGAGACAGTCATTGGCACCAGGAATATGGAGGCCAACTCAGAAGGAGGAGGAGGTAAGGAGGATATTTCCTGGATGCCTTCGACCCGGAAAGGCTGTTGGGGAGTGTTTGCTATGACTCCAGCTCTCATCGGACAACTTCCCTTTCCCTCCATGGATCCCCTATTCTCCACCATTACACCCATCTGAGACGCCCCATCACAGTGACCCCTCGGTCACCATCCTGCAATAAAAAACACCAACAAGAACCTTTTCATTAACATCGTCATCCAACAACACATCCAATTATACATACAAAACTGAATTATTCACCCTTGTGTATTCCCTTAGTGCCTGTCTGATGGATTACCTCAACATGCCTAGTTCTCCTACATTGTGTTTCCCCAGTGGCTGCAGCATGGCTGGTGGAAGGCTGTTGACTTTCAATGAGGGAGACTGTAGATGGCCTTGCAGGACCTCCTCGAGCAGCTCTGGGTTTGAGGACTCAGATTCAGACTGCACAACATCGACATGGGCAGCAGCTCCAGCAATGTTCACATCTGAGTCATGTGTATTATAACTCGTTCGTGACCTCGCCCTCTGGTGAGCTGACACATAAACTATCCTTTACCCGTGGCCTGGCTGCAGCTCACTCGTGCTCGGTGACTCACCCCGTGCTGATTCCGACTCTACACCACCCTCTAAGGTACACACAGTGGAAGTATTTGATCTGGTGACTCTGAGTATCAGACGGAGTGATGGGGAATCAGCATCAGTGCTGTGCTGCTGCTCTCTCTCAGTCTCCTGGATCTGCTGTGACTGGGAAGCTGGCAGTTTTGGGGTGTCATTGGAAAGTATAAAATACGAAGGGGAGGATTGGGTGAGGGATTGGGGGTGGTGGAAAGAAGGACGTCCATGGTCTCACCATCTCAAGCTTATACATCATCATTTATGACGTTTACCAGTTCTGATGAAGGGTCACAGATCTGAAACATTAACAGTGTTTCTCTCTACACCGATGCTGCCAGACCAGCTGAGTATTTCCAGCACTTTCTGTTCTCTTCCCTTAGCTCTGGAATTCTCTTCCAAAACCCTAAATACAGTAAGTTGCACAGAGTCCAGTTTTAGGGATTAATACTTGTACAGAGTACTAAACACAATACAGTTAATGAGTGACTGAATTTTAAGAGATCGAAGAGTTGATCTCCTTCCAAAAGTTAGTTAACTATTGCATTTAGCATTACACTTGATTTTAAGCTGAACTTGTAGTTTCTTTCACAGTCTGTTTGTGACAGCTGGACAGTTCATTGATTCTCATGGAATAAGAGGGTCAGTGTCAGTTTGGATAAAAAAACAAACTGGCTTAATGAGAGAAAACAGTGAGTTGTGGAAAACAGTTGCTTTTTCAGACTGGAGGAAGGTAGACAGTGGTGTTTCCCCAAGGGGCAGTACTTGGACCACTGATATTTTTCTGATATATATAAATAATTTGGATACTGGAACACAGAACACTCAGATCGAGGGAGCTTCTGCTCATATCCACCATTCCCAGTTCCTGCTTTAGAGCCCTGGCCTCAACAGCGGTAAGGAGCCTCTGTGTGGTTGTGGTGGTGACATCTCTCTCACTGTCAGTGACTGTGGTTAGTTGCTCACTGACCCCATCTATATCACTCTTGTTCTTAGACTGGCCTGCAGTTTAGGCCCAGGTGACCACACACCCTGGTAATTTCCAGTTATCTTGTCATCCTTTTATGGAGGAGGTTGAGCAGAGACTGTGAGGCTCACAAATATGTTGTCCTAAGAAGAACCGGGATATCTGGATTTGTGTTTGGAGACAGCAGCCACCACTGCCCACTGATGTCTGACTTTGTCTGAAGCTGTCAGATTTTATCTCAACACAGGGTATGGTCAGCTTCAGGGGAGGCAGAGCTTTAACACGGGTCTAATTCCCTCATAGCCCCTCCTCACATCTTCTAACTCCTCCCCTAGTCTGGGAGTTTCTGCCTGTAACTCAGTGTTTTGGTCCAGTATTTGTTATAATTTTCTCTGTGGATAATATACTCCATCATGTGGCTCCTGATCCCAGAGTAACTGATTGTACAGGATGCCAATGTTCTCCTACCAACCTGAATTTTCCTTCTGTAAATTGTCCATCGCTTCCTTCAATTTTTTGTGTCTTTTATTTAACCGTCAGGTGCAGAGATGTGCCCCATTAACCAACTTGTCGCAACCCTTTTTTATCTTAAATTTGTATTTCTGGACATCCTCAGATATTCTATTGAGAATTAAATCGAAATCCCCATCATTCTCTTTGGTCTCCTTATCTCGAGAGACGATGGATACGCGCCTGGAGGTGGTCAGTGGTTTGTGAAGCAGCGCGTGGAGTGGCTATAAAGGCCAATTCTAGAGTGACAGGCTCTTCCACAGGTGCTGCAGAGAAATTTGTTTATCGGGGCTGTTACACAGTTGGCTCTCCCCTTGCGCCTCTGTCTTTTTTCCTACCAACTACTAAGTCTCTTCGACTCGCCACATTTTAGCCCCGTCTTTATGGCTGCCCGCCAGCTCTGAAAAGTGCTGGCAACTGACTCCCACGACTTGTGATCAATGTCACAGGATTTCATGTCGCGTTTGCAGACGTCTTTAAAGCGGAGACATGGATGGCCGGTGGGTCTGATACCAGTGGCGAGCTCGCTGTACAATGTGTCTTTGGGGATCCTGCCATCTTCCATGCGGCTCACATGGCCAAGCCATCACAGGCGCCGCTGACTCAGTCGTGTGCACAAGCTGGGGATGTTGGCCGCCTCAAGGACTTCTGTGTTGGAGATACGGTCCTGCCACCTGATGCCAAGTATTCTCCGGAGGCAGCGAAGATGGAATGAATTGAGACATCGCTCTTGGCTGACATACGTTGTCCAGGCCTCGCTGCCACAGAGCAAGGTACTGAGGACACAGACCTGATACACTCGGACTTTTGTGTTCCGTGTCAGTGCGCCATTTTCCCACAATCTCTTAGCCAGTTTGGACATAGCAGTGGAAGCCTTTCCCATGCGCTTGTTGATTTCTGCATCGACAGACAGGTTACTGGTGATAGTTGAGCCTAGGTAGGTGAACTCTTGAACCACTTCCAGAGCGTGGTCGCCAATATTGATGGATGGAACATTTCTGACGTCCTGCCCCATGATGTACATTTTCTTGAGGCTGATGGTTGGGCCAAATTCATTGCAGGCAGCCGCAAACCTGTCGATGAGACTCTGCAGGCACTCTTCAGTGTGAGATGTTAAAGCAGCATCGTCAGCAAAGAGCAGTTCCCTGATGAGGACTTTCCGGACTTTGGACTTCGCTCTTAGACGGGCAAGGTTGAACAACCTGCCCCCTCATCTTGTGTGGAGGAAAGTTACTTCTTAAGAGGACTTGAACGCATGTGAAAGCAGCAGGGAGAAGAAAATCTCAAGAAGAGTGGGTGCGAGAACACAGCCCTGTTTCACACCACTCAGGATAGGAAAGGGCTCTGATGAAGAGCCACCATGTTGAATTGTGCCTTTCATATTGTCATGGCACGAGGTGATGATACTTAGTAGCTTTGGTGGGCATCCAATCTTTTCTTGTCGTCTGAAGAGACATCATACTGCTCGATAATCCTTAGGATGTCCGTCTCCCCAGGTGTGCCTGTATTGTTCCCCGCCAGGTTACCAATTGACGATTTCCTGTGATCTGCTAATGACATTGTATTCCTGGTTTTACTTATTCAAACTCTCTTAAAGCTCCCGCCCCCCACCCCCGCCGCGGCCACCCCACTCTTAGTGATGAGCACACAGTGTTCTGGTGTGAACTTTCTTTCTATCTCGATATGTCCAAACCAGTCTGCACTCCTCTCTTTCTGGCCTCTTGTGTGTACCTGATTTTAATTACTCCACCATTGGAGGCTGTACCTTCAGTTGTTTAGGTGCCAAGCTCTGGAATACCCTCCCAACAGAGCTCCACCTCTCTGCCTCTCTGCCTCTCCACTCACTTTCCTTATTTAAGATACTCTTTCACCAAGCTGTTGGTCATCTGACCCAATATCTCCATATATGGCTGGGTGTCATACGTACAACCCTCTAGTCCCTTGTCGCCACTCTCATATCCAAGGAGGATTGGAAGATTCTGGCCAGTGCCTCTGCTGTTTCCACCATTCCTTCCCTCAGCAAGTCTTATGCATCCCATCCAGACCGGGTACATATTCTACTTTATTGTGGTACAAAAGGTGTTGGATTGAAAGGGGTTAATTGAACCTGTTTGTTCAGTGACTGTAATTAATGTCGTTCTCTATGGACCTTAATTGTGTCACTGCAGGGTTTCCCTCTTCTATTAATAAGAGGTTCCTTTCAATGTGTAATCCCTGAGTGTCAGCAGCAGCATCACTGCCGGCGGGAACAGGGAAAAGCAGCTCCAGCGAGAAAGAGGGAGAGGATAGATGAGAATCTGAGAACAATAGATTGGAATGTTACAACCGTAGGTCAGAATCTGAGAACAACAGATTGGAATGTTAGAGCAATGGGTCAGAATCTCAGAACAATAGATTGGAATGTTACAACCGTAGGTCAGAATCTGAGAACAATAGATTGGAATGTTACAACAATGGGTCAGAATCTCAGAACAATAGATTGGAATGTTACAACAATGGGCAGGAGTTTATCCTTTTGGTTTGACTATCTTACTGTGGATTATTCTTGGATGACATTAGCGGATCGGATCTATTTCGCACTGAGGATAACTCAATACATTTATTCTCCCATCCTCGCTGCTATTGGTGTCCCTGGTAAGTCTCTCTATCCAGCTATTACTTCTATGATTAACTGTTTTACTGTTCTTAACAACGAACATAATATCGTCCTTCATGTAAGCCCATTTGCTGCATAAACACTGGTCTGTGCCTTTGTCAAATCTACTATATCAATGCTGTCCTGGTTACCATCCCTGTTACGAACTGCCTTAAACAACAGTCTATCCAAAACTCTGCTATCCATATCCAAAATCGCACAAAGTCTCGTTCACCCAACATCCCTGTGCTCAGTGACCTACATTGTTTTCTGCAGAACAGAGTATACCCGAAGAAATAAATGGGGTGTGCAAGAAAGGTACCACAATAATCATGGGTGACATTAATCTACATTTAGATTGGGCAAATCAGATTGGCAAAGGTCGCCTGGGAAATTAGTTCATAAAGTTTATTCGTGAAAATTCCTCAGAGCAACACGTTCTGGAGCCAACCAGGAGCAGGCTGTTCTGGAACTGGTAATGTGCAGTGAGACAGTATTAATCAAGAACCTTATGGTAAAGGAGCTTCTAGGCGACAATGATCATAACATGATAGAATTTCAACGTTCAGATTGAAGGGAAAAATGTGGTCTAAGAGTGTGTTTTCTTTTAACCCAAATTAAGGTAATTATAAGGATATGAAGGCATATTCAACTAAAGTAAACTGGGAAACTAGATTAAAAGTTAGAACAGCCGAGATGCAGTGGCTGACTTTTAAGGAGATACTTAACAACTCTCAGCAAAGGTTTATCTCTGAGAAAGAAAGACTCTTGGAGAAGGTTAAATAGGGAATATAAGGATAATATTAAATTGTAAGAAACACTGTACAAATCTGCAAACATTAATGGTAGGTGAAAAGCTTGGACAGATTTTAAGAACCAGCAATGAATGACAAAAGAAAATAAGCGTGAAAAAGTACAGTGTGGGAGAAAGCTAGCTGGCAAGATAAACAGAGAGTATGAGTTTCTACAAAATTTAAAATGGAAAAGAGTAACTAAAGTTATTGTTAGTCCTCTCGGGAGTGAGTTTGGGGAATTAATCATAAGAAGCAAGGACATGGAGGAGTGGTTAAACAGATATTTTTTGTCTGCTTTCACTGTAGAAAACTTAGAAAACGTTCCAAAGATACAAAATCAAGAGGCAAAAAGGGAGAGAGGAAATTCAAATAATCACCCTCACCAGGGAACTATTACACCTAAAGTCTGACAGGATCCGCCATCAGTGGTGAACTGAAATTGTTAAATATAGAATTAAACTTCAAGAAAAAGCATATAATTATGCAAAGATGAGTGGCAGGTCAGAAGATTTGACAGATTATAAACAGCAGCAAAGAACAGTTAAAGATTAATAAGGAGGTAAAAATTAGAATACGAGCGAAAACAGACAAGAAATAAAAAAGACAGATAGTAAGAGGTTCTAAATATTTAAAGAAGAGTTAACAACGTGAGCGTTGGTCCTATAGAAAGTAAGTCTGGGTAATTAATGATGAATAATAAGGAGATAACAGGTGAATTGAACATGAATTTTGCTTCAGTCTTCACTATGGAGGATACAAGTAGCATCCCAGTATTAGCAGTAAGCCAGGAAATGGAAGAGGGGGGGAAGGAACTCAAGAAAATCCCAACAACCAGGGAAGTGGTACTGAGCAAGTAGATGGAGCTGCGGGCTGTCAAGTTCCCAGGTCCTGATGGACTTGATTGCAGGGTGTTAAAAGATAGTGGCTAGTGAGATAGTTGATGCATTAGTTTTAATTTTCCAAAATTCTCTAGATTCGGGGAAGGTTCAGTTAGATTGGAAAATAGTGAATGTAACTGCTTTATTCAAAAAGTAAGAGAAACAGAAAGCATGAAACTACAGGCCAGTTAGTTTAACATCTCTCTTAGGTAAAATGTTAGAAGCTATTATTAAAGATGATGTAGCAGGGCTTTTAAAAAGGTTAAGGTAATCCGGCAGAATCAACATGAGTTTGTGAAAGGGAAATCATGTTTAAACAATTTATTGCAGGTCTTTGAAGAAGTAACATGTGCTGTGGATAAGGGGCAATTGATGGATGTAATGTACTTAGATTTTCAGAAGGCCATTAATAAGGTGCCACGTCAAAGGTTATTGCACAAAATAAAAGCTCATGTTGCAGGGGGAATAATATTGGCATGGATAGAGGATTGACTAGCTAACAGGAAACAGAGAGTAGGCAGAAACGGGCCATTTTCTGCTTGGCAAGATGTGACGAGTGGTCTGCCACAGTAATATGTGCTGGGGTCTCAACTTTTTACACTTTATATAAATGACTTGGATGAAGGGACTGAAGGTATGGTTGCTAAATTTGATGATGATACAACGATAGATAGGAAAGTGACATGTGAAGAAGACATAAGGAGGATGCTGAGGGATATAGATAGGTTAAGTAAGTGGGAAACAAATGGAGTATTATGTGAGAAAATGTGAAATTTTCCATTTTGGCAGGTAGAAAAGAAGCATATCATCTAAATGGTGAGAGATTGCAGAACTCTAAGATAGAGGGGGATCTGGGTACCCTTGTGCATGAATATCAAAAGGTTAGTATGCAGTTTCAGCAAGTTATTAGGAAAGCTAATAGAATGATATCATTTATGGGAAATTGAACATAAAAGTAGGGAGGTTTATGCTACAGTTATACTGGAAATTGGTGAGACCATGTCTGTAGTACTGTGTACAGTATTGGTCTCCTTATTTAAGGAAGGATGTAAATGTATTTGAAGCATTCAGAGAAGGTTGACCAGACTAATACCTTGAATGGGCAGGTTGTCTCAGGAGAAAAGGTTGGAAAGGCTCGGCTTATATCCACTGGATATAAGAGCAAGAGGCGACTTGATTGAAACATATATGATACTGAGGGTTCTTAACAGGGTGGATGTGGAAAGGATGTTTCCCCTTGTGGGAGAATCCAGAACTAAGGGTCACTGTTAAAAAATAAGGGGTCGCCCATTAAAGACAGAGATGAGGAGAATTTTTTTTCTCTGAGGGTCGTGAGTCTTTGAAACTCTTTTCCTCAAAAGGCAGTGGAAACAGTGACTTTGAATATTTTTTAAAGCAGAGGTAGATAGATGCTTGATATGCAAGTGGGTGACTGGTTATTGGGGGTAGGCGGGAATGTGGATTGAGGTTACAATCAAACCAGCTATGATCTTATTGAATGGTGGAGCAGGCTCGAAGGGCCAAGTGGCCTACTCCTGCTCCTAATTGGTATGTTTTATGTTCGTATGACAAGTCCCCAGGATTAGATGGCCTGCATCCTAGGGCCTTAAAGTATGTAGCTGCAGAGATAGTGTAGGCATTGATTATAATCTTCCAAAATTCCTTAGATTCTGGATGGATCCCAGCGGATTCGAAAATAGAAAATGTAACACATTTGTTCAAGAAAGGAGGGAAACAAAAAACAGGAATCTATAGGCCAGTTAGCCTAAAATCAGTCATAGGGAATTGCTGGAATCCATTGAAAAGGAGGTTATAGCAGCATACCGAGAAAATCATCACGGGATCAGACAGAATCAACATGGTTTTGTGAAAGGGTAATCATATATAACTAATATATTTAAGCTTTTTGAGGAAGTGACAAACAAGGTGAATAAAGGGGCATCTGTAGATGTGGTGCATTTGGATTTCCAAAAGGCACGGGATAGGGGGTAACATATTGGCATGGATAAAGGATTGGTTAGCTAACAGGAAACAGAGACGAGGGATAAATGGGTCTTTTTGCGTTGGAAAACAGTAACTGGTGAAGTACTACAGGGATCAGTGCTGGGGCCTCAACTATTTACAGTCCGTATCAATGACTTGGGTGCAGGGATAGGATGTGTGGTCGCTAAATGTGCCGATGACAGCAAGATGGGAAGGAAAGTAAGTCGTCAAGAGGGGGCAAATAGTTTACAAAGGCATATAAATAGGTTAAGTGAGATCGGCAAAAACTTGGCAGATGGAGTATAATGTGATAAAATGTGACGTTGTCTACTTTGGCAGGAAGAATAAAAAAGCAGTATACTATTTAAATGTAGAAAGCGTGCAGAGCTCGGTGGTACAGAGGGATCTGAGTGCCCTGGTACATAAATCAGAAAGAGTTAGTATACAGGGACAGCAAGTGATTAGAAAGGCAAATGGAATGTTAGTGTTTATTTCAAAGGGAATCGTGTATAAAAGTGTGAAGTTTTACTGCAGCTGCGCAGGGCTTTGGCGAGAATTCATCAGGTGTACTGTGTACAGTTTTAGTCTTCTTATTTGATAAAAATAATATAATTGCATTCGAGGCAGGTAAGACAACGTTCACTCGAATCATTCAGCGAGTGGAGGGCTGATTTTATGAAGAAAGGTTGAAAAGGTTGTGCTATAGCCATTGTATTATGAAAGAACAAGAGGTGATCAGAGTGAAACATGGAAGATCCTGAGTGGACTTGATCGAGCCGATACCGGGAAGATGTTTCCTCGTGTGGGGAGACTGGAACTATGGGATGCAATATAAAAATAAGAGTTCAGCCATGTTAAGCCATGATCTTATCGAATGTTGGAGCAGGCTCAAAGGGCCGAATTGGTTACTCGTGTTTCAGAGTCCCATGTTCCTATGTCCAGCAACGCCTCAATGTTAATATTCTCACTCGTGTGATCAATATCTCCATGGCCTCACCCCTCTGTGTCTCTCCCTGACCACACATTTCATCTCTCCAGCTCCACTGGTGCTGCGGAAGTTTGGATCCATAAAATTGTGTGAGCTGCACTGCCAATCACATCAGCACATTGTACAGGACACCCAGGCTGGCAGGGGTGATAGCGTGGGTGTAACGTGTATGTGTCTGTAACGTGAGGAGGGTCTGAATATGGTGTCAAGCAGATATTCCGACAGCTTTGATGTACGTCTTTGAAACTTGGTCTGTGCATGTCCACTGACCATCTGTGTTAGTCACTCTCAGCTGAACATACATTCAGCAGCACGAGGAACCCCCTCTAGTGTTATTTAAAAGAACCAGGCATCCAGCTTACAGGTGAGGGGCCTTTGACTTACTTCTGCTATTCTAAGGTTAGTGGAGATGCTGTGTATAGTTTTCTGAAGGTTGCGTAGTGAGCTGCTGCAGACATTCAGGGAGGACAGAGGATTTGGTGACCCAGCTCTGGACGAGGTATGGGGACTGTGGTTACAATGTCTCTGGGTCTGTAACATGATCAACAAATGGAGCAGAGTCTGCAGAGAGGGGATGCTCTGTAAAGAGGGAGGAGGAGGGGTCTCTGCCCTACCCACCCCAGGTTTTCCAAGAACAAAAAGAGCAGTTGTCCTACTAGCAAGTCCTGTGGAACACCAGTATGTACTCCCATCGAGTCTGAACAACAAGCTTTCACCACTTCACTCTGTTTTCTGTTCTTTAGCCAGTATTAAATATTTGGAAGACTGAAATCATTGCTTTCACTCCACACTCCAACTTTGTTCCCTTGCTATTGATTCAATCCCTCTCCCTGCCAACAGTTTGAGATTAAGACAGTCTGTTTGCAACCTTGGTGTCACATTTCACCACAAAATGATCGTTAACCTCATTTTCAGGATATCATAACAGCCGCCTATTTCCACCTCAGTAACATCACCTGACTTCACCCCGGTCTCAATCCATCTGCAGCTGAAACCTCATTCATGCCTTCGTCACCTCGAGATGTGATTATTCTTACTCACTCCTGGCTGATCTCCCACATTCTACTCTGTAAACCTGAGGTCATCCAAAACTCTGCTGCCCATGCCTTAGTTCACACCAAGTCAGTTTCGTCTATCACTGACTGACATTGTCTCCCGGTTAAGCAATGTCTTGAGTTTAAAATTCTCCACCTTGTTTTGACATCCCTCCATGGCCTCGTCCCTCCCTACCTCTGGTATCTCCTCCAGCTCCACAATCCCCCGAGATATCTGTGCTCCTCTAATTCTGCTCTCTTGTGCATCCCTGATTTTAATCACTGCACCACTGGCGGCCGTGCCTTCAGCTGCCGGGGCCCTAAGCTGTGTAATATCTTCCCTGCACCTCTTCGCCTCTCCACATCGCTTTCCTCCTTTCAGATACACCTTAAAACCTACCTCTTCGACTAAGCTGTTGGTTATCTGACCTAATATCTCCTGTAGTGTCTCAGCGTTATACTTTGCTTCTGAATGCTCCTGTGAAGCACCTTGGGATGTTTTACAACGTTAAAGGCATTATATAAATATAAGTTGTTGTTGTTGAATTTTGCCAGACATGATTGTCCTTCAGCATATCCATGTTACTAGACAGTTACAAACCATTGGTTTTCCAAGTAACAAATATTTTTCTCCTGGGTTGTCACCTCTACATTTTCCCCCAGTGGTGACACTAGTACGTTTGGTTAATAATTGTAGGGTTTCTGCTATCTCTCCTTTTTTAAACAGGTTGTAACATTTGCAACCCTCCACTCCTCTGTCACCACTCCCATATCCAAGGATAATTGAATGATTCTGGCCAGTGCCTCTGCTATTTCCACCATTCCTTCCCTCAGTAACCCTCATACATCCCATCCAGACTGGGTAAATGTTCAACTTTATTGTGATACAGAAAGTGCCTGGATTGAAAGTGGTTAACTGAATCTGTTTGTTCAGTGACTGTAATTAATGTCAGTCTCCATGGATCCTAATTGTGTCACTGGCGGGTTTCCATCTTCTATTAAAATGGGACTCCTTTCAATGTGTGATCCCATACTGTGAACTGGAGCATAACCCGGGCACGAACATTGGTCAGCGGCTCCAGAGAGAGGGAGAGGATGGATCAGAATCTGGGAACAATAGAATGGAATGCTACAACAATGGACAGGAGTCTATCCTGGGATATCTACATTCCTTCTACATATTATGATCGATTTTCATTAAACTCGCGATTCCATGACGCACTTAAGATTATTCAATACATTTACTATCCCATTCTCGCTATTGTTGGTGTCCCTGGTAAGTCTCTCTCTCTCTCTCTCTCTGTCCAGCTATTAATTCTATAACAAAAACAAGAAATGCTGGATTCACTCAGCAGGTCTGGCAGCATCTGTAGAAAGAGAAGCAGAGTTAACGTTTCGGGTCAGTGACCCTTCTTCGGAATTAACAAATATTAGAAAAGTCACAGATTATAAACAAGTGAGGTGGGGGTTGGGCAAGAGATAACAAAGGAGAAGGTGCAGATTGGACCAGGCCACATAGCTGACCAAAAGGTCACGGAGCAAAGGCAAACAATATGTTAATGGTGTGTTGAAAGACAAAGCATTAGTACAGATTAGGTGTGAATATACTGAATATTGAACAGCAGCAAGTGCAAAACTGAAGAAAAACAACCTGAAAAAAACAGTGGGTAAGCATTAACTGAACAAACTAAGATGAAATGAAATAAATGCAAAAAAAGATTGTAAAAAATGTAAAAAGGAATGTAAAAAAAAAGGAAGAAAAAATATTAATTCTATAAACCGTTTTTAACTGCATTACTGCTCCTGTCATTTACTCTACCCTGTTTGCTGCTGTTATTATTCTTGGTGAATATCTCCAACTATTAGCTCGAGAAACCATTGCAAATAGTATTACAGTTTTTGTCATTTACTGTCTCATCTTTGCTTCTGCTGCTGTATCTATTTCCAGCCAGGAGATCTCTGAAATACGGTTCTGTAATGTAAACTTCGGGAAGCCGGAAGCCGGTGTCAGTGGTTTCCATACAAACTCCAACCCCTGTCTGTTAAACTCAACCCCCACCCTGGCTAATGCCTGAGGCTGAACCAGACTGTTTACAACCTCTGTGTTCTATATAAACCTGAGCTGAGTTCATCTCCATATTCTCTCCGTCATCAACCGTGCCGACTCCCACCTCTGTAATATCACATGTCTCCACCTCTGCCTCAGCCCATCTGCTGCATAAACCCTCATCTGTACTTTTGTTAAATCCACATTTGACTATTCCAAGTCTATCCTGGTCACCTCCCAGTTTTAAAACTCCATCAACCACAGATCACCCAGAACTCTGCTGCCTGTATCCTAACTCACACCAAATCCCGATAAACCACCATCTCTGTGCTCACTGATCTACATTGACTCCCGGTCTGACAGCACCTTAACTTTAATATTTTCATTTTTGTGTTTGAATCTCTCCATGGCCTCGCCCCTCCAATTAATCCCATTCCCCTGTCCATATTCCATATTCTTGAAAATCTTTATGTTCAATTTCCTTCATAAAGTGAGTTGATTTAAATCCCTATCTTCCCCTGCTGTGATTTTCAATCTATGGCCCCGCTGGTGCCAACGCTATGGTAACCTGGTTTCATAAAATGACGTGAATTGCACAGCCGGCTACTTCTAGCGTGGTCAGCACAGTGTCCCATGCTGGACAGGGCGCTAGTGTGGTCAGTCCAGGGCCCCATGTTGGACAGGGCTCGAGTGTGGGCAGCACAGTGCCCCATGCTGGACAGGGCGCTAGTGTGGTCAGTACAGTGCCCCATTCTGGCCACGCTCTAGTGTGCTCAGCACAGTGCCCCATGCTGGGCAAGGGTCTAGTCCTGTTGCAATATGCATGTGATAATCATATGAGGAGGGTTTGAATGTGACGTCAGTGAGCGATTCTGACAGCTTTGATGTACGTCTTTGAAACTTGGCCTGTGCATGTCCACTGACCACCTGTGTTAGTCGCTCTCAGCTGAACATACATTCAGCAGCACGAGGAATCCCCTCTTGTGTTATTTAAAAGGACCAGGCATCCAGCTTACAGATGAGGGGCTTTTGACTTACTTCTGCTATTGTCAAGTTAGTGGAGGTGCTGTGGATGGTTTTCTGGAGGTTGTGTTGTGAGCTGCTGCAGACATTCAGGGAGGACAAAGGATTTGGTGACTCAACTCTGGACGAGGTATGTGGACCATAGTTAGAGTGTCTCTGGGTCTGTAACACGAACAACAAATGTGGCAGAGGCTGCAGATCGGGGAAGCTCTGTAAAGAGTAAGGAGGAAGGGGAATCTGCCCTACCCACTCCGGGTTTTCCAAGAGCACTTTTCCTACCTACACCTAACCCAGGAGCAGTGTGGGAGGTGACTCTGATTCAGTAACGATGTGGTCACAGAGCTGTGTCACGTCCTGTAAGACGACCTGGAGCCTCAGACCAGGGTGAGGACGTAGCTGTCAGTGGCTGTTAAGATCACAGTTTCATTGAACTTCTATGCATCTGGATCTTTCCAGGCAGGAGCAGGAGACATATCTAACATAGAGTCACAGACAGTGATAGAGACATCTACGACACAGGAGGAGGCCATTCGGCCCCTCCGTGCCATCTCTGTGTGGAACCATTCAGTCAGTCCCACTCTCCCACTCAACCCCCTATCCCTGCAAGTTCATTTCCTTCAGGTGCCCATCCAGTATCCTTTTGAAATCATTGATTGTCTCGGCTTCCACCACCCTCCTGGGCAGTGAGTTACAGCTCATTAACATCCACTGTGTAAAAAAGTTCTTCCTCATATTCCCCCTGCATCTCTTACCCAAAACCTTCCATCTCTGCCCCCGAGTCCGTGTTTCATCAGTTAATAGGAACAGCTTTTCCTTGTCTATTTTATCTTCTTCTTCTTTGGCCTCCTTGTCTCAGCACACAATGGGTAAGCGCCTGGAGGTGGTCAGTGGTTTGTGGAGCAGCGCCTGGAGTGGCCTGCAAAGGCCAATTCTAGAGTGACAGACTCTTCCACAGGTGCTGCAGATAAAATTGGTTGTTGGGGCTGTCCCACAGTTGGCTTATCTAATCTTACCTAAGCCTATCATAATCTTGTACACCTTTATCATACCTCTCTCATCCTCCTTTACTCCAGGGAGAACAACTCCATCTTCTCCAAACTAACCTTGTAACTAACCATCCCGCTCCCCCGCCCCACCCCCCACCGCCCCCCCCCCCCAATCCATGGAACCATTCTGGTAAATCTCCGCTGCACCCTCTCACGGACCTTCACATCCTTCCTAAAATGTGCTGACCAGAACTGGACACAGTTCTCTAGTTGGGGCCTAACCAATGCTTTATAAAATTTCAGCACAACTGCCCTGCTTTTGTATCTTTGCCTCTAATCATGAAGCCCAAGATCTTATAAGCTTTGCTTAACACTCTCCTGATATGTCATTCCACCTTTAATGATCAATGCAGATAGAGCCCCAGGTCCCTCTGCTCCTGCACAATCTTTAGAACTGTCCCATTAAGTCTATATTGCTTTCCTGTTCCATCTGATAAAATGCATCACCTCACACTCCTCTGTATTAAATTCCACCTGCCACTTCTCTGGCCATTCTGCTAGCCTATCTATATCCTGTTGTATGCATTTTGCATCATCCTCACTGTTCAACACACCTCCAAGTATGGTATCATCGGAAAATTTTGAAATTCTAATCTTGAATTGCAAGATCCATCTCATATATATATAGCAAAAAGAAATCAGTTGGTCCTAGCACTGACCCTTGGAAAACATCACTGTCTACCATCCTCCAGTGTGAAAAACGACCGTTCACCAGCACTCTGCCCGAACTATCTCTTCTTTGAAGGTGGCCCATTGTTCAGCTCCTGTTTTCCTGCCAAACGTTGACTCTAATTTATTCGCCCCAGCACAATTTTTACACCGGTTGACTTGTTGAAGTTGACTTTCTCATAGTTAATTATTCTTACTCTGGATTGCTCTTTGTCCTTTCCCATAGTCAACAAAAACCTTCTGATACAATGATCACTGTCCCCTAAATGTTCTCCTACTGATACTTAATTCACTTGGGTCCAGCTCATTCGCGAGAACCATGTCTAGCAGTGCCTCCTTTCTCGTTGGACGAGCAACATATTGTCGTTTAAAAGTTTCCTGCACACACTGTAGTAACTCCTGCCTCCCTCCGCCCTTTACATTACTACTATCCCAGTCCATATTAGGATAACGAATGTTCCCCCATTGTAACTACTCTATAATTCTTGCATCTTTCAGTAATTTTCTTGCAGATTTGTTCCTCCACATCCTTCCCATTAGCTGATGGCCTACAGACAACACCGAGCAATGTAAATGCACCTTTTTCTGTTCTTTTGCGCTATCCAAATAGATTCTGTCCTTCACCCACCCACGCACCCACCCACCCCCACTCCCACCTCCCCACACACGCCCCCCTGGACTTTGTCTCTCTCCAGCATTATAATGTTCTCCTTAATCAATATCACCACCCTTATTGCTTTTCTCCCTTTCTTATTTTTCCTGAACACCTTGTATCCAGGAATATTTAACACCCAGTTCTGCCCTTCTTTGAGCCAGATCTCTGTTATAGCCACAACATCATATTTCCATATGGCAATCTGCACCTGTACCTCACCAGTCTTATTAACCACACTCCGTACATTCACATACATGCACATCAACCCTGATGTAAACTTTATTACTTCCTCCCTTACTCAGACCTCAACTAATAAATTTCTAAACCCTACTATAGTGTTATCCATCTCTCCCAGTATTCTGTGCACTTTAGAATTCCTATCTGATGTTTACTCCTGGTTCCCACACACATGCCAATTTCGTGTTAACCCTCTCCAATAGCACTAACATATCACCCTGCAAGGAAATTAGTCCAGCTCTGTTCAGGTGCAACCGTCCGGCCGGTACCGATCCCACATTCTCCAGAACTGGTCCCAGTGTCCCAGCAATGCAAACCTCACCGCTTCTGCAGCATCCTCCCAGCCACACATCCATCTGTACTATCCTCCTATTTCTATACTCACTCGCACGGTGTACTGGGAGTAATCCAGAGATTATTACTTTGAGAGGCTAACTTCTTTCCCAGCGCCCGGAATTCTGACTGCAGGACCACCTCCCTCTTTCTGCCCAGTTCATTCGTACCGATGTGGATGATCACAGCTGGCTGTTCACCACCTCCCCCTTCCCACCCCCCACCCCCGCCCACCCCCCCGCCACGTTCAGGATGCTCTGCAGCTGCTCAGTGATATCCTTGACCCTGACACCAGGGAGGAAACACATCATCCTGGATACATGTCTGCGGCCTCAGAAATGCTGGTCTGATCCCGTGACTATCGAATCTCCTGTCACTGTCAACATTCTACATTCTACTCTTCCCTGTACCTACCCCCCCCCCCCCCAACCCCCCTTACAGCTGAGACAGCCCTGGTACCATGGCCTTGTCTCTGGCTGCAGTCCCCAGATGAACCATCACTTTCCTCAGTATTGAATACTGGTTGAAGAGTGAGATGCACTTTGGGGTCTCCTGTGCTACCTGCCTGATTCTTCTTGACTGTCTGGTGATCACCCATTACCTCTCTCCCTGCATACTCTTAAACTGTGAGGTGACCACTTCCATAAACATGCTCTCCACAAATCACTCAACCTCACGTACACACCACAGTGACATCCATGGTCCCACCATCTGCAGCTTGTGCATCATCCCAGACAGCAGGATGAGGGGGAGGTGGGAGTTAATAAGGGATATAAGGCAGGAACATAGCATCATCCTGAATACTCTCGGGTTGCCGGATGCTACGGGCTCTGTCACAGCCGGTCCCATGATGTGGAGAACCATCTCCTCCCTCAGGCTCAGGGGATGAAGGTGTGCCTGACCCACGCCAGTTCACTGCTGCTCCCTGTGACTATGGGCCACCTTGTCCTGTGCGAGAGAGAGCAGAATGTCAGTGATTGTGTTGCACTGTGTATGGGTGATGTGCCTGCCATAGCTGAATAGCTGGAGGTATGTGAAGGCAGTGAGAGGTGGGTATGAGTCTGATATCAGTGGAAGGTGTGGAGGGTGATGTGGAGTATGTGAATGTTAGGTGTGAGTCCTGAGTGTTACGGACTGCTGATGGGTGAGTGATGGGGGTGTGGTACATTGAGCAGTGTGAGAGGGTGGTGATGTTGGGGGTAGGAGATGCCATGTAGAGATGAATTCTCTGACATTGACCACCCGTGTGAACTCATTAAACTTCTTCTGGCTCTGCTGCCAGGTCCTTGGGGCCAGACTTCTTGCATTGACCTCCGTGGCCACCTGCTCCCATTCACTGAGGAGGGCGTTCCTTGAGGGTCTCCACACCACCCCACAGAAACATGGCCTCTCTCCTCCTGTCACCCTCCATGACTAAGGCCTCTAGCACCACATCCGTGAACTGCAGAGCCCTCTCTCTGTCCTAGTGTTCCATTTACCTTGTCTCCAATTGTAGTATTCACAGTCACCAGCAGCAGCCTCATGTGATTCAGTGCAACTTCCGTTAAGAGGGACAGACTGCCTTTAAGAGCTGAATCCTGGCTGAAACACGTGCCGGCCTCACACACAGTTAGGTGCCCATTGAGTGTGCAGACCGACAGCCGGGCGGGTCACCCTGGGGGGCAGTGGAATTGATGGAAATGAGGAGGCAGCAGGACGTTTGTGTGTCACCTGCCTCAACAGGAACGGGTACAGGCAGGTCATGAATCAGAAACCCTATGCCTGAAAAGCAGCACATATATGTTTTTATTTTCCTCCAATTACCTCTCTCTCTCTGTATCTGTGCTGTCTTTTGAAAGAGCAATCTAATTAGGTCGACTCCCATCCTCTTTCCCTGGAATCCTGCTTTTTTTTTTCCTTTATAACTAATTGTTAAATTCACTTTTGAAAGATAGAATTATAGAATTATGCATCGTTTAAGGTACTGAAAGAGGCCACTTGTCCCATCGTATCTGTGCTGACTGAAAAACGATCCACCTATTCTAATCCCACTTTCAGGATTCTGTATATTACGGTATTTGAGGTGTATATCCAGACTCCTGTTGAATGAGTTGAGGGTCTCTGCCTCAACTACACTTTCAGGCAGTGAGTTCCAGACCCCAACACACTCAGTATGAAAACGTTTTCCTCATCTCCCCTCTGATCTTTCGACCAATCACTTTAAATACACCCCCTCCCCACCCCCAACCCCTCACCCCCATGCCACTGACCTTTCTGCCAAGGTGAATAGACCCTTCACCTCCACTCTGTCCAGGCCCCTCAAAATCTTGTACATTTCAGTCCGATCTCCCCTCAGCCTTCTCTATTCCAAAAAGAACAACCCCAGCCTATCCAATCTTTCCTCACAGCTGCATTTCTCCATCCCTGGCAACATCCTCATAAATCTCCTCTGTACCCTCTCCAGTGCAATTAGATCCTTTCTGTAATGAGGTGACCAGAATTGCACTCAGTACTCAAGTTGTGGCCCAGCCAATGAGTTATGCAGTTCCAGCATAATTTCCCTGCTCTTTTATTCCATACCTCAGCTAATAAAGGAAAGGATTCCATCTGCCTTCTCCACCATATTACTATTGAATCTGCTTCCATCATGTTTGCAGGCAGTGAATTCCAGATCCCAACAACTCGCTGTGCAAGAAAATTATCCTCATTTCACATCTGGTTCTTTGTCAATTACCTTCAATCTATGTCTTCTTAACACTGAACTTTCAGACACTGGAAACATTTTCACATTAATTACCCTATCAAAACCCTTTATGATTTTGAATTCTATATTAAATTACCTCTTACCCTTCACTGCTGTAAAGAGAAAAATCCCAGTTTTTAGAATCACTCCAGGAAACTGAATTCCCAGATACCTGGCACCATTCTCGTAAATCACTTCTGCATCTTCACTAAGTCCTTGACATCCTTACCAAAGTGTGGTGATCAGAATTGGACACAATTCTCCAGCTGGGACCTAACCAATGATGTCTAAAAATCAGCATTTCCTCCTGAGTTTTATTACTCTGTGCTGTGTTTAGAAAGCCAAGGACACGATATGTTGTTATTTTGTAGCTGCCTTCGCAGTGGCCTGCTGCCTCAGAAATTAGTACAGCCCGAGATCTGTCCATTCCACCACCCACGTTATATTGCCTTTCCTCATATTTCCTACCGATATGTATCACTTCACAGTTCAATGTGTAAAGTTCAATCTGCCAGGTGACTGTCCATTGCACCAGTCACTCTCTGTCCACATTGGGACAGACCAGGCTCCATCCGAAGACTGTGCTGAGTAAGCGGCTTTCACGCAGTGTGGTACTGAGCTCCAAATAGAGCAGAACAGAGTCGCTTCTATCCCCGGTCTGTGTTAATCCCACCCGGTGTGGCACTGGCCCACACAGAGAGCAGGAAATACCCACTTCTATCCCTGGCCTGTGTTAATCCCACCCGGTGTGGTACTGACCAAAACAGAGAGCTGGAAAGACCCAATTCTATCCCTGGCCTGTGTTAATACCACCCGGTGTGGTACTGACCCACACAGAGAGCAGGAAATACCCACTTCTATCCCTGGCCTGTGTTAATCCCACCCGGTGTGCTACTGACCCACACAAAAATCTGGAAAGATTCAATTCTATCCGCGGTCCGTGTTATTCCCACCCGTTGTGGTACTGACCCACACAGAGAGCAGGAAAGACCCAATTCTATCCCCGGCCTGTGTTATTCCCACCCGGTGTGCTACTGACCAAAACAGAGAGCAGGAAAGACCCAATTCTATCCCCGGCCTGTGTTAATCCCACCCGGTGTGCTACTGACCAAAACAGAGAGCAGGAAAGACCCAATTCTATCCCCGGTCTGTGTTATTCCCACCCGGTGTGCTACTGACCAAAACAGAGAGCAGGTAAGACCCAATTCTATCCCCGGTCTGTGTTCATCCCACCCGGTGTGGTACTGACCCGCATATAATCAGGAAAGACTCAATTCTATCCCCGGCCTGTGTTAATCCCACCCGGTGTGCTACTGACCCACACAAAAATCTGGAAAGATTCAATTCTATCCGCGGTCCGTGTTATTCCCACCCGTTGTGGTACTGACCCACACAGAGAGCAGGAAAGACCCAATTCTATCCCCGGCCTGTGTTATTCCCACCCGGTGTGCTACTGACCAAAACAGAGAGCAGGAAAGACCCAATTCTATCCCCGGCCTGTGTTAATCCCACCCGGTGTGCTACTGACCAAAACAGAGAGCAGGAAAGACCCAATTCTATCCCCGGTCTGTGTTATTCCCACCCGGTGTGCTACTGACCAAAACAGAGAGCAGGAAAGACCCAATTCTATCCCCGGTCTGTGTTCATCCCACCCGGTGTGGTACTGACCCGCATATAATCAGGAAAGACTCAATTCTATCCCCGGCCTGTGTTAATCCCACCCGGTGTGCTACTGACCCACACAAAAATCTGGAAAGATTCAATTCTATCCGCGGTCCGTGTTATTCCCACCCGTTGTGGTACTGACCCACACAGAGAGCAGGAAAGACCCAATTCTATCCCCGGCCTGTGTTATTCCCACCCGGTGTGCTACTGACCAAAACAGAGAGCAGGAAAGACCCAATTCTATCCCCGGCCTGTGTTAATCCCACCCGGTGTGCTACTGACCAAAACAGAGAGCAGGAAAGACCCAATTCTATCCCCAGTCTGTGTTATTCCCACCCGGTGTGCTACTGACCAAAACAGAGAGCAGGAAAGACCCAATTCTATCCCCGGTCGGTGTTAATCCAACCCGGTGTGGTACTGCCCCACACAGAGAGCAGAAACAATTCAATTCTTTCCCCAGCCTGTGTTAATCACACCCGAAATGGTACTCACCCACACAGAGAGCAGGAAAGACCCCATTCTATCCCAGCCTGTGCTAATCCCTCCCAGTGTGGTACTGACCCGCACAGAGAGCAGGAAAGACCCAATTCCATCCCCGGCCTGGGTTAATACCACCCGGTGTGGTACTGACCCGCACAGAAATCAGGAAAGTTTCCATTCTATCCCCAGTCGGTGTTAATCTAACCCGGTCTGGTACTGCCCCACACAGAGAGCAGAAACAATTCAATTCTTTCCCCAGCCTGTGTTAATCACACCCGAAATGGTACTCACCCACACAGAGAGCAGGAAAGACCCCATTCTATCCCAGCCTGTGCTAATCCCTCCCAGTGTGGTACTGACCCGCACAGAGAGCAGGAAAGACCCAATTCCATCCCCGGCCTGTGTTAATACCACCCGGTGTGGTACTGACCCGCACAGAGAGCAGGAAAGACCCAATTCCATCCCCGGCCTGTGTTAATACCACCCGGTGTGGTACTGACCCGCCTAAAATCAGGAAAGACTCAATTCTAACCCCGGCCTGTGTTAATCCCACCCAGTGTGGTACTGAAACATACAGAGAGCAGGAAAGACCCAATTCTATCCCCGGTCTGTGTTTATCCCACCCGGTGTGATACTGACCAAAACAGAGAGCAGGAAAGACCCAATTCTATCCCCGGCCTGTGTTAATCCCACCCGGTGTGCTACCGACCAAAACAGAGAGCAGGAAAGACCCAATTCTATCCCCGGCCTGTGTTAATCCCACCCGGTGTGGTACTGACCCACACAGAGAGCAGGAAAGACCCAATTCTATCCCCGGTCTGTGTTAATCCCACCCGGTGTGGTACTGACCCACACAGAGAGCAGGAAAGACCCAATTCTATCCCCGGCCTGTGTTAATCCCACCCGGTGTGGTACTGACCGACACAGAGAGCAGGAAATACCAAATTCTATCCCCAGTCGGTGTTAATCCAACCCGGTGTGGTACTGACACACACAGAAATCAGGAAAGTTTCCATTCTATCCCCAGTCGGTGTTAATCCCACCCGGTGTGGTACTGACCCACACAAAAATCAGGAAAGATTCAATTCTATCCCCGGTCTGTGTTAATCCCACCCAGTGTGGTACTGACCCACACAAAGAGCAGGAAAGACCCAATTCTATCCCCGTTCTGTGTTAATCCCACCCGGTGTTGTACTGACCCACACAGAGAGCAGGAAAGAACAATTCTGTCCCCGGTCTGTGTTAATCTCACCCGGTGTTGTACTGACCCACACAGAGAGCAGGAAAGAACAATTCTATCCCCGGTCTGTGTTAATCCCACCCGGTGTGGTACTGACCCACACAAAAATCAGGAAAGATTCAATTCTATCCCCGGTCTGTGTTAATCCCACCCAGTGTGGTACTGACCCACACAGAGAGCAGGAAAGAACAATTCTATCCCCGGCCTGTGTTATTCCCAGCTGGTGTGGTACTGACCCACTCACAAATCAGGAATGATTCAATTCTATCCCCAGTCTGTGTTAATCCCACCTGGTGTGGTACTGACCCACACAGAAATTAGGAAAGATTCAATTCTATCCCCAGTCTGTGTTAATCCCACCCGGTGTGGTACTGACACACACAGAGAGCAGGAAAGACGCAATTCTATCCCCGGCCTATGTTAATCCCACCCAGTGTGGTACTGACCCACACAGAGAGCAGGATAGACCCAATTCTATCCCGGACTGTGTGAATCCCAACCGGTGTGGTACTGACCCACACAGAGAGCAGGATAGACCCAATTCTATCCCGGACTGTGTTAATCCCACCCGGTGTGGTACTGACCCACACAGAGAGTGGGAAGACCCAATTCTATCCCAGCCTGTGTTAATCCCAGCCGGTGTGGTACTGACCCACACAGAGAGTGGGATGACCCAATTCTAATCCGGCCTGTGTTAATCCCACCCGGTGTGGTACTGACCCACACAGAGAGTGGGAAGACCCAATTCTATCCCAGCCTGTGTTAATCCCACCCGGTGTGGTACTGACCCACACAGAGAGCAGGAAAGACGCAATTCTATCCCCGGCCTATGTTAATCCCACCCAGTGTGGTACTGACCCACACAGAGAGCAGGATAGACCCAATTCTATCCCGGACTGTGTGAATCCCAACCGGTTTGGTACTGACCCACACAGAGAGTGGGAAGACCCAATTCTAATCCGGCCTGTGTTAATCCCACCCGGTGTGGTACTGACCCACACAGAGAGTGGGAAGACCCAATTCTATCCCAGCCTGTGTTAATCCCAGCCGGTGTGGTACTGACCCACACAGAGAGCAGGAAATACCCAATTCTCTCCCCATCCTGTGTTAATCCCACCCGGTGTGGTACTGCCCCACACAGAGAGCAGAAACGATTCAATTCTTATCCCAGCCTGTGTTAATCCCTCCCGGTGTGTTACTGAACCACACAGAGAGCAGGAAAGACCCAATTCTAACCCCAGCCTGTGTTAATTGTCCACCATCATTCACGGCTGGATGTGCCAGGACTGCAGAGCTTAGATCTGATCCATTGGCTATGGGATCGCTTTGCTCTGTCTATCGCATGCTGCTTATGCAGTTTGACATGCAAGTAGTCCTGGGTTGTAGCTTCACCAGGTTGACATCTCATTTTGAGGTATGCCTGGTGCTGCTCCTGGCAGGCCCTCCTGCACTCTTCATTGAACCAAGGTTGGTCTCCTGGCTTGATAGTAATGGGAGCGTGGGGGATATGCCGGGCCATGAGGTTAGAGACTGTGGTTGAGTACAATTCTGCTGCTGCTGATGATGTACCACCGGAATTAATGCTGGGGCCTCAACTTTTTACAATGCATATAAATGATTTGGATGAAGTGGCCGAAGGTATGGTTGCTAAATTTGCTGACGACACAAAGATAGGTCGGAAAGTAAGTTGTGAAGAGGACATAAGTGGGCTACAAGTGGATATAGATAGGTTAAGTGAGTAGGCAAAAATCTGGCAAACGGAGTGTAATGTGGGGAAAAGTGAAGCTGTCTGTTCTGGCAGGAAGAAGTTTGATAATGCATATTATCGGAATGGTGAGAGATTGCAGAGCTCAAAGATCAAGGGGGAACTGGGTGTCCTCGTGCATGAATTGTATAAGGTTCGTATGCAAGTTCAGCAAGTAATTAGGAAAACTAATAGAATGGTATCATTTATTGCAGGAGGAATTGAATGCAAACGTAGGGATGTTCTGCTTCAGCTATACAGGGCATTGGTGAGACCAAATCTGGAGTCCTATGTACCGTACTGGTCTTCTTATTTAAAGAAGGATGCAAATGTGTTGGAGGCAGCTCAGAGAAGGTTTACGTGGACTGATACTTGAAATAGGCGGTCTGTCTTATGAGGAATGTCTGGAAAGGCTAGGCTTATATCAGCTGGCGTTTAGAAGATTGAAAGCCGACCTGATTGAAATAAATAAGGTTCTGAGGTTGGGACAAAGCAAGTGAGGGAGACAGAGAGAGAGAAACCACGAGAGATTGAGAGAGAGAGCTCAGCGCACCTGCTGCTGAAACCCTCACCCATGCCTTTGTTATCTGGAGACTTGACTATTCTAACACAGTCCGGACTGGTCTACCACATCCTACTCTCTGTAACCTTGTGGTCATCCAAAACTCTGCTGCCATCTTCTAATTTACACCAAATTCTGTTCACCCAACATCCCTGTGCTCACTGACCTACATTGGCTCTTGTTCCAGTAACACCTCAATTTTAATAGTCTCACTCATGTGATCAAATCCCTTCATGGCCTCATCCCTCTGATTATCCCAATCCCCTGTCCATTTCCAATATTCCTGAAACTTGTTCATCTTAAACACTTTTTCAAATTACCTTTTTAAAGTGAGTTTCTTTCCGTCTGTCTCTCTCCCTGACCACACATTTCATCTCTCAAGCTCCACTGGTGCTGTGGAAGTTTGGATCCATAAAGTGGTGTGAGCTGCACTGCCGGTCACATCCAGCACATTGTACAGGACACCCAGGCTGGCCGGGGTGCTGGAGTGGGTGTAATGTGTGTGTGTCTGTCGCGTGAAGGGGGGTTTGAATATGGTGTCAATCAACCATTCTGGCAGCGTTGATGGACGTCTTTGAAACTTGGTCTGTGCATGGTCACTGACCGCCTGTGTTAGTCACTCTCAGCTGAACATACATTCACAGCACGAGGAACCCCCTCTAGTGTTATTTAAAATGACCAGGCATCCAACTTACTGGTGAGGGGCTTTTGACTTACTTCTGCTATTATAAAGTTAGTAGAGGTGCTGTGGATGGTTTTCTGGAGGTTGTATTGTAAGCTGCTGCAGACATTCAGGGAGGACAGAGAATTTGGTGACCCAATTCTGGACGAGGTATGGGGACTGTAGTTAGACTGTCTCTAGGTCTATAACATGATCAACAAATGGAGCAGAGGCTGCAGAGAGAGCTAAAGCTCTGGAAAAAAAGAGGAGGATTGGCCTCTGCCCTCCCCACCCTGGGTTTCCAAGAGCAAAAAGAGCAGTTGTCCCAATATTGAGCCCAGGGGAACACCACTGTATACTCCCATTGAGTCTGAACAACAACCATTCACCACTTCTCTCAGTTTACTGTTCCTTAGCCAATGTTATATCCACACTGTCATTGTCCCTTTAGTTCCATAGCATTCATTTGCCTGACCTGTCTGCTGAATGACACTTGAACAAACGCCTTTTGAAAGTCCATATATATAACTTCAATCACACCACCCTCATCAACCCTCTCCATTGTTTTATCAAAGAACTCCATCAAGTTTACCTCACCACCACCTCCCTCTCTCCAATCCTCCACTGCTGTTAAATTATCAGACTGCTTGTCCGACTTCAGTACTGGATGAGCAGAAACTTCCTCCAATTAAATATTGGGAAGACTGTAGTTATTGTTTTCACTCCCCACTCCCCTTGCTATTGATTCCATCTCTCTCCCTGGTAACAGTCTGAGATTCAGACAGTCTGTTTGCCACCTTAGTGTCACGTTTAACCACGAAATGAGCTTCCAACCACATTTCTGTACCATCACTACAACCACTTATTTCTACCTCAGTGACAGTGCCTGATTTCATCTCTGTCTCAGCTCATCTGCTGATGAAACCTCATCCATGCCTTCGTTACATTTAGACTTGACTGTTCTTTTTTAAAAATTCTTTGGTTGAATATGGGTGTCCATGGGAAGGTCAGCATTTGTTGTCCATACATAATTGCCTTTGACAGCTTAGTGACTTGCTCGGCCATTTTAAGGTGCAGTTAAAAGTCACCCATATTGCTGTGGGTCTGGACTCACATGCAGACCAGACCAGGTAAGGACAGTAGTGAACAAGATGGTGTTTCACGAAAATCGATGATAGTTTCATAGCACCATGACTGAGACTAGCTTTCTGTTCCAGATGTCAACTCATTCCTGGCTTGTCTCAAGCATTCTACTCTTTGTAAACGTGAGGTCATCCAAACTCTGCTGCCCTTGTGTTGACTTGCATCAAACCCCATTCCCCAATCACTGACCGACATCAGCTCCCAGTCAAGCAATGGCCTGATTTCAAAATTCTCAACCGTGTTTCCAACTCCTTTCATGTCCTCACCCCTCCTTGTCTCAATAATCTCCACCAGCCGCACAACGCTTCAAGCTCTCAGAACTCCTTTAATCCTGGCTTATTGTGTATCCTTGATTTCATTATTGCACCACGGGCAGTCAGGTCTTCAGCAGCGTAGGCCCAAAGCTCTGGAATGCCCTCCCTGCACCTCTTTTTTTATTCTTTCATTCAATGTGGGCATCGCTGGGGGTGGGGGGGGGGGCGTGGGGAGGAAAGCAGCATTTGTTGCCATCCCTAATTGTCCTTGACAAATGAATGGCTTGCTGGGACATTTCACGGGGCAGTTCAAGAGTCAACAACATTGCTGTGGATCTGGAGTCATATGTAGGCCAGATCAGGTACGGCTGGCAGATCTCCTTCCCTAAAGGACATTAATGATTCAGGTGGGTTTTTTTCCAACAAGTGATGAGAAATTCAAGCACAATTACTGAGAATAGCTTTCATTTCCAGATTTTTATTAATTGATTAAAATTATTAATTAATTGAATTTTAATTTCCACCAGCTGCCTTGCTGGTATCTGAAGCCAGAGCATTAGCCTGGGTCTCTGTATTACTAGTTCAGTGACAGTGTCACTGTTTCTGCCTCCCTGCATCACTTTCCTCCCTTAAGACACGACTTAAAATCTTCCTCTTTAACCAAGCTGTTGGTCAGCTTACTTCATATCTCCTGTTGCTTTTCGCGTCATGCTTTGCTTCATAATGCTCCTGTGAAGCACCTTGCAATCCAATGTTTTATTATATTAAAGGCACTGCATAAATATAGGTTGTTGTTGATGTTTGTCAGACACGGCTTGTCTTACAATATCGATGCTGCTTGCCATTTATTGACCTTGTTTTTGTCAAACAGTACTTTTGTCCTGGGTTGTGAACTGTGCACATTTCCCCACCTGTAATGTTAGATTGATTGGTCAATAAATATAGGGTTTTCTCCATCTCTCCTTTTTAAAAAAGGGTGGAACATTTACAACCCTCAAGTCTCTATCATCTTTCCCATATCAAAGGAGGATTGGAGATTCTGGACATGGTTTCTGCTATTTCCACCATTCCTTCCCTCAGCAACCCTCATGCATCCCATCCAGACTGGGTAAATGTTCCACTTTATTGTGGTACAAACAGTGTTAGATTGCAAGCTGTTAACTGAACCTGTTTGTTCAGAGACTGCAATGAATGTCAATCTCCATGGACCCTAATAGTATAACTGGAGCGTTTCCATCTTCTATTAATAAGTGATTAATTTCAATGTGTTATCCCATGGTGTCAGTGGAAGCATCAACCCGGACACTAACAGGGATCAGCAGCTCCAGAGAGAGGGAGAGAGAGAAGATAGATCAGAATCTGAGAGCAATAGATTGGAAAGTTTTAACAATGGACAGGAGTTTATCCTTTTGGTTTGACGAGCTTACTGCAGATCATGATTGGATAATGTGAGATTGGCAGATCTATTGTGCCCTTCAGATGATTCAATACATTTACGATCCCATCCTCGTTATCGTTGGTGTCCCTGGTATGTCTCTGAATCCAGGTATTCATTCTCTTATAAAAGCAAAATACTGCAGATGCTGGAAATCTGAAATAAAAACAAGAAATGCAGGAACCATTCAGCATGTCTGGCAGCATCTGTGGAAAGAGAGGCAGAGTTAACGTTTCAGGTCACTGACCCTTCTTCAGAACTCAAGAAGAAGGGCCACTGACCTGAAACGTTAACTCTGCTTCTCTTTCCACAGATGCAATCCAGACCTACTGAGTGGTTCCAGCATTTCTTGTTATTATTCATTCTATAAACCATGTTTAACTGCATAACTGATCTTATCATTCACTCTGCCCTCCTTGCTACTGTTGTTGTTCTTGGTCTATCTCTTTCTCCGGCTGTTATCTCTATAAACCATTGCGAATGGTATTACTGCTCTTTTTATTTACTGTCACATCTCTGTTGCTGTTGGCGTCCCTGTTAAGTCTCACTATCCAGCTATTGCATACAATGCTTTACTCACCTTGTTGTTAAAGTATTGGCGGAGATTGAAGCCATTGTTTTCAGTCCCCAACATACACTCTATTCTCTATCCAAAGAATTGGCACATATATGAGGCTGAAACAGACAGTTCACTTCCTTGCTGATCTCCTTGACCCAGAACGGAGTTCCAATACTGTATCCTGTCCATCACCAATCCTGTCTACTGTATCCTTTTCCTCTGCCTTACGCTATCTTAGGATACAAAAATGGCTTGGTGATAAGCGGCAGAGAGTGGGAGTGCAGGGTTGTTTTTCAGGTTGGAGGCTGGTGTCCAGTGGTGTGCCACAGGGATCGGTGCTGGGTCTTCTGTTGTTTGTCATATATATCAATGACTTGGATGTGAATGTAGGGGGCATGAGTAGTAAGTTTGCAGATGACACCAAAATTGGTGGTATAGTGGACAGTGAAGAAGGTTGTCTAAGTTTACAACAGGGTCTATAGATCAACTGGGAAAGTGGGCAAAGAATTGGCAAATGGAATTTAACACAGACAAGTGTGAAGTGATGCATTTTGGGAAGTTAAACCAGGGCAGGACATATGCAGTGAATGGCAGGGCCCTGGGCTGTGTTGTGGAGCAGAGAGACTTTGGGGTGAAAGTACATAGTTCCCTGAAATTAGCAACATAGGTAGACAGAGTGGTTAAGAAGGCATATGGCATGCTTGCCTTCATCGACCGAGGTACTGAGTGCAAGAGTTGGGACCCCATGTTACAGCTGTACAGAACGTTGGTTGGGCCACATTTGGAGTACTGTGTGCAGTTCTGGTTGCCGCTCTACAGGAAATATGTGATTTCGGGAGAGAGGGTGCAGAAAAGATCACAAGGATGTTGCCTTACTTGGACGGCTTGAGTTATAAAGAGACATTGGATAGGCCTAGTCTGTTTTCCCTGGAACGAAGGAGGCTGAGAGGGGACACGATAGAGGTATATAAAATTATGAGAGGCATAGATAGGGTAGATAGCCAGAAACTGTTTCTCATGGTAGGGGTGACTAAAACTAGAGGGCATATATTTAAGGTGAGAAGGAGGAGGTTTAAAGGGGCTCAAAGGGGTAAATTATTCACACAAAGAATAGTGGGTATCTGGAATGAGCTGCCTGAGGAGGTGGTGGAGGCAGGAACAGTAGCAACATTTAATAGACATCTGGACAGGTACTTGAATGAACAAGGCATAGAGGGATATGGAATTAATGCAGGCAGGTGGGATTAGTATAGATAGGCATTATGGTCAGCATGGACATGGTGGGCCGAAGGGCCTGTTTCTATGCTGTACGGCTCTATGACTCTATGACTCTCTGCCTATATGCCCCTTAAACCACCATCTATCTCTTCGTTAATTCCATACCCGACTATCCTAATGCTACCCATGACAAGACACTTAGTTATAAACTCCAGCCCATCGCAAACTCTGCTGCCCATATCCTAACTCACACCAAACTCTGATCATCCACCAACTCTGTGCTCACTGACCTATATTGGTTCTTGGTTTAGTAGCACCACAATTGCAATATCCTTATTCTTGTGTTCAGATCCCTCTCTGACCATACCTCTCCAGTTAGTCCAATTTGCCTGTCCGTTTCCCATATTCGTGCATGTTGTTTCCCTTCGAGAATTCATCCAATTCACTTTTAAAAGTGAATGTTTGCTCCTTCTGTATCTCTCTGTGGATGCAATTACGGACTCGTTAGAGCCACTGGGGCTGAGGCTATGAATCCTAAAAGCCTTAAAATGGTGTGGGATGCACTGCCAGCCACTTGTGGCTCTTTCCAGTGGGGTTCCATGCTGAGCAGGGTGTTCCAGCAGCATTGGCACACGTCTTTGAAACTTGGTCTGTGCATGTCCACTGACCGCCTGTGTTAGTCACTCTCAGCTGAAAATACATTCAGCAGCACGAGGATTCATCTCTAGTGTTATTTAAACAATGTGATTTCTGATAACGATGAGCTGCACCAACATCATCAACTATCCACGCCTGGTCCATCTTCAGGCACGTGCAATACAGCCTCATCGGGTATCACCCCTCCTCCCACTCGGCTGGAGGTTGCGGCTGAATGGGAGATTGTGAGGCTGGAGCTCTCCCCTCACCTCAGCCACTCGCTCCGGACCTCGCCGCTCCTCTCCACTAACCCCCCTAGCCGACAGTGCTCCACTCACCCCCACTCCCCCTCCAGTTACTCGCTCCCTGCTTCCACACATTCCCCCACCAGCAACTCGCTCCGGACCTCGCCGGTCCTCTCCACTGCACTCCCCTGGCCGATTGTTACTCGCTTTCCCCATTCTCCCTCCAGTTATTCGCTCCTCGCTTCCCCCCACTCCCCCTCCAGTCACTCGCTTCGGACCTCGCCGCTCCCCACCCCTCCACTCCTCTGGCCGATTGTTCCCCGCTTCTTACCACCCTGTTCTCCAGTCACTTGCTCCGCACTTCCCCCCCATGCCCTCCAGTCACTCGCTCCAAGCCGAGCTGCTTCCCTCCTCTCGGCCACTTGCTGCTAATTCGCTATGTCACGAAGCTGTGCTCCTTGGTGCTAGCGGCTGGGCGGGGTGGTGTAATGGGGAGCAATTGACCAGAGAGCGGGTGGCGAGAGGAGGGCAACTATCTGTCAGGGGGGGTCGTGGGGAGCTGTGAGTTCTGGAGCTGGTGGCTGGGTGGCGGGGGTGGGGGATGAAGTGGGGAGCGATTGACCTGAGAGTGGGTGCTCAGGAGAGGGGAACAATCTCTCAGGGGAGTGAGGGAGAGCTGTGAGGTCTGGTGTTAGTGGCTGGGGTGGTGGTGAAGTGGGGAGCGAGTGACCCGACAGTGGGTGCTGAGGAGAGGGGAACAATCTGTCAGGGGAGTGAGGGAGAGCTGTGAGGTCTGGTGTTAGTGGCTGGGGTGGTGGTGAAGTGGGGAGCGAGTGACCCGACAGTGGGTGCTGAGGAGAGGGGAACAATCTGTCAGGGGAGTGAGGGAGAGCTGTGAGGTCTGGTGTTAGTGGCTGGGGTGGTGGTGAAGTGGGAGCGGGTGACCCGACAGTGGGTGCTGAGGAGAGGGGAACAATCTGTCAGGGGAGTGAGGGAGAGCTGTGAGGTCTGGTGTTATTGGCTGGGGTGGTGGTGAAGTGGGGAGCGAGTGACCCGACAGTGGGTGCTGAGGAGAGGGGAACAATCTGTCAGGGGAGTGAGGGAGAGCTGTGAGGTCTGGAGATAGAGGCTGAGGGGAGAAAGCGGGCTGTGGGGAGAGGGAGAAAGCGAATTGCTGATGTGAGGAGAGCGGGTCTTGGGGCGGGAGCGAGAGGCTGCATTTGGGTGAAATCAGTCCTGCTCAGTCATTTAATCGAATCACATTAAAAAACTGGCAGCACATTTTATACTCTGTTCGATTTCCAATGGAAATGTAATCATAAAATTCCTCTTGTACTGAATAGGATTATTGGAATATTAACTGGATCTTGAAGATTACTGTTAGTATCATATAACTGCACAGTAGCATTTTACTGGACTTCCTTCCAACTTAATGTAAGTTTAGTTTGCTGGAACGATCTAACAAGAAGTATTTCCTGTGACAAATTGAGCAGCGCCATCTTCAATCCTGGCAGCTACCTGAACGTCTCAGACTCTGACTTTCCAGTTGAAGAGTCTACATTTGTACATGTGCAAGTACTGCAGCACCTAGTGGTTGCATTGTCAGAAAACGCAGTCTTATTGAAAAAGACCAGGCATCCAACTTACAGTTGAGGGGCTTTTGACTTACTTCTGCTATTGTAAAATTAGTGGAGGTGCTGTGGATGGTTTTCTGGAGGTTGTATTGTGAGCTGCTTCAAATATTCAGGGAGGACAGAGGATTTGGATGACCCAACTCTGGATGAGGTATGGGGACAGTAGTTACAGTGTCCCTGGGTCTGTAACATGACCAACAAATGGAACAGAGTCTGCAGAGAGGGGAAGCTCTGCAAAGAGGGAGGAAGAGGGGGCTCTGACCTACCCATCCCAGGTTTTCCGAGAGCAATTTTCCTACCTGCACCTAACCCAGGAGCAGTGTGTGAGGTGATTCTGATTCAAGAAGAAAGTGGTTAGAGAGCTGTGTCACCTCCTGTAACACGACCTGGAGCCTCACACCAGGGTGAGGACGGAGCTGTCAGTGGCTGTTAAGGTCACAGTTTCATTGAACTTCTATATATCCGGATCTTTCCAGATGGGAGCATTTGACATATTCAACATCTCCTAGTCTGCTGTCCATTTATGTATCCGTTAGGTGACAAAGGCCATCTATGGCGAGTGAGGTGAATGCATCATTTTCTCCCTCAAACTCTTGAACTGCCTGTTGACTGTTTCCCTGATTATTGTTTCTAACCCCTGGCCATTGATATTGAACAGCATGGCCTGTAGGTGCTCGGACGGTCCTTACACACATTCCAGTATAAGTGTGTCACATTTACCACTCGCCAATCTTCTGTCACCTCGCCCATCTATAGAAGAATGTAAGATTTCGGAAAGCCCTTCTGCTAGCGACATACCCACTTCCTTTAGCCATCCAGACCAGGTGGATCATCTACTCTAAGCATAGCCAGCCTTTCCAGTACCTCCTCCCTCTGAATATTTACTCTATCCATTGCCTCTACTCTTTTGCTTCCACTGATATTTTGTAAGGTTCCTGTTACAACAGCGATATGAAGTAATCATTAGCTATTTTAACCTTGCCCTGTGCCTCTAAGCATATATACATGCTTTGTCCCGGATAGTCACCACCCACCTCGTCCTATCTAATTGATATCTACATGCCTGTAGAAAATGATTGCATTTCCTTTTAGAAGATTTCTGGGTTCTCTTTTATGTTGAATGTTAGTGAATGTTTAAGGTGGTGGATGATGTGCTGATCAATCGGGCTGCTTTGTCCTCGATGGTGTAAAACTTCCTGAGTGTTGTTGGAGCTGTACCCATCCAGGTAAGTGGAGAATTTTTCATTAAACTCCTGACTTGTGTGGCGCACATGCTACATGTCAATTATCAGCCCAAGGCTGGATATTGTCCAGGTCTTGCTGCATTTAGGTATGAACTACTTCAGTACCTGAGCAGGCACAAATGGTACTAATCATTGATGAATACTCCCATTTCTGACCTTATGATGGAGGGACAGTGATTGATGAAGCAGCTGAAGATGGTTGAGCCTAGGACACTACCCTGAGGAACTCCTGCAGTGATGTCCCGGGACTGATATAATTGACCTCTAACAACCACAACCATCTTCCTTTGCGTGAGGTATGAATCCAGCCAGCGGAAATCTTTCCCCCTGATTCCCATTGACTTCAGTTTTGCTAGGGCTCCTTGATGCCATACTCGGTCAAATGCTGCCTTGATGTCAAGGGCAGTCACTCCCACTTCACCTCTGGAGTTCAGCTCTTTTGTCCATGTTTTAACCAAGGCTGTAATGAAATTAGGAGATGAGTGGCCCTTGGGGAACCCAAACTGATCATCGCTGAGTGAATATTGGAGATTAAATGCTATTTGATAGTAATAATGATGAAACCTTCCATTACTTGTCTCATGAATCAGAGCAGACAGAAGGGTGGTGGAAGCATGGCTGTTGGAATACTTCCAACTTTCCCTTAAGGAGACGGCAAATGGACGTCCAGGCTGACGGTGAGGGCCCATATTTGGACTGTATCAGTCCGGCGTGGCGATCAGTGTCCTGGGCTGGAAGATGCATATTAAAACTGTACCAGCTCGGCATGCAGAAGTTCCTGGGGCTGTTTGACCCAGATTCACACTGCACCAGCTCGGCTTGGTGATCAGTGACCTGGGCTGGTTGACCCCTACTCGCCCTGTACCAGCTCGGCATGGTGATCAGTATCCTGGGATGGTTGTCCCAGATTCACACTGCACCAGCTCGGCTTGGTGATCACTGTCCTGGGCTGGTTGACCCATATTCACACTGTATCAGCTCGGCATGGCAATCAGTATCCTGGCCTGGTTGACCCATATTCACACTGCACCAGCTCGGCTTGGTGATCAGCACCCTGAAAAAAAGCAGGGATGTTATGCTGAACCTTTATAATGCTTTGGTGAGACTATTGTGTCCATTTCTGGTCACTATACGTTAGGAAGGATGTGAAAGTCTTTGCGTGGGTGTAGAGGATATTTACTGGAAAGGTTCCAGGGATGGGGGATTTTACCTACAAGGTTAGTATGGAAAATCTGGTGTTATTTTGCATGGAGGAAATGAGATTGAGGGGTGATATATTAGAGGTACACAAGATTATAGCAGGTATAGATAAGGTAGACAAAGAAATTCTGTTCCATGTAGCTGATGGTACAAGGACTAGAGATAAGGTTTGGGTAAGAAATGCAGTGGAAATGTGAGGATGAACTTTATTATGTACCGTGTGGTAATGACCTGGTAATCACTGCCCACAGGGATGGTGGAAGCAGAGACAGTGATCAATTTCAAAACGATATTGGATGGACACGTGAGGGAAATAAACTTGCAGGAATATGGGAACAGAACAGGGGATGGTTGTGACTGGATTGTTCTACAGAGAGCTGGCATGGACTTGACGGGTTGAATGGACTGCTTCAGTGCTGTAATGAATTACAATTACTACTGCTTTCACAGACTGTTCAATGAAGAGTGCAGGAGGGTATGCCCGCAGCAGCACCAGGCATACCTCAGAATGAGGTGTCAACCTGGTGAAGCGACAACACAGGACTACCTGCATGCCAAACTGTGTAAGCAGCATGTGATAGACAGAGCTAAGCGATCCCATAACCAACGGATTATATCTAAGGTCTGCAGTCCTGCCACATCCAGCCATGAATGATGGTGGACAGTTGAACAACTAACTGGAGGAGATGGCTCCACAAATATCCCCATCCTCAATGATGGGGGAGCCCAGCACATCAGTGTAAAAGATAAGGCTGAAGCATTTGTATCAATCTTCAGCGGGAAGTGCCGCTGGAAGCTTCCCATACTTTACTTTGTATTCTCCATTCACAACACTTATCTGAACAATTTAAAACTTAATTCAAAAGAATAGAATGAGGCAGGCTTTTAAAAGAAAGAAAACAAAGGAAATAAATTACTTCAGTGGTTTTGATCTGATCGTTCTTCAGGTTTCTTTCAAACAACTGGAATTAAAACTGAAAACAGAGGTGAATTGTCACAAATAAACATTCTAACTCCAAACAAAATGTTTAAACCTGTAGTAAACTTCAGTCTGAGTCAACCACGCCCATGGATAGGTCTCTCTCTTTCTATTTCTCTTCCCCCTGCACCTCTCTCTCTCTCTCTCTCCTCTCTCTCTCTCTCTCTTTCTTTCCCAGCACAAAGCAATTGCTATTTAACACTCCAACATCCATGTTATAGTAACTTTTAACCTCCCCACTCACACCAATTTAAAATCCAACTGTACACACATGTTAAACAGCCAACTACTTTCAGACAACATGCAGGACCAGACGAGAGAGGGTTAACTGACCGTAATAGACACTGGCATGAGACAGACAAAGAAATCACACTGAAAACTTCAAATACACAAACAGAAACTAACTCACACACCATCTTTTCCTTTTGTTTTCCTCACACAGTGTTTCAGCCTCACTGTGGCTCCGAAACATTTCATTTCCTTTGATATCTCAACTGTACTAGTGACTTGGTGGGATTGACAGCAACAACCTGTTCTATTCTGTGTTGTCACCACTTTAACGGGACAGACTGACAAGGACAACACCTTAACGAGACAGAATGGCAAGGACGCTACCTTAACGGGACAAAATGACAGGGGAGTCACCTGAACGGTACAGACTGGCAAAGGCATCAACTTAATGGGACAGACTGGTAATGGCGTAATATTAACGGGATAGTCTGGTAAGGGTTATCCCTCTCCATCATTGTTCTCCTCCGAGGCCTCCTGCTCCGTTTCAGTATCACCTGTGTGATACTCTGCTTTTTGTGATGGCTGCTACAGCTGCCTGGGTGCTGCTTTCCCCTCTGGGTTTACAGTCACTGAATGGTAGACCTGTACTGTGCATGGCCTGTCTTCTGGTGGGATCAATCCTGTAACTCCCTAAGGACACCTCTGGAATCCTCTAACTTCTGGGTCACTGGACATTATCCTGTGTAACAGTAACAATATGTTTCTCTGCTAACTCTCACTGCTGCTGAACTGCACAAGCCTGTCCTGCATTAAGTGTCTGTTGTTGTATAGTGACAGTAAAGGACACTAGCTTATTGTGTAACTCCTGTAGCTGTGTCTGCTGCTGCTGCTGTTTCTGTTCACTTTGAGCGACTATTTCTCTCACCTGTGACTCTATCACTTCCTCATCGCACTGTGCACGGTGTGATGCTGCACATGGAGGCAGATTTAAAGCCTTCTCACCTTTCCGATGTTCAGCCAAGACCTGTGCGTGGATAAACTTCACTATCTTTTTTAAATGGAACGTGTTCATGCTTCCATACACAGTGTCCTAACAGGGACTGGATACTGACCATATTACACTTAGTGCTTAACTCTTCCTCATATGTTTCCAGCGACCCTTCTTCCCATTGTATTTTTGTGACATAATGTGTATTTAAAGAGACATCACTGGGTCAGTATAATCTGCCATCCCTCAAAAGAGTTTATCCCGGCAAGAATTTTCACTTGTCAAACGAATGTTCCTATATTTGTGAAACTTGCTCCAACACCCTCGGTTTGCATAGCAATCAAAGTCCCGGATTTCAGCACCACTTGTAAGATCTGGGGTTTGGCTTAATTGAATTGTCAGACTTAGGTCAATTACAATGACAGTCTGCGTTGGGAGATCAGATCTAAAAGGAACTTGCAGCTCAGACTAGCTATAAAAACACGTGAGTACACGGCTGCTTCCACAAGTTTCACAGACTTAATGAAGTTCTCCACAATAAGCAGAACATGGTGATACTGAGAAAAGGGCAGTGGTCAGCAGTTGGCTTTACAATGGAACATTGGTCCTCAACCACCGGTTAACTGTGGAATCTTGTCTCTTCATTGAAGTCTATCTTCTGTCACCTTCTTGATGATGATGTGCGCTTTTGGGGTCTTACAAGTTATTACTTGATGCACCTTTCCCAGCTTGATTCTGTTCCATATTAGGCAAAAGCCTGTTTCTGTTCATTTGATTGGTCAGTCATTAACTAACTACCCTTCCATGATGGTACTTCGAGCCTGGTTTAAGTCATTGCCATTGTCATTCAGTGGGGAGCGGGGTGGGGGGGAGGTGCCTCCAGATTCCAGCTGCATTGACTCTATGAATTCCTTTACAAAAGGTCAAATCTGACCCGGTGCCATCCTGCTGTGGCTATTCAACCACAGTGGCCACTTAATGGCATTGATATGTACTTATCTCATTTCACAGCTTCCTGGCCACACGGGGATTGTTTTATACCAGTTAATAAGCTAACAGTCCCATTTGGATAATCTGCAGTCTAACGACTTTTAAATAACAGGTCTCAACAGGTCAGGACTTGTCCAGAAGTTTAGCTAACATCATTCGTTGTGGTTATGTTACATACAGAATACTATTTTAACCGTGATACTGAAGGATATGACAACTAAGTTCTAACAGTCCTATCATAAAATAAACTCAATCCTACAATTTTGTCCCAACAAGGACGGAGATATCCATCTTTGTGTTTGCAGACAGCGGCCACTACTGCCCACTGTTGACTGATTGTGTCTGAAGCTGTTGGGTTTTAGCTAAACACAGGGCATTTGTTTTATTCGCTCATTCTTGGGATGTGAGCGTCGCTGTCTAGGCCAGCATTTATTGACCATCCCTAATTGCCCTTGAGAAGGTGGTGCTGAGCCCACTTCTAGAACCACTGCAGTCCATGTGAGGTAGGTACACCCACAATTCCGTTAGGAAGGGAGTGCCAGGATTCTGACGAAACAACAGTGAAGGAATGGCGATGTAGTTCCATGTCAGGATGGTGTGTGACTTGGATAGGAACTTGCAGGTGGTGGTGTTCCCATGTATCTCTGCTCTTGTTCTTCTCGGGGGTAGAGGTCGCGGGTTTGGATGGTGTAGTCAAAGGAGCTTTGGTGTGTTGCTGCAGTGCATCTTGTAGATGGTACACACTGCTGCCACTGTGCATCAGTGGTGGAGGTATGAATGTTGTAGATGGTGTGCCAATCATGTTTGTTGCTTTTTCCTGGATGGTCCTGCGCTTCTTGACTGTTGTTGGAGCTGCACCATCCAGGCAAGTGGAGAGTATTCAATCACACTCCTGACTTGTGCCTTGTAGATGGTGAACATGCTTTGCAGAGTCAGGAAGTGAGTTATTCGCCACAGGATTCCTAGCCTCTGACCTGCTCTTGTAGCCACGGTATTTATATGGTTACTCCAGTTCAGTTTCTAGTTCAGTTTCTAATCAATGGTAACCCTCCAGGATGTTGATTGTGGGGATTCAGTGATGACAATGTCATTGAACGTCAGGGGGAGATGACTAGATTCTTTCTTGTTTGAGATGGCCATTGCCTGGCACTTGAGTGGCACGAAAGTTACTTGCCACTTATCAGCCCAAGCTGGATATTGTCCAAATATTTCTGCATCTCGACATGGTTTGCTTCAGTATCTGAGAAGTCACGAATGGTAAACATTGTGCAATCATCAGTGAATATCCCCACTTCTGACCTTTTGATTGAAGGAAGATCATTGATGAAACAGCTGAAGATGGTTGGGTCTCGGACACTACCCTGAGGAACTCCTCCAGTGATGTCCTGGAGCTGAGCTGATTGACCTCCAGCAACCACAGCCATCTTCCTTTGCGTTAGGTATGACTCCAACCAGCGGAGAGTTTTCCCACTGATTCCTATTGATTCCAGTTTTGCTCGGGCTCCTTGATACCATACTCAGTCAAATCTGCCTTGATGTCAAGGGCAGTCATTGTCACCTCTCCTCTTGAGTTCAGCTCTTTGGTCCGTATTTGTACCAAGGCTGTATTGAGAACAAGAGCTGAGTGGCCTTGGCAAAAGCCAAACGGAGCGTCAGTGAGCAAGTTATTGCTAAGCAAGTGCTGCTTGATGGCACAGTTAACACCAGGGGAAGTGCTGGCTTCGTGGTAATGTCTCTGGCATAGTAATCCAGAGGACCAGGCTAGTACTCTGGCGACACGAGTTTGAATCCTACCACAGCAGATAGTGAAATTTGAAGTCAATTAATAAAATCTGGAATTAAAAAAAGTTGGTATAATAGTGCCATGAAACCTTTGTCAATTGTTATAAAAAAAACATCTGGTTCACTGATGTCCTTCAGGGAAGGAATTCTGTCGTCCTTACCTGGTCAGGCCTACATAAGATTCCAGATCCACAGCAATGTGGTTGACTATGAAATGGCTGTGCAAGCCGCTCAGTTCAAGGGCATTTAGGGATGGGCAATAAATGCTGGCCTTGCAAGCGATGCCCACATCCCATGAACGTATGAGAACATCTTCCATCACTTTGCTGATTATTGAGAGTAGACTGATGGGGTGGCAGCTGGCCAGTTTAGACTTGTGCTGGTTTTTGTGTACAGTTAATGCATTTTGGGAGGACTAACAAGGCAAGGGAATATACAATGGATGGTAGGATCCGAGGAAGCACAGAAGGTCAGAAGGACCTTGGTGTACTTGTCCATAGGTCACTGACGGCAGCAGCACAGGTAGATAAGGTGGTTAGGAAGGCATATGGGATACTTGCCTTTATTAGCAAATGCATAGAATATAAGAGCAGGGAGGTTATCATCATAATATATAAAACGCTAATTTAGCCACAGCTGGAGTACTGTGTACATTTTTTGTCACCACACTATAGGAAGGATGTGATTGCACTGGAGAGGGTGCAGAGGAGATTCACCCGAATGTTGCCTGGGTTGGAGCATTTCAGCCATGAAAAAAGACTGAAAAGGCTAGGGTTGTTTTCCTTGGAACACAGAAGACTGAGGGAGGACATGATTGAGGTGTACAATATTATGGGGGACATAGGTGAGGATAGGTTCGATAGGAAGAATCATTTTTCTCTTAGCGGAGGGGTCATGAACCAGGGGACATAGATTTCACTTGAGAGCCAGGATGTTCAGGGGGTTTTGAAGAATTTTCTTTTCACCCAGAGGGTGGTTGGAATCTGGAACGCACTGCCTGAAGACGTGGTGGAGGCAGGAAGCCTCACAACATTTAAAACCTATTTAGATGAGCACTTGAAACGCCATAGTACACAAGGCTACGGGTCAGAAAAATGGGATTCGAATAGTTGGGTGCCGGATGCCCAGCACAGACACGATGGGCCGATGGGCCTGCTACTGTGCTGTGTAACTCTATGACACTATGTCACACTTGGGCAATTTTCCAGATTGCCGGGGAGATGCCAGTTTTGTAGCTGTATTGGAACAGCTTGGCCAGCGGCGTGGCAAGTTCTGGAGCACATGTCTTCAGTATGTTGTCAGGGCCCATAGCCTTTGCAGTATCCAGTGCCTTCACTCATTTCTTGATATCACGTGGAGTGAATCGGATTGGCTGAAGACTGGCATCTGTGATGCTGGGGACCGCAGGAGGAGGCTGAGATGGATCATCAACTCGGGACTTCTGGCTGATGATTGTTGCAAATGCTTCAGCCTTATTTTTAACACTGATGTGCTGGGCTCTCCCATCACTGAGGATAGGGATATTTGTGGAGCCACCTAATCCAGTTGGTTGTTTAATTGTCCACCACCATTCACGGCTGGATGTGACAGGACTGCAGAGCTTAGATCTGATCCGTTGGTTTCGGATCACTTTGCTCTGTCTATCGCATGCTGCTTACGCAGTTTGGCATGCAGATAGTCCTTGGTTGTAGCTTCACCAGGTTGACACCTCATTTTGAGGTATGCATTGTGCTGATCCTGACATGCCCTCCTGCACTCTTCATTGAACCAGGGCTGATCTGCTGGCTTGATGGTAATGGTAGAGTGGGGAATATGCCGGGTCATGAGGTTACAGATAGTGTTTAAGTGCAGTTTTGCTGTCGCTGATGACCCACAACGCCTCAGGAATGCCCAGTTTTGAGTTCAAGGATCTGTTTGAAATCTGTCCCATTTGGCACAGTGATAGTGCCAGACAACACGAAGGAGTGTATCTTCAATGTGAAGACGGGACTTTGTCTCCACAAGGACTGTGCGATGGTCATTCCTACCAATATTGTCATGGACAGATGCATCTGTGACCGTTACGTTTGTGAGGACGAGGTCAAATAGGTTTTTCCCTGCTGTTAGTTCCCTCACCACCTGCCGCAGACACAGTCTAGCAGCTATGTCCTTTAGGACTCTGCCAGCTCGGTCTTTAATGGTGCTACCGAGCCATTCTTCCTGATGGACATTGAAGTACCCCACCCAGAGATCATTCTGTGTCCCTGTTACCCACAGTGCTTCTTCCAATTGCTGTTCAACATGGAGGAGTACTGACTCATCAGCTGGGGACGGGGAATGGGTGATAATCAGCAGGAGGTTTCCTTGCCCATGTTTGACCTGATGCCGTGAAGCTTCATGGGGTCTGCAGACATGGGTCTATCCTGCTGCTGGGAGATGACATACCCGGGATGGTGATGGCACTGTCTGGGACACTGTCTGTAAGCTCTGATTCGGTGAGCATGACTATGTTTTCTGCTGCTTGACTTGTCTGTGGGACAGTTCTCCCAACTTTGGCTCAAGATCCCAAATGTTTGTAAGGAGGACTTTACAGGGTCGACAGGGCTGGGTTTGTCTTTGTTGCTTCTGGTGCCTAAGTCGATGCCGGGTGGCCTGTCCAGTTTCATTGCTTTTCTTAGATTTTGTAGCCGTTTCGTACAACTGAGCAGCTTGCTAGGCCATTTCAGAATCAACCAGATTGCTGTGAGTCTGGAGTCACATGTAGGCCAGACCAGGTTAGGATGGCAGATTTCCTTCCCTAAAGGACATTAGTGAACCAGATGTGTTTTTACAACAATTGACATTAGACACCATTAGAATAGATATTTTAATTCTAGAGTTTTATTAAAGATTAGTGATGTCAGAGTATGTCTTGTTTTGAAATACAAATAAACTAGAAATTCTCCAAGCAGCAGTTTGTAAGACGTCAGAAATGTAAGGGATTTGGATTGTTTAATTGTCCTGTGGTTTAAAATATGTATGTGACCAGGAAGGAAATCTGCTATTGCTTGTGCTGATAACAATCCTGAGGCATCTGAAACATCCACAAGGGGTGATGAAATTACTGAAGGAAATGTAAACACATGCTCGCCGTCATGGCAGTCTGGACATCTGGATTACGAGTTCAGTGACATTACCACGACACTTCTGTCATTGCCTCACCGCCACACGTTCCTTGATTAAGACACTACATAAAACCTTCCCCTTTGACCAAGCTGTTGGGCATCTGGCCTCATATCTCAAGCTGTGTCACATGTCATTCTTTGCTTTATAATGCTCCTGTGAAGCACCTTGTCATGTTTTATTACATTGAAGGCACTGTATAAATATAAGTTGTTGTTGACGTTTACCAGACATACATGACTTGTCTTGCTGCAGTCCATTTGCTGTCGATTGTTTTTATTCTCAAGCAGCGAATACTTTTGTCCTGGGATGTGAACTCTGGAAATTTCCCAGTCAGTGATATTAAAAAGACTGATCAGTAAATACAGAGTTTACTCCATCACTACTTTTTTAAATCCAGGTGCAACATTTACAACCCTCCAGTCCACTGCCACGACTCCCATCTCCAAGGAGGATTGGAAGAATCTGGCCAGTGCATCTGCTATTTCTACATTTTCCTCCCTCAGCAACCCTCCTACATCCCGTTCAGACTGGGTAAATGTTGCAGTTTATTGTGGCAAACAAGTGTTGGATTGAAAGGAGTTAACTGAACCTGTTTGTTCAGTGTCTGTAATTAATGTCAGTCTCCATGGACCCTAGTTGTGTCACTTGAGGTTGTTCCTCTTCTATTAATAAGGGACTCCTTTCAATGTGTTATCACATAGTGTCAGCGGGAGGATCACCTCCGGCACTAACAGGGATCAGTGGCTCCAGAGAGTGGGAGAAGATAGATCAAAATCTGAGAACAATAAATTGGAATGCTACAACAATGGATCAGAATCTGAGAACAATAGATTGGAATGTTACAACAATGGATCAGAATCTGAGAACAATAGATTGGAATGTTACAACAATGGATCAGAATCTGAGAACACCAGGTTGGAATGTTATAACAATGGACAGGAGTTTCTCCTCGGATCTTTACTTTCTTTTTACATATTATAATTGGCTACGATTAGACTACCGGATACTATTAGCACTTGAGATAATTCAATATATTTACTATCCCATCCTGGCTATTGTTGGTGTCCCAGGTAAGTCACTCTATAAAGCTATTAATTCTATAAGCCATATTTACCTACACTACTGTTCTTGCCATTTATTCTGCCCTCCTTGCTGCTGCTGCTATTCCTGGTGAATCTCTACCTCCAGCTATTAGCTGTCAAGCCATTGCTAATTACCGTTCTTGTAATTTCATCGCTCATCTTGGTTGCTGTCTGTGCCCCTGATAAGGCTCTATTTACCGCGAGGAGATCTGTAAAATCTGTTTCACTGAAATACTGTTCTGCAATGTATATTTTGGGAAGACGGAAGCCAGTGTCATTGGTCACAAACTCCATCCCCTGTTTGTGAAACACATTCCCCTCCCTGCATAATGTCTGAGGCTGAAACAGACTGTTTACAACCGCTGTGTTCTATTTATACCTGAGCTGAGTTCATCTCCATGTTCGTTCCATCACCAGCCCTGACGACTACAACCTCTGTAATGTCACCTGGCCCCACCTCTGCCTTTGTCTATCTGCTGAACAAACACTCATCTGTGCTTTTGTTCAATTCACACTTGACTATTCCAATTCTATCCTGGTCACCCTGCCAGTTGTAAACCTCTATAAACCACAGTCAATCCAGAACTCTGCTGCCTGTATCTTAACTCACACCAAATCCCCATCACCCATCACCCCTGTGCTCACTAATCTACTTTGGCTCCCGGTCTGGCAGCACCTTAATTTTAAGAATCCCGTTCTTGTGTTTGAATCTCTCCATGACCTCACCCCTCTAATTACTCCTATTCCCTGTCCATGCCCATATTCCAGAAAATCTTTTGCCATCAATTCTATTTTCATGTCCCCATTTAAAGTGAATTTCCTTCCCGCTCTGTCTCTCCCTGGTGGCGATTTCCAGCTCTTACAGCACCACAGTTGCCCACACTGTGGAAGCCTGGATCCATAAAAGGGTGTGAGCTGAGCTTCCAACCACTTCTGGCATGGCCTGCAGCGTGGCCTGCACCATGTCCCATGCTGTGCAGTGCTCTATCCCGGGTCAACAATGTGTGCACTAGTAGCATGAGGAGTTGTGGAATGTCATGTCAAACTGCTATTTCAGCAGCTTTGATGTACGTCTTTGAAACTTGGTCTGTGCATCTCCACCGACTGCCTGTGTTAGTCACTCTCAGCTGAACATACATTTAGCAGCACGAGGAATACCCTCTAGTGTTATTTAAAAGGACCAAGCATCCAACGTACAGGTGAGGGGCTTTTGACTTACTTCTGCCATCGTAAAGTTAGCGGAGGTGTTGTGGATGATTTTCTGGAGGTTGCGTTGTGAGCTGCTGCAGACATTAAGAGAGGACAGAGGATTTGGTGACCCAACTCAGGACGAGGAATGGGGACTGTAGTTACAGTGTCTCTGGGTCTGTAACATGACCAACAAATGGAGCATGGACTGCAGAGAGGGGAAGCTCTGCAAAGAGGGAGGAGGAGGGGGCTCTGACCAACCCACCCTTCGTTTTCCAACAGCACATTTCTTACCTAAACCTAACCCAGGAGCAGGGTGTGAGGTGGCTCTGCTTCATTAAAGAGGTGGTCACAGAGCTGTATCTCCGCCTGCAACACAACCTGGAGCCTCACACCAAGGTGAAGACGGAGCTGTCAGTGGCTGTTAAGGTCACAGTTTCCTTGAACTTCTATGCATCTGGATCTTTCCAGAGTGGAGCGGGTGCCCTATCCAACATACATTCATAGACAGTGATAGTCATAGAATCATTTACCACACAGAAGGTGCCCATTCGGTCCATCGACACAATGCCGACTGTCTCTGGAGCAATTCAGTCATTCCCACGAGCCTGCTCAATCCCCACAGCCTTGCAAGTTCACTTCCTTGATGCTCCCATCCAATTTTCTTTTGAAATTGGAAGGAAGTAAAGCTGGTAACAGGTGGCAAAAAAGTAGAGAGTGACTTTAAAAGGCAGGTGAAACAAAGGTGAGCATCAACTAGAATGAAGAATGTGAAGAAGACACAGTTAAGGGCACTGTACCTGAATGCACGCAGTATTCGGAACAGGGCAGATGATTTAAAGGCCCAAATAGAGGTAATCGGGTATGGTCTGATTGTCATAAGGGAAATGTGACGACAGGGTGACCAAGGCTGGAACTGAATATTCAAGCATGTTCAACATTTACGAAGGACATGCAATAGGAATTGCTGTTGCACTGATAATAAGGGATGGGATCAGTACATTAGTAAGAGAGGATCTCAGGTCTGAAGAACAAAATGTAGAATCTGTTTGGGTGCAGCTTAGAAACAGCAAGGGGCTGCAAACATTGATAAGAGTTGTTTATAGGTTATCCAACAGTAGTGGTAGTGTGGGACATGGCATTAATCAGGAGATTAGAGAATCAAATAGCATGGTTAATAAAGTAATCACGGGTGACGTCAATCTTTATACAGACTGGGTAAACCTAATGAGAACTAATACTGTGGAGGACGAGTTTCTGGAGTGGGTTTGGCATGGTTTTTTAGAGCAGTATTTTGAGGAAGCGACTACAGAAAAGTCTATTTTAGAGCTAGAATTATGTAATGAGACAGCGATAATTAATAGTCTCATTGGAAAAGAGCTTTTAGGGATGAGTGTTAGGGATATGTTCCTGTGAAAATGAGGGATAGAAATGGCAAGGTTAGGGAACCATGGATGACAGGTGAAATTGTGAAACTAGCTGGAGGAAAAAAGTAGCATACAGGCGGCTGAAGAAAGACGAAGCTTTGATAGAATATCGGGAATGTAGGACCAATCTGAAACGAGGAATTAAGAGGGCTAAAAGGGGTCATGAAATATCTTTAGCAAACAGGGTTAAGGAAAATCCCAAAGTCTTTTATTCATATATAAGGAGTAAGAGGGTAACTAGAGAAAGCATTGGCCCACTCAAGGACAAAGGAGGAAAGTTATGCGTGGAGTCAGAGAATATGGGTGAGATTCTAAACGAGTACTTTGCATCGGTATTCACCGAGGAGAAAGGACATGACGGATGTTGAGGTGAGGAACAGATGTTTGATTACTCTAGGTCAAGTCGGCATAAGGAGGGAGGAAGTGTTGGGCATTCCAAAAGGCATTCAGGTGGACAAGTCCCCAGGTCCGGATTGGATCTATCGCAGGTTACTGAGGGAAGCGAGAGAGGAAATAGCTGGGGCCTTAACAGATATCTTTGCAGCATCCTTAAACACGGGTGAGGTCCCGGAGGACCGGAGAATTGCTAATGTTGTCCCCTTGTTTAAGAAGGGTAGCAGGGATAATCCAGGCAATTATAGACCGGTGAGCCTGATGTCAGTGGTAGGGAAGCTGCTGGAGAAGATACTGAGGGATAGGATCTATTCCCATTTGGAAGAAAATGGGCTTATCAGTGATGGGCAACATAATTTTGTGCAGGGAAGGTCATGTCTTACCAACTTAATAGAATTCTTTGAGGAAGTGACAAAGTTGATTGATGAGGGAAGGGCTGTAGATGTCATACACATGGACTTCAGTAAGGCGTTTGATAAGGTTCTCCATGGTAGGCTGATGGAGAAAGTGAAGGCGCATGGGGTCCAAGGTGTACTAGCTAGATGGATAAAGAACTGGCTGGGCAACAGGAGACAGAGTGTAGCAGTGGAAGGGAGTTTCTCAAAATGGAGACGTGTGACCAGTGGTGTTCCACAGGGATCTGTGCTGGGACCACTGCTGTTTGTGATATACATAAATGATTTGGAGGAAAGTATAGGTGGTCTGATTAGCAAATTTGCAGACGACACTAAGATTGGTGGAGTAGCAGATAGTGAAGGGTACTGTCAGAGACTACAGCAGAATATAGATAGACTGGAGAGTTGGGCAGAGAAATGGCAGATGGAGTTCAATCAGTGCAAATGCGAGGTGATGCATTTTGGAAGATCCAATTCAAGAGTGAACTATACAGTAAATGGAAAAGTCCTGGGGAAAATTGATGTACAGAGAGATTTGGGTGTTCAGGTCTGTTGTTCCCTGAAGGTGGCAACGCAGGTCAATAGAGTGGTCAAGAAGGCATACGGCATGCTTTCCTTCATCGGACGGGGTATTGAGTACAAGAGTTGGCAGGTCATGTTACAGTTGTATTAGACTTTGGTTCGGCCACATTTTGATAACTGCGTGCAGTTCTGGTCGCCACATTACCAGAAGGATGAGGATGCTTTGGAGAGGGTGCAGAGGAGGTTCACCAGGATGTTGCCTGGTATGGAGGGCGCTAGCTATGAAGAGAGGTTGAGTAGATTAGGATTATTTTCATTAGAAAGACGGAGGTTGAGGGGGGACCTGATTGAGGTGTACAAGATCATGAGAGGTATGGACAAGTTGGAAAGCAATTAGCTTGTTCCCAGAGTGGGGGATTCAATTACTAGGGGACACGAGTTCAAAGTGAAAGGGGAAAAGTTTAGGGGGATATGCGTGGAAAGTTCTTTACGCAGAGGGTGGTGGGTGCCTGGAACGCGTTACCAGCGGAGGTGGTAGACTCGGGCACGATAGGGTCTATTAAGATGTATCTAGACAGATACATGAATGGGCAGGAAGTAAAGAGATACAGACCCTTGGAAAATAGGCGACATGTTTAGATAGAGGATCTGGATCGGCGCAGGCTTGGAGGGCCGAAGGGCCTGTTCCTGTGCTGTAATTTTCTTTGTTCTTTGTTTTTTTTGTGACCATAATATTACAACATTTCACATTGTTTAACAGTGAAGTAGTTCAATCTAAAGCGTGACTGAGGTGGATTGGAAAAATACATTGAAAGGTATGAAAGTACATAGGCAATGGATAGTCTTTAAAGGAATATTACGTAGTCTACAGCAACTATACATTCTTGGAAGGCACAAAAAACCCAAAAGTCAAGGCAGTCAACCGTGGATAACAAAGGAGATTATGATGATGTTCAATGTGGGAAAGTAAGGTAATCCACTTTGGAAGGAAGAATGAAAAGGCAGATTATTATTTAGATGGTGGAAAACTACAAAACACTGCAGTACAGAGGAAGCTGGGTGTTCTTGTGCCTGAAACACAAACGGTTAGAATGCAGGTGCAACAAGTAATTAGGAAGACGAATGGAATTTTGGCCTTTATTGCTCAGGGGTTAGAGTTTAAAAATAGGGAAGTATTGTTCCAACTGTACAAAGTGTTGGTGAAGCCAGACCTGGAGTACTGTGTACAGTGTTGGTCCCCGTATTTAAAGAAGGATGTACTAGCATTGGAGGCAGTTCAGAAAACGTTCAATGGGCTGATTCCTGGGATGAAGGAGTTGCCTTATCAAGAGCAGCTAAACAGGTTACGCCTGTATTCTCTTGAGTTTCGAAGAACGAGAGGTGATCTCATTGAAACTTACAAAATACTTAAAGCGATAGACAGGGTCGATGCAGGTAGGATGTTTCCCCTAGTTGGGGAGTCTGGAACCAGGAGACACAATGTCAAAATAAGGCAGAAGCCACTTAGGACGGAGATGAGGAGAAATGTCTTTCCTCAGAGGATTGTGAATCTTTGAAATTCCCTACCCCAGAGGACTGTGGAAGCTTCGTCATTGAGTATGCCTAAAGTGGTGATTAACAGATTTCTAAATACAAATGACCGAAGTGATATGAGGATAGTGTAGGGGAAAAGACATTGAAATGGAAGGTCAGTCATGATTATATTAAATGGTGGGGCAGTCTCGATGGTCAGAGTGGACGACGGCTGCTCCTATGTCCCTACTCTACCATTGGTGGCTGTGCCTTCAGCCGAAGCTCTGGATTCTCTCCCTGAACCATAAATACAGTAAGTTTCACAGAGTCCGGTTTTAGGGAGCACTGCTTGTGCAGAGTAGTAAATACAGTAAAGTTAATGAGTGACTGAATCTTAAAGATATAAGAGTTGTGGTAAATGATTGTTTTTCAGGCTGCAGGAAGGTAGACAGTGGTGTTCCCCAAGGGTCAGTGCTAGGACCACTGATTTTTTATTGATATGTATTAGTGATTTGGATATTGGAATACAGAGCAATATTTCAAAATTTGCTGATGATAGCAAACTTGGAGGCAGGGCTGACAGTGAGGTTGATACTGATCAATGTAACAGGATATAGATATGCGAGCAGAATGGGAAGGCAAGAGGCAGATAGAATTTAATACAGACAAGTGTGAGGTGATACATTTTATCAGAAGTAACAGGGAGAGGCAATATACAATTAATGATGCAGTTCTAAAGAAAGTGCAGAGACAGAGGGACATGGGGTTCATGTACATAGATGCTTGAAGGTGGCAGGACATATTGAGAGAGTCGTTAGTAAAGCATATGGGATCTTGGGCTTCATAAATAGAGGTAGTGAATACAGAAGAAGGAAAGTTATGCTGAACCTTTATAAAGTTCTGGTTAGTCCACAACTGTACTACTGCATCCAGTTCTGTTCACCACACTTTATGAAGGATGTGAGGGTCCTTCACAGGGTGTAAAGGAGATTTACCAGAATGGGTCCAGAGCTGGAGGATTTTGGTTACAAGGTTAGTCTGGAAAAGCTGGGATTGTTTTCCTTGTAGTAAAGGAGATTGAGGGGAGATTTGATAGAGGTATACAAGATGATGACATGTTTGGATAAGGTAGACAGGAAAAGATGTTCCCATTAGTTAATGGTGCAAGGACTAGAGTTAAGGTTGTGGGCAAGAGATACAGGGGGATGTGAGGAACAACTTTTTTACACAGCGAGAGGGAATGGCCTGGAAATCACTGCCTACGAGGGTGGTGGAAGCAGAGATGCTGAATGACTTCAAAAGGATATTGGATGGACACTTGAGGGAAATAAACTTGCAGGAACATGGAGACAGAGCTGAGGAATGAGACTGACTGGATTTATCTAGGAAGAGCTGATTTGGACTCGATGTGCCGAATGGCCTCATTCTGTGCTGAAATAACTACGACTCCACGACTCTCAATGGAGGATAACGAGGGAAAATGTGGAATTGTCCATTTTATCGGAAGAATATAAAAGAAACATATTATCTGAATGGTGAGAGATTGCAGAGCTGGACGATGCAGAGGAATTGGGTGTCTTCGTGCATGAATTGTATAAGGTTATTATGCAGGTACAACAGGCAATTAGGAAACTAATCGAATGTTATCATGTATTACAGAAGGAATTGAATACAAAAGTATGGAGGTTATGTTTCATTTATACAGGACATTGGTGAGACCACATCTGGAGTTCTGTGTAGCTTACTGGTCTCCTTATTTAAGGAGGATGTAAATGTGCTGAAAGCAGTGCAGAGAATGTTTACTAGACTAATACCTGGAATGGGTGGGTTGTCTCATGAGGAAAGGTTGGACAGGCGAGGCTTATATCAGCTGGAGTTTAGAAGATGAAAAGGCGACTTGATTGAAACGTAAGATTCTGATTGTGGGATAGAGTAGGTGAGGGCCACAGAGAGAGAAACAGAGCGAGAGAGAGAGAGAGACAGCTCAGCTCATCTGCTGCTGAAACCCTCACCCATGTGTTTGTTATCTCGAGACATGACTATTCTAACACACTCCTGGCTGCTCTCCCACATTCTACGATCTGTAACCTTGTGGTCATCTAAAACTCTGCTGCAATCTTCTAATTTACACCAAATTCTGTTCACCCAACATCCCTGTGCTCACTGACCTACATTGGCTCTTGGTTCGGTAACACCTCAATTTTAATAGTCCCATCATGGGATCAAATCCCCCCATGTCCTCAGCCCTCTGATTATCTCAATCCCCTGTCCATTTCCAATATACCTGAAACTTGTTAATCTTAAAGTCTTTTTATAATTCCATTTTTAAAGTGAGTTTCTTTCCCTCTTTCTCTCTCCCTGCCCACACATTTCATCTCTCCTGCTCCACTGGTGCTGTGGAAGTTTGGATCCACAAAATGGTGTGACCTGTACTGCCGGTCACATCCAGCACATTGTACAGGACACCCAGGCTGGCCGGTGAGATAGCGTGGGTGTAACCTGTGTGTGTCTGTAGTGTGAGGAGGGGTCTGAATTGACGTCAATCAGTCATTCCAGCAGCTTTGATGTACGTCTTTAAAACTTGGTCTGTGCATGTCCACTGACCACCTGTGTTAGTCATTCTCAGCTGAACATACATTCAGCAGCATAAGAAATCCCTTCTAGTGTTATTTAAAAGGACCAGACATCCAACTTACAGGTGAGGGGCTTTTGACTTATTTCTGCGATTGTAAAGTTAGTGGAGGTGCTGTGGATGGTTTTCTGGAGGTGTGTTGTGAGCTGCTGCAGACATTCAGGGAGGATAGAGGATTTGGTAACCCAACTGTGGACAAGGTATGGGGACTGTAGTTACAGTGTCTCTGGGTCTGTTACACGACCAACAAATGGAGTGGAGGCTGCAAATAGGGAAAACTCTGTAAAGTGGGAGGAGTAGGGGGCTCTGCCCTACCCACCCCGGGTTCTACAAGAGCAAAAAAAGCAGTGGTCCTAATACCGAGCCCGAGGGAACACCACTGTATACTCCCATCGAGTCTGAACAACAACCTTTCACCACTTCTCTCTGTTTACTGTTCATTAGCCAATGTTATATCCACACTGTCACTGTCCCTTTAAACCATAGGGTTCAGTTTTCCTAACCTGTCTCTTGAATGTCACTTGATCAAACACCTTTTGAAAATCCATATCTATAACTTTAATCAGACCACCCTCAGCAACCTTCTCCATTGTTTTATCAAAGAACGCCATCAAATTTACCTCAGCACCACCTCTCTCCACTCCTCAACTGTTGTTAAATTATCAGACTGCTTATCCGACATCCAGTACTGGATGAGCAGAAATTTCCTCCAATTAAATATTGGGAATACTGAAGCCATTGTTTTCACTCCACACTCCAACTCTGCTTCCTTGCTATTGATTCCATCCCTCTCCCTGCTAACAATCTGAGATTCAGACAGTCTCTTTGCAACCTTGGTGTCACATTTCACCACAAAATGATCTTTAACCTCATTTTCAGGATATCATTACAGCCGCCTATTTCCACCTTAGTAACATCACCCGACTTCACCCCTGTCTCAGCCCATCTGCTGCTGAAACTTTATTCATACATTCGTCACCTCTAGATCTGATTATTCCAACTCACTCCTGGCTGATCTCCCAAATTCTACTCTCTGTAAACTTCAGGTCATCCAAAACTCTGCTGCCCATGTCTTAGCTCACACCAAGTCCCGTTCATCTATCACTGACCGACATTGGTTCCCAGTCAAGCAATGTCTTGATTTTAAAATTCTTATCCTTGTTTTCAGATCCCTCCATGGCCTCACCCCCCGCCCCATATCTCTGTAATCTCCTCCACCTCCACAACCCACCGAGATATAGGTGCTCCTCTAATTCCGGCCTCTTGTGCACCCGGATTTAATCACTGCACCACTGGCGACTAGGTCTTCAGCTGCCTAGGCCCAAAGTTCTGGAATATCCTCACTGCACTGTTTTTTTTTCATTCGTTCATGGGATGTGGGTGTCACTGACAAGGCCAGCATTTTTTGCCCATCTCTAATTGCCCTTGATGACTGAATGGTTTGCTGGACCTTTCAGCATTCACTTTGGAGTCAACCACATTGTTGTGGGTCTGGAGTCACATGGAGGCCAGACCGTATAAGGGTGGCAGATTTCCATTGCTGAAGAACATCAGTAAGCCAGGCTGTTTTTTTTATGACGATCATTGATAGCATCATGGCACCGTTGCTGAGAATAGTTTTCAAATGCAGATTTGTATTAATTAATTGAATTTTAGCACATATTGAATTTTAAATTGCACCAGTTACCACGGTGGGATTTGAACCCATGTCCTCCGAGAATCAGCCTGAGCCTCAGTATGACAATTTTGGTAATATTACCACTCCGCTACGGTCACCGCCTTTCCGTCTCGCTTTCCTCCTTTCAGGTACTCCTTAAAACCTATCTCTTTGTTCAAGCTGTTGGACATCTGATCTAATATCGCCTGTTGTGTCTCAGTGTCATACTTTGCTTCATAATGATCCTGAGAAGCACTTTGGGATGTTTTATAACATTAAAAGCACTATATAAATATAAGTTGTTGTTGAGGTTTGCCAGACATGCTTTGTCATCACCATATCCCTACTGCTGTCTATTTATTATTCCATGTTTTTCAAAGCAATGAATATATTTGTCCTGGGTTATGAAATTTCCCCATCAGTGACATTAAACTGTCTTGTCAGTAAAGACAGTGTTTACTCAATCTCTCCTTTTTTTCAAGTAGGGTGTAACATTTACAACCCTCCAGCCCTCTGTCACAACTCCTATATCCAAGGAGGATTGAATGATTCTGTCCAGTGCCTCCGCTATTCCCACCTTTCCTTCCCTCAGCATCTCTCATACATCCCATCCAGACCGGATAAATGTTCTACTTTATTGTGGTACAAGCAGTGCTGGACTGAAAGGGGTTAACTGAACCTGTTTGTTCAGTGACTGGAATTAATGTCAGTCTCCATGGACCCTAATTGTTTCACTGGAGGGTTTCCATCTTCTATTAATATGGGAGTCATTTCAATGTATTATCACATAGTGTCAACAGGAGCATCAAACCCGGCAGTAAGAGGGACCAACAGCTCCAGGCAGAGGGAGAGGTTAGATCAGAATCTGAGAACAATAGATTGTAATGTTACAACAATGGACAGGATTTTCATCTGGCAATTTGACGCTCTTTCCACATATTATGACTGGTTCTCATTAGACTATCGGATCTTTTTAGCTCTTCAGATTATTCAATGTATTTACTATCCCATCCTCGCTATTGTTGGTGTTCCTGGTAAGACTCTTTATCCAGCTATTAATTCTATAAACCGTGTTTAACTGCATTACTGCACCTGACATTTTCTCATCCCTCTTTGCTGTTGTTGTTACTCCTGGTGAGTCTTTGATACAGGCTGTAAAGTCTACGAAGCATTGCTAATTTTGTTACTGGTCGTGTAATTTTCTCTCTTGGTGTTGCTTCTTTTAATGTTCCTGGTAAGATCCTATATAGAGCTAGCAGATCGTTGTTGTGCCTAATCTGCACTTTCTCTTAAAGAATTCACAGAAGCGGACTGGTGGAAGGTATATCAATGTTTATTCACACATTAAATCATCAGGTACAAGCATTAAATACTTGCACGTTATACTACCCGTCAAGTCACGAGGTGATCAGTCTCAGACTTGCGGCTGCCCTTTTGTTCTCTGAGTCCTTGACTCAGGGAACCTTCTTGACTGTTCTTCCCTGGGGCTCTCGTGCCGTCACCAGTTTCAGCCATTGTCTACTGTGAGTCTAATCATATCTCGTGTCCATAGCAACTCTTTTATCTGGTTCGTGCAAGGATGCTGTCTGGGAGAATCTCTCTCTTGTTTCAGCCTGTTTTTCTGTACTGTCTACAATTCCTTGGCCATCTGTTTGCTGTGCTCCTTTCTATCCAGCCCCCACTATGTTTCAAAACGTTGTGCATTGTTGTGTGACCAGTCCCTTTGTTTCAACTAAGTTCTTTTATTTTTTTCTGAGTCTACAGCCCTCCACGCCCTCCTTTGATCCTGCAGGGCTATGCACAAGGGATCACACTCTCCTGTCTCTTCGGTAGTACACTTGTGCAATTACAATTTCATTGTTAATGCAATATCCTAAGTAGTGTAATGTTAAAGAAAGCACAATTTAAACATCATTGTTACATAATTAATCACTTGTGTGATCATAATACAGTCGCAATTTAATTTGTAGAATACATTTGTCATTCATTAATTCATTTTAAGTATCTACCAATAGTTATACAACTACCCTCGTGTTACATATTTAATTGTCTAGCTTTTTATAGAACAAGTTTGAATACTGATTGCCTTTAAGGTAGCTGTCCAACCTGCATTCATACATCCTCGCACATTCCTTCATCAATTTCTTAAGTTTCCGAATTAAGTGTGTCACATATATCACCATGATACCCGAAACAACGATCAGGACATGGGAAATAATTGTAAACCAGGGGTGTATCTGCACGTTTGACCCCAATTTCCATAAGCCCTCCCACCAGGTAGAATCATTTATCTCGTCAATCTCATCTTGTATTATCTTCCACTCTTGTTCCAGATTGTAGTACACTACAGCAATGGTTTCTAGTTGCTGCCTCTCTTGACCCAAACGTATGGGCAATGGCTGAATAGTATATTCATATTCCCGGAGGTAATTTATCAAGTCGTCCTTAACACTTTGTGTCACAGTTATCGTTTCTGTCTTTCTTTTCTGTATTCTACAAATCCATCTTCTCTACTCTAGTTGGTATTTGTGGGTATAAAAGAAACGTACTTTTCCTCATCAGACAAATCCGGTTATGTCCATACTGGTACTCCTTCATCGTGGTGGTTAAGCAATATCTCCCCTTTCCCTTATAGGCCACATGGGGTAACCTGATAATGCCTTCCTAGTTTCCATGGTGCAATTTACAGTGGTATTAAATCCACACTTCTATTCTGCTGTTTTATATGTATGTATATATTTATATATACTGACAGTATGTCCGTGTGCTACAGTTTGACCGAGTACCTACCTCTGCGGTGAGGACACATGACCACCTGGTTTTCCAGACTACACTTAGACAAAGTTGTCCCAATTATCTCCTTTCCAATGTTCACAACATAGGTCAATATATCATAGTATTTTCTGTAATCCTTTCCCCTTTCCTCGCTGCATCTACTATTCTCTGCAGTAATGGGGCAGATGGAAATGGTTTGCCATCTGCTGACACAAAACGTCTCACTTCCCACAGAGGTAGGTACTCGGTCAAACTGATACACACGTACATACTGTCAGAATTTATATCAAGCAGTGGGGGAAACATGTGTGGTTGTGTCACCACAAAGCGACTGCAGCTAGTTCTGAACGCCCCCCGTCGTCAATAAGTGACTAAAGACAAACAAGCAGGTTCAGCAAGCAATAAGAGGGCTAATGGTATGTCCGCCTTTATTGCAAGAATATTTGAGTACAGAAGTAGTGAAGGCTTTCTTCAATTGTACAGAACATTGGTTAGACCTCACCTGGAGTACTGTGTGCAGTTTTGGTCCCTTTACCCGAGGAAGGATATTATTGCCATCGAGAGAATGCATGAAAGGTTCACCAGACTTGTTCCTGGGATGGAAGGACTGCCCTATGAAGAGTGATTGGGCAAACTGGGCGTGTAGTCTCTAGAGTTTCGAAGAATGAGAGGGTATCTCTTTGAAACCTACAAAATATTTAAAGGGATAGACAGGGCAGATGTCGGTAATATGTTCCCCATTGTTGGGGAGACTAGAATCAGCAGACACACTTTCAAAATAAGACGGAAGCCACTTAGGACTGAGCTGAGGAGACATTTCTTTACTCAGAGGATTGTGAACTTTCGGAATTCTCTGCTCCAGAGAGTTGTGGAAGCTCAGTGATTGAGTCTGCTTAAAGTAGAGATTGACAGATTTCGAAGTACCACTGACAGAGAGGGATATGGGGATAATGTGGGAAAAAGGCATTGAAGTGGATGATCAGCCACTATCATATTGAATGGCAGAGCAGGCTTGATGGGCTGAATGGCCTACTTCTGCTCCTATGTTCCTAAGCTGCTTAACTCATTCAGACTCGAGGCAGTTTAGTCAGGCTGCTTTTGGAGCGTTTGGAATTTTTGCTGGGACACCGCTGGTACTATCTCATATGCGTCCAAGATAGAATTTTTAGTTATCGCATAATCTGATGAACTTTCATCTGACAACAATGAATAAACCTCATGGGCTTTTCCTGTTACTTTGTTTTGTAAAAACAGTATCTAGTTCTCTGCCAGCCATTTCAGCTGCTTTGCAAGCTTTTCAAAAGTGATGAAAAATTCTGCCACATCCTCCTCATTCAACTTTAGAATGAACTGGGTGAACTTTAAGAGCTCAGCACATTGTCCTGGGCGAGGGGCAGCTCCATCACTAGCTGTGTCTTCACTAGGTGTACTGGGTCTTCCTCTAGTTGTTTGAGCCGCCTTAACTCCCTTTCCTCCTTCTCCTTCTGGAACAATCTTATTTTTTCCCTTTCTTGACAATCACTCTGCTCTTTCTTGCTCTCTCTGGAATTCTAATTCTAGTCTATTCTGTTCTAGTTTTACCTTAGCGAACAATACCCAACCTGTTAGTGATCTAAACCTGTTTGAGTATTCAGCTTCAAGTGAAAAATGGTTGGCCACAAGTCTTAGGATTTCGGGTTTCCTAGCTTTTGGACAGAGAGTAATCCCTAACTGTCCAGCTACATTACTCAACTTTTCAACAGAGAGAGCTTTTAACATGTCCCGAGTTACTTCACTCTGTATGTCACTCCTTTTTGCCAATGGAACTCCTTTACTCAAAAAGGGAGGGAGACAGAAACTACAGGCCAGTTAGCTTCACATCTCTCTTGCGGGAAATGTGAGACGTAATTATTAAAAACGTATTCGCAGACAGTTAGAAAAAAAATCAAAGTAATCAGGCAGAGTCAGCATGGTCTTCTGAAAGGGGAATCATGTTTAATCAATTTGTTGGAGTTCTTCGAAGTAATAACATGTACTGTGGAGAAAGGGGAACCAGTGGATGTACTGTACTTAGATTTCCAGAAAGCATTTGATCAGGTGCCAGATCAAAGGTTAATGTGGAAATTAAAAGCTTATAGTGTAGGGGGTAACACACTGGCATTGATAGAGGATTGAACAAGAACAATGAACAAAGAACAGTACAGCAAAGGAACAGGCCATTCGGCCCTCCAAGCCTGCGCTGATCTTGATGCCTGCCGAAACTAACACCTTCTGCACTTACGGGGCCCATATCCCTCTATTCCCTTCCTAGTCATATATTTGTTAGGATGTCTCTTAATCGTCGTTATCATATCTGCTTCCACCACCTCCACCGGCAGCAAGTTCCAGGCACTCACCACCCTCTGTGTAAAAAACCTGCCTCGCACATCCCCTCTAAACTTTGCCCCACTCACCTTAAACCTATGTCCCCGAGTAACTGACTCTTCCACCCTGGGAAAAAACTTCTGACTATCCACTCTGTCCATGCCGCTCATAACTTTGTAAACCTCTATCATGTCGCCCCTCCACCTCCGTCGTTCAAGTGAAAACAATCCGAGTTTTTCCAACCTCTCCTCATAGCTAATGCCCTTCAGACCAGGCAACATCCTGGTAGACCTCCTCTGTACCCTGTCCAAAGTCTCCACGTCCTTCTGGTAGTGTGGCGACCAGAATTGCACACAATATTCTAAGTGTGGCCTAACTAAGGTTCTGGACAGCTGCAACATGACTTGCCAATTTTTATACTCTGTGCCCCGACCGATGAAGGCAAGCATGCCGTATGCCTTCTTGACTAGCTTATCCACCTGCGTTGCCACTTTCAGTGACCAGTCGAACTGTACGCCCAGATCTTTCTGCCTATCAATACTCCTAAGGGTTCTGCCATTTGCTGAATACCTCCCATCTGCATTAGACCTTCCAAAATGCATTACCTCACATTTGTTTGGATTAAACTCCATGTACAATTTCTCTGCCCAAGTCTCCAACCGATCTATATCCTGCTGTATCCTCTGACAATCCTCATCATTATCTGCAACTCCACCAACTTTTGTGTCATCTGCAAACTTACCAATCAGACCAGCTACATTTTCCTCCAAGTCATTTATATGTACTACAAACAGCAAAGGTCCCAGCACTGATCCCAGTGGAACACCGCTAGTCACATCCCTCCATTCAAAAAAACACCCATCCACTGTTACCCTCTGTCTTCTGTGACCAAGCCAGTTCTGTATCCATCTTGCCAGCTCACCTCTGATCCCGTGTGACTTCACCTTCTGCACCAGTCTGCCATGCAGGACCTTGTCAAAGGCTTTACTAAAGTCCATACAGACAACATCCACCGTCCTTCCCTCATCAATCATCTTCGTCATTTTCTCAAAAAACTCAATCAAATTAGTAAGACACGACCTCCCCCTCACAAAACCATGCTGTCTCTCGCTAATAAGTTCGTTTGTTTCCAAATGGGAGTAAATCCTGTCCCGAAGAATCCTCTCTAATAGTTTCCCTACCACTGACATAAGGCTCACCGGCCTATAATTTCCTGGATTATCCTTACCCCTCTTCTTAAAAAAAGGAACAGCATTGACTATTCTTCAGCCCTTTGCGACCTCCCCTGTTGCCAGTGAGGATGCAAAGATTTCTGTCAAGGCCCCAGCAATTTCTTCCCTTGCCTCCCTCAGTATTCTGGGGTAGTTCCCATCATGTCCTGGGGACTTATCTACCTTAATACTTTGCAAGACACCCATCACCTCCTCCTTTTTGATAATGAGATGACTGAGACTATCTGCACTCCCTTCCCTCGGCTTATCATCCACTCCTTCTCCTTGGTGAATACTGATGCAAAGTACTCATTTCGCACCTCACCCACTTCCTCTGGCTCCACGCATAGATTCCCATCGCTGTCATTGAGTTGGCCAACCCTTTCCCTGGTTACCCTCTTGCTCATTATATATGTATAAAAAGCCTTGGGATTTTCCTTAATCCTTTTCACCAATTACTTTTCATAACCCCTTTTAGCCCTCCTAACTCCTTGCTTAAGTTCCTTCCTACTATCCTTATATTCCTCAAGTGCTTCAGCTGTTCCTTGCCTTCCAGCCCTTACAAATGCTTCCTTTTTCTTTTTGACAAGGCTCACAATATCCCGTGTTATCCAAGCTTCCCAAAACTTGCCAAACTTCTCTTTCTTCCTTACAGGAACATGCTGGTCCTGGATTCTAATCAACTGACGCTTGAAAGGCTCCCACATGTCAGAATAAAAGCAAAATACTGCGGATGCTGGAAATCTGAAACAAAAACAAGAAATGCTGGATTCACTCAGCAGGTCTGGCAGCATCTGTGGAAAGAGAAGCAGAGTTAACGTTTCGGGTCAGTGACCCTTCTTCGGAACTGACAAATATTAGAAAAGTCACAGATTGTAAACAAGTGAGGTGGGGGTTGGGCAAGAGATAACAAAGGAGAAGGTGCAGATTGGACCAGGCCACATAGCTGACCAAAAGGTCACGGAGCAAAGGCAAACAATATGTTAATGGTGTGTTGAAAGACAAAGCATTAGTACAGATTAGGTGTGAATATACTGAATATTGAACAGCAGCAAGTGCAAACCTGAAGAAAAACAACCTGAAAAAAACAGTGGGTAAGCAAACTGAACAAACTAAGATGAAATGAAATAAATGCAAAAAAAGATTGTAAAAAATGTAAAAAGGAATGTAAAAAAAAAGGAAGAAAAAATTACTAAAAATGACTAAAAATGAAAGTAAAGTGGGGGGCTGTCATGTTCTGAAATTATTGAACTCAATGTTCAGTCCGGCAGGCTGTAGTGTGCCTAATCGGTAGATGAGATGCTGTTCCTCGAGCTTGTGTTGATGTTCACTGGAACACTGCAGCAATCCCAGGACAGAGATGTGAGCATGAGAGCAGGGGGGAGTGTTGAAATGGCAAGCAACCGGAAGCTCAGGGTCCTGCTTGCGGACTGAGCGGAGATGTTCCACAAAGCGGTCACCCAGTCTGCGCTTGGGGCGGAGATGTTCCGCAAAGCGGTCACCCAGTCTGCGCAGACTGGGTGACCGCTTTGCGGAACATCTCCGCTCAGTCCGCAAGCAGGACCCTGAGCTTCCGGTTGCTTGCCATTTCAACACTCCCCCCTGCTCTCATGCTCACATCTCTGTCCTGGGATTGCTGCAGTGTTCCAGTGAACATCAACGCAAGCTCGAGGAACAGCATCTCATCTACCGATTGGGCACACTACAGCCTGCCGGACTGAACATTGAGTTCAATAATTTCAGAGCATGACAGCCCCCCACTTTACTTTCATTTTTAGTCATTTTTAGTTATTTTTTCTTCCTTTTTTTTTACATTCCTTTTTACATTTTTTACAATCTTTTTTTGCATTTATTTCATTTCATCTTAGTTTGTTCAGTTTGCTTACCCACTGTTTTTTTCAGGTTGTTTTTCTTCAGGTTTGCACTTGCTGCTGTTCAATATTCACACCGAATCTGTACTAATGCTTTGTCTTTCAACACACCATTAACATATTGTTTGCCTTTGCTCCGTGACCTTTTGGTCAGCTATGTGGCCTGGTCCAATCTGCACCTTCTCCTTTGTTATCTCTTGCCCAACCCCCACCTCACTTGTTTATAATCTGTGACTTTTCTAATATTTGTTAATTCCGAAGAAGGGTCACTGACCCGAAACGTTAACTCTGCTTCTCTTTCTACAGATGCTGCCAGACCTGCTGAGTGAATCCAGCATTTCTTGTTTTTGTCCCACATGTCAGATGTTGATTTACCCTCAAACAGCCACCCCCAATCTAAATTCTTCAGTTCCTGCCTAATATTGTTATAATTAGCCTTCCCCCAATTTAGCACCTTCACCCGAGGACTACTCTTATCCTTATCCACATGTAGCCTAAAACTTATGGAATTATGGTCACTGCTCCCGAAATGATCCCCCACTGAAACCTCGACCACCTGGCCGGGCTCATTCCCCAATACCAGGTCCAGAATGGCCCCATCCCTGGTTGGACTATCCACATACCGTTTCAAGAAGCCTTCCTGGATGCTCCTCACAAATTCTGCCCCATCCAAGCCCCTAGCACTAAGTGAGTCCCAGTCAATATTGGGGAAGTTAAAGTCACCCACCACTACAACCCTGTTACCATTACATCTTTCCAAAATCTGTCCACATATCTGCTTCTCTACCTCCCGCTGGCTGTTGGGAGGCCTGTAGTAAACCCCCAACATCGTGACTGCACCCTTCCTATTCCTGAGCTCCACCCATATTGCCTCGCTGCATGACCTCTCTGAGGTGTCCTCCCACAGGACAGCTGTGATATTCTCCTTAACCAGCAATGCAACTCCCCCACCCCTTTTACATCCCCCTCAATCCCGCCTGAAGCTTCTTAAGCCTGGAACATTTAGCTGGCAATCCTGCCCCACCCTTAACCAAGTCTCTGTAACAGCAACAACATCATATTTCCAGGTACTAGTCTTAACTCTAATTTCATCTGCCTTACCTGTTATACTTCTCGCGTTGAAACAAATGCACTTCAGACCACCAGTCCCGCTGTGCACAGTCACATCTCCCTGCCTGTTCTTCCTCTAAGTCCTACTGGCCTTATTTACTATGTCCTCCTCATTTACTTCACTAGCTGTCCTACTGCTCTGGTTCCCACCTGCCTGCCACACTAGTTTAGACCCTCCCGAGTGACGCCAGCAAATCTTGCAGCCAGGATATTTGTGCCCCTCCAGGTTAGATGCAACCCGTCCTTCTTGTACAGGTCCCATCTGTCCCTGAAGAGAGCCCAATGGTGCAGATAGCTGAAACCCTCCCTTCTACACCAGCTGCTTAGCCACGTGTTTAGCGGCACTATCTTCCTATTTGTAGCCTCACTGGCACGTGGCACAGGGAGTAATCCAGAGATTACAACCCTAGAGGTCCTGTTTTTTAACTTACTACCTAACTCCCTAAACTCCCACTGCAGGACCTCATCACTCTTCCTGCCTATGTCGTTGGTACCGATGTGTACCACAACCTCTGGCTGTTCACCCACCCCCTTCAGAATGCCCCCTATCTGTTCAGATACATCCTTGACCCTGGCACCAGGGAGGAAACATACCATCCTGGAGTCTCTTTCACGTCCACAGAAGCGCCTATCTGTGCCCCTGACTATAGAGTCCCCTATAACGATTGCTCTTCTGTGCTTTGTCCCTCCCTGCTGTACAACAGTGCCAGCCGTGGTGCCACTGCTCTGGCTGCTGCTGTTTACGCCTGATAGGCCATCCCCCTGAACAGTATCCAAAACGGTATACCTGTTAGAGAGGGGGATAGCCACAGGGGAATCCTGCACTGACTGCCTGCCCCTGCTGACGTTCACCCATCTATCTGCCTGCACCTTGGGTGTCACCACTTCTCTAAAACTCCTGTCTATGACGTTCAGCCACCTGCATGCTCCTAATTGCATCCAGTTGCCGCTCCAACCGATCCATGCATCTGTGAGGAGCTGCAACTGGGTCCACTTCCTGCAGATGTAGTCGTCCGGAACGCTGGAAGCATCACGGACTTCCCACATCTCACAGGTGAAGCACTTCACCCCTCTAACTGACATTTCTATCACTAATTAGTTAATTGATGTAAAATAAATAAATACTTATTAAATCCTTACTAAATTATGATACACTTCACTATGTGGTCCCTGGTGCTAAATTTCTAACAATAAATATTAAATGCTGTCTAAATACAGTAATCTCTTCCCTCTGGTTTAGTTACTCTACTTATTCATGAGTTAATCAGTGTTTTAATCAATTTTTATTAGTTTTATTTTCAAATTCGGTGCAGATTCCCTACCAGCCAATCAGGTCACAGCTTTCCTGTGACTTCACTTTTTCAGTTTTTTATTCCCACCCGAGCGAACGGACTCTGTGAATCCAATGCTCCAGAACTCCGCCCTCCGAGACTGCTCCGAGAATCCCCGAGATAAGTTTTTTTATCTACTCACCGCTCCAGAACTCCGCCCTCCGAATCTGCTCCGCGAATCCCCGAGATAAGTTTTTTTATATACTCACCGCACTGGACCTCCGCCCACCGAGTCTGCTCTGCGTATCCCCGAGATAGGTTTTTCTATATACTCACCGCTCTGGACCTTCGCCCTCCGAGTCTGCTCATCCCCGAGATAGGATTTTTTCTCCACTCACCGCTCTGGAACTCCGCCCTCCGAGTCTGCTCCGAGAATCCCCGAGATAAGTTTTTTTATATACTCACCGCACTGGAACTCCGCCCACCGAGTCTGCTCCGCGAATCCCCGAGATAGGTTTTTCTATATACTCACCGCTCTGGACCTTCGCCCTCCGAGTCTGCTCATCCCCGAGATAGGTTTTTTTCTCCACTCACCGCTCTGGAACTCCGCCCTCCGAGTCTGCTCCGAGAATCCCCGAGATAGGTTTTTTTCTGTACTCACCGCTCTGGAACTCCGCCCTCTGAGTCTGCTCCGAGAATCCACGAGATAGGTTTTTTTATTGACTCACCGCTCTGGAACTTCGCCCTCCGAGTCTGCTCCGAGAATCCCCGAGATAGGTTTTTTTATATACTCACCGCTCTGGAACTCCGCCCTCCGAGTCTGCTCCGAGAATCCCCGAGATAGGTTTTTTTCTGTACTCACCGCTCTGGAACTCCGCCCTCTGAGTCTGCTCCGAGAATCCCCGCGATAGGTTTTTTTATATACTCACCGCTCTGGCACTCGCCCTCCGAGTCTGCTCCGAGAATCCCCGAGATAAGTTTTTTTATATTCTCACCGCTCCGGAACTCCGCCCTCCGAGTCTGCTCCGAGAATCCCCGAGATAAGTCTTTTTATATACTCACTGCTCCAGAACTCCGCCCTCCGAGTCCTGCTGGCAAACAGGAAACAAAGTAGGCAAAAATGGGTCATTTTCTGGTTGGCAAGATGTAACGAGTGGTTTGCCACAGGGATCTGTGCTGGGGCCTCAACTTTTTACAATTTATATAAATGATTTGGATGAAGGGACCGAAGGTATGGTTTCTAAATTTGCTGATGACACAAAGATAGATAGGGAAGTAAGTTGTGAAGAGGACTGAAGGAGGCTACAAAGGAATATAGATATGTAAAGTGGGTGGGCAAATGGAGTACAATGTGAGAAAGTGGGAAATTGTTCATTTTGACAGAAAGAGTGAAAAGAAGCATATTATCTAAGTGGAGAGAGATTGCGGAGCTCTGAGATGCAGAGGGATCTGGGTGTCCCAGTGCACGAATCGAGCAAGGCTAGTATGCAGGTACAGCAATTCCTTCGGAAAGCTAATGCAATGTTGTTGATTGTGAGGGGAACTGAATACAAAAGTAAGGAGATTATGCTTCAGCTATACAGGGCATTGGTGAGATCACAACTGGAGGACTGTGTCCAATATTGGTCACCTTATGTAAGGAAGGATGCAAATGCATTGGAATCTGTTCAGGAAAGGTTTACTAGACTAATACCTGAAATGGGTGGATTCTCTTATGAAGAGAGAATGGGCAGGCTAGGCTTGTATCCGCTGCAGTATAGAAGAGTATGAGGTGACTTGATTGAAACATTTATGATCCTGAGGGATCTTGACAGGGTGGATGTGGAAAGGATGTTTCCTCTTGAGAGAGAATCTAGAATTCGGGGTTACTATTTAACAATAAGGGGTCGCCCTTTTAAAACAGGAAAGAGGAGAATTGCTTTCTCTCAGAGGGTCGTGGGTCTTTGGAACTCTCTTCCTCAAAAGGAAGTGGAAGCAGGATCTTTCAATATTTTTTAAGGCAGAGGTAGATAGATTCTTGATAAGAAAGAGGGTGAAAAGATATCGGGGTAAGTGGGATTGTGGAGTCGAGTTTGCAGTCAGATTAGCCCTGATCTTATTGAATGGCAGAGAAGGCTCGAGGAGTCGAGTGGCCTACTCCTGCTCTTAATTCCTATGTTCATATGTTCGTATGCTCTGGCTTCAGAAGGTACTGGCTTCGAATGTGGACATTTTAGTGTTCTAGCAGTGAAAGCCACATTAAAATCTGCAATGAAATGATTTATTTTTCTCAGAGTCAATTGTTTTTACCACTTCTCTGGCCACAGGAGAGGTGCCAGAGGACTGGCGAATAGTGAATGTGTTACCATTATTCAAGAAGCAGGGATAAATCATGTAATTACAGGCCAGTGAGTCTAACATTATTGGTAGGGAAACTACTGGAGAAAAAATCTGACAGACAGGATTAATCTCCACATGAAGAGGCAGGGATTAATCAAGGATAGTCAGGCTTTGTCAGAGGGAGATCATATCTCAAAATTTGACTGAATCTTTCAAGCAGGTGACTAGATGTGTAGATGAGGATTTTTGATAAGGTCCCGCATGGGACTAGGGTTAAGAAGTACTTAAGAAGTCCCAGAGTACTTAAGGAAGTGTCCCTAGAAATAGTGGATGCATTGGTGGTCATCTTTCAAGATTCTATAGACTCTGAAGCAGTTCCTACAGATTGGAGGATAGATAATGTAACCCCACTATTTTAAAAAGGGAGGTAGAGAGAAAACATGGAATTATATACCAGGCAGCCTGACGTTGGTAGTGGGGAAAAATCTATAGCACATTCTCAAAGGTTTTATAGTACAGCACTTTCAGAACAGTGGTGGAATCGGACAGTGGCAGCACGGATTTACGAAAGGGAAATCATGCTTGACATATTTACTAGAATTCTTCGAGGATATAACTAGTAGAGTTGATGAGAGGGAGCCAGTGGATATGGTTTATTTGGACGTTCAGAAGGCTTTCGACAAAGTCCCACATAAGAGTGCAGCGTCTAAAATTAAAGCACATGGGATTGGAGGTAGTGTATTGCGATGGATAGAAAATTGGTTGTCAGACAGGAAACAAAGAGTAGGAATAAACGGGTCTCTTTCTGAATGACAGGCAGTGACTAGTTGGGTACCGCAGGGATTGGTGCTGGCAACCCAGCTATTCACAATGTATATTGATGATTTAGATGAGGGAACTAAATGTAATATGTACAAATTTGCAGATGACACACAACTAAGTGGGAGGATGAGTTGTGAGGAGGATGCAGAGTGGCTTCAGGGTGATTTGGAAAAGTTGAGTGAGTGGGCAAATGCATGGCAGATGCAGTATAATATGGATAAATGTGAGGTTATCCACTTCGGTAACTAAAACAGGAAAGCAGATTATTATCTGAACGGCTATAAAGCGAGAGAGGGGAATATGGAACGGCTATAAACTGAGAGAGGGGAATATGGAACGAGACCTGGGTGTTCCCATACATCAGTCGCTGAAGGTAAGCTTTTAGGTGCAACAGGCGGTAAAAAAGGCAAATGGTATGTTGGCCTTCATAGCGAGAGGATTCGAGTACAGAAGCAGGGATGTCTTGCTGCAATTCTCCAGACCCTCGGTGAGGCCACGCCTGGAATATTGTGTGAAATTTTGTTCTCCTTGTCTGAGGAAGGATGTTCTTGCTATCGACGGAGTGCAGCGGAGGTTTACCAGACTGATCCCTGGGATGGTGGGACTGACGTCTGAGAAGAGATTGAGTCAGTTAGGATTTAACAAGAGTTCAGTAGAGTGAGGGGGAATCTCATTGAAACCTATAAAATTCGAAAAGGACTTGAAAGGGTAGATGCAGGATGGATGCTCCCGATGGTGGGGGAATCCAGAACCAGGGATCATTGACTAAAGATACGGGGTTATCCTTTCAGGACTGAGATGAGGAGACATGTCATCACACAGAGAGTGGTGAGCCAGTGGAATTCGCTACCACAGAAAGCGGTTGAGGCCAAAACATTGTATGTTTTCAAGAAGGAGTCAGATAGAGCTTTTGGGTTGAAAAGGATCAAAGGATATGGGGGGGGGCGATGGGGAGAAGCAGGAACAGGTGACTGAGTTGGATGATCAGCCATGATCATAATGAATGGTAGAGCAGGCTCGAAATGCCGAATTGCCTGTTCCTGCTCCTATATTCTATGTTTCTAAGGTAGGGGCCCATGGGATCCAGCGCAATTTGGCAAATTGGATCCAAAATTGGCTTACTAGCATGAGGCAGAGGGTGATGGTCGAGGGTTGTTTTTGTGATTGGAAGCCTGTGACCAGTGGTGTACCACAGGGATCGGTGCTGGGACCATTGCTGTTTGTAGTATACATCTATAATTTAGATGTGAATGTAGAAGTAAGTTCACAGATGACACAAAAATTGGTGGTGTCATAAATAGTGAGGAGGAAAGCCTTAGATTACAGGACGATATAGATGGGCTGGTAAGATGGGCAGAGAAGCGGCAAATGGAATTTAATCCTGAGAAATGTGACGTGATGCGTTTTAGGAGGACTACCAAGGCAAGGGAATATACAATGGATGGTCGCACGCTGGGAAGTACAGAATGTCAAAGGGATATTGGTGGACTTGTCCAGAGATCACCGAAGCAGGCAGCACAGGTGGTTTGGAAGGCATATGAAATGCTTGCCTTTATTAGCTGACGCATAGAATATAAGAGTGGGGAGGTTTTGATGGAGCTGTATAAAACGTTAGTAAGGCCACAGCTGGAGTACTGTGTATAGTTCTGGGCACCACGCGATAAGAAGGATGTGATTGCACTGGAGAGGGTGCAGAGGAGATTCACCAGGATGTTGCCTGGGCTGGAGTATTTCAGCTATGAAGAGAGACAGGATAGGCTCGGGTTGTTTTCCTTAGAGCAGAGAAGGCTGAGGGAGCGGGGGGGTGGGGGACATGATTGAGGTAAACAAAATTATGAGGGACATTGATAGGGTAGATAGGAAGAAACGTTTTTCCCATAGCGGCGGTGTCAGTAACCCGGAGACTTGATTTAAGCTAAGGGGCACGAGGTTTAGAGGGGATTTGAGGAAAAGTAAATCACCCAGAGGGTGGTTGGAATCTGGAATACACTGTCGGAAGGGGTGGTAGATGCAGGAACACTCACAAAATTGAAGAAGTATTTAGATGAGCACATAAAACGCCATAGCATACAAGGTTATGGGCGAAGTGATGGAAAATGAGATTAGAATGGATAGGCTTGATAGCCGACACAAATACAGTAGGCCAAAGGGACTGTTTCTGTGCTGTTTAACTCGGTGACTCTGACACTTCCAATTTCTCGTTTGTCATTGGGTTACGATCTCTAGAACCTCCACATTTCTGTTACAGCCATTTGAGACTTATATCCACCGAAATTTACAAATGACAGAGACGAATTGATTGAAACATATATGATCCTGAGGGGTCTTGACAGGTTGGATGTGGAAAGGATGTTTCCCGTTCTGGGAGAATCTAGAAATAAGGGTCACTATTTAAAAATAATGGGTCGCCCATTTAAAATAGAGTTCAGGAGAATATTTTGAGTCTCTGGAATTCTCTTCCTCAAAAGGCAGTGAAAGCAGAGTCTTTAAATATTTGTAAGGCAGAGGTAGATAGATTCTTGATAAGCAAGGGCTGGCATGGTTATTGGGGATCGGTGGGAATGTGGAGTCGAGGTTACAATCAGATTAGTCATGATGTTATTTAATGTCCGAGTGTCCTACTCCTGCTCCTAATTCGTATGTTCATATATTCGTATACTCTGGCTTCAGAAGGTACTGTATTCGAATGTGGACATTTTGGTGCTCTAGCAGTGAAAACCACAATAAAATCTGCACTGAAATTTTAAATTTTTATTCTCAGGATCAATTATTTTTACCACAACTAATGTCTCGTTTGTCATTGCGTTACAATCCCTGGAACCTCCACATTTCTGATAGAGCCAGGTGAGGAGGGGTCCCAGGCGCTCTTCTTGTCCTATCTTTTATTTGATCACAACTAGGTTTATTCCATTTTAGCAGTGGACATGCTGACCACCTCAGTGCGTTTTTTACCTTTTACCTTTATCGTGATCGTGAAAGAACCAATCAGACAGGTTTACTCATGTTTAAACAAGAGGTGAGTTTATTATACTTAACAATCTAAACTGGATCTGAATAAATTCGTAAAAATAAACGCTACACATTCACGCACCCACTCGCACGAGAATCTCACACAAATAAATTACAGAGTGACAAATACATTTGTGTTGGATAGAGTCCAGAATAAATAAATAAAAGTTCTGTGAGGTTGGATAATTCTGTGGTCTGTATTTTTCCCACCCTTAGTTATGAGTTTCATATCATCTGCAAGAGTTGAAATTGTTTTATTTTTACATAAACGTCTCTTTCATTTATATATCTATCGATTTGTCAGGAGCTGCACTGTTTCCAAAATGCGACCTCTGAGAAACAGCCTTTTATACTCCGCTCCCCCAGTCTGAACAGTGTCTGTTCACCACTTCTCTCTGCTTTCTGTCCCTGAGTCAGTGTCATATCCACACTATCACTGTCACATTAATCCATATGTTCCACTTTTCATAACAAGTGTATGAAATGTCATTTGATCACCAGCCTTTTGAAAGTTCACATACATAACACGAACTACGCTATCCTCATCAACACTCACAGTTAAGTCATCAATGAACTTGATCAAGATTATCAGACGCGATTTTGCATTAACCTATTGTGCTGGTTGTCATTTATTATCCCATGTTATCCAAGAAAGATATATTTTTGTACTCGGTTACGGCCTCTGGAAATTTCCAACCATCGACTTTAGAGGGACTGGTTACTGGGTTGATCTAATGTCTCCTTTTGTAAACAGGGTGTAACATTTACAACACTCCAGTCCTTTGATAACACTTTCATATCCAAGGAGGATTGCAAGCTTCTGGCCAGTGTCTCAGCTATTTCTACCTCTCCTTCCCTCAACAACCCTCATATATCCCATGTAGACCGGGTCCAATTTATTGTGGTACTAAAACGCATGGTTTTGTGAAGGGGAGGTCGTGTCCAACGAATTTGATTGAGTTTTTTGAGGAAGTGACGAAGATGATTGATGAAGGAAATGCAGTTGATGTTGTATATATGGACTTTAGTAAAGCCTTTGACAGGGTCCCGCATGGCAGACTGGTACAAAAGGTGAAGTCACACGGGATCAAAGGTGAGCTGGCAAGATGGATACAGAACTGGCTCGGTCACAGAAGACAGAGGGTTTCAGTGGATGGGTGTTTTACCGAATGGAGGAATGTGACTAGTGGTGCTCCGCTGGGATCAGTGCTGGGACCTTTTCTGTTTGTAGTATATATAAATGATTTGGAAGAAAATGCAGCTGGTCTGATTAGTAAGTTTGTGGATGAAAAAAGGTTGGTGGAGTTGCGGATAATGATGAGGATTGTCAGAGGATACAGCAGGAATAAGATCGGTTGGAGACTTGGGTGAAGAAATGGTACATGGAGTTCAATCCAGACAAATGTGAGGTAATGCATTTTGGAAGGTCTACTGCAAGTGGGAGGTATACAGTAAATGGCAGAACCCTTAGGAGTTTTGACAGGCATAAAGATCTAGGGGTACAGGTCCACAGGTCACTGAAAGTGCCAACGCAGGTGGATACGATAGTCAAACAGGCATACGGCATGCTTGCCTTCATCGGTCGGGGCATAGAGTATAAAAATTGGCAAGTCATGTTGCAGCTGTACAGAACCTTAGTTAGGCCACACTTAGAATATTCTCTGTAATTCTGGTCACCACACTATCAGAAGGACGTGGAGGCTTTGGAGAGGTTACAGAGGAGGTTTACCAGGATGTTGCCCGGTGTGGAGGGCAAGAGCCATGAGGAAAGGTTGGAAAAACCCGGATTGTTTTCACTGGAACGACGGAGGTGGAGGGGCAACATGATAGAGGTTTACAAAGTTATGAGTGGCATGGACAGAGTGGATAGTCAGAAGCTTTTCCCCGGGGTGGAAGAGTCAGTTACAAGGGGACATAGGTTTAAGGTGCGAGGGGCAAAGTTTAGAGGGGATGTGCGAGGCACGTTTTTTATATAGAGGGTGGTGAGTGCCTGGAACTTGCTGCCAGGGGAGGTGGTGGAAGCAGATACGATAGCGACGTATAGGAGACACGTTGAGAAATACAGGAATAGGAAGGGAATAGAGGGATAATGGCCCAGAAGTGCAGAAGGTGTTAGTTTAGGCAGGCATCAAGATCGGCGCAGGCTTGGCAGGCCGAATGGCCTGTTCCTTTGCTGTACTGTTCTTTGTTCTTTGTTCTTTGTTCTTGTTCTTTGACTTTGCAGCTTGGTCTGCACATGTCCACTGACCGCCTGTATTAGTCACTTTCAGCTGAACATGTATTCAGCAGCACGAGGAACCCCCGCTAGTGTTATTTAAAATGCCCAGGCATCCAATTTACAGGCGAGGGGCTTTCGACTTACATCTGCGATTATAAAGTTAGCGGAGGTGCTGTGGATGTTTTTTCTGGCGGTTGTGTTGTGAGCTGCTGCAGACATTTAGGAAGAATTAGAATTAGAATCAGAACATTACAGCGCAGTACAGGCCCTTCGGCCCTCGATGTTGCGCCGACCTGTGAAACCATCTGACCTACACGATTCGATTTTCATCCATATGTCTATCCAATGACCACTTAAATGCCCTTAAAGTTGGCGTGACTACTACTGTTGCAGGCAGGGCGTTCCACACCCCTACTACTCTCTGAGTAAAGAAACAACCTCGAACATCTGTCCTATATCTATCACCCCTCAACTTAAAGCTATGTCCCGTCGTGTTTGCCATCACCATCCGAGGAAAAAGACTCTCACTATCCACCCTATCTAACCCTCTGATTATCTTATATGTCTCTATTAAGTCACCTCTCCTCCTCCATCTCTCCAACGAAAACAACCTCAAGTCCCTCAGCCTTTCCTCGTAAGACCTTCCCTCCATACCAGGCAACATCCTAGTAAATCCCCTCTGCACCCTTTCCAAAGCTTCCACATCCTTCCTATAATGCGGTGACCAGAACTGCACGCAATACTCCAGGTGCGACGTCACCAGAGTTTTGTACAGCTGCAGCATGACCTCGTGGCTCCGAAACTCGATCCCCCTACTAATAAAAGCTAACACACCATATGCCTTCTTAACAGCTCGATTAACCTGGGTAGCAACTTTCAGGGATTTATGTACCTTGACGCCAAGATCTCTCTGCTCATCCACACGACCAAGAATCTTTCCATTAGCCCAGTATTCTGCATTCCTGTTACTCCTTCCAAGTAAATCACCTCACACTTTTCCGCATTAAACTCCATTTGCCATCCCTCAGCCCAGCTCTGCAGCCTATCTATGTCGCTCTGTGCCTACAACATCCTTCGGCACTATCCACAACTCCACCGACCTTCGTGTCATCCGCAAGAGGAAGGAAAGAGGATTTGGTGGTCCAAATCTAAACGAGGTATGGGGACTGTAGTTACAGTGTCTGTGGGTCTCTAACGGGACCAACAAATGGAGCAGAGGTTGCAGAGAGGGGATGCTCTGTAAGGAGGGAGGAGGATGGGGCTCTGCCCTAACCACCCCGGGTTTTCCAAGAGCACTGTTCCTACCGATACCTAACCCAGGAGCATTGTGTGAGGTGTCTCTGATTCAATAAGGTGGTCACAGAGCTGTGTCACCTCCTGTAACATGACCTAAAGCCTCACACCAGGGTGAGGACGGATCTGTCAGCGACGGTTAAGTTCACAGTTTCATCGAACTTCTATGGATCTGGATCTTTCCAGGCAGGAGCGGGTGACGTCTCCATTATCTCTCTTTAGGTTGTCCATTGGTGTATCTATTGTGTGACAGAGGCCGGGTGAGGTGAATTATACTGTCTGCTCCCTCAGCAGAGAGACGTCGGATGAGAGATCCCGTGGCTTTGTCAGGACAGCGGGATTCCTGATGGTGTAAGTGGCTCTGCGGGGCCCCCATATCAGCGGGTAGATGTACAGGAACTGGAAGAACTCTCTTTCCATTAATGTACAAGTTGGTGTGTGAGCATGCCCAGTACATGATGTTGGTGTATGTCCACTATCCTGGCAGCAGCTACCATACCTTCATTCTGAAGTAGTCAGCCATTCCCAACGTCTTCAGGCCTTCAAGGAGAATCAGAATGTGGCTCCTCAGAGACAATTAGTACCCCCCGCCCCCATATATGGCTCAAGATTCCAAACCCCAAACCCCACTTTCCACTGCCAGCCAGCAAGAACATGGTGGAACAGATCCACGGTGTGATGGAGCAATGTTTCCGATGTCTGAACCGCTCGGATAGAGCCCTCCAGTACTCACTGGAGCAGGTGTCCAAGTTCATGGTGTTCTGCTGCACCCTTCATATCATCACCATCATGAGGACACTGGGATTGTCACCAGGAATCCGGAAGTTACCTCAGGAGGAAGAGGAGGAGGAGGCAGGGAGGATATTTCCTGGATGCCTTCCAGCCAGTCTTGCCTAGTGCTTCTATACATTGCTACCCCAGTGGTTGCAGCATTTGTTATTCATTCATGTGATGTGGGCGTCGCTGCCTCGGCCAGTATTTGTTGCCCATCCCTAGTTACCCTTGAGAAGGTGGTGGTGAGCTGCCTTCTGAACCGCTGCAGTCCATGTGGGGTAGGTATACCCACAGTGCTGTTAGGAAGGGAGTTCCAGGAATTTGACCCAGCGACAGTGAAGGAACGGCGATATAGTTCCAAGTCAGGATGGTGTGTGACTTGAAGGGGAACGTGCAGCTGGTGGTGTTCCCATGCATTTGCTGCACTTGTCCTTCCAGGTGGTAGAGGTCGCGGATTTGGAAGGTGCTGTCTGAGGAGGCTTGATGAGTTGTTGCTGGACATAGTGTAGATTGTACACACTGCTGTCACTCTGACTGGTGCTGGAGTCATGGAGTCATTTATGGTACAGTTTGAGACCATGTTGTCTCTCTGCAGAGTAATCCAGTCAGTCCCATTCCCCCATTCAATCCCCGTGTTTCAGCAAGTTTCTTTCCTTCAACTGTCGATCCGGTTTTTTCTGGAAATCATTGTTCGTCTCCACTTCCACCACCATTGTGGGTAGCGAGTTCCAGCTCATTACCACTCGCTGTGTAAAACAAAAATGTTCTTCCCCATATTCTCCCTGAATTTCTTGCCCAAACGTTCTATCTATGTCCCTAGTCATTGTACTATTAGTTAAAAGGGACAGTTTTCCTTGTCTAACTTATCTAAGCCTGTCATAATCTCATACACCTCGATAAAATCTCCACTCAATCTCTTTTGTTCGAAGGCAAACAAAGGCACATTTTCTAAACTAACTTTGTATCTAACCTCCGCTCCCCCTCTCAAGGACACTCACACCCTTCCCCACGTGTGGTGACCAGAACTGGACAGTATATTCCAGTTGGAGCCTAACCAATGTTCTGTAAATGTTCAGCGTCCGTCCCTGCTTTTGTCCTCAATGCCTCTGTTTTTAACCCAAATCCCATATACTTTGCTGACCATTCTCAATATGTCCTGTTACCTTCACAGATCAATCCACCGGCAGGTTTCTCTGCTCCTGCACACTCTTTAGAACTGTACTATTAGACTATGTAACCTCCCTCTATTCCTACTGCCAAAATGCATCACCTCACACTCCTCTCTTTTAAATTCCATCTGCCAGTAGTCTGCCCAGTCCGCTTGCCTGTCTGTGTCCTGTTGCAGGTGCTTCATATCATCCTGATTCTTTGCCCTCCTCCAAATTTTGTGTCATCGGAAATTTTGAGACTCCAGTCATGGAACCATGGCCGTCCTGCTTTCCATCCCACCACAATTCCTCACCCCAAACCTTATGATCTTTTTTTTTAATTCTTCCATGAATTTGTGTGTCACTGTCAAGAATAGCATTTGCTGCCCATCCCGATTTGCCTTTGAACTGAGTGGCTTACTAGGCCATTTCAGAGGGCAGTTAAAAGTCAACCACATTGCTGTGGGTCCGGAGTCACATGTCGGCCAGACCAGGTAAGGACAGCAGATTTCTTTCCCTAAAGGACATTCGTGAAGCAGATGGTTTCATACTTTCCAATGATAACCCAAAACTACCAGCTTCCCAGTCACAGCAGCTCCAGGAGACAGAGAGAGAGCAGCAGCACAGCACTGATGGTGAATCCCCATCACGTGGTCTGATACTCACAGTCACCAGCTCAAATATTTACACTGCGTGTACCTTCGAGGCTGGTGTAGTGCCGGAATCTGCACGCAGCGAGTCACAGTCTCATAGGATTGTTACAGCACAGTAGGAGTCCATTCGCCCCTTTATGTCCATGTTGGATCTCTGTGAAAGTCACGCAGCTCCTCCCACTGCCCCTGCCTCTTCCCAAAGACCTGCATTTTTTTTATCTTCAGATAATTATCCAATTACCTTTTGAAAATTACGTTTGAATTTGCCTCCACCGCACTCTCAGGCAGTTCATTCCAGATTCTAACCACTCACTGTGTTTATCCTCATGTCACCTTTAGTTCTTCAACCAATCACCTTAAATCAGTGTCATCTGATCTTGATGCATCCGCCAATGGCAACAGTTTCTCCCGAACCACCCATTCCAGATCCCTTATAACTTTGAACACTTCTGTCAAATGTCCTCTTCACTTTTTCTTCAAGCAGAACAGCCCCAGCATCCCCAATCTATCCATAGAACAGAATTCCTCATTCCTGAATCTATTCCCATAAATCTTTGCTGCGCTCTCTCTAATGCCTTCACAACCTTCCTGAACTGTGATGCCCAGGACTGGACACAATATTCCAGTTGAGACTGAGGCAGTGTTTTATAAAGTTTCATCAAAGCTTCCTTGCTATTGTACTCTCTCTCTCTATTTATTAAACCCAGGATTCTGAATGCCTTACTGACTGCTTTCTCAACCTGCCTGCCACCTCCAACAATAGGATCATATATAGCCCCCAGGTCTCTCTGCTCCTGCATACCCTTTAGAATTGTATCCTTTATCTTCTATTGCTTCTTCGTGGTCTTGCAGCCAAAATGAATCACTTCACACGTATCCACATTAAATTTCATTTGCCACGTGTCCTCCCATTCCACCTGCCTATCTCTGTCCTCTTGAAGTCCATCACTGTCCTCCTCTTTGTTCACAATAATGCCATGTATTCTGTCGCCTGCAAATTTTGAAATTGTGCCCTGTAGACCAAAGTACAGGTCATTAATATAGATCAAGAAAAACAGTGGCCCTATCACCGACCCCTCGGCAACCCCACTATAAACCTACCTCCAATCTGAGAAATAACTGTACATCACTACTCTCTGTTTCCTGTTACTCAGGCTGTTAATCTCACTTAGATCAGTTAGAGAAGGAAAGACGGTTCGGATTAACAAATGATACAAAGACTAGGGGATACAAATTGAAGGTTTTGGTCTGAAGATGAAGGGGAAATATGAGGAAAAACCTTTTTACACAGTTGGTATTAATCACCTGGATCTCGCTGCCCACAAGGGTGGTGGATGAGGAGACAACAAAAATGACTTCAAGAGGAAAGTGGTTTGCCATCTGAGTGAAATAGACTTGCAGAGATACGGGGATCATGCGGGGGGTGCGGGGGTGGTGGGGGGCGGGAGGTGGTGGCACACACTCGACAGTTCCGTGGAGAGTTAGCATGGACACGATTAGCCGAATGGCCTCCTTCTGTGCTCTAAATAACTCAAAGACTTTATGACTCTATCAATGTCTACAACTTGCAGGTCATTCCAGACAGCAGGATGAGGGGAGGTGGGAGTTAGGAAGGGACATAAGACAGGAGCAAAGCATCATCCTGAATGCTGTCGGTGATGCCGGATGCTACGGGCTCTGTCACAGCTGGTCCCATGATATGGAGAACCATCTCCTCCCTCAGGCTCAGGGGATTAAGGTACGCCAGGCCCCTTGTCGGTTCACTGCTGATCCCTGTGATTAGGGGCCGCCTTCTCCTGTAAGAGAGAGGGCAGAATGTCAGTGATTGTGTTGCACTGTGTTTGGGTGATGTGCCTACCATAGCTGAATAGCTGGAGGTATGTGGAGGCAGTGAGAGGTGGGTGTGAGGATGGCATCAGTGGAATGTGTGTGTGGGTGAGGTGGAGTATGTGAATGCTGAGTGTGAGTACTGAGTTTAGGGACAGCTGATGGGTGAGTGATGGGGGTGTGGTACTTTGAGCAGTGTGAGAGGTTGGTGGTGTTGGGGGTAGGAGGTGTCATGTGGTGATGAATTCACTGACATTGACCACCCGTGTGAGCTCATTAAACTTCTTCTGGCTCTGGTTCAGGTCCTCGGGGCCAGACCTCTTGCATTGACCTCCCTGGCCACTGCTCCCATTCCCTGAGGAGGGCGTTCCTTGAGGGTCTCCACCCCACCCCACAGAAACATGGGCTCTCTTCTCCTATCACCCTCCATGACTAAGGCCTCTAGCACCACATCCATGAACCGCAGAGCCATCTCTCTGTCCTAGTGTTCCATTTACCTTGTCTCCAATTGCAGAAATCACTGTCAGCAACAGCAGCCGACTGTGAATCTATGCAGCTTCTCTTTAAGATGGACAGACTGCCTTTAAGAGCTGAATCCTGGCTGAAACACATGCCAGCCTCACATTCAGTTAGGTTCCTGTTAAATGTGCAGACAGTGAGCAGGGTAGTTCACCCTGAGGGTCACGTAGAATTCATGGAAATAAGGAGGCAGCATGAAGTTTGTATGTCACCTGCCTCAACAGGAACGGGCATGGGAAGATCACGAATCACAATCCCTGCGCCCGAAAACGGGTGCAAAGCTTCCTTTCACTCTGTCTCTATTTCCCTTTCCCCTTTTCACCCTCCCTCTCACTCTCTCTCGCCCTTTCGCTTCATTCTCTTTCTCTTACTCTCAGAATCAGAGATTTATGTAGCACAGAAGGAGCCTATTCGCCCCATTGTGTCAGTGCTGTCGCTGTGAGAGAGGTGTTTAATTAGTTCCTATCCCATCCTCTTCCCACAGACTCCCGTTTATTTTTTCTTTTCGTGTATTTGTTAAATTCCTTTCTGAAAAATTATTGAATCTGCTTCCACCATGTTTTTAGGCAGTGAATTCCAGATCCCAACAAGTTGCTGTGGAAGAAAATTCTCCTCATTTCACCTCTGCTTCTTTGTCAATTACCTTCAATCTGTGTCTTCTTAACACTGAACTTTCTGACACTGGAAACAGTTTCACATTAAATACTCTATCAAAACCCCTCATGATTTTGAATTCTATATTAAATCTCCTCTTACCCTTCACTGCGCTAAAGAGAACAATCCCAGCTTTTCCAATCTCTCCACATAACTGAATTCCCAGATCCCTGGTACCATTCCAGGAAATCACCTCTGTATCTTCACTAAGTCCTTGACATCCTTATCAAAGTATGGTGATCAGGATTAGACACAATTCTCCAGCTGGGACCTAACCAATGATGTATAAAGATCAGCATTTCCTCCTGAATTTTATTACTCTGTATCTCTCTCTCTAACACCGAGGACACTACATGTTACCTTCAAAGATCTCTGTGTGTGTACACCCCCAGTCTCTCTAATCCTCCACCCACTTTATAATGGTACCATTTAGTTTATATTGTTTCTCCACATACTTCCTACCCAAATGTCTCACTTCACACTTCACTGTGTTAAATTATATCTGTCATGTTCCTGTCCATTTCACCGGTCAGTTTCTGTCTTCCTGAAGTCTGTTACTATCCTTCTCACTGTTTATTAACATTTCTGCGCTTATGTCCATCTGAAAACGTTGACATTATCCCCCCTGTACACAACCCAACGGCAATAACATACAGCAACAGTGATCCCGACTGTGACCCTGGGGAACCCCACTGTGTACTTCCCTCCAGACTGAACAATAACCATTCTCCAATACTCTATGCTTTCTGTCAAATTAGATAATTTCCTGCATGCTGGCATTGATTTTTTTTGAAAGCTGCATTTATATAGTGCCTTTCATGGCCATCAGACGTCACAAAGCACCTTACACACAATGAGAACTTCTTAAAGCGTAGTCACTCTTGTAATGTGGGAAACAGGCGGACAATTTCTGTACTGTAAGATCCGACAAGTAGCAATGTGATGATGATCAGATCTGTTTTTGTGATGTTGATTGAATGGTAAATCTTGACCAGGGCACTGGGGATAATTCCCCTCTGCGTCTTTAAAATAATCCAATGGAATCTTTAACTTCCACCTGAGAGTGCTTTTGCTTTTATTTTAGTGCTGTGGGGCGTTGGCTGAACTTTTTGTTCAAAAGACGGCACCTCTGACAGTGCAACACTCCCTCAGTGCTGCACTGCATTGTCAGCCTTGATCCTTGTGATCAAGTCCTGCAGTGACACTTGATCCTAGAATCTGAAAGGGGAGAGAGATACAAACTGAGCCACGGCTGACATTGGTCCTTTAATCCCATGTGTTACCAATTCGGTAACACGGCTGTTATGTGGTACTTCATCAAACAACTGTTGAAAGGATAGGAAAATTGTGAAAGTCCAGGTGGGAATCATCACAGAATGATAGAATAGCACAACCTGAATGATGTCATTCTGCCCATCAAGTCAGTGCTGGCCCTTTCAAAGAGCAATCCAGTTACTCCCACTCCCTGACTCTTTCACTATATCCTAACATTTTTGCTGCATCAGATATTTATCCAATTCCCTTTTGGGATCTACTATTAAAACTGTATCCATCAGCTTATCAGACAGTGAATTCCAAATCCAAATCACTCAGAAGCAAAATCCTCATGTCTGCTTCTTTTACCAATCGCCTTAAATCTGTGTCTCTGATTACTGGTCCCTTGGACATTGGAAACAGTTTCTCTTTATTTAATTTATCTAAACCCTTCCTAATGTTAAACACCTCAATCAAATCTCCTCTGAAAGTTCTCTGCTCTGAGGAGAACAACCCCAGCTACATAACTGTAATCCCTCATGCCTGGACAAATTCTAGTAAAACAGTACTGTACCCTCTCCGAAGGCTTCATGTCCTCCCTAAAGTGTGGTTCCCAGTATTCGACACAAGACTCCAGGTGCAGCTGAACTAGTATTTTATATATGTTTCACATAATGTCCTTGCTTTTGTTCTTTTTGCCTCTATTTATAAACCCTAGGATCCCATATGTTTATTAACTGTTTAGTTAACCTTTCCTGCCACCTTCAAAGATATGTGTTCAAGCACCCCAGGTGTCTCTGTTATTTCACCATCTTTATAGTTGTACCATTTAACTTGTATTGTCCCTCTTCATTCATCCTTTCAAAATGTATTACCTCACACATCTGAAATGTCAATTAAATATTGAGAAGATTGAAGTCATTGTTTTCTGTCTCTGCTCCAAACATTTCCTAGTTACACACTCCATCCCTCTCCTTTGTAAATGTTTGAGACTAACTTAAACTGTTCACAAACTTGTTTACATAGCTAACCTTGAGATATCTTGAGATGAGCTTCCTACCAAATATTCACACCACCCTTGGTGGAGTTGCATTGCTGGTTAAAGAGGAAATGAACGCAATAGTGAGGCAGGATATTAGCTCTGACGATATCGAATCTGTATGGGTAGAGCTGAGAAACTCGAAAGGGCAAAAAACGTTAGTGGGGGTTGTATATAGACCCCCAGACTGTAGTGCTGAATTTGGGAATGGCATTGAACAGGAAATTAGAGACGCAACCGATAAAGGAACATCTGTAATTATGGGTTTCCTGACTCTGCATATAGATTGGGCAAATCAAATTGGTCACAATACATTGTGGAGGAATTCCTGGAGAATATACGGGATGGTTTTTAGGACCAATTTTTTGAGTAACCAGCTAGAGAACAGGCCATCCTGGACTGGTTATTGTGTAATGAGAGAGGAATAATTGACAATCCAGTTGTGCGAGATCCCTTGGGGATGAGCAACCATAATATGATAGAATTCTTCATGACCTAGTTGATTCTGAGACTATGGTCGTGAATCTTAATAAAGTAAGCTACGAATGTATGAGGCATGAGTTGACGATGATACATTGGGAAATGTTACTTAAAGAGATGACCCTGGATAGGCAATGACAAACATTCAAAGAGCGCATGAACGAACTGCAACAATTGTTAATCCTGTCTGACACAAAAGTAAAACTAACAAGGTAGCCAAATCATGGCTTACAAGGAAAATTAGAGATAGCATTAGATCCAAGGCAGAGGCATATAAATTTGCCAGGAAAAAACAACAGACCTGAAGATTGGGAGCAGTTTAAAATTCAGCAAAAGAGCACCAAGGAATTGATTGAGAAGGGGAAAATGGAGTACGAGTGTCAGCTTGTGGGGAACATAAAAACTGACTGTAAATGAATCTATAGGTATGTGAAGCGGAAAAGATTGGCGAAGACAAATGTAGGTCCGTTACAGTCAGAAACAGGGAAATTTATTATGGGAAACAAAGAAATGGCTGACCAACTAAATGCATCCTTTAGTTCTGTCTTCACAAAGGAGGACACCAATATCATACCAGAAATGTTGGTGAATACAGGGTTTAGTGAGAGAGAGGAACTGAAATAAATCAGTATTAGTAGAGAAATGGTGTTGGAGAAGTTGATGGTGTTGAAGGCCGATAAATCTCCAGGTCCTAGTAATCTACATCCCAGAGTACTTAAGGAAGTGGCCCTGTACATAGTGGATGCATTGGTGGTCATCATCCAAGATGCTATGGACTCTGGAACAGTTCCTACAGATTGGAAGGTAGCTAATGTTACCCCACTATTCAAAAAGGGAGGTAGAGAGAAAGCAGGAAATTGTAGACCAGTCAGCCTGACATCGGTCGTGGGGGGAATCCTGGAGTCCATTATCAAAGATTTTTAGCAGAGCATTTGGAGAACCATGGTAGAATTGGACAGAGTAGGCACGGATTTATGAAAGGGAAATCATGTTTGATAAATCTACTAGAATTCTTCGAGGATGTAACTAGTAGAGTTGATGAGGGGGAGCCAGTGGATGTGGTTTAGTTGCATTTTTAGAAGGCTCTCGACAAAGTTTCACGTAAGGGTTTAGCGTGTAAAATTAAAGTGAACGAGACTAGGGGAAGTGTATTGCGATGGATAGAAAATTGGTTGAAAGACAGGAAACAAAGCATTGGAACATACAGATCTTTTTCTGAATGGCAGGCAGTGACTAGTGGGGGTACCGCAGGGATCGGAGCTTGGACCCCAGCTATTCACAATATATATTAATGATTTAGATGAGGAAACTAAATGTAATATCTCCAAATTTGCAGATGATACAAAATTGGGTGTGAGGGTGAGTTGTGAGGAGGATGCAGAGAGGGTTCAGGGTGATTTGGACAAGTTGAGTGAGTGGGCAAATGCATGGTAGATGCAGTATAATGTGGATACATGTGAGGTTATGCACTTTACTAGCAAAAACAGGACGACAAATTATTATCTGAACGGCTATAAACTGAGAGAGGGGAATATGCAGCGAGACCTGGGTGTTCTCGTACACCAGTCACTGAAGGTAAGCATGCAGCTGCAACAGGCGGCAGAAAAAGGCGAATGTTATGTTGGCCTTCATAGAGACAGGATTCGAGTACAGGAGCAGGGATGTTTTGCTGCAATTATACAGGGCCTTGGTGAGGCTGCACTTGGAATAATGTGTGCAGTTTTGGTCTCCTTATCTGAGGAAGGATGTTCTTGCTATAGAGGGAATGCAGTAGAATTTTAGCAGACTGATTTCTGGGGTGGTAGGACTGTCGTATGAGGAGAGATATTAGGATTCTATTCACTGGAATTCAGAAGAGTGAGGAGGGATCTCATCGAAACCCATAACATTCTAACAGGACTTGACAGGGTAGATGCAGGAAGGATGTTCCCGATAGTGGGGGACTCCCGAACTAGGGCTCATAGTCCAAGGATACGGGGTAAAACTTTCAGGACTGAGATGAGGAGAAGTTCCTTCACCCAGAGAGTGGTTTGCCTGTGGAAATCTGTCATCCCGCCCATATCCAAGAGGGATTGGAATATTCTGGCCAGTGCCTCGGCTATTTCCAGCATTCCTTCCCTCAGCAACCCTCATACATTCCATCCAGACTGGGTAAATGTTCAACTTTATTGTGGTACAAAAAGTGTTGGATTGAAAAGCGTTAACTGAATCTGTTTGTTCCGTGACTGTAATTAATGTCAGTCTCCATGGACCCTAATTGTGTTTTCCATCTTCTATTAATAAGGGGCTTCTTTCAATGTGTTATTCCATAGTGTCAGTGGGAGCATCAGCTCCGGCACTTACAGAGATCAACTGCTCCAGAGAGATAGAGAGAGGATAGATCAGAATCTGAGAACAAAAGACTGGAATGTTACAGCAATGGGTCAGAATCTGAGAACAATAGATTGGAATGTTACAACAATGGGTCAGAATCTGAGCACAATAGATTGGAATCTTACAACAATGGACAGGAGTTTATCCTCGGATCTTTACTCTCTTTCTACATATTATGATTGGTTCTCATTAAACTCTCGTATCTATCTCGTACTGAAGATTATTCAATACATTTACTATCCCATCCTGGCTATTATTGGTGTCACTGGTAAGTCTCTCTATCTGGCTATTAATTCTTTAAACCATGTTTAACAGCATTACTGCTCCTGTAATTTATTCTGCCCTTCTTGCTGCCGTTGTTATGCCTGGTGAATATCTCCACCTATTTGCTTTATAAACCATTCTCAACTGTATTACAGTTCTTGTCATTTACTCTCTCATCTTTGCTGCTGTTGCTGTCTCTATTTCAGGCTAGGAGATCTGTAAACCTTGTTTCAATGAAATGCTGTTCTGTTATGTAAATTTGGGGAATACCGAAGCCAGTGTCATTGGTCTCCATCACAAACTCCATCCCCTATCTGGGAAGCACATACTCCACTCTGCCAAATATCTGAGCTTGAACGAGACAGTTTACAACTTCTGTGTTATATTTAAACCTGAGCTGAGTTCATCTCCATATTCTTTCCATCACCAACCCTGCCTACTAACACCTCTGTAATATCACCCGTCTCCACTTCTGCCTCAGCCCATCTGCTGCAAAACCCTCATCCGTGTTACCATTAAATCCACACTTGACTATTCCAATTCTATCCTGGTCACCCTCCCAGTTATAAACCTCCATAAACCACAGTCCATCCAGCACTCTGCTGCCTGTATCCTAACTCACACCAAATCCCGATCACCCATCACCCCTGTGTTCACTGATCGACATTGGCTCCCAGTCTGGCAGCACCTTAATTTTAATATTCTCATTCCTGTGTTTGAATCTCTCCATGGCCTCACCCCTCCAGTTAGTCCCATTTCCCTGTCCATTTCCCATATTCCTGCAACTCTTTTGACATCAATCTTTTTTCAGTTCTCCTTTTAAAGTGAATTTATTTCCCTCTGTATCTGTCCAGAGCCACGATTTTAGACTCTGCAGCACTACTGGTGCTGACGGTACAGAAGCTGGGATACATAAAATGATGAGAACCGCAGAGCCGTCCACTGCTAGTGCACAATACCCCATGCTGGGCAGGGCTCCAGCAAACTCGTATCATCTATGTTCTATTCGTGTGGTCCTCACAGCCGGTCAATTCTAGTGTGGCCAGCACAGTGTCCCAAGCTGGGCAGGGCACTAGCTCAATCGTACCATATATGTGTTGTCCCTTTGAGGATGGATTTGAAAGTGATGTCAATGCACCATACCGGGAACTTTGATGTACGTCTTTGAAACTTGGTCTGTGCATGTCCACTGACCGCCTGTGTTAGTCACTCTCAGCTGAACATACATTCAGCAGCACGAGGTACCCCCTCTAGTGTTATTTAAAAGCACCAGGCATCCAACTTACAGCTTTTGACTTACTTCTGCTATTGTAAAGTTAGTGGAGGTTCTGTGGATGGTTTTTTGGAGGTTGTGTTGTGAGCTGCTGCAGACATTCAGGAAGGACAGAGGATTTGATGACCCAACTCTGGACGAGGTATGCGGACTGTAGTTACAGTGTCGCTGTGTCTGTAACATGACCAACACTTGGAGTAGAGACAGCAGAGAGGGGAAGCTCTGTAAAGAGGGAGGAGGAGGGGGCGTTGCCCGACCCACCCCGGGTTTTCCAAGAGCAATTTTCCTACCTGCACCGAACCCAGGAGCAGTGTGTGAGGTGACTCTGATTCAATAAGGAGATGGTCACAGAGCTGTGACACCTCCTGTAACACGACCTGGAGCCTCTCACCAGTGTGAGGACGGAGCTGTCAGTGGCTGTTAAGGTCACAGCTTCATTGAAACTCTCTGTATCTGGATCTTTCCAGGCAGGAGCCGGAGACATATCCAAAATACTGTCATAGAGTCATTTACAACACATAAGGAGGCCATTCGGTACCTCCATGCCAGCTCTGCTGGAACAATCCAGACAGTCCCACTCCCCCGCACAATCCCCATATCCCTGCAAGTTCATTTCCTTCAGGTGTCCAACCAGTTTCCTTTTGAAATCATTGATTGTCTCGTCTTCCACCACCCTCATGGGCAGTGAGTTCCAGCTCATTAACGTCAACTGTGTAAAAAAGTTCTTCCTCATTTTCCCCCTGCATCCCTTATCCCAAACCTTCCATCTGTGTCCCCTAGTCCGTGTTTCATCAGTTAATGGGAACAGTTTTTCCTTGTCTTTCTTATCTAAGTCTATCATAATCTTGGACACCTCTATCAAATCTCTCTCAATCTCCTTTACTCCAGAAAGAACATCTCCATCTTCTCCAAAGTAACCTTGTAACTGACCATCCCGCTCCCCCCCCGCACCCCCCACCCCCCCCCCCCCCCCCCCACCCCGGCACCAATTCCTGGAACCATTTTGTTAAATCTCCTCTGCACCCTCCCAAGGACCTTCACATCCTTCGTAAAATGTGGTGACCAGAACTGGACACAGTTCTCTAGTTGGGGCCTAACCAAAGCTTTATGAAGGTTCTGCATAACTTCCCTTATTTTGTATCTTTGTCTCTAATGATAAATCCCAAGATAGAACATAGAACATATAACAGTACACACAGTACAGGCCCTTCGGCCCACGATGTTGTGCCGAACCTTTAACCTACTCTAAGATCAAACTAACTACCTACCCGTCATTCTACTATCATCCATGTACCTATCCAAGAGTCGCTTAAATGCCCCTAATGTATCTGCTTCTACTACCACCGCTGGCAGCGCATTCCACACACCCACCACTCTCTGTGAAAAAAACCTACCTCTGACATCTCCCCGAAACCTTCCTCCAATCACCTTAAAATTATGCCCCCTGGTGATAGTCCTTTCCACTCTGGGAAATCGTCTCTGGCTATCCACTCTATCTATGCCTCTCATCATCTTGTGCACCTCTATCAAGTCACCTCTCATCCTTCTTCGCTCCAATGAGAAAAGACCTCGCTCCCTCAATCTTTCTTCGTAGGACATGCCCTCCAGTCCAGGCAGCATCCTGTTAAATCTCCTCTGCACCCTCTCGAAAGCTTCCACATCCTTCCTATAATGAGGCGACCAGAACAGAACAGAATATTCCAAGTGTGGTCGATATTTTGCTAAACACTCACCAAACAGGTCCTGCCCAGATCAATGCATATGGAGCCCCAGATCCTTCTGTTCTGGCATAAACGTTAGAACTGTGTCATTAAGTCTATATTGCCTTCCTATTCCTTCTGTTCAAATGCATCAGCTCACACTCCTCTTTATTAAATTCTACCTGCCACTTCTCTGTCCATTCTGCTTGCCTATCTCTCTCCTGTTGCAGGCAGTTTGTATCATCCTCACTGCTTACCACTCCTCCAAGTTTGGTATCTTCGGAAAATTTTGAAATTCTACTCTGTATTCCAGGATCATTTACATACAGCAAAAATAAATACATAAATCAGTATTCCTAGCACTGAACCTTGGGGAACATCACTGTCTACCATCCTCCAGTCTGAAAAACAACCATTTAACACAAGCCTCTTTTTGCTGTCCTTTGGACAATTTTTGATCCAATTGGATGCTATTCCATGAGCTTCAATTTTGTTAACCAAGCTTTTGTGTGATTCTTCATCAAATACTTTCATAAAATCCATGTAGACAACATCCACCACATTCCCTTCATCAACCTTCTCTGATCATCAAAATAAATTCAATTAGTTCATCAAGCATAATCTGTCTTTTAGAAATCCGTGCTGACAATCCTTAAATAACTCAAACCTCTCCAAGAGTGTTTTGCCCTTTTTCCCTTATTATTGTTTCTAAAACCTTACTCACAACTGATGTTACACTAACTGACCAGTAGTTGCGAGGCCTGTGTGTTGTCCAGTGATAATTCTGGGAGGTGAGGGTGACCATCTATGTCATCATTTCTCCCTCAGCAGGGAGAAGCAGGATGAGAGATCCCGTGGCCTTGTCAGGATAGCGGGATTCCTGATGGTGTAGGTTGCTCTTCCGGGCCCCCATTTCAATAGGGAGAGTCACAGGAACTGGAAGAACTCTCACTCCATTAGTGTACAGTTGGTGTGAGAGCATGCCCAGTACATCATATTGGTGAATGTCCACTATGCTGGCAGCAGCCACCATACCTTCATTCTGAAGCAGTCAGCCGGTCCCAACACTTCGGTCTCCATGCTGATTCAGAATGTGGCTCCTCGGAGACAAAGGAATCCCGCTTTGGACACAGCTCATGTTTCTACTCCCCCAAACCACCTCCCACCGCCAACCAACATCACACAATTAACTTGTGTATAACGTGGACAATGGGGTCACCAGGAATAGACCATCGGTGTGATGAAGCAATTCTTCCGATGTCTGAACCGCTCGGGAGGAGCCCTCCACTACACATTGGATCAGGTGTCCAAGTTTATGGTGTTCTGCTGCACCCTTCATATCATCACCGTCATGAGGACACAGTCATTGGCACCAGGAATCCGGAGGACATTTCAGGAGCTGGAGGAAGCAGGGAGGATATTTCCTGGATGCCCTCGACCAGGACAATTCTTGCTACGATTTCGGTTCCCATAGGACAACTTCCCTTTCCCACCATGGATCCCCCATTCTCCACCATTACACCCATCTGAGACGGCGCATTACAATGTTATTACCGCACAAAAGGAACTATTCAGCCCGTCGTGTCTGCACCGGCTCTCCGCATAAGCAATTCACCTAATCCCATTCCCTGCCTTTTTCCCGTAACCCTGCACATTCTTCCTTCTCATATACCAGTTTATTCAGCTTTAGCATGTTTACAGATGTGGTCACCCCTCTGCTTAGGAGTATGCAGGGAGAGGGGGAATGGGTGATCACCAGACAGTCAAAAAGAATCAGGCAGGTAGTGCAGGAGACCCCTGAGTGCATCTCACTCTCCAACAGGCATTCAGTTCTGAATACTGAGGACAATGATGCTTCACCTGGGGAGTACAGCCAGAGCCAAGTCCATGGCACCACGGGTGGCTCAACTGCAGAGTGGGATACAGGGATGACTGAAAGAGCCATAGCGATCGGTGGTTCAATAGTCAGGGGAACAGACGGGCGTTTCTGTGGCCTCAGACGTGAATCCAGAATGGTGTGTTGCCTCCCTGTTGCCAGGGTCAAGGATGTCACTGAGCGACTGCAGAGCATCCTGAAGGTGAAGGGGAACAGCCAGAAGTCGTGGTTCACATCGGAACCAACGACATAGGTAGAAAGAGGAATGTTGTCCTCTGGTCAGAATTTGGGAGCAATTAAAGAAATTGACAAGCAGGACGTCAAAAGTAGCAATATCCGGATTACTCCCAATGCCACGCACAACTGAGCACAGAAATAGAAAGATAAGACAGATGGATGTTTGGCTGGAAATATGGTGCAGAAAGGAGGGCTTCATATTCCTGGGAAACTGGGACCGGCTCTGGGCGAGATGGGTCCTGTATAGGCAGGAAGATTTGCACCTGAACAGAGTCGGGACTGGGTTCCTTGCGGAACATTTTGCGAGTACTGTTGGGGAGGGTTTAAACTAGTTTGGTAGGGGGATGGGGACCTGAGGGTAGACTCAGCCGGGACAAAATCAGCAATGAAAATGGAAGGCGGAAAATTAATGGATGAGTCTGGAAGACAGAGGAAACAAAGGTTATAAAATAAAGATGAAGAGCTTAGCAGTGCTCAGGGGTATCTATTTCAATGCAAGGGGTATAGCAAATAAAGCAGATGAGCTGAGGGCACAGATAGACACGTGGTAGTATGATATCATAGCTATTACAGAAACATGGCTTAAGGAGGGACAGGAATGGCAGCTCAACGTTCCTGGTTACCGGGTTTTCAGACGCGATGGGGAAGGTGATAAGAAAGGAGGGGGAGTGACAATTTTGGTCAAGGTATCTATTGCAGCTGTGAGGAGGGATGATATGTTGGAAGGTTCATCAAGTGAGACCATATGGATTGAACAAAGGAACCAAAAAGGGTCAATCACACTGCTGGGAGTGTGATCTCGACAGTCAAATAGTCATTGGGAGATGGAAGAGCAGGTATGTAGGCACCTCTCTGAGAAGTGCCAGAACAATAGGGCAGTAATAGTAGGGGATTTTAATTACCCCAATATTAACTGGGATAATTTTAGTATGAAGAATTGAAGGAGCAGAAATCTTGGGCTGTATTCAGGAGAACGTTTTTGACCTGGATGTAACAAGTCCAACAAGAGAGGGTGCCGTTTTAGACATTGTTTTAGGAAATGAAGATGAGCAGGTGGAAGGAGTAGCAGTGGGAGAGCATTTTGGTGGGAATGATCATAATTCAGTTCGTTTTAACATAATTATGGACCAGGACAAGAGATATATCAGCAGTTAGCGTTCTCAATGGGGCAAGGCTGATATTACTAAACTGTGGAGCGAAAGTGGACTGGAAACAGCTGCTTGAAGGTAATTCAGTCTCAGAGCAGTGGGAGGCATTCAAAGGGGAGATTCAAGAGGTTCAGGATAAGCATGTTCCCACAAAGAATAAGGGTGAGTCGGCCAAATCTCGAGTCCCATGGATGTCAAGGTGCCGACAGTGTCGGATAAGACAGAAAGGGGAAGCATATATCCGACACTGAGAACTCAATACAACAGAAAGTTGAGAGGAGTTTAGAAAGTGGAGGGGTCAAATCAAAAAGGAAATTAGGAAAGGAAAGAGAGGGAATTAAATAATATTGGTAAGCAAAATCAAGGTGAACCCAAAGATGTTTTCCCAATACATTACGAGTAAGAGGATAACTGAGGGGAGAGTAGGACCCATAATAGATCAGAAAGGTAACCTTTGTATAAGGGTGGAAGATATTGGTATGGTTCTTTATTGAACACTTTGCGTATGTCTTCAGAAAAGAGGGGGGATTTTGATATTGTCGTTAAGGAGGAGGAGTGTGAATTATTGGATGTGACAAACATAGGGAGAAAGGAAGTATTAATGGGATTAGCATCCTTGAAAGTTGAAAAATAACTACAGCCGGATGAAATGTACCCCAGGCTGTTCGAAGAAGCAAGAGAAGAAATAGCAGAGGGTCTGCCCACCATAATTTTCCAATCCTCACTAGATACAGTTGTGGTGCTGGAGTATTGGTGAATTGCTAACATTGTACCTCTGTTTAAAAAGGGAGCGAAGGATAGTCTGAATAATTACAGGCCAGTCAGTCTAACCTAAGTAGTGGGCAAATTATTGGAATCTATTCTGAGAGACGGGATAAACTGTCACTCAGAGAGGCACAGGTTTATCAAGGATAGTCAGCATGGATTTGTTAAGGGACGCTCTTGTTTGACAAAATTGATCGAATTTTTTGAAGATGTTGCAAGGAATATAGATGAGGGTAGTGCAGTTGATGTGGTCTACATGGATTTTAGCAAGGCTTCTGACAAGGTCCCACATGAGAGACTGGTTCAAAAAATAAAATCCAATGGCATCCAGAGAAATGCAGCAAGGCAGATACAAAATTGGCTCAGTGGCAGGAAACAAAAGGTATTGACAAGTATTTTTGCGACTGGAGGAATGTTTCCAGTGTCATTCCACAGGGCTCAGTAATGGTTCCCCTGCTTTTTGTGGTCATATTAAAGATTTAGACGTAAATGTAAGGGGTATGAATTAGACTTTGCAGACGACACAAAGATTGGCCATGTAGTCGACAGCGAGAAGGCTGCAGGAAGATATTGACGGTCTGGTCACATGGGCAACAAAATGGGATTCGACCCGGATAAGTGTGAGGAGCTCAAACAAGCAAAGGAATACACGATTACAAGGACAATACTGAGAAGTGTAGAGCAAGTAAGGGACTTTGGAGTGAATGCCCACATATCCCTGAAGATGGCAGGATAGGTCAATAAGGCAGTTAAGAAGGCATATGGAATCATTTCCCATTTTTAGCTGAGGTATAGAATGTAAGAGCTGGGCGGTTTTGCTGGAACTGTATAAATCATTGGTTAGGCCACATCTTGAATATTTTGTGCAGTTCTGGTAACCACATTACAGAAAGGAAGTAATTGCACGAGAGAGGGTACACAGGAGATTTATGAGGATGTTGCTCGGACTGGAAAAATGCAGCTATGAGGAAAGATTGGATAGGCTGGGGTTGTTCTCCATGGAACAGAGAAGGCTTGAGGGGAGATCTGATTGAAATGAACAGCATTTTGTGGAGCCTGGATAGAGTGGAGGTGGAGGCTCTATTCACCTTAGCAGAAAGGTCAGTGACTAGGGGACATAGATTTAAAGTGATAGGTAGAACTTTCAGAAGGGAGTTGAGGAAAAACATGTTCACCCAGAAATACAAAATTGTGTCAGTGACAGGAAACAAAGGGTAATTGTTGAAGGGTATTCACTGGAGGACTTTTCCGTGGTTTTCCATAGGGCTCGGTACTGGGTCCCATGCTTTTAGTGAGGGTCTAGAACTCACTTCCTGAAAGGATGGTTGAGGCAGAAACCCTCGACTGATTCAAAAAGAGTCTGAATGTGCACCTCAAGTGTCATAATCTGCAGGGTTATGGATTACATGCTGGAAGGTGGGATAAGATAGGTGGATAACTTTTCGGCTGGCACCGACACGATGGGCCAAGTGGCCTCTTTCTGTGCCTTAAATTTTCAACGATTCTATGATTCTATAACACGAATCACGCTATCCTCCTTAACACTCACAATATGTCAACAAACTATCAAGATTATCAGAAATGATTTTCCATGAAGCTATCCGTGCTGCTTGTCATTTATTAAGATATGATTTTACAGGCAAGAAATATTTTTGTGCTGGGTTATGGCCTCCAGAATTTTCCAAGAATCAACATGAGACTGACAGTTACAGGATTTATCTAACCTCCCCTTTTTTAAACAGTGTGTAACATTTACAGCCCTCCAGTTCTCTGGCATCATTTTTTTAATTCATTCATGGGATGTGGACATCATTTATTGCCCATCCCGAATTACCCTTGAGAAGGTGGTGGTGAGCTGCCTTCTTGAACCACTGCAGTCCACGTGGGGTAGGTACACCCACAGTGCTGTTAGGAAGGAAGTTCCAGTATTTTGACCCAGTGACAGTGAAGGAACTGCAAGATAGTTTCAAATCAGCATGGTGTGTGGCTTGGAGGGGAACTTGCAGGTGGTGGTGTTTCCATACATCTGCTGCCCTTGCCCTTCTATATGGTAGAGGTTGTGTGTTTTGAAGATGCTGTCTAAGGAGCCTTGGTGTGTTGCTGCAGTGCATCTTGCAGATGGTACACACTGCTGCCACTGTGCATCGATGGTGGAGGGAGTGAATGTTGTGGATGGGGTGCCAATCGTGTGATGCCTTGTCCTGGATGGTGCCGAGCTTCTTGAGTGTTTTTGGAGCTGCAGCCATCCAGACAAGCAGAGAGAATTCAATCACACTCATGACTTGTGCCTTGTACATGGTGGACTGGCTTTGGGGAGTCAGGAGGTGAGTTCCTCGCCTCAGGATTCCTCGCATATGACCTGCTCTTTTAGCCTTGGTATTTATGTGGCTATTGCTGTTCAGTTTCTGGTCAATGGTAGCCCCTGGGATGTTGATAGTGGGGGATTCAGCGATGGTAATGTCATTGAATGTCAACGGAGATGATTAGATTATCTCTTGTTGGAGATGGCCATTGCCTGGCACTAGTGCAGTGCGAATGATACTTGTCAATTATCAGCCCAAGCCATGATATTGTCCAAGTCTTGCTGCATTTCTGCACGGACTGCTTCAGTACTTTGGAGTCACGATTGGTCATGAAAATTGTGCAATCATCAGCGAACATCCCCACTTCTGACCTTATGATTGAAAGAATGTAACTGATGAAGCATCTGACGATAGTTAGGCCTAAGATACTACCCTGAGGAACTCTTGCGGTGATGTCCTGGAGCTGAGCTGATTGACCTGCAACAACCACAACCATCTTCCTTTGTGCTAGGTATGACTCCAACTAGCAGAGAGTTCCCCCCCTGATTCCCACTGACTCCATTTTTGCTTGGGCTCCTTGATGCCATACTCAGTCAAATGCTGCCTTGATGTCAGGGCAGTCACTCATACCTCACCTATTGAATTCAGCTCCTTTGTCCATGTTTGAACCAAGGCTGTAATGAGGTCAAGAGCTGTGTGACCCTGGCGGAACCCAAACTGAGCGTCACTGAGCAGGTTATTGCTAAGCAAGTGCTGTTTGATAGCACTGTCGATGACACCTTCCATCACTTTACTGATGATTGAGAGGAGGCTGATGGGGCGGTAATTGCCGGGTTGGACATGTCCTCGTTTTGTGTCCAGGACATAGCTGGGCAATTTTCCACATTGCAGGGTAGATGCCAATGTTGTAACTGTACTGGAACAGCTTGATGGGGGAATGGAAGCTCTGGAGTACAGGTATTCAGTACTATTTCCGGAATATTGTCAAGGCCCATAGCCGTTGCAGTATCCAGTGTCTTCAGTCGTTTCTTGATATTTTGCGGAGTGAATCGAACCCTGAGAAACAGTACCGGTTATTCCCCTCCACCTCCAGTCTGAACAATGACTGTTCACCACTTCTCCCTGCTTTCTGTCCCTGAATCAGTGTCATATCAACACTATCACTGTCACATTAATCCATGTCATAACAAGTCTATGAAATGTCATTTGATCACAGGCCTTCTGAAAATCTATATACATAAGTGGATAGACATGAGTCGGGGCAGAGGATGTTGCCAAGGTTCTTAATGAGTACTTTGTATCTGTCTTAACCAAAGGTGTGGGGGACGATGCAGATATTGTGGTTGAGGAGGAGGAGTTTGAATTATTGGATGTGATATACATAGGAGAGAGGAAGTATTAACGGGATTAGCATCCTTGAAAGTTGATAAATCACAAGGGCCTGATGAAATGTATCCGAGGCTGTCAAATGAATTGAGAGAGGAAATAGCAGAGGGTCTGACCATCATTTTCCAATCCTCACTGGATACAGGTGTAGTGCCAGAGGATTGGTGAACTGTTAACATTGTACCTCTTTAAAAATGGAGCAAGGGATAGACCAAATAATTGCAGGCCAGTCAGTGTAACCTCAGTAGTGGGGAAATGATTGGAATCTATTCTGAGAGACAGGATAAACTGTCACTTAGAAAGTGTCAGGTCAATCAAGGACAGTAAGCATGGATTTGATAAGGGAAGATATTGTTTGACCAACTTGATAGAATTTTTCGACGAAGTAGCAAGGATGATAGATGAGGGTAGTGCAGATGATATGGTCTCCGTGGATTTTGGCAAGGCTTTTGACAAGGTCTCATGTGGCATACTAGATAAAAAAAAAAATCCCATGGAATCCAGGGAAATGCAGCAAACTGGATACAAAATTGGCTCAGTGGTAGGAAACAAAGGGTGATTGTTGACGGGTGTTTTACTGACATGAGGTCTGTTTCCAGTGGTGTTCCACAGGGCTCAGTACTGGATCCCCTGCTTTTTGTCGCACATATTAGCGATTTGAACGTAAATGTAGGGGGCATGATCAAGATGTGTGCAGATGGCACACAGATTAACAATGTGGTAGATAGCGAGGAGGATAGCTGTAGGCTGCTGGAAGATACTGATGGCAGAAAAGTGTCAAATGGAATTCGACCTGGTTAAGTATGAGACGATGTAATTGAGGAGGTCAAACAAGGCAAAGGGATAGACGATTAATTGGAAAATACTGAGACGTGTAGAGGAAGTGAGGGACCTTGGAGTCAATGTCCACTGATGTCCTGAAGGTAGCAGGTCAGGTCGATAAGGTGGTTAAGAAGGCATATGGAATCCTTTCCTTTATTAGCTGAGGTATAGAATACAAGAGCAGGGAGGTTATACTGGAACTGTATAAATCATTGGTTAGGCCACAACCTGAGTACTGTGCAGCTCTGGTCACCTCATTACACAAAGGATGGAATTGCGCTGGAGAGGGTACAGAGGAGATTTACAAGGATGTTTGCCAGGACTGGAAAATGCAACTATGAAGCAAGATTAGAGAGGCTGGGGTTGTTCTACTTGGAACAGAGAAGTCTGAAGGGAGAGCTGATTGAAATGGACATAATTTTGAGGGGCTTGGATAGAGGGGAGGTGACGACTCTATTCACCTGAGCAGAGAGATCAGTGACTAGGGGGCATTGACTTAAAGTGCTTGGGAGAAGGATTAGCGGGGAATTGAGGAGAAACTTGTCCACCCAAAAATACAATATTGGCTCAGTGGCAGGAAACAAAGAGTAATTGTTGTAATAAAAGCAAAATACTGCGGAAGCTGGAAATCTGAAGTAAGAACAATAAATGCTGGTCTGGCAACATCTGTGGAGGGAGAAGCAGAGTTAAGTTTTCAGGTCAATGATGAAGGGTCACTGACCTGTCACGTTAACTCTGCTTCTCTCTCCACAGATGCTGCCAGACCTGCTGAATATTTACAGCATTTCTTGCTTTTATTGAAGTGTAGTGGTTGACAGGTATTTTACTGACCGCAGGACTGTTTACAGTGGCGTTCCACAGGGTTCAGTATTGCATCCCCTGTTTATAGTGAGGGTCTAGAACTTACTGCCTGAAAGGATAGTTTGAGCGGAATCCCTCCACTCAGTGAAAAGGAATCTGGATATTCACCTCAACTGTCATTATCTGCAGGGCTGTGGATCAAATGCTGGAAGGTGGGATTAGAATAGGTGGATCATTTTTCCGCCAGTGCAGACACAATGGGACAAGTGGCCTCTTTCTGTATCTTAAACTTTCTATGATTATCTTACATGAAATACTCACAGTTACGTCCTCAACGAACTTGATCAAGATTATCAGGAATGATATTTCATTAACCTTTTTGTGCTGCTTGCCATGTATTAACCCGTGTTTTACAAGCAAGATGTATTTTTGTGCTGGGTTATGACCTCTAGAAGTTTCCAACCACCAACATTAGACTGATACTGACAGTGTTTACCCAACCTCTCCTTTTTAAACAGGGTGCAACATTGACAATCCTCCAGAACTCTGGCATCACTCCCATATCCAAGGAGGACTGAAAGATTTTGTCCAGTGCCTCTGTCATTTCCACCATTCCTTCCCAGTAACTCTCATAATTCCCATCCAGACTGGGTAAATGTTCTACTTTATTGTGGTACAAAAAGTCTTGAATTGAAAGGGGTAAACTGAACAAGTTTGTTCAGTGACTGTAATTAATGTCAGTCTCCATGGACCCTAATGGTGTCACTGGAGGGCTTCCCTCTTCTATTAATACAGGACTCCTTTCAATGTGTTTTCTGAAAGTGTCAGCGGGAGTATTAGCTCCGGCACTCAAAGGGATCCGTGGCTGCAGAGAGAGGGAGAGGAGATATCAGAATCTGAACAATAGATTGGAATGTTACAACAATGGGTCAGAATAGGAGAACAATAGATTGGAATGTTACAGCAATGCGTCAGATTCTGAGAACAATAGATTGGAATGTTACAACAATGGGTCAGAATCGGAGAACACTAGATTGGAATGTTACAACAATTGACAGGAGTTTATCCGATTGGTTTGGCCTGGTTACTGCGGATTATTATTGGATAACATTAGAATTGCGGATCGCTTATGCTCTGAAGATGATTCAATTTATTTACTATCCCATCCTCGCTAGTATTGGTGTCCCTGGTAAGTCTTTGTAACCAACTATTAGATTCATAAACCATATTTCACTGATTTAGTGTTCTTGTCATTTAAATCGTGAGAAGACTGAAACCATTGTCTTCAGTTTCTGTCACAAACTCCATTCCCTGTCCATGATCTGCATCCCCCTCACTGGCCATTGTCTTCGGCTGAACTAGGAAGTGAACAACCTCAGGTATTTATTTAATGCTGAGCTGAGTTTATCACCATATTCTCTCCATCCCCAGCCCAGCCAATTGTTATGGCCAGGTGAGGAGGTGTCACAGTGGACCTTCTTTATTTGACAGCAACAGTGTTTGTCCTTTATAAACAGTGAATATGCTTAACGTCTCAGTGAGTCTTTTACATTTTACCTTTGGTATGATGGTGAAGGAACTGATTGGACAGGTTCTCTTGAGTTCTCTATAAACCCAATCTAAATAAAATCATTAAAAATACACAACACACAGTTACACGCACACACTCACACGAGAATCACACAGAAATAGATTACAGAGTGAGAAGTAAATTTGTGGTTGGATTGGAGTCCAGAATTAATTTAAAAAAAAACTCATTCAGTGATCTTGGGGGATTCCGTGGTTTCCCAGCTGAAGTTATATTCTTGACGTATTTTGCTTCTCGAAGTGCAGTTTGTGGCTGGTCCAAATTGCTCAGAGTTTTCTTTGAGGCTTTCTTCCCCTGGTTACTCTGTCTGTAGCAATCTGTAGGCTTGAGGGGCCCACAGTCGCATGTGGTTTTCAAACTTTTGATGTTAGGTGGAGAGAGAGACGGAGAGAGAGAGGTGGGGGGAGGGGGGGGGGGTGGTCACAGCCCTTCTGCTTCTGCACAGTTTGAATCACTGGCTTGTCTGTCTTTGTCCAGGGGAAACTCCCAGCTTTCACAGAGTTGGACAGAAGGACTTATGACTGCCTCAGTGCACTCTCTGGACCCTTCTAATGAGATTCAAAGTTAGAAACTTCTATCTCCCCAGGGTTCAGGATATTTATACTTGGAGGAGTTTGCTCTTTGAAATTCAATGTGTCAGGGTAGCCTTGTATGCCGTGTTAATGAATGTAATCTTAGGTCAGTCAATCACTAGAGCAAGCCAATGATATAGGTCCCGGCTCATCAGACGTGTGTCTCCTGTCGTAGGCCTTGGAATGTGAAAAGGTGTTTCAGATGCCAATTGCGGTGGCCATCTTGGCTGCCAGCTTTTTCAAGGTTAACTGTAGGATGTTTTCTATTGAAAGTTTAGTGTAAGTTTCCAATCGATTAATTAAATTTCCTCATTTGGCATATTGTGTTATCGTGACACCGCCACAGCACATGGAAAGAAATGTGATAATCGGAAAATTTCATTGCAGAATTGTGGGAAGAAAACGAAAGAAATACACATGCATTCTCAATAATCACTTCTCAAATTCACACATTAATCTTAGAATTACTGCAGCTGACATTGTCTGTTACAGCTGTACTGATTTAATATTTTTGGCGTTTTGTCTGGGATGGTTATGTGTTGGGGTCGACCCTGGACAATGCATTACCAATTGCTTGTATTCCTTTTCTCTCCTCTAATGAAGTTTTAACTACTCAGGTACCATGCACATTGATAATCTTTCTCCCTAAACCGGCAGTGTGCCATAAATTGTTTTTTTAGACCATGTGAGGTGTCTGAGATTTCCTCTGGGCCTTTGTTCTTGCAGAGATCTGCTGTGAAATTGTTGGGTTTGATGAGCTTTCGGTTTGGGATCTGATCATTGTTTTCTTCAGTGGGTAGATCCACACTGACCTTACTTTTAGCTTTCTGGTGAGGTACACAAGTGCTGTTTACTTTAGGGTATTTTCCCTTCACTTTTCCCTTAACTATGGGAAGGAATTTTTTTTATCTACCATAGGGTAGTCTTTTGCGACATTACTGCTCGCAGGTCTCTGTCCAGCTTTCACTGCACTCTCCAGCGGCACTTCGACTAGGTGTGGCATCTCCCTCACCATTGACATGCATTTTTGGGACCTTTCCCTGATCCTTGCACGTTTCTGTAAATGCTGTTAGCAGCCTTTTGCGGGTGCATCTTTGACCTGCATTTAATGAGGAGAGTGTGTGGTCCAATTTATCTGACATTTCAGGGTTGGCAAATCGGAGAGTAGGGGGTTCCAGTTGGGAATTCTCCTGGCCATCCTCTAACCTGTCCTCACTGTCCTTTTCAATCCTCCCCTCCTGACTGTCTGGCAGATCTGTACTTGTCTGTCCCCTCCACAGCATTTACTTTTTTTCCTTTGGTCTGGGGTGTCAATTAAATAATGTACCTGACTAGTCCTTTTGCCACTCGATATGGACCACTGAACTGGACTTTAAGGGGTTCGCCATGCATTGGGAGTATTAACAATACATGGTTTCATGGTTGCCATGTTCTAGCCTTGGCATTTCTGTCTGCTTACCTTTTCATAGCTGCCTGTGAGATCTTTTGCTGTTACTGAGCCATTGCACAGCCTCTCGTGAGCCGCTCCCAGAGCATGGAAATGTGGTCTAACATGGAAGACTCATCCCTGTGTCCCAAAAACGTCTTCTTGATTAATTTAAGAGGACCACTCACCTCGTGTCCATAAACTAATTCAAAGAGACTAAAGCCAGTGGAATCTTTAGATAAGTCTCGGTAACCAACAGGAGAAATCCCATCCCTTTGTCCCAGTCATGGGGTTGCTCATTGCAGTATGGACTGATCATTGTCTTTAGGATCTGGTGGTACTGCTCCAAAGCCCATTGTGACTGTGGATGGTAGGCTGAGGACTTTATTTAATTACTTATTTTATTTATTTAGAGATGCAGCACTGAAATAGGCCCTTCAGCCCACCGAGTCTTTGCCGACCATCAACCATTCATTTATACTAATCCTACATTAATCCCATATTCCTACCACATCCCCACCATCCCTCAACTCCCCTACCACCAACCTATACTAGGGCCCTATCAACCTGCAAGTCTTTGGCTGTGGGAGGAAACCGGAGCACCTGGTGAAAACCCACGCGGTCACAGGAGAACTCGCAAACTCAGCACAGGCAGTACACAGAATCGAACCAGGGTCGCTGGAGCTGTGAGGCTGCGGTGCTCCAGATTACCCATGACCTTTTCAAAAATACTGTACAGAAAATGTGTGCCCTGATCCGACTGGATCTCAGCAGGAAGTCCATATTGGGTAAAGAATTGAGTTAGCCCCTTCACCACTTCCTTGGCAGAGATAGTTCTTCGGGGGAATGGCCTCTGGGAATCGGGTCACCACATCCATAATGGTCAGAAGTTACTAGTAGTCCCGTTATATTTTCAGCAGGGGCCCCACACAATATACCAGCATTCTGCTGAAGGGTTCCCCACAACCTGGCACGTGAGACCAATTTTACAGAAATCCACCACATCTTTGTGGAATTGTGGCCAGTCAAAATGCTGTCTTCTGCGGTCTTCGATTTTTCATATACTGACATGTCCATCCATTAGAAGTTCGTGGGCCATTGTTAATATTTCTTTAAGGGACTTCAGCGGCACCACTATCTGGTGAACATCTGTCCAGTCTTCATCCGCTGTTCTGTGAGGAGGTCTCCACTTCCTCATTAGCTCCTCATTATTTAAATAGTAACAGTCTGCAACTCCCTCTGCTTCAGTTTTGGTTTGGACAGTCTGTGCTTTTTTTTTAACGTTGGGTCGGGTTGTGGAGCCTCAAAAAAAGAAGAACTGTTTAACACATCCTTTTGGTCCTCTAACTTCCCAACGAAGGTTTCAGACAACCAGACAGTAGGGTCATCCGTCTGCAGTGTCAGTTCAGGGGATTGTTTGGCCATGGACCGAGTCACCACACAATCAGGGATTTCTGCTGTAACTACTCTGTCTCCCGGACCTCTTTTGATCTCTCTGGAACTACTGGGGAAGCTGCCACCTTTTCCTCTGTCAGATCATTACCCAGGAGCAGTTCGACCCATCAATCAGCAAACTAGGGACAATCCGCATGGTAAAGGGTCATGAAACTGGGTCAAACTCCAATTGCACCGGATATAAGGGTATGGACATATACTGTCTTCCGATACCATTCACTAACGCTCTGGCATTCACTGCACTTTCTTTTTCCCAGCAGAAGGGATTGGCTGGCCCCTGTATCCTTGAGTATGACTATTAGTTTACTTCCCTCACTCAAGCGGTATGCTTTCACTTTTCCTTAGGATACAAATTCCTGGTAGCTCTCAAGGATTTTGTTTATTTTTCCCGCCCTCTCTGTGGTCGGTCTACTGGGTCTGACTGCCACAGTTGGAGGCACAGCCTGATCTGTTGTGATTTCCATCAGGGCCCTTTTTCCTGCTAGGATCTGGTGGACCCTGATTAATCCTCCAGGTTTTCCCCGTCACTTGCATCATTCAGCTCGATGGCGACCTACCTTATTACACTGGAAGCACACAGGTCTTCGGCCGTTTCTCCTTCTCTCAGTACCGTCCTGTTTGACCCGAGGATGGACCCCCGTGTGTCCAGCCTTTCCTCATTGCTCTTGGCTGTTTGGGTTTCTATAACCCCCCCACCTTTTATTCTCGGGTCTTTGTGGTGACCAGGGAAGTGTTTCCCTTTGGGGTTAAGACCTTGTGTACAAGGGAAAATTCATCAGCAGAATTGCAACTTGTCCAGCTCTTTGAACCCTTTGTTCCTCTTTGTGGGTTTTAATGGGAGGGGGAGTGCGTTTGTGAACTCCTTGAGATGGATCACCACTCTCAGGTTCAGATTTGTGGGCTGTAATTTGAGTGTTTCTATCCACTGGTCAAAAGTAAACACAAAAACTGACTTTAAATCTTCTATAGCTACCTAAAATTAAAACATTTGGCGAAGACAAATGTGGGTCCAATACAGGCAGTGTCAGGGGAATGTATAATGGGGAATAGAGAAATGGCAGTGAAGCTAAATGATTACTTTGTGTCTGCTCTCATTGAGGAAGATACAAGGAAATTTACAGAATTAGAGATCCAAGGGATTAGGGAGATTGAGGAAGTGAAGGAAATTAATATTAGTAAGAATGTTGTTTTGGAGAGATTAATGGAGCTGAAGTTTGATGAGGCGCCAGGATCTGATATTCTGCATCCCAGGGTGTGGGAAGAGATAGCTATGGAGATGGTGGCTGCATTGGTGATCATCTTCAAAAATTCTATAGATTCTAGACCGGTTCCTGCAGATTGGAAGGTAGCAAATGTCACCCCACTATTTAAGAAGGGAGCGAGAGAGAAAACATGGAATTACAGACCTGCCCTCATACATCAGTCGTTGGGAAAATGCTGGGATTTTATTCTAAAGGATGTGATAAATGGACAGTTGGATAATAATCTGTTTGGGCATCGTAAACATGGATTTATGAGTGAGAAATCATGTTTGGCGAACCTGTTGGAGTTTTATTGGGGATGTTACGAACAGAATTGATAAAGGGGAGTCGGTGGACGTGTTATACTTGGATTTTCAGAAGGTTTTTGATAAAGTACCCCACAGGAGGTTGGTTAGCAACATTAAAGCACATTGGATAGGAGGTAATATACTGGCATGGATTAAAGATTGGTTAACAGGCAGAAAACAGAGAGTAGGAAGAAACGGGTCGTTCTCACTTTGGCAGCTGTGACTATTTGGGGACCGCAAGGATCAGTACTTGGGCCCCAGCTCTGAACAATATATGTCAATGATTTGGATGTGGGGACCAAATGTAGTATTTCCAAGTTCGCAGATGACACCAAACTCGGTGGGAATGCATGTTGTGAGGAAGATGTAATGCGTCTTCAAGGGGATTTGGACAGACATAGTGACTGAGTAAGAACATGGCAAATGGAATGTAATATGGGCAAATATGAGTTATCCACATTGGTAAGAGGAACAGATGTGCAGAGTATTTCTTAAATAGTGAAAAATTCGAAAGTGCAGATGTACAAGCGGACCCGGGTGTCAGTTAATCACTGAAAAAATGCAGGTGCAGCAAGCAATTAGGAACGCTAATAGTCTGTTCGCCATTATCAGGAGATGATTTGAGGACAGGAGGAGTGATGTCTTGCTGCATGTGTATAGAACCTTGCTTCGACCACACCTGGAATATTATGTGCATTTTGGGTCACTTTACTTTAAGAAGCATATTATTGCCATCGAAGGAGTGCAATGAAGGTTCACCAGACTTGTTCCCGGGATGGCGGGACTGTTCTATGAAGAGAGATTGGGGAAACTGGGCCTGTATTCTCTAGAGTTTCAAAGAATGTGTCTGGATCTCATTGAAACGTATGAAATAATTAAAGGGATAGACAGCGTAGACGTATGTACGAAAATTCCCCTGGTTGTGGAGTCTGGAACTATTGGATACAATTTCAAAATAAGGGGGAAGCCATTTAGGACAGAGACGAGGAGTAAACTTTGACTCAGAGGTTTCTGAATCTTTGGAATTCTGCACCCCAGGCGGATGTGGAATCTCAGTTGTTGAGTATATTTAAAGTATAGATTGACAGATTTCTAACTACAAATTACAAAAAAGGGGATATGGAGATTATGTGTGAAAACGGCATTGAATTGGATGATCAGCCATGGTCATATTGAATGGTGGAGCAGCGTCTATGGGCTGAATGGCCTACTCCTGCTACAATGTCCCTATGTTCGGAAGCTGCTTAACTCTTTCAAACTCGAGGTCAGTTTAGTCAGGCTGCTTTCTGAGGGTTTGGAATGTTTGATGGTACACTTCCGGTACTATTTCATGTCCGACCAGGATAGCAATTTTAGTCATCTCATAATCTGATGAACTTTCATCTGGCAATAGTGAATTAATCTCATGGGATTTTCCTGTTACTTTGTTTTGTAAAAACAGTATTCAGTCTCTGACGGCCATTTCAGTTGCATTACAAGATTTTCACAATTGACGAAAAATTCTGCCACATCCTCCTCATTGAACTTTGTCATGAACTGGGAGAACTTTAAGAGATCAGCACATGGTCCTGAGCTAGGGGCAGCTCCCACACTAGCTGTGCCTTCACTGGGTGCATGGGTCTTCCTCTAGTTGTTTGAGCCGCCTTAACTCCCTTTCCTCATTCTCATTCTGGAACACTCTTACTTTTTCCCTTTCTTGACACTCACTCTGCTCCTTCTCGCTCTCTCTGGAATTCGAATTCTAGTCTATTCTGTTCTAGTTCTACCTTAGCTAACATTACTCTATCTGTTCGTGATTCTAACCCTGTTTGAGTCATCAGCTTCAAGTGAAATATAGTTGGCCAAAAGTCTTAGGATTTCGGGTTTCCTACCTTTTGGACGGATAGGAATCCCTAACTGTCCAGCTACATTACTCATCTTTTCAACAGACATGCGTTTTAACCTGTACCAAGTTACTTCACTCTGTATGCAACTCCTTTATTGGGAATGTAACTCCTTTAGTAAGAAAGGGAGGGAAACAGAATACAGGAAACTACAGGCAAGTTAGCATCACATCTGTCTGAGGTAAAATGTTAGAAGCTTTTATTAAAGACAGTGTAGCCGGCACTTAGAGAAATTCAACGCAATCAGGCAGAATCAAAATGGTTTTATGAAAGGGAAATCATGTTTGATCAATTTGTTGGAGTTCTTTGAAGAGGTACCATGTGCTGTGGAGAAAGGGGAACCGGTGGATGTACTGTACATAGATTTCCAGGATGCAATTGATAAGGTGTCACATCAAAGGTTTTGTGAAAATAAAAGCTCATGGTGAAGGGGGTAACATGTTGGCATGGATAGAAGATTGGTTAGAAAACAGGCAGTAGGCATAAATGGGTCATTTTGTGGTTGGCAAGATGGAACGAGTGGTGTGCCACAGGGATCAGTGCAGGGACCACAACCTTTTACAATTTTAATAAATGACTTGGATGAAGAGACCGAAGGCATGGTTGCTAAATTTGCTGATGACACAAAGATGAGTAAGAACGTAACATGGCAAGGGGACATAAGGAGGCTGTAAATGAATATAGATAGGTTAAATGTGTGCGTGAAGACCTGGGAAATGGAGTATAATATGGGAAAATGGGAAATTGTCCATTTTGGCAGGAATTATAAAAAAAGAAGCATATTATCTAATGGTGAGAGATTGCAGAGCTCTGAGATGCAGAGGGATCTGGGTGTCTGTGTGCATGAATCACAAAAGGTTAGTATGCATGTTCAGAAAGTAATTAGGAAAGCTAATAGAATGTTATCGTTTATCGCAAGGGTAATTGAATACAAAAGTAGGGATGCTATGCTTCAGCTATAGAGGGCATTGGTGAGACCACATCTGGAGTACTGTGTACATTACTGGTCTCCTTATTTAAGGAAGGATGTAAATGCATTGGAAGCAATTCAGAGAAGGTTTACCAGACTAATACCTGGAATGGGTGAGCTGTCTTATGAGGGAATATTGGACAGGCTAGACTTATATACACTGGAATTTAGAAGGGTAAGTCGCGACTTGATTTGAACATCTAAGATCTTGAGCAGTCTTGACAGGGTGCATGTGGAAAGATGTGTGTATCTTGGTGTATCTAGAATTAGGGGTCACTATTTAAAAATGAGGGCCCGCCCATTTAAAACAGAGATGAGGAGAATTTTTTTTCTCTGAGGGTTGTGAGCCTTTGGAATTCTCTTCCTCAAAAGGCAGTGGAAGAGAGTCTTTACGTACGTGTAAGGCAGAGATAGATAGATTCTTGATAAGCAAGGGGGTGAAAGATTATCGAGGGTAGGTGGTAATGTGGAGTTGAGGTTTCAATCAGATTGGTCATGATCGTACTGAATGGCAGAGCAGCCCTGAGGGGCCGAGTGGCCTACACCTGCTCCTAATTCATATGTTCATATGTTCATATGTTCGTATGCTCTGTCTTCGAACGTGGGCATTTCAGTGTTCCAGCAGTGAAAGCCACAATATAACCTTCATTGACATTTTAAGTTTTTTCTCAGGATCAATTGTTTTCCCTACTTCCAATTTCTCATTTGTTGTTGGTTTACGATCACTCGAACCTCCAGATTTCTGTGACAGCCATGTGAGGAGGGGTCCCAGGCTCCCCTCTTGTCTTATATCTTATTTCACCACAACAGAGTTTATTCCTTTTTAGCAGTGGACGTGCTGACCAACTCAGTGAGTGTTTTACCTTTTATCTTTGTTGTGATCGTGAAAGAGCCAATAGGAGAGGTTTTCCTGAGCTTAAACAAGAGGTGAGTTTATTATACTTAACAATCTAAGCTGTATCGAAATAAAATAATAAGAATATACGCTGCACATTCACGCACACACTCACACGAGAATCACACACAGATAAATTCGAGTGAGAAATAAATTTGTGGTGGATTAGTGTCCAGAATAAATAAATTTTAAAGAACAACGTCTGTGAAGTTGGATAATTCTCTGGTCTGAATTTTCCCACCTTTAGTTATGCGTTTCATGTCATCTGCAAGAGTTGAAATTATGTTTTTTTTATGTATACGGTTGTGTCATTTATATATCTATCTATATGCCAGGAACAGCACTGGTTCTAATACCAAAACCTGCAAACCAGCACTGCATACTCCCCCTCCCCCAGTCTGAACAATGTCTGTTCACCACTTCTCTCTGCTTTCTGTCCCTGAGTCAGTATCATATCCACACTATCATTGTCACATTAGTCCATATGTTCCATTTTTCATAACAAGTCTATGAAATGGCATTTGATCACCGGCCTTTTGAAAGTCTGTACACATAACACAAAACATTTTGTCCTCATCAACAGTCACAGTTATGTCATCAACGAACTTGATTAAGATTATCAGACATGATTTTCTATTAACCTATCCGTGCTGTTTGTCATTTATAATCCCATGCTTTCACAAGAAAGATATATTTTTGAGCCGGGTTCTGGCCTCTTGTAATTTCCAACCACCGACATTAGACTGACTGGTCAGTAGTTACAGGATTTATCTAGTCTCTTTTTGTAACAGGGAGTAACATTGACAGCCCTCCAGTCCTCTGTCATGACTCCCATATCCAAGGAGGATTGGAAGATTCTGACCAGTGCCTCTGCTATTTCCACCATTCCTTCCCTCAGGAACCGTCTCCATTGTTTTATCAAAGAACTGCATAAAGTTCAGTTTTCCTAATCTGTCTATTGAATGACACTTTATCAAACACATTTTGAAAGTCTATAAATATAACTTAAATCACACCACCCTCATCAACCCTCTCCATTGTTTCATCAAAGAACTCCATCAAGTTTAACTCACCAACACCTCTCTCCTCTCCTCCACTGTTGTTAAATTATCAAACTGCTTATCTGATATCCAGTACTGGATGAGCAGAAATATCCTCCAATTAAATATTGGGAAGATTGAAGCCATTGTTTTCACTGCCTACTCCAACTCTGTTCCCTTGCTATTGATTCCATCCCACTCCCTGGTAACCGTCTGAGATTCAGACAGTCTGTTTTTAACTGTGTGTAATATTCGGGACAACATTAATAGGCACATGGACAAATGTGGGTTAATTAAGGAAAATCAGCATGGATTTGTTAAGGGAAAATGGTGTTTAACAAACTTACTGGAGTTGTTTGAAGAGGTAAAAAGGAAGCCTGATGAGGGCAATGCTATGATGTGGTGTAAATGGAATTCCAAAAAGCATTTGATAAAGTGTCACACAACAGACTTGTGAGCAAAGTTACAGCTCATCAAATAAAAAGGACAGTAGCAACATGAAACTAAACTGGTCTAGTGACAGGAAACAGAGATTAGTGATTAATGGATGCTTTTCGGGCTGGAGAAAAGTTTGTCGTGGAATCAAAACAAAGTACTGCAGATGCTGGAAATCTGAAATAGAATCAGAAAGTGCTGGAAATACTCAGCAGTGTCTGTGGAGAGAGAAACAGAGTTAATGTTCCAGGCTTGTGAGCTTTCATCAGAACTGGATTTGGTTAGAAATGTAATAGGTTTTAAGCAAGTGAAGCGGGAGTGGAGGGTGTAAACACAAGGACACAAATGTAGTCATGAGAGCGGGGGTGGGGGATGGAGTGTGTTGAAATGACAAGCGAGTGGAAGCTCAGGGTCATGCTTTTGGACTGAGCGGAGGTGTTCCACAAAGCGGTCACCCAATCTGCGTTTGACCTGCTGTGGTGTTCCAGTGAACATCAATGCCAGCTCGAGGAACAGCACCTCATTGTCCATTCTACAGACTTCTGGACTGAACATTGAGTTCAATAATTTCAGAGAATGACTGGTCCATTTTTATTATTATTTTGTTTCATCAGTTTTTTTTTTAACCATGTGCCAGACTTAAACTGGGATTTTTATGTTGGTGCTTTTAGCTCGGGCTGTTCATTATTCTGTCATTTAACACCTGCTCTGCATTAATGATTTGTCTTTCACCACACCATGAGCACACTTTCTTTGCCTTTGCCCCATGACCTCCTGGTCAGTTAATCTCTCTGACCCTCTGTTCTATCAACACCCCTTTTGCTCCATTTTGCCCCATCCCTGCTTTATCTGCTTCAAACTTGATATTTCTAACCTTTTCCAGTTCTGATGAAAGATCACAGATCTGAAACATTAACTCTGTTTCTCTCTCTCAACTCAGATGCTGCCAGACCTGTTGAGTATTTCCAGCACGTTTCGTTTTTTATTTAAGATTTGTGGTGGAGGTCCCTGGGGATCAGTGTAAGGACCATTTTTCTTCCTGACATATATTAATGACCTGGACCTTGGTGTACAGGGCACAATTTCAAAGTTTGTAGATGATGCAAAACTTGGAAACATTGTGAACTGTTAGGAGGATACTATAAAACTTAAAAAGGACATAGACAAATTGGTGGAATGGGCAGACAGGTGGCAGATGAAGATCAATGTGGAGAAATGAAAAGTGATTCATTTCGTAGGAAGGACATGGAGGGAAAATATAGAATAAAGGTTACCATTCTAAAGGGGGTTCAGGAGCAGAGGGACCTGGGTGTATATGTGCATCGGTCATTGCAGGTGGCAGGACAGGTTGAGAGAGTTTTTCATAAAGCCTACAGTATCCTGTAGCATGGAATACAAGAGCGAGGAGGTTGTTTTGAACTTGTATAAGACACTAGTTCGGCCTTGGCTGCAGCGTTACGTGTAGTTCTGGGCACATTAGATAACGTGAAGACATTGGAGAGTGTGAAAAAACATTCACAAGAATGGTTCCAGGGATGAAGAATACCAGTTATGAAGATAGACTGGAGAAGTTGGAACATTTTCCTTGGAGAAGAGAAGGCTGATTGGAGATTTGATAAACGTCTGCAAAATTATGAGGTGTCTGGACACAGTTGATAGGGAAAAACTGTTCCCACACCTGAAAGGATCGAAAACGAGAGGACAAAGAATTAAAGTAATTGGTAAAAGCAGCAGAAGTGACATGAGGAAAAAATGTTCATACAGCGAGTGTTAAGGTCTGGAATGCACTGCCTGAGAGTGTGGTGTAGGCAGATTCAATCGAGGCATTCAGGAGGAAATTGGATAGTTATCTGAAAAGGAAGATTGTACAGAGTTACAGGGAGAAGGCAGGGGAGTGACACTAGATGAATTGCTCTTTTGGAGAGCCAGTGCAGACACGATGGACAGAATGGCCACCTTCTGTGCTGTAACAATTCTGTGACTCTGTGGCATTCGACCACAAAATGAGCTTCCAACCTTATATTCGTGCCATCACTATGACGACCTATTTCCACCTCAATAACATCGCCCAACTTCACCCCTGTCTCAACTCATCTGCTGGTGAAGCTCTCCTTCATGCTTTCATTACCTGTAGACTAGACAATTCAAACTCATTCTCCCACATTCTACTATCTGTAAACTTGAGGTAACCTAAAACTCTGCTGCCTGTGTGTTAACTCACAACAAGTCCCATTCCCCGATCACTGACCTACATCAGCTCACAGTCAAACAATGTCTTGATATTAAAATTCTCAACACGTTTTCAAATCCCTCCATTGCCTCATCCCTCACTATCTCTGTAATCTCCTCCTGCCCGACAACCCTCTGATATATCTTTGCTCCTCCAATTCTGGCCTCTTTTGCATTCCTGATTTTAATTACTCCACCATCGCTGGCCGCACCTTCAGTTGTCTCGGTCCAGAGCTCGGGAATATCCTCCCTACACAGCTCTACCTCTCCACCTCACTTTTATCCTTTCAGACACTCCTTTAAAACTTGCCTCTTTGACCAAGCTTTTGGTCACCTAACCTAATATCTCCATTTGTGGTTCAGTGTTATACTTTGTTTCATAATGCTGCTGTGAACTACCTTTGGATAAGTTCCTGTTGAAGTTTTCCGGACATGATTTGTCATTAGCATATCCGTGCTGCTTGAAATTTATTATGCTATGTTTTTCCAACCAACGAATATTTCTGTTCTGGGTTGTGAAATTTCCCCACCACTGACGTCAGATGGACTGGACACTACAGGGTCTACTCCATCTCTCCATTTGTAATCAGGGTGTAACATTTACAACCCTCCAGTCCTCTGTCACCACTCCCATATCCAAGGAGAATTGAAAGATTCTGTCATGTGCCTCTACCAGTTCCACCATTCCTTCCTTCAGCAATCCTTATACATCCCATCCCTCCTGGATAAATGTTCTATTTTATTCTGGTACAAAAGGTGTTGGATTGAAAGGGGTTAACTGAACCTGTTTGTTTAGTGACTGTAATTAATGTCAGTCTCCATGGACTCTAATTGTGTCATTGGAGGGTTTCCCTCTTCTACTAATAAGGGACTGCTTTCAATGTGTTATTCCATCGTGTTAGCGGGAGCATCAGCCCCGGCACTAACAGGGAGAGGATAGATCAGAATCTGAGAACAATAGATTGAAATGTTACAACAATGGTTCAGAATCTGAGAACAATTGACTGGAATGTTACAACGATGGTTCAGAATCTGAGAACAATTGACTGGAATGTTACAACAATGGTTCAGAATCTGAGAACAATTGACTGGAATGTTACAACAATGGGTCAGAATCTCAGGACAATAGACTGGAATGTTACAACAATGGGCAGGAGTTTCATCTGGGAGTTTGACTCTCTTTCTGCAAATTATGGTCGGTTCTCATTAGACCATCGGATCCATCTCGCATTGAAGATTATGCAACACTTTTACTATCCTATCCTTGCTATTATCGGTGTCCCTGGTAAGTCTCTCCATCTAGCTATGAATGTTATAAACTAAGTTTAGCAACATTAATGTTCTTCTCATTTACGCTGCCCTCCTTGCTGCATTTGTTATCCCTGGCAAAACTCTATCTCCGGCTATGAGATCAATAAACCATTGCTACTTGTATTAGAGTTCATGTAAGTTACTCTACCATCTGTTCTGCTGTTGCTGCCCCTGCTAAGTCCCTATTTCCCGCTAAGTGATCTGTTAACTCTGTTTCACTGAAATAATGTTCTTTCAATTTAAATTTTGGGAAGAGTGGAGCTCGTGCCATCAGTCTCCATAGGAAATTCTGTCCTTATCCATGAACACGTTCCCCTAACTGGCTAATATCTGAGGTTGAAACAGACAGTTTGCATCCTCTGCGTTCTATGTAACCCTGAGCTGAGTTCTGACCCCTTAATCTCTCCAGGACCAACCCTGCCGACTACCAGCTCTGTAATATCACCCGTCTGCCTCAGCTCATCTGATACATAAATCCTCATCTGTGCCCTTGTTAACACAGATAGAAACACATAGAAACACACATGGAAAATAGGAGCAGGAATAAGCCATTCGGCCCTTCGAGCCTGCCCAGCCATTCATTATGATCATGGCTGATCATCCAACTCAATGACTTGTTCCCGCTTTCCCCCATATCCTTTGATCCCTTTCATCCTAAGAGCTATATCTAACTGCTTCTTGAAAACATGCAATGTTTTGGCCTCAACTGCTTCCTGTGGTAGCGAATTCCACAGGCTCATCACTCTCTGGGTGTAGGAATTTCGCATCTCAGTCCTGAAAGGATTACTTCATATCCTTAGACTATGACCCCTGGTTCTGGACTCCCCCACCATCGGGGACATCCTTCCTGTATCTGCTTTGTCAAGTCCAGTTAGAATTTTATAGGTTCCTGTGAGATCCCGCCATCATTCTTCTGAACTCCAGCGAATATGATCCAAACCGACTCAATCTATCCTCATACGTCAGTCCCGCCATCCAGGGAATCAATCTGGTAAACCTACAGCAAGAACATCCTTCCATAGATAAGGAGACCAAAGCTGCACACAATATTCCACGTGTGGCCTCACCAAAGCCCTGTATAATTGCATCCCTGCACCTGTACTCGAATCCTCTCGCTGTGAAGGCCAACATACCATTTGCCTTCTTTACTGTCCTTTGCACCTGCATGCTTACCTGCAGTGACTGGTGTACAAGTACACCCAGCTCTCCTTGCATATTCCCCTCTCTCAGTTTATAGCCATTCAGATAATAATCTGCCTTCATGTTTTTGCTACCAAAGTGGATAACCTCACATTTATCCACATTGTACTGCTTCTGCCATGCATTAGCCCACTCACTCAACTTGTCCAAATCGCCCTGAAGCCTCTCTTCATCCTCCTCACAACTTACCATCCCACCCAGTTTTGTGTCTTCTGCAAATTTGGAGATATTACATTTATTTCCCTCATCGAAATCAGTAATATATATAGTGAATAACTGGGGTCCTAGCACCGATCCCTGTGGTACCCAACTCGTCACTGCCTGACATTCGGGAAAAAAGACCCATTTATTCCTCCTCTCGGGTTTCCTGTCTGCCAACCAATTTTCTATCTATCACAATACACTAGCACCAATCTCATGCGCTTTAACTTTACACGCTAATCTCTTATGTGGGACTTTGACGAAAGTCTTCTGAAAGTCCAAATAAACCACATCCACTGGCTCCCCCTCATCAACTCTACTGGTTACATCCTCGAAGAATTCTTGTAGATTTGCCAAGCATGATTTCCGTTTCGTAAATCCATGCTGACCCTGTCCGATTCGACCACTTTTCTACAAGTGCTCTGCTATAAAGTCGTTGATAATGGACTCTAGAACTTTCCCCGCTACCGACGTCAGGCTGACTGGTCTATAATTCCCTGCTTTCTCTCAACCTCCCTGGGGTTACTTTAGCTACCCTCCAATCTGTAGGAAATGCTCCAGAATCTATAGAATCTTGTAAGATGACCACCAATACATCTATTGTTTCTAGGACCACTTCCTTCAGTACTCTGGGATGTAGATTATCAGGCCCTGGGAACTTATCGATTCAATACCATCAATTTCCCCAACACCATTTCTCTACTAATACAGATTTCCTTAAGTTACTCTCTCTCACTAAACCCCGTGTTCCCCAACATTTCTGATATGATATTTGTGTGCTTATTTGTGAAGACAGATCCAATTCAAGAGTGAACTATACAGTAAATGGAAAAGTCCTGGGGAAAATTGATGTCCAGAGAGATTTGGGTGTTCAGGTCCACTGTTCCCTGAAGGTGGCAACGCAGGTAAATAGAGTGGTCAAGAAGGCATACGGCATGCTTTCCTTCATCGGACGGGGCATTGAGTACAAGAGTTGGCAGGTCATGTTACAGTTGTATAGGACTTTGGTTCGGCCACATTTGGAATACTGCGTACAGTTCTGGTCGCCACATTATCAAAAGGATGTGGATGCTTTGGAGAGGGTGCAGAGGAGGTTCACCAGGATGTTGCCTGGTATGGAGGGCGCTAGCTATGAAGAGAGGTTGAGTAGATTAGGATTATTTTCATTAGAAAGACGGAGGTTGAGGGGGGACCTGATTGAGGTGTACAAAATCATGAGAGGTATAGACACGGTGGACAGCAAGAGGCTTTTTCCCAGAGTGGGGGGTTCAATTACGAGAGGACACGAGTTCAAAGTGAAAGGGGAAATGTTTAGGGGGGATATGCGTGGAAAGTTCTTTACGCAGAGGGTGGTGGGCACCTGGAATGCGTTGCCAGCGGAGGTGGTGGACGCGGGCACGATGGAGTCTTTTAAGATGTATCTAGACAGATACATGAATGGGCAGGAAGTAAAGAGATACAGAACCTTAGAAAATAGGCGACATGTTTAGAGAGAGGATCTGGATCGGCGGAGGCTTGGAGGGCCGAAGGGCCTATTCCTGTGCTGTAATTATCTTTGTTCTTTGTTCTTTGTTCAAAGTATGCATTTAGTTGGTCAGCCATTTCTTTGTTCCCCATAATTAATTCCCCTGTTTCTGACGGTAAGGGACCTACATTTGTCTTGACCAATCTTTAAAACTGTTAAATCCACTCTTGACTATTCCAATTATATCCTGGTCACCCTCCCAGTTATAAACCTCGATAAAGCACAGCCCATCTAGAACCTGCTGCCTGTAAACTAATTCACTTCAAATCCTGATCACCCATCACCCCTGTGCTCACTGATCTACTTTGGCTCCGGGACTGGCAGCACCTTAAATTTAATATTTTCATTCTTGTGTTTGAATCTCACCCTCAATTAATCCCATTGCCCTGTCCATTCCCATATTCCTGCCTTCAAGCCTTTTCTTCAATTCCCATTTAAAAAAGGCTTCTTTCCCTCTGTTTCTGTCTATGGCAGCTATTCTCAGCTCTGCAGTGTCACTGGGCCCAATGCCATGGACGTTTGGATCCATGAAATGGTCTGGGCTGAGCTGCCGGTCACTTCCAGTGCTCCAGGCTGGACAGGGCTCTTGTCCCTGTTCACCAAGTATGTGCTGGTAGTGTGCAGAGGGATCTGATCTGACACCAATCAGCCATTCCAGCACCTTTGCTATACATCTTTGAAACGAAGTGATGCGGGAGGGGGTGGGGGGAGGGTACATTGAGCAGTGTGAGAGGTTGGTGGCGTTGAGTGTATGAGATGCCATGTGGAGACGACTTCACTGACATTGACTAACAGTGTGAGTTCATTAAACTTATTCTGGCTCTGCTGCCAGGTCCTCGGGGCCAGACCTCTTGCATTGACCTCCCTGGCCACCTGCTCCCATTCCCTTCGGAAGACGTTCCTTAAGGGTCTCTGCCCCACCCCACAGAAACAGGGCCTCTCTCCTACGGTCACCCTCCATGACTAAGGCCTCCAGCACCACAGCTGTGAACAGCAGAGCCCTCTCTCTGTCCTTGTATTCCATTTACCTCGTCTCCAATTGCAGCATTCACAGTCAGCAGCAGCAGCCTTCTGTGATTCAGTACAGCTTCCCTTTAAGAGGGACAGACTAGCTTTAAGAGCTGAATCCTGGCTGAAGCACGTGCCAGCCTCACACACAGTTAGGTCCCTGTTAAGCTTGCAGATAGACAGCAGTGCGGGTCACCCTGGGCAGCACGTAGAATTCATGGAAATGAGGAGACAGCAGGAAGCTTGTGTGTCACCTGCCTCAACAGGAATGGGCACGGGCAGATCACGAATCACAATCCCTACCCCTGAAAACTGGTACAAACTTCTCTTCCACTCTGTCTCTATTTTCCTTCCCCTCTTTCACCCTTTCTCCCTCTCTCTCTTTGTCTCTTGTTCATATAATCAGAGATTGATGCAGCACAGAAGAAGGCTATTCGGTCCGTTGTGTCAGTGCTGTCTCTTTGAAAGAGATATCTAATTAGTTCTACTCCCTCCTCTTTCCCCAGACTCCTATTGTTTTTTTTCCTTGTCAAGTTTTTGTTAAATTCCCTTTTGAAAGATATCATTGAATCTGATTCCACCATGATTTCAGGCAGTCAAATCCAGATCACAACCATAGAACGACAGGCCCAAATATCCATGGAAAGGTTACGGCACAGAATAAGGTTATTCAGCCCATCGTGTCTCTGCTGGCTGAAAAAACTAGTCACCCAATCTAATCCCATCTTCCATCCGCTGGTCCATGGCCTTGCCAGTTGCAGCACCTCAGGTGTAGGTCCAGGTAAATTTTAAAATAATTGATGGCTTCTGGCTCCATCACCGTTCCTGGCATTGAGTTTCAGACACGCACCACCCTCTGGGTGAAAAGGTTTTTCCTCATGTCCCCTCTGATCCGTCTACCAATCACTTTAAAACTGTGCCCCCTGGTAATTGACCTCTCTGCTAGGGGAAACAGGTCCTTCCTGACTACTCTACCTGGGCGCCTCATAATTTTGTACACCTTAATCAAGTCACCCCTCAGTCTCCTTTGTTCTAAAGAAAACAATCTTAGCAGAACAGTACACAATACTCCAGCTGTGGCCTAACCAGTGTTTTATACAATTCCAGCATTACATCCCTACTTTTGTATTCTATATATCGGCCAGTAAAGGAAAGCATTCCATATGCCTTCTTCACCTCTCTGTCTACCTGTCCTGCCACCTTCCAGGACCTGTGGACATAAACTCCAAAATCTCTAACATCTTCTGCACCTTTCAATATCCTCCTGTCTGTTGTGTATTCCCTCGCTTTATTTGCCCTTCCCTAATGCATTACCTCACAGTTCCCCAGATTGACTTTCATTTGCCATTTTATCATCCACTCAACCAAACCATTTAAACCATTGATATCATTCTGGAGTCTACAGCTATCTTCTTCACTATCAACTACATGACCAATTTTTGTGTCATCAGCAAATTTTCCAATCATATCTCCCACATTTTAGTCCAAATCATTAATATACATCACAAATTGCAAGGGACCCAACACTGAGACCTGTGGAACGCCACTAGAGACCGCTTTCCATTCGCAAAAAAACATCTGTCGACCATTACCTTTTTTTCCTGACATTGATCCAATTTTGGATCCAACTTGAGACATTCCCCTGTATCTCATAAGCTTTTACTTTTCTGAAGAGTCTGCCACGTGGGACCTTACTAAAATCCATGTAGACCACATCCATTGCACTACCTTTATCAATCCTTCTTGCTACTTCCTCACAAAACTTAATTATGTGAGTAAGGCAAGACCTTCCATTAACAAATCCATGCTGACTATCCCAGATTAATCTTTGCCTTTCTAAGTGACAGTTTATCGTAGCTCTGAGAATTGATTCTAATAATTTGCCCACCGATATCCGACTAAAGACCTGCTCGGGTCTGGAGATAAAACCCGACCGAACCCGACAGAACAACATCGGACCCGAGTCCGAGCCGGCCCGAGCCTGACCCGACCATATTGCACTCACTGTACTTAGCACTTTTGGATGGAATGGAAGGAAGCTGCATCATGAGCGCGGTGACATCATAGACGTACTCACATGCTCACTGCGCAGACTCAGAGTCTGTGGAGTCAAGATGCACGTTTCCCTCCTTGACGTCCCAGACTCCCAGCTCAGGCAGGCTTTTCAAATGTTGATGCTTACTTACTCAACTTCCCTTTTCCTCACAGCCGATCCAAATGTAGTACTGTGTGTGTCCGACCCAACCCGAGTCCGAAAGCCGGATCCGGAAGAGCGATCCGATCCATCCCGAACCCGACATATGTCGTCGGGTCTTGTCCGGTTTGGGTCGGGTAGCAGGCCTTGAGCTCAGACTGAAACGCCTATAATTATTTGGCTTATCCTTGGCACCATTTTAAAACATTGGTACTACGTTCACAGACCTCCAATGGTCTGGTGCCTCTCCTGTATCTAGTGAGAATCTGAAGATGATCTTCGGAGCATCTGCTATTTCCTCCCTGGCTTCCTTTAATAGCCTGGGATACAATTCATCTGGTCCTGGCGATTTATCCACTTTCAAGGATGTCAGACCCTCTAGTACTTCCTCTCTCATTATGCTTATCATATCTAATATTTCACAGTCCTCCTCTTTAACTATAATGTCTGCATCATCTCTCTCCTTTGTGAAGACAGAGACTCAGTAAGAACCCTGCCCACATCTTCTGCATAAACTACCTTGTACATCTCTGATATGCCCTCCCCTTTCTTAGTTATCCTTTTATTCCTAATGTACTGGGTTTTCCTTGATTCTACCTGCCAATATTTGTTGACGTCCTCTCTTTACTTTTCTAATTACCTTTTTTACTTCACCCCTGCACTTTCTTTACTCCTCTCGGCTTTCTAAAGTATTGTTTTTTTGTGACTGTCATAAGCTTCCTTTATTCTGATTTATCTTACCCTGTATGTTTCCAGATAACCGGGGGCTCTAAATTTGACAACACACTGTGCAAGAAAATTATCTTCATTTTGCCTCTGGTTCTTTGCCAATTACCTTAAATGTGCATCTTCTTAATGATGTTGTGAGCACAGTCCCAGCAAATACAGACCATTTAGTTTGACATCAGTAGTGGATAATGTATTTCAAACAATAATTAGAGAAGAAATAACAGAAACTTGGAGCGGTTTGAGTTAATGAAGGATAGCAAGCACGTATTTGTAGGAAGACAGGAGCAGGAGTAGGCCAATCAGCCCATCGAGCTTGCTCCGTTATTCAATTGGATCATGTCTGATCATCTACCTCAACGTCACTTTCCCATGCTATCCCTGCATCCGTTGATGTCATTTGTCTCCCTAAATCCATTGATTTCAGTCTTGAACATTCTCAGTGTTGATCTTCCACACCCTCTGTGGTGGTGAATTCCAAAGATTTACAATCCTCTGAGTGAAGAAATTCTTCTTCATCTCAGTCTTAAATTGCTTACCCATTATTCTGAGATTATGTCCCTTGGTTCAAGACTCACCAGCCAGGGGAAACATCCGATCTGCATCCACCCCGTCACCCCCTGTAAGAATTTTGTATGAGATCACTTCTCATTTTTTGAAACTCGGGAGAATGCAGACCCAGTTTCTCAATCTCTCCTCGTACGACAATCCTGCCATTACAGGGATAGTCTGCCTAACCTCCGTTGCACGCCATGTATGGCAAATATATCCTTCTTTGGACAAGGAGACCAAGACTGTGCGCAATATTCCAGGTGTGGTCTCACCAAAGTTGAATACAATTGCAGCCAGATATCATTACTCCTGTACTAAAAAACCCCTTGAGATGGAGGCCAACATACCATTTGCCTTCCACATTGATCGGTGCACCTGCATACTCACTTTCAGTGACTCATGAACAAAGACACCCATATCCCTTTGGAAATCAACACTTCCCATCCTCTCACCCGTCAAAAAATATTCTGTTTTTCTGTTTTTGTTTTACCGGAGTGGAGCACTTGATACTTATTCATATTATATTCCAGCTGCCATGTTCTTGCCCATTCACTTAGCCTGTCCAAATCCACTTGAAGCCTCCTTGCATCCTCTTCACAACCTACTTTCCCACCTCGTTTTGTATCATCAGCAAACTTGTAAATATTACATTTGGTCACCACATTCAAATAATTTATATAGATTGTGAACAGCTGTGGCCCTTGTGCTGATCCTTGTGGTACCCCCACTCATAAGAGCCTGCCATCCTGAGAATGACCCGTTTATTCCTACTCTCTATTTTCTGTCTGTTAACCAATTCTCAATCCATACCAATATTTTACCCCAATCCCATGTGCTGTAATTTTGTTTACTAACCTCCTGTGTGAGACCTTATCAAAAGCCTTCTGTAAATCCAAATACACCACATCCACTGGTTCTCCTTTAGTAATGTTGCAACATCCTCAAAAAACTTCAGCAGATTTGTTACACATGATGCCTCTTTCATAAATCCATGTTCACTCCGCCAATTTTACCATTATTTTCTAGATGTCCAGTGATCACATCCTTTACAATAGATTCTAACATTTTTCCTATTACTGACGTTAAACTAACAGGTCTGTGGTTCTCATTCTCCCTCTCCCACCCTTCTTAAATAGTGAGTTTACATTAGCTACTTTCCAGTCTTTCGGATCTCTTACAGAATCTATGGAAGTTTGAAAGATGCCACCCAAAACATCCATCATCTCTATTGCCACCTCCTTCAACACTCTGGGATGTAACTCACCTGGTCGAGGGATTTATCAAACTTCAATCCAGTTAACATTTCAAGTACTACCTCTTTACCAACACTAAATTGCCAATTTGCCCTTCGTACCTTCATAGTTCCCCTTGTTCAAATTGAACACCCCAGTTTCAGAATTATCAAATTCAAATGGAATGTGAAATTTTATCATAATATGGTCATTATTTCCCAAAAGCTGCTTTACAGCAATGTTATTAACTAATGCTTTCTCGTTACATAAAATAGCCCGATTAGTTAGTCCTTCAATGCACTTCTCCAGAAACCCATCTCGTACACACTCGAGTAAAGGCAGATCATACTTCACTCACGTAGTTGAAGGTTTTGATGAAGTAACAGAGACGGTTGATGAAGGGAATGTCGTGGATGTTGTGTCTATGTATCTTAAGAAAATGTTTAATAAGGTACCACATAAAAGGCTGGTTAGTAAAATTGAGGCTCATGGAATAAGAGGATCATTGTCAAATTGAATTAAGGACAGGAAACAGTGAGTTGTAATAAATTGTTGTTTTTAAGTGTGGAGGATGGTAGACAGTGGGTGTCCCCCAAAGGTCAATGTTGGGACCAATGCGTTTTTGCGATATCGAAATGAATTAGATATTGCAATACAGAGTAGAATCTCCAAATTTGCCTAAGACATCATCTTTGAGATTTCTGAGCCAGACCCGATGCTGATCACATGTCTTTGAGTGCACATTCTCTCTCTCCAGCTCTCTGTCACAATTCATACCCAGACTTCGCAATAACCACAGGTATTTGACAGATTGTAATCTCTCCCTGTCTCCAAATCTCCTACACATTCCCAGTAATGATCGCTTAGCTGAGTTTGTCATTTCTCACAAACCAAGTAAACTAAGCCTGTGATCCAGATCTCTGTTATCCCTCTCCTGCACGACTGTAAGAGCTTATCAACGGTCACAGATTAACCAAAAGGAGGGAGAAGGTTCACAAGCAGCAAATTCACTAATGACAGTTCAAATATAGCACAACTTCAGATTAGAAACAGTAGACATATTAGAACATTACAGCGGAGTACAGGCCCTTCGGCCCTCGATGTTGCGCCGACCTGTGAAACCATCTGACCTACACTATTCCATTTTCATTCATATGTCTATCAAATGACCACTTAAATGCCCTTAAAGTTGGCGAGTCTACTACTGTTCCAGGCAGGGCGTTCCACGCCCCTACTACTCTCTGAGTAAAGAAACGACCTCTGACATCTGTCCTATATCTATCACCCCTCAACTTAAAGCTATGTCCCCTCGTGTTTGCCATCACCATCCGAGGAAAAAGACTTTCACTATCCACCCTATCTAACCCTCTGATTATCTTGTATGTCTCTATTAAGTCACCTCTCCTCCTCCTTCTCTCCAACGAAAACAACCTCAAGTCCCTCAACGTTTCCTCGGAAGACCTTCCCTCCATACCAGGCAACAGCCTAGTAAATCTCCTCTGCACCCTTTCCATAGCTTCCACATCCTTCCTATAATGTGGTGACCAGAACTGCACGCAATACTCCAGGTGCGGTCTCACCAGAGTTTTGTACAGCTGCAGCATGACCTCGTGGCTCCGAAACTCGATCCCCCTAGTAATAAAAGCTAACACACCATATGCCTTCTTAACAGCCCTATTAACTGGGTAGCAACCTTCAGGGATTTATGCACCTGGACACCAAGATCTCTCTGTTCATCTACACTACCAAGAATCTTCCCATTAGCCCAGTACTCTGCATTCCTGTTACTCCTTCCAAAGTGAATCACCTCGCACTTTGCCGCATTAAACTCCAGTTGCCATCTCTCAGCCCAGCTCTGCAGCCTATCTATGTCCCTCTGAACCCGACAACATCCTTCGGCACTATCCACAACTCCACCGACCTTAGTGTCATCCGCAAATTTACTAACCCACCCTTCTACACCCTCTTCCAGGTCATTTATAAAAATGACAAACAGCAGTGGCCCCAAAACAGATCCTTGCGGTACACCACATATGACCTGTAACAGGTGAGAAAGGCTTTCTGGCTATGGATCAAACGTTACAACCTATTATAAAAGACGTTATAGCAGCGCACGTAGAGAAATTCAACGTGATCAGGCAAAGTCAACATAGTTTGGTGAAAGGGAAATCATGTTTAACCAATTTATTGGAACTCTTTGTTGAAATAACATGCGCTGTGGATAAAGGCGAACCAGTGGATTTACTGTTCTTAGGTTACCAGAAGACATTTGATAATGTGCCACATCAAAGGTTATTATGAAATATAATAGCCGTGGTATAGGGGGTAACATATTGGCATGGATAGAAGATCGGCTAGCTAAGAGGAAACAGAGAGTAGGCATGAATTGGTAATTGTCTGGTTGGCAAGATGTAATGAATGGTTGCCACAGGGATCCGTGCTGCGACATCAACCTTTTACAATTTATATAAATGACTTGGATGAAGGGTCCAAAGGTATGTTTGCTAAATTTGCTGATGACACAAAGATAGGTCGGAAGGTACGTTGTGCAGAGGACATAAGGAGGGTAAAAAGGGATGTAGATAGGTTAAGTGAGAGGGAAAAGATCTGACAAATGGAGTATAATACGGGGAAATGTGAAATGGCCCATATTGGCAGGAAGAATTTAAAAAATAAACATAATATATGAATGGTGAGAGAAAACAGAGCTCTGGGATGCAAAGGGATTTGGGTGTCCCAGTTCATGAATGGCAAAAGTTAGCATGAAGGTTCAGCAAGTATTTAGGAAAGCTAATAGAATTGTTTTTTTAAGAGAGTAGTTAAATGCAAAGGTAGGGAGGTTATGTTTCAGTTGTACAGGCATTGATGAGACTGCATCTGACGTATTGTGTAAAATACTGGCCACCTTATGGAAGGAAGGATGTAAAGGCTTTGGACGCAGTTTAGAGAAGGATTTCTAGACTAATACCTGGAATGGGTGTGCTGTCTTATGAGGAAAGGCTGCAGAGGCTAGGCGTACATCAGCTGGAGTTTAGAAGAGTAAAATGCGACTTATAGAAAGATATCAGATCCTAAGAGGGTCAGAGCAAGTGAAGTCGACAGAGAGAGAAACAGAAAAAGGGAGAGAGTGAGGGGGAGAGAGTGGTCACATCAGCTCATCTGCTGCTGAAACCCTCATCCCTGCCTTTGTTACCTCGAGATTTGACTATTCCAACACACGCCAGGATGGTCTCCCACATTCTACTCACTGTAACCTTGTGGTCATCCAAAACTCTGCTGCCATCTTCTAATTTACACTAAATTCTGTTCACCCAGCATCCCTGTGCTCAGTGACCTACATTGGCTCTTGGTCCAGTAACACCTCCGTTTTAATATTCTCACACGTGTGATCAAATCCCTCCATGCCCACACCCTTCTGATTGTCCCAATCCCCTGTCCATTTCCAATATTCCTGAAGCTTGTTTATCTGAAAGTCTTTTGCTACTTTCCTTTTTATAGTCCATTTCTTTCCCTTAGTCTCTCTCCCTGTCCACACATTTCATCTCTCCAGTTCCACTGGTGATGTGGAAGTTTGGATCCATAAAATGGTGTGAGCTGCACTGCCGGTCACATCCAGTGCATTGTACAGGACACCCAGGCTGGCCGGGGTGCGAGCGTGGGTGTAACGGGTGTGTGTCTGTAGAGTGAGGAGGGGTCTGAATATGGTGTCAATCAGCCATTCCAGCAGCTGTGACGTACATCTTTGAAACTTGTTCTGTGCATGTCCACTGACCGCCTGTGTTAGTCACTCTCAGCTGAATGTACATTTAGCAGCACGAGGAACCTCCTCCAGTGTTATTTAAAATTACCAGGCATCCAACTTACAGGTGAGGGACTTCTGACATACTTCTGCTATTGTAAAGTTAGTGGAGGTGCTGTGGATGGTTTTCTGGAGATTGTGTTGTGAGCTGCTGCAGACGTTCAGGGAGGGCAGCGGATTTGGTGACCCAAATGTGGACGAGGTATGGGAACTGTAGTTACAGTGTCTCTGGGTCTGTAAAATGACCAACAAATAGAGCAGAGGCTGCAGAGAGGGGAAGCTCTGTAAAGAGAGAGGAGGATGGGGCTCTGTCCTACCCACCCCGGATTTTCCAAGCGTACCTTTCCTATTTCCACCTCAGTTCATCGCCTCACTTCACCCCTGTCTCAGCCCATCTGCTGCTAAAACCTCAATCATGCCTTCGTCACCTCTCGATGTGACTATTCCAACTCACTCCTGGCTGATCTCTCACATTCTACTCTCTGTAAGCTTGAGGTCATCCAAAACTCTGCGGCCCATGTCTTAGTTCACACCAAGTCCCGTTCATCTATCACTGACCGACATTGGCTCCAAGCCCAGCAATGTGTTGATGTTAAAATTCTGATCCTTGTTTTCAGATCATGTTCTCACCTCCATTTTCTCACCCCTCCCTATCTCTGTAACCTCCTCCAGTTGCACAACCCACCGAGATATCTGTGCTCCTCTAATTCTGGCCTCTTGTGCATCCCTGATTTTATTCACTGCACCACTGGTGGCCGTTCCTTCAGCTGCCAGGGCCCCATGCTCTGTAATATCCTCCCTACACCTCTGCACCTTGCTTTCCTCCTTTAAGACACTCCTTAAAGCCTACCACTTTGACCAAGCTGTTGGTCATCTGACCGAATATCTCCTGTTGTGTCTCAGTGTCATACTTTGTTTCATAATACTCATGTAAAGCACCTTGGGATGCTTTGTAACGTTAAAGTCACTATATAAATATAAATTGTTGTTGTTGTTGTTGTTGAAGTTTGCCAGTCATCATTTGTCATTAGCATATCCAAGTTGCTAACTAGTTACTACCCACTGTTTTTCTCAGCAACAAATATTTTTCTCCTCGAAATTTCCCCAGTCATGACACAAGTCTGACTGATCAGTAATTACAGGGTTTACACCATCTCTCCTTTTTTAAACAGGGTGTAACATTTACAATCCTCCAGTCCTCTGTCATCACACCTACATCCAAGGAGGATTGGAAGTTTCTGGCCAGTGCCTCTGCTATTTCTACCATCCCTTCTCTCAGAAACCCCCATCCTGACTGGATAAATGTTCCAGTTTATTGCAACACAATAAGTGTTGGATTGAAAGGGGTTTACTGAACTTGTTTGTTCAGTGACTAATTAATGCCAGTCTCTATGGACCCTAATTGTGTCACGGGAGGGTTTACCTCTTCTATTAATAAGGGACTCCATTCAATGTGTTCTCCCATAGTGTCATTGGGAGCATCGTCTCCGGCACTAACTTGTATCAGCGGCGCCAGAGAGAGGGAGAGGATAGATCAGAATATGAGAACAATAGATTGAAATGTTACAACAATGGGCAGGTGTTTATCCTGGCATCTTTACATTCTTTCTACTTATTTTGATCAGCTACCATGAGAATCTAGCATCTATCATGCACTGAGGATTAGTCAATACATTTACTATCCCAGTCCTCGCTATTGTTGGTGTTCCTGATAAGTCTCTATATCCAACTCTTCATTCGATAAACCATTTTCAACTGCATTACTGTACATGTCATTTACTCTGACCTTGTTGCTTTTGGTATCCCTTATAAACATCTATCTCCAGCTATTATATAGTGCCGAAGGATGTTGTAGGTTACAGAGGGACATAGATAGGCTGCAGAGCTGGGCTGAGAGATGGCAAATGGAGTTTAATGCGGAAAAGTGTGAGGTGATTCACTTTGGAAGGAGTAACAGGATTGCAGAATACTGGGCTAATGGGAAGATTCTTGGTAGTGTAGATGAGCAGAGAGATCTTGGTGTCCAGGTACATAAATCCCTGAAAGTTGCCACCAGGTTAATAGAGCTGTTAAGAAGGCATATGGTGTTTAGTTTAGTTTTGTATAGAGATACAGCACTGAAACAGGCCCTTCGGCCCACCGAGTCTGTGCCGACCATCAACCACCCATTTATACTAATCCTACCCTAATCCCATATTCCTACCACATCCCCACCTGTCCCTATTTTTCCCGACCACCTACCTATACTAGGGGCAAATTATAAAGGCCAATTAACCTATCAATCTGCAAGTCTTTGGCAAGTGTGTTAGCTTTTATTAGTAGGGGGATCGAGTTTAGGAGCCACGAGGTCATGCTGCAGCTGTACAGAACTCTGGTGCGGCCGCACCTGGAGTACTGCGCGCAGTTCTGGTCACCGCGTTACAGGAAGGATGTGGAAGCTTTGGAAAAGGTGCAGAGGAGATTTACTAGGATGTTGCCTGGTATGGAGGGAAGGTCTTACGAGGAAAGGCTGAGGGACTTGAGGTTGTTTTCGTTAGAGGGAAGGAGGAGAAGAGGTGACTTAATAGAGACATATAAGATAATCAGAGGGTTGGACAGGGTGGATAGTGAGAGCCTTTTTCCTCGGATGGTGATGGCAAACACGAGGGGACATAGCTTTAAGTTGAGGGGTGATAGATATAGGACAGATGTCAGAGGTAGTTTCTTTACAAAGAGAGTAGTAGGGGCGTGGAACGCCCTGCCTTTAACAGTAGTAGACTCACCAACTTTAAGGGCATTTAAGTGGTCATTGGATAGACATATGGATGAAAATGGAACAGTGTAGGTCAGAAGGTTTCACAGGTCGGCGCAACATCGAGGGCTGAAGGGCCTGTGCTGCGCTGTAATGTTCTATGATCTATGTTCTATTACCTTTATCAACCATTGCTAACTGTATTAGGGTTTGTGTAAATTACTCTCTCATCTTTGCTTCTCTTGCTGCCCAGGTAAGACTCTAGCTCCAGCGATGAGATATGTAAACCCTGTTTCACGGAAATACTGATCTGGAATTTAATTTTTTTCGAAGACTGAAGCCAGTGACATTGGTCTCCATAAGAAACTCCATCCCCTATTTGTGAACCCGTACCCCTCACTGGCCAATGACTGTGGCTGCACCAGATGGTTTACAAACTGTGTAATCTTTTAAACCTGAGCTGAGTTCATCACCATATTCTCTCCATCACCACATCTGCCGACTACCACCTCTGTAATGTCACCGATCTCCACCTCTGCCTCAGCCCATTTGCTGCATAAACCATCATCCATGTCATTGTTAAATCCACACTTGACTATTCCAATTCTATCCTGGTCACCCTCCCAGTTATAAACCTCCATAAACCACAGCCCATCCAGAATTCTGCTGCCTGTATTCTAACTCACACCACATCCCGATCATCCATCACCCGGATCTACATTGGCTCCTGGTCTGGAAGCACCTTAATTTTAATATTCTCATTCTTCTGTTTGAGTCCCTCCATGACCTTACCCCTCTAATTAGTCCCATTCCCCTGACCATTCCCATATTCCTTTTGGCCTTCTAGTCTTTTCTGTTACCTTTACTTGCCCTCTGTAGGTTTATCTGGCCACAATTTTCAGCTTTCAGCTTTATAAAGCCACTGGGCCCAAAGACATGGCCGCTTGGATCCATAAAATGGTATGAGCTGAGCAGCTTGTCACTTCCAGTGCTCCAGCCTGGTCGGGGCTCTAGACCCAGTTCCCCAAGCAGGTGCTGGTAGTGTGAGGAGAAGTTTGAAGTGACATCAATCAGCCATTCCAGCAGCTTTGATGTACGTCTTTGTAACTTGGTCTGTGCTTGTCCACTGACCACCTGTGTTAGTCACTCTCAGCTGAACATACATTCAGCAGCACGATGAACCCCCTCGAGCTTTATTTAAAAACATCAGGCATTTAACTTACAGGTGAGGGGCTTTTGACCTACTTCTGCTACTGTAAATTTAGTGGAGGTGTTGTGGATGGTTTTCTGGAGGTTGTGTTGTGAGCTGCTGCAGACATTCATGGAGGACAGAGGATGTGGTGATCCAACTCTGTACGAGGTATGGGGACTGTTGTTTCTATGTCTCTGGGTCTGTAACATGACCAACTAATGGAGTAGAGGCTGCAGAGATGGGAAGCTCTGGAAAGAGGGTGCTCTGCCCTATTCACCCGGGTTTTCCCAGATCACTTTCCTACCTCCACCTAACCCAGGAGCAGTGTGTGAGGTGACTCTGATTCAATAAGTAGGTGGTCACAGACTTGTGTCACCTCCTGCAACACGACCTGGAGCCTCACAACAGAGTGAGGACAGAGCGGTCAGTGGCTGTTAATGTCACAGTTTCTTTGAACTTCTATGTATCGGATCTTTCCAAGCAGGAGCGGGTGACATATCCAACGTAGAGTCATAGAGGGTGATGCAGTCACTTATGGCACTGAAGGAGGTTGTTCTGTCCATCATGTCCATGCTGGCTCTCCATAGAGCAATCCAATCAGTCCCAGTGCTCCAATGTCCCAATACCTGTAGCAAATCAATTTCCTTCAAGTGCCCATCAGCTTTCTTATAAAATCACTGATTTTCTCCGCGTCCACCACACTTGTGGGCAGTGAGTTCCAGATCATTAACACATGCTGCATAAAAACATTTTTTCCACTTACTCCCCTTGCATCTCTTGTCCAAAACCTTCAATCTGTGTCCCCTCGTCCTTCTTCCATCAGTTAATAGGAAACGTTTTTATCTTGTCTAAATCACCGAAATTTGTCATAATCTTGTAACCTAACCTTGTAACTAAAATCCTCCATCCCTGGAACCATTCTGCTAAAACCCCTCTGCATCATTTCAAGGACCTTCACAATCTTTCTGAAATATGGTGACCAGAATTGGACACAATAGTCCAGCTGAGACCCAACCAGAGACTTTTAAACATTCATTGTAACTTCTCTCCGTTTGTACTCAATACCTCTATTTATGAAATGTAAGATTATATGTGTTTTACTAACCACTCTCTCAATATGTCCTGTCACCTTTAAAGGTGGATACACATGCACCCACAGATCTCTCTGTTCCTGCACACTGTGTCCAACTGTGCTATTAAGTCTATATGATCTTCCTATCCCTTCTGTCAAAATACATCACCTCACACTTGTCTCACACTTCCATCTGCCACTTGTCTGCTCATTCTACTCAGTATCTGTGTCCTGTCACAGGTGGTTCTGAACATCCTCACTGTTTGCCACTGCTCCAACCTTGGTATCAGAGACAGATTTTGAAGTTCCACTGGGTACTCCAAGATCCAAGTCATTTATACACAGCAAAATAAAACAGTGGCCCTGGCACTGACCCTGGGGAAACACCCACTGTCCAACATCCTCCAGTATGAAAAGCAGCCATTTACTATGACACACTGTTTTCTGCACATTATCCATCTTTTTTATTCAATTGTACACTGACCCTCCCATTCCATGAGACTCGATGTTGGTAATTTACCTTTTATATGGTACTTTAGCAAACACATTCTTCAAACTAATATAGACAACATCCAGCACATTCGCCAACTTTAAGGGCATTTAAGTGGTCATTGGATAGGCATATGGATGGAAATGGAATAGTGTAGGTCAGATGGTTTCACAGGTCGGCGCAACATGGAGGGCCGAAGGGCCTGTACTGCGCTGTAATGTTCTAATTCTAATTCTAATTCCCTTCATCAACCTTCTCTGTTACATCATCAAAAATATCAATTTGATTTGGCAAGCATGACTTTCCTTTTGTAAATCTAAGCTGGCTATCCTTAATTAACTCAGACCTCTCCAAAAGACTGCTGTTATCCAAGATTATTTCTAAAACCTTCCTCACCACAGACCTTAAATCAACTGACCTGTAGTTACTAGGCCTATGTGTTGTCCATTGATAATTCTGGGAGGTGAGGGTGAGCACCTATGTCATCATTTTCTTCCTCAGCAGAGAGAAGCAGGATGAGAGATCCCGTAGCTTTGTCAGGATAGTCACATTCATGATGGTGTAGGTTGCTCTGAGGGGCCCCCATGTCAACGGGGAGAGGTACAGGAACTGAAAGAACTCTCGCTCCATTAATGTACAGTTGGTGTGTGAGCATGCCCAGTACATCATGTTGGTGAATGTCCACTACCCTGGCAGCAGACACCATACCTTCATTCTGAAGCAGTCAGCCGGTCCCAACACTTCGGGGCTCCATGAAGAACCAGAATGTGGCTCCTTGGAGACAAAGGAAAGCCCCTTCTAGACACAGCCCATGTTTCTACAGCTACAAACCACCTCCCACCGTCAACCGTAATTACGCAATTAACATGTGTTTAATGTGAGCAATGGAGTCGCCAGGAACATGGTGGAAGAGACCATCGGTGTGATGAAGCAATGCTTCCGAAGTCTGAACCGCTCGTGTTGGGGGGTGGGGGGGGCGGCCTCCAGTACTCACTGGAGCAGGTGTCCAAGTTCATGGTGTTCTGCTGCACCCTTCATATCATCACCAGCATGAAGACACAGACATTGGCACCAGGAATCCAGAGGACACCTCAGGAGGAGGAGGCAGGGAGGATATTTCCTCGATGCCTTCGACCTGGACAGGGTGTCGGAGAGTCTCTGCTAAGATTCCAGTTCCCAAAGGACAACTTCCCTTTCCAACCATGAATTCCCCATTCTCCACCATTACACCCATCTGAGACGCCCCATCACAGCGTTCCCTTGGTCAGCATCCTGTAATAAAAGCATCAGAGAATTATTACAGCACAGAAGGACCAATTCAGTCTTTCGTGTCTGCACAGGCTCTCCGAATGAGCAATTCACCCAGTGCCGTTCACTGCATTCTCCCTGTAACCCTGCACATTCTTCTTTCTCATATAATGGTCTATTCAGCTTCAATTGAACCTGCCTCCACCACACTCTCAGGCAGTGCATTCCAGACTCTAACCATGCACTGTGTGAAAAAATATTTTCCTCAGGTCGTCTTTGCTTCTTTTGCCCATGACTTTAAATCTGTGCCCTCTCGTTCTCGATCCTTTCACGAGTGGGAACTGTTTCTCTCTATCTACTCTGTCCAGCCACCTCATGATTTTTGAAATCTTTAATAAATCACCTCTCAGCCTTCTCTGAGAAAAACAGTCCGAACTTCTCAAACCTATCTTCATAACTGAAATTCCTCATCCTGGGAATAATTCTGGTGAATCCTTTCTGTACTCTCTCCAATGCCCTCACCTCTTTCTTCAGGTGTGGCACCCAAAACTGGACACAATGCTCCAGCTGAGGCTGAAATAGCGTCTTATAAAAGTTCAACATAACTTGCTCTTGTACTCTATGCCCCTATTAATAAAGCCAGGATACGGTATTCTTTATTAAACACTTTCTCAACCGGTCCTGCCGCCTTCAATGACTTCTGCACATATACACACAGGTCCCTCTGCTCCTGAACACCCTATAGAATTGTATATTGTCACCCCATGTTCTTCCTACCAACATGAATCACTTCACATTTCTCTGTATTGGACTTCATCTGCCACCTGTCTGCCCATTCCATCAACTTGTGCGTGTCCTTTTGAAGTTCTACACTATCCTCCTCACAGTTCACAACGCTGCCAACTTTCATAACAGCTGCAAACTTTGAAATTGTGCCATGTACACCCTGGTTTAGGTCCTTAATATATATCAGGAAAAGCAAGGATCCCAACACTGATCTCTGGGGGACTCCAATGCAAACCTTCCTCCAGCCTGTAAAACATCCATTAACCACTACTCTTTGTTTCCTGTCACTTAGCTAATTTCGTATCCATGTTGCTGATGTCCCTTTTATTCTATGAGCTACAAGTTTGCTCACAGGTCTGTTGTGTGGCTTTGTATCAAAAGGTTTTTGCATGCAGGGAATAGTTAAATGTCTGGAATGCACTGCTTGAGAATGGTGGAGGCAGGTTCATTTGAAACTGAATAGACCGTTATATAAAAGTCAATGTACACCACATCAACAGAATTGCCGTCATCAACTCTCTCTGATACCACCTCAAACATCTCAGTAAATTACTTAAACATGATGTTCTCTCACGAAATCCATGCTGGCTTGTTTAATTAATTAATAGTCCATGTGACTATTAGCTTTGTCCAAGATTATTTCTTTCTAGAAGTTTTCCCACCACCAAAGTTTAACTGACAGGCCTGTAGTTGCTGGCCTTATCTTTACACCCTTTTTTGAACAAAGGTGTAACGTTTGCAATTCTGCAGTCCTCTGGCATCGCCCCCAAGTCTAAGAAAGACTGAAAAATTATGGCCAGTGCCTCTGCGATTTCCACCCTCACTTCCCTCAGTATCCTTGGATGCATATCATCTGTTCCTGGTGCTTTATTCAATTTAAGTCCAGACAGCCTATCTAATACTTCCTCTTTATCAATTTTAAACCCCACTAGTGTCCGACTTACCTCCTCTTTCAACATTGCCTGGGTTGCATCTTAGAATCATAGAAAGTTTATGGCACAGAGAAAGGCCACTTGGCCCATCGTGTCTATGCTGTCCAAAAAACGACCCATCCATTCTGATCCTACCTTCCAGCATTTGATAGATTACAGCACTTGAGGTGCATATCCAGACACCTTTTGAATGAGTTGTGGGTTTCTGCCTCAACTACCCTTTCAGAAAGTGAGTTCCAGACTCCCACCACCTGCTGGGTGAAAAATAAAATCCGCAGCTCCCTTTTAATCTTTCTACCAATCACTTTAAGTCCATGCCCCCTCGTCACTGACCTCTTTGCTAAGGTGAATAGACCCTTCACCGCCACTCTACCCAGTCGTCTCTCGGTTTTGTACATTTCAATCAGATTTCCCCTCAGCCTTCTCTATTCCAAGGAGAACAACCCCAGCCTGTCAAATCTTTCCTCATAGCTGCATTTTTCCAAACCTGGCCACATCCTCATAAATCTTCTGTGTACCCTCTCTGGTGCAATTACATCCTTTCTGTAATGAGGTGAGGAGAACTGCACACAGTACTCAAGTTGTGTCCTAACCAATGAGTTATACAATTCTGGCATAACCTCCCTGCTCGTATATTCTATACCTCGGCTAATAAAGGAAAGGATTCTATATCTTCTTCCTTGGTAAAGACAGGTGGAAATTATTCATTCAGAACCTCAGCTATACCATCTGCCTCCATGTGCAAATCCTCTTTATGGTCCTGAGTCCGCTCCATTGTTCCTTTTACTACCCTTTTACTATTTAGATGCCGATAGAAAACTTTGGGATTTCCTTCAGTGCTCACCTAATTTCATGCTCACTCTTTGCTTCACTTATTTGCTTTTTCACTTCCCTCTGGACCTTCTGTATTCAGCCTGCTTCTCAATAGTGTTTTCTACCTGATGTCTGTTATATCAGTCATAAACTTGTCAACTTTTCGTGCGACCTTCAAAGATCTGTCTGAATACACACCAAGTCTCTCTGTTACTGTCTCCTCATTTAAACAATTCCAATTTGTTTCTGTTGCCTTCCCTTGCACTTCCTACCCAAATGTCTCACTTCACACTTCACTGTGTTAACTAATATTTGCCATCAGCCTGCAAATTTCACCATTCAGTCTCTGTCCTCCTGAAGTCTGTTACTATCCTTCTCATTGTTTATTAACATTTCTGCCTTTCCTGCCATCTGAAATATATGACATTATCACCTCTGTACACAAGCCCATTGCATTAACATACAGCAACAGTGACCCTGGGGAACCCCATTGACTACTTCCCTCCAGACTGAACAACAACCATTCTCCACTATTCTCTACTTTCTGTCACTGAGCTAATTTCCCGCATGCTGACATTGAAAATAAAAGAACAGACTTCCATTTATGAAACGCCTTTCGTGACCACTGCATGTTCCAAAGTGATTTACAACCAATGAATACTTCTCAAAGTGAAGTCACTCTTGTAATGTAGGAAACAGGCAGACAATTTCTGCACAGCAAGATCCCACAAGCAGCAATGTGATAATGATCAGATCTGTTTTGTGATGTTGATTGAAGGAAACATTTTGACCAGGACACCGGGAATAATTCCCCTACTCTGCTTCTACGTAGTGCGATGGGATCTTTAACATTCACCTGAGAGGGCAGACTGCAACTTGGTTTAAAGTTTCATTCGCTAGACTGCACCTCTGACAGTGCAGCACACCCTCAGTACTGCACTGCAATGTCAGCATTGATTCTTGTGATCAAGTCCTGCAGTGACACTTGATCCTGGAAGCTTGTGACTGAAAGGGGAGAGAGCTACAAACTGAGCCACTGCTGACATTGGTCCTTTTATCCCATGTGTTTCTAATTCGGTAACATGGCTTTCATGTGGTACTTTATCAAACTCTTTGTGAAAGGATTGGAATATTGTGAAAGTCCTGGTGGGAGCCATCATAGATTCATAGAATAGCACATACAGAATGAGGTCATTCGGCCCATCAAGTCTGTGCTGGCCCTTTCAAAGAGCAATCCAGTTAGTCCCACTCCCTGGCTCTTTCACTATATTCTTGCATTTTTTCTCCTTCAGATATTTAGCCAATTCCCTTTTGGGATCTACTATTGAATCTGTATCCATCAGCCTATCAGACATTGCATTCCAAATCCAAACCACTCAGAAACAAAAATCCTCATATCTGCTTCTTTTACCAATCGCCTTAAATCTGTGTCTCTTGGACATTGGAAACAGTTTCTCTTTATTTAATTTATCTAAATCCTTCTGAATGTTAAACACCTCAATCAAATCTCCTCTGAAAGATCTTTGCTCTAAGCAGAACAACCCCAGCTACATAACTGTAATCCCTCATACCCTGACAAATGCTAGCAAAACAGTACTGTCCCCTCTCCGAAGGCTTCATGTCCTTCCTAAAGTGCGGTTCCCAGTATTCGACACAAGACTCCAGGTGAAGCTGAACTAGTATTTTATATATGTTTCACATAATGTCCTTGCTTTTGTTCTTTTTGCCTCTATTTATAAACCCTAGGATCCCATACATTTATTAACTGTCAAGATAACCTTTCCTGCCACCTTCAAAGATTTGTGCTCACACACCCCAGGTGTCTCTGTTATTTCACCACCTTTATAGTTGTACCATTTAACTTGTATTGTCTCTCCTCATTCATCCTTTCAAAATGCATTACCTCACACATCTGCAATGTCAATTAAATATTGAGAAGATTGAAGCCATTGTTTTCTGTCTCTGCTCCAAACATTTCCTAGTTACACACTCCATCCCTCTCCTTTGTAAATGTTTGAGACGAAGCCAAACTGTTCACAGACTTAGTTACATAGTTAACCCTGAGATGTCTTGAGATGAGCTTCCTACCAAATATTCACACCATCACTAAAACGGCTTATCTCCACCCCTCGTGGAGTTGCTTTGCTGATAAAAGAGTAAATGATCGCAATAGTGAGGCAGGATATTAGCTCTGATGTTATCGAATATGTATGGGTAGAGCTGAGAAACACTAAGGGGTAGAAAACGTTAGTGGGGGTTGTATATAGACCCCCAAACTGTAGTGCTGAATTTGGGAATGGCATTGAACAGGAAATTAGAGACGCATGCGATAAAGGAACATCTGTAATTATGGGTTTCTTGAATCTGCATATAGATTGGGCAAATCAAATTGGTCAGAATACACTGTGGTGGAATTCCTGGGGAATATGCGGGATGGTTTTCGGGGCCAATTCTTTGAGGAACCAACTGGAGAACAGGCTATCCTAGACTGGTTAGTGTAGAATGAGAGAGGAATAATTGACAAGCTAGTTGTGCGAGATCCCTCGGGATGAACGACCATAATATGATAGAATTCTTCATCGCAATGGAGAGTGACCTAATTGATTCTGAGACTAGAGTCGTGAATCTTAATAAAGTAAGCTACGATGGTATGAGGCATGAGTTGTCGATCATACATTGACAACTTAAAGAGATGACGGTGGAAAGGCAATGGCAAACATTCAAAGAGCACATTGATGAACTGCCACAATTGTTTACTCCTGTCTGGCGCAAAAGTAAAACGTAAAAGGCAGCCAAATCATGGCTTACAAGGAAAATTAGAGATAGCATTAGATCCAAGGAAGAGGCAAATAAATTTCCCAGAAAAAAACAACAGACCTGAGGATTGGGAGCATTTGAAAACTCAGCAAAGGAGCACCAAGGGATTGATTGACAAGTGGAAAATGGAGCTCGAGAGTAAGCTTGCAGGGAACATAAAAACTGACTGTAAACGAATCTATAGGTATGTGAAGCGGAAAAGATTGGTGAAGACAAATGTTGGTCCGTTACAGTCAGAAACAGGGACATTTATTATGGAAAACAATTAAATGGCTGACCATTTAACTGAGAGAGGGGAATATGCAGCGACACCTGGGTGTTCTCGTACACCAGTCACTGAAGGTAAGCATGCAGATGCAACATTCGGTAGAAAAAGGCGAATGTTATGTTGACCTTTATAGCGAGAGGATTCGAGTACAGGAGCAGGGATGTTTTGATGCAATTATACAGGGCGTTGGTGAGGCCGCACTTGTAATATTGTGTGTAGTTTTGGTCTCCTTATCGGAGGAAGGATGTTCTTGCTATAGAGGGAGTACAGTAGAGTTTTACCAGACTGATTCCTGGGATGGCGGGACTGACGTATGAGGAGTGATTGAGTCGGTTAGGACTATATTCACTGGAATTCAGAAGAGTGAGGAGGGATCTCATCGAAACCTATAACATTCTAACATGACTTGTCAGGGTGGATGCAGGAAGGATGTTCCTGATGTTGGGGGAGTCCAGAGCCAGGGGTCATAGTCTAAGGATACGGGGTAAATCTTTCAGTACTGAGATGAGGAGAAGTTTCTTCACCCAGAGAGGTGTAAGCCTGTGGAAATCTGTCATCACGCCCATATCCAAGGGGGATTGGCAGATTCTGGCCAGTGCCTCGGCTATTTCCACCATTCCCTCCCTCAGCGAACCTCATACATTCCATCCAGACTGGGTAAATGTTCAAATTTATTGTGGTACAAAAAATGTTGGATTGAAAAGGGTTAACTGAATCTGTTTGTTCCGTGACTGTAATTAATGTCAGTCTCCATGGACCCTAATTGTGTTTTCCATCTTCTATTAATAAGGGGCTTCTTTCAATGTGTTATTCCATAGTGTCAGTGGGAGCATCAGCACCAGCACTAACAGAGACCAGCTGCTCCAGAGAGATAGAGAGAGGATAGATCAGAATCTGAGAACAAAAGACTGGAATGTTACAACAATGGGTCAGAATCTGAGAACAATAGATTGGAATATTACAACGGTGGACAGGAGTTTATCCTCGGTTATTTACTATCTTTCTACATATTATGATTGGTACTCATTAAACGATCGTATCTATTTCACATTGAGGATTATTCAATACATTTACTATCCCATTCTGGCAATTATTGGTGTCCCTGGTAAGTCTCTCTATCTAGCTATTAATTCTTTAAACCATGTTTAACTGCATTACTGTTCCTGTAATTTACTATGCCCTTCTTGCTGCTGTTGTATGCCTGGTGAATATCTTCAGCTATTAGCTCTATAAACCATTGTCAACTGTATTACAGTTCTTGTCATTTACTCTCTCTGCTACTTTTGCTGTCTCTGTTTCAGGCTAGGAGATCTGTAAACCCTGTTTCACTGAAATACTGTTCTGTAATGTAAATTTTGGGAAGACTGAAGCCAGTGTCATTGGTCTCCATCTCAAACTCCATCCCCTATCTGGGAAGCACATACTCCACCCTGCCCAATATCTGAGCTTGAACCAGACTGTTTACAACTTCTGTGTTACATTTAAACCTGAGATGAGTTCATCTCCATATTCTCTCCAAAACCAAGTGTGCCTACTACCACCTCTGTGAAATCACCCATCTCCATTTCTGCCTCAGCCCATCTGCTGCATAAACCCTCATCCGTGTCACTGTTAAATCCACACTTGACTATTCCAATTCCATCTTGGTCACCCTCCCAGTTATAAACCTCCATAAACCACAGCCCATCCAGAACTCTGCTGCCTGTATTCGAACTCACACCAAATCCCGATCACCAATCACCCCTGTGCTCACTGATATCCATTGGCTCCCAGTCTGGCAACACCTTAATTTTAATATTCTCATTCTTGTGTTTGAATCGCTCCATGGCCTCACCCCTCCATTTATTCACTTTCCCCTGTCCATTTCACATATTCCTGCAAATCGTTCGACTTCACTCTTTTTACAGTTCTCCTTGTAAAGTGAATTTATTGCCCTCTGTATCTGTCCCGAGCCACGATTTTAGACTCTGCATCATGACTGCTGCTGACGGTACAGAATTGGGATCCATAAAGAGATGTGAATCGCACAGCTGGTTACTTCCGGTGCAGTCTGCACAATATCCCACGCTGGGCGGGGCTCCAGCCCAGTCGTATCATCTATGTGCTGTTCGCGTGGTCTTCACAGCCGGCCACTTCTACTGTGGCCTGCACACTGTCCCAAGTTGGGCAGGGCTCTCGCTCAATTGTACCTTGTATGTGTTGTTCCTTTGAGGGTGGATTTGAATGTGATGTCAATGTACCATAGCAGCAGCTTTGATGTACTTCTTTGAAACTTGGTCTGTACATGTTCACTGACCGCCTGTGGTAGTCACTCTCAGCTGAACATTCATTCAGCTGCACGAGGAACCCCCTCTAGTGTTATTTAAAAGGACCAGCATCCAACATACAGGTGAGGGGCTTTTGACTTACTTATGCTATTGTAAAGTTAGTGGAGGTGCTGTGGATGGTTTTCTGGAGGTTGTGTTGTGAATTGCTGCAGACAGGCAGGATGGACAGAGGATTTGGTGACCCAACTCTGGACGAGGTATGGGGACTGTAGGTACAGTGTCTCTGGGTCTGTAACATGACCAACAAATGGAGCAGAGGCAGCAGAGAGGGGAAACTCTGCAAAGAGAAAGGAGAGGGGGCCTTACCCACCCCGGGTTTTCTAAGAGCACTTTTCCTACCTACACCTAAACCAGGAGGTGACTCTGATTCAATAAGGAGGTGGTCACAGAGCACTGTTACTTCCTGTAACACAACCTGGAGCCTCAGACCAGGGTGAGGACGGAGCTGTCAGTGGCAGTTAAGGTCACAGATTAATTGACCTTCTGTGTATCTGGATCGTTCCTGGCTAGAGCAGGAGACATATCCAACATTGAGTCACAGAGAGTGATAGAGACATTTACAAGACAGAAGGAGGCCATGCGGCTCCTCCATGCCAGCTCTCTGTTGAACAATCCAGTCAGTCCCACTCCCCCGCTCAATCCTCGTATCCCTTCAAGTTCATTTCCTTCAGGTGTCCATCCAGTTTCCTTTTGAAATCATTGATTGTCTTGGCTTCCACCACCCTCATGGGCAGTGAGTTCCAGCTCATTACCATCCACTGTGTAAAAAGGTTCTTCCTCATATTCCCCCTGCATCTCTGACCCAAAACCTTCCATCTGTGTCCCCATGTCCGTGTTTCATCAGTTAATGGGAATAGTTTTTCCTTGTCTATCTTATCTAAGTCTATCATAATCATGTACACCTCTATCAAATCTCTCTCAATCTCCTTTACACCTGGAGAACAACTCCATCTTCTCCAAACTCACTTTGTAACTAAACTCCCATCCCTGGAATCATTCTGGTAAATCTCTTCTGCACCCTCTCAGGGACTTTCACATCCTTCCTCCAGTGTGGTGACCGGAACTGGACACAGTTCTCTCGTTGGGGTCTAACCAAAGCTTTATGAAGTTTCTGCATAACTTTCCTTATTTTGTATCTTTGCCTCTAATGATGAAGCCCAAGATCTGATATGATTTGCTAAACACCCTCCTAATATGTCCTGGCACCGTCAAAAATCAATGCATATGGAACCCCAGGTCCCTCTGTTTCGGCACAGTCTTTAGAACTGTGTCATTAAGTCTATGTTGCCTTCCTATTCCTTCTGACAAAATGGATCATCTCACACTCCTCTTTATTAAATTCTACCTGCCACGTCTCTTTCTATTCTGCTAACCTATCTGTATCATGTTGCAGGTGGTTTGTGACATCCTCCCTGTGGACCACACCTACAAGATTGCAATCATCAGAAAAAATGTAAATTCTACTCATTATTCCAAAATCCATGTCATTTATATGTAGCAAAGGAAAAGCACAGTGTTCCTCGCACTGACCATTGGGGAACATCACTGTCTACCATCCTCCAGTCTGAAAAACATCCATTTAACACATTTCTCTTTTCTCTGTCATTTGGACTATTTTTGAACCAATTCGATGCTATTTCTGAGCTTCAATTTTATTAACCAAGCTTGTGTGTGGTTGTTCATCAAATAATTTCATAAAATCCATTTATACAACATCCAACACATTCCCTTCATCAACCTTCTCAGATTATCAAAATAAATTCAATTAGCTCAGTCAAGCAAGATCTGCCTTTTAAAAATCCGTGCTGATAATCCTTAAATAACACAAACCTCTCGCCAAGTGTGTGTTGATTTTTCCCCTGATTATTGTTTCGAAAACATTACTCAACACTGATGTTAAACTAACTGACCAGTAGATGCTAGGCCTGTGTGTTGTACATTGATAATTCTGGGAGGTAAGGGTGAACATCTGTGTCATCATTTTCTCCCTCAGCAGGGAGAAGCAGGATGAGAGATCCCGTGGCTTTGTCAGGAGAGCGGGATTCCTGATGGTGTAGGTGTCTGCGCGGGGCCCCCATGTCAAGGGGGAGAGGTACAGGAACTGAAAGTACTCTCACTCCATGAATGTGTGTGTGAGCATGCCCAGTACATCATGTTGGTGAATGTCCACTATCCTGGCAGCAGCAAGGATACCTTCATTCTGAATCAGTCAGCCGGTCCCAATACTCCGGGGCTCCTTGCAGAACCAGAATGTGGCTTCTGGAGGCAAAGGAAACCCCTCTAGACATAGCTCATGTTTCTACACCCCCAAAGCACATCCCACACCAACCAACCTCACACAATTAACATGGGTATAATGTGAGCAATAGAATCACCAGGAACATGGTGGAACAGACCATCGTTGTGATGAAGCAATGCTTCTGATGTCTGAACCGCTCAGGGGGATCCCTCCAGTACACACTGAAGCAGGTGTCCAAGTTCATGGTGTTCTGCTGTACCCTTCATATCATCACCATCATGAGGACACAGGCATTGGCAGCAGGAATCCGGAGGCTACCTCAGGAGGAGGAGGCAGGGAGGATATTTCCTGGATGCCTTCCAGCCGGACAGGTTGTCGGAGAGTCCCTGCTAAGATTTCGGGATCCATAGGACAACTTTTCTTTCCCTCCATGGATGCCCCATTCTCCACCATTACAACCATCTGAGATGCCCCATCACAGTGTTATTACATCACAGAAGGAACTATTCAGCCCTTCCTGTCTGCACCGCCTCTCTGAATGAGCAATTCACCTAATCCCATTCCCTGTTTTCTTCCCGTAACCCTGCACATCCTTCCTTCTCATATACCAGTTTATTCAGCTTTAGCATGTTCATAGATGTGCTCACCACACTGTTGAAGAGCATGCAGGGAGAGAGGGAATGCGTGATCAGCAGGCATTCAAAAAGTATCAGGCAGGTCGTGCCGAAGACCCCAGAGTGCATCTCAGTCTCCAACAGATATTCAGTTCTGAATACTGAGGAAAGTGATGCTTCACCTGGGGAGAGCAGCCACAGCAAGTCCATGGCACCACGGGTGGCTAAGCTGCAGAGCGGGATACAGGGATCACTGGAAGAGCCATAGTGACAGGTGAGTCAATAGTCAGGGCAACAGACAGGCGTTTCTGTGGCCACAGACGTGAATCCAGGATGGTGTGCTGCCTCCCTGGTACCAGGGTCAAGGATCTCACTCAGCGACTGCAGAGCCTCTTGAAGGAGGAGGGGAACAGCCAGAAGTCGTGGTCCACATAGGAACCAACGACATAGGTAGAAAGAGGGATGTGGTCTTGCAGCCAGAATTTAGGGAGCTAGGGAAGAAATTAGCAAGCAGGACATCAAACATAGTCAAAAAGTAGAACTCTCCAGATTACTCCCAGTGGCAGGTGCAACTGAGTATAGAAATAGAAAGATAAGGCAGAAGAATGTGTGGCTGGAAAGATGATGCAGGAGGGAGAGATTCATATTCCTGGGACACTGGGACCGGCTCTGGGGGAGATAGGACCTTTACAGGCCGGACGGGTTGCACGTGAACAGAGCCAGGACTGGGTTCCTTGCGGAATGTTTTGCTCGTACCGTTGGGGAGGGTTTAAACTAGTTTCGCAGGGGGAATTGGGACCTGAGGGTAGACTCAACTGGGACAAAATCAGAAATGAAAATGGAAGGTGGCAAATTAATGGATGAGTCAAGAAGACAGAGGAAATGAGGGTGAGAAAATGAAAAAAAGGTTTGGCAGTGCTCAAGGGTATCTATTTCAATGCATGGAGTGCTGCAAATAAATCAGATGATCGGAGGGCAAAGATAGACATGTGGCAGTATGACATCATAGTTATTACAGAAACATGGCTTAAGGTGGGACAGGAATGGCAACTCAACGTTCCTGGTTACCGGGTTTTCAGACGCAATAGGGAGGGGGTTAAGAAAGGAGAGGATTGGCAATTCTGGTCAAGGAATCTTTTGCAGCTGTGAGGAGGGATGATATGTTGGAAGGTTCATCAAGTGAGGCCATATGGATTCAGCGAAGGGACCATAAAGGGGCAATCTCACTGCTGGGAGTGTGATCTCGACAGCCAAATCGTCAGAGGGAGATAGAGGAGCAGATAAGTAGGCAAGTCTCTGAGAAGTGCAAGAACAACAGGGCAGTAATAGTAGGGTATTTTAATCACTCCGATGTTAACGAGGATAGTTTTAGTATGAAAAGAATTGAGGGAGCAGAATTCTTGAGGTGCATTCAGGACAACATTTTTGTCCAGCATGCAGAAAGTCCAACTGGAGAGGTGCAGTCTTGGACTTTATTTTAGGAAATTACGATGGGCAGGTGGATGGAGTGTCAGGGGAGAGCATTTTGGTGGGAGTGATCATAATTCAGTCAGTTATAACATAACTATGGAAACGTACAGACATAGAATAGGAGTTAGAGTTCTCAATTGGGGCAAGGCCAATTTTACTAAACCGAGGAGCGAAAGTGGACTGGAAACAGCGACTTGAAGGTAAATCAGTCTCAGAGCACTGGGAGGCATTCAAAGTGGAGATTCAAGAGGTTCAGGGTAAACATGTTCCCACAAAGGAAAAGAGTGAGGCGGCCAAATCTAGAGTCCCATGGATGTCAAGGATCCTATATGGTAAGATAAGACAGAAAAGGGAAGCATATATCCGACACTGAGAACTCAATACTACAGAAAATTGAGAGGAGTTTAGAAAGTTGAAACACGAAAGAGGTGAGTTTATTATACTTAACAATATAAAGCACATCCACACGAGAATCACACAGAAATAGATTACAGAGTGAGAAGTAAATTTATGGTTGAATTGGAGTCCAGAATAAATATAAAAATAAAATACCCATTCTGTGAGGTTGGACGATTCGGAGGTCTTCTGGCTGAAGTTGTATTCTTGAAGTCTTTGTCTATTTGAAGTGTCCTTTGTCGCTGGCCCACATGGCTCAGAGATTTCTTGGAGGCAGACTTGTAGGTGTCTTCCTTTCCCTGATGTCTCTGTCTGCAGTAATCTATAGGCTTGGAGGGACCGCAGTCGGATGTGGTTTTCAAAATTGTGATGTTATCTGAAGAGAGAGAAGGGACACATCCCTTCTGCTTCTGCACAATTTGAACCACTGGCTTGACTGTCTTTGTCCAGTGGAATCTAACAGCTTTCACAGAGATGGGCAGAAGGTCTCATGACTGCCTCACTGTATTCCCTAGACCCTTATAATGAGATTCAAGGTTGGAAACTTCTTTCTCCCCAGGATTCAGGAGACCAGTATTTACACTTGGAGGAGTTTGCTCTTTCAAAGTCAGTGTGTCAGGGTGGCCTTGTATGCCATGTCAATGATTGTAAGCTTAGGTAATTCAATCGCTAGAACAAGCCAGTGATTTGGGTCCAGGCTCATCAGACGTGTCTCCTGTTGTAGGCCTTGGAATGTGAAAAAGTATTTCAGATGCCAATTGCGGTGGCCATCTTGGCTGCCTGTTTTTTCAAGTTTAACTGTCGGATTTTTCCATTAAATATTTAGTGTAAGTTTCCAATCTATGAATTAAAATTCATCATTTGGCATATTGTGTTATCTTGACACTGCAAATGTGATAATAGGAACATTTCATTGCAGAATTGTGGGAAGAAATAGACGGAAACACACATTTCTTCCCAATAATCACTTCTCAAATTCACACATTAATCTTAGAATTACTGCAGCTGACATTTTCTGTTACAGTTGTGCTGATTTAATTGTGTTGGAGTTTTTTTCTGGGATGGTTATGTGTCGGGTTCGACCCTGGACAATGCATCAACAGTTACTATATATGTTTTTCTCTCTCCAGCAATGAAGCTTTAACCATTCAGGTTCCTGCACCTTGATAATCTTTCTCCCTAAACCGACAGTGAGTAATAACATGTTTCTTTCACCCCTGTGAGGTGTCTGAGATTTCCTCTGGGCCTTTGTTCTTACTGAGTTCTGCTTTGAAATTGTTGGGTTTGATTAGATTTGGGTTTGGGATCTGATCATTGGGTTCTTCAGTGGGTATATCCACACTGAGCTCACTTTTAGCTTAATGGTGAGGTACACAAGTGCTGGTTACTTGAGGGTATTTTCCCTTCACTTTTCCCTTTACTATGGGGAGGATCTTTTTTTCTAATCTGCCCTATATCCTCTGGGATATTAGTGTTCGCAGATGTCTGTCCAGCTTTCACTGCACTCTCCTGCGGCACTTCGAATAAGTAAGGCATCACCCTCACCATTGGCATGCATGTTTGGGACCTTTCTGTGCCCTTGCATGTTTATATAAATGCTGTTCGCAGCCGATTTAGGGTGCCTCTTGGACCTGCATTTCAGGAGGAGAGTGTGGGGATTAATTTATCTAACATTTCAGGGTTGACTAATCGGAGAATAGGAAATTCCAGTTGGTATTCCTCCTGGCCCTCCTCTAACCTGTCCTCACGATTCTTTTCAATCCTTCCCTCCCGACTGTCTGACAGATCTGTAGTTGCCTGTCCCCTCCACAGCCTTTACTTTTTTTTTCCTTTGGTCTGGGGTGTCAATTAAATAATTTACCTGGCTATTCCTTTTGCCACTCGATATGGACCACTGAACCGGGATTTCAGGGATTCCCCCTGCATTGGGAGTAGTAACAATACATGGTCTCTGGGCTGAAATGTTCTAACCTTGACATTTCTTTATGTTTACATTTTCACAGCTGCCTGGGAGATCTTTAGGTGTTCCTGAGCCATTGCACAGGCTCCCCTGAGCCGCTCCCAGAGCATGGAAATGTAGTCTAACACGGAAGCCTCATTCCTCTGTCCCCAAAACTTCTCCTTGATTAATTTAATAGGAACTCTCACCTCGTGTCCAAAAACTAATTCAAAGAGACTAAAGCCAGTGGAATCATTGGTTAAGTCCCTGATAGGCAACAGGAGAAATCCCAGCCCTTTGTCCCAGTCATGGGGTTTCTCATAGCAGTATGGCCTGATCATTGTTTTTAGGGTCTGGTGGTACCGCTCCAAAGCCCCTTGTGACTGTGGTTGGTAAGCCTTGGACTTTAGCTGGGTTATGTCCAGATTACCCATGACCTTTTCAAAAGGATTAGACATAAAATGCTTACCCTGGTCCATCTGGATCTCAGCAGGCAGCCCATATCGGGTAAAGTATTGGGTTAGCCCCTCCACAACTACCTTGGCAGAGATAGTTGTTCCAGAGAATGGTCTCTGGGAATCGGGTCACCACATCCATAATGGTGAGAAGATACTGGTAATCCCTCTATTGTTTTCAGCGGTTGTCCCACACAATCCACCAACACTCTGCTGAAGGGTTCCCCAAAAGCTGGTATGGGAATTAGGGGTGAAGGTATAACTGCAGATTAAGGCTTCCCCACAACCTGGCACGTGTGACCAGTTTTACAGAACTCTACCACATCTTTGTGGAGTTGTGGCCAGTCAGAATGCTGTCTTATGTGGGCTTCGATTTTTCATAAACCGACATGTCCAGCCATTGGAAGTTCGTGGGCCATTCTTAATATTTCTTTAAGTGGACCTCAGTGGCACCACTATCTGGTGAACCACTGTCCACTCTTCGTATACAGGTCTGTGAGGAGGTCTCCACTTCCTCATCAGCACCTCATTCTTTAAATAGTAGCACTCTGCAACTCCCTCTGCTTCAGTTTTGTTTGGACAGTCTGTGATATATTTTTAACACTGGGTCCTGTTGCTGAGCCTCAACTAAGGAAGATCTGTTTAACACATCCTTTGGGTCCATTACCTTCCGAAAGAAGGTTTCAGACAACCAGCCAGTAGAGTCATTCATCTGCAGTGTCAGTTCAAAGGATTGTTTGGCCATGGACCGAGTCACCACACAATCAGGGAGAATGTCAGGGACCTTCCCCTGTAACTGCTCTTTCTCCCTGACCTCTTTTGATTTCTCGAGAACTACTGGGGAAGCTGCCACCTTTTCCCCTGTCAGATTATTACCTGGGAGTAGGTCGACCCATCCACCGGTAAACTAGGTACAATCCCCATGGTTAGCGGTCCTGAAACTAGGTCACACTCCAACTGCAGCCGGTATAAAAGTATGGACATATACCATCTTCCGATACCATTCACTAACACTCGAGCATTCACTGCACGCTCGGAGGAAGGTCATGACTTTTCCCAGCAGAAGGAATTGGGTGGCCCCTCTATCCCTCAGTCTGACTACGGGATTGCTTGCCTCATTGGAGGAGTATGGGAACACTTTTCCTTGGGATACAAATTCCAGGTAACTCTCGGTGATTTTGTTAAGTTTTCCCGCTCTCTCTGTGGTAGGTTTACTGGGTCTTACTGCCGCAGTTAGAGGCACAGTCTGATCTGCCGTGCTTTCCATCGGGGACTGTTTTCCTGCACTGATCTAGTGGACTCTGATTAATCCTACAGGTTTTCCCCGCCATTTCCATCATTCAGCTCGATGGTGATCTGCCTTATTACAGTGGAAACATACAGATCGTCGGCCATTACTCCTGCTCTCAGTATCGTCCTATTTGGCTTGAGGATGGGCCCCCGTGAGTCCAGCTTTTCCTTCTAGCCCATGGCTAGCCGGGATCCAATCATGCTCCTTTTATTCTCTGGTCTTCGGGGAGACAAGGGAAGTGTTTCCCTTTGGTGTTAAGGCCTTGTGTACAAGAGAAAATTCATCAGCCTGCAAAGCAACCAGCCTGGCTCTTTGAACCTCGTGCCCCTCTTTGTGGGTTTTAATGGGAGGGAGAGCGAGTTTTTGAACTCCTCGAGAACGATCTGAGGTTTACATATGTGGGCTCTATCTTGAGTTTCAATATCTACTTTTCAAAAGAAAACATAAAAACAGACTGTAAAATCTTCTATAGATACATAAAAAGGAAAAAGTTACATAAAAAGTTAAGACAAATGTTGGTCCATTGCGGCAAAGTCAGGAGAATTTATAATGGGGAACAGAGAAATGGCAGAGAAGCTAAATGATTATCTTGTGTCTGTCCTAACTGAGGGAGATACAAGAAATCTCCCAGAATTAGAGATCCAAGGGACTCGGGAGAATGAGGACGTGAAGGAAATTAGTATTAGGAAGAAAGTTGCATTGGAGAAAATAATGGGGCTGAAGGTTGACAAGGCCCCAGGATATGATATCCTGCATCTCAGAGTGTTGAAAGAGGTAACTATGGAGATAGTGGGTTCATTGATGATCATCTTTCAAAATTCTAGAGTCCAGAGCGGTTCCTGCAGATTGGAAGGTAGCAAATGTCACTCCACTCTTTACGAAGGGAGGGAGAAAGAAAACCGGAAATTAAGGATCTGTTAGCCTTACATCAGTCGTTGGTAAAAAGCTGGAATCTATTCCAAAGGATGTGATAAATGGACACTTGGATAATAATGATCTGATTGGGCATAGTCAACATGGATTTATGAATGGGAAATCATTCTTGACGAACCTGTTCGAGTTTTTATTGAGGATGTTACTCACCGAATTGGTAAAGGGGAGTCCGTAGACGTGGTATGCTTGGATTTTCCGAAGGCTTTCGATAAAGTATCCCACAAGAGATCGGTTAACAAAATTAAAGCACATGGAATAGGAGATAATATATGTGTATGCATTAAGGATTGGTTAACAGGCAGAAAGCAGAGAGTAGGAATAAATGGTGCATTCTTGCGTTAGCCAGCTGCGACTAGTGGGGTGCTGCATGGATCAATGCTTGGGCCCAAGCTGTTCACAACATATATCAATGATTTGGATATGAGGACAAACGTAATATTTCCAAGTTCACAGATGATACCAAAATAAGTGCGAATGCATGCTGTGAGGAATATGCAAAGCGGTTTCAAGGGAATTTGGACAGACTTAGTGAGTGGGCAAGAACATGGCAGAGGCAATATAAAGTGGACAAATGTGAGGTTATCCACTTTGGTAGGAGGAAAAGATGCGCAGAGCATTTCTTAAATGGTAAGAGATTAGAAAGTGTAGATGTACAAATGGATCTGGGTGTCCTTGTCAATAAGTCACTGAAAGCTAACATGCAGGTGCAGCAAGCAATTAGGAAGGCTAATGGTCTGTTAGCCTTTATCACAAGAGGACTTGTGTACAAGAGTAGTGAAGCCTTGCTTCAATTGTATAGAACCTTGCTTTGACCACACCTGGAGTGCTGTGTGCAGTTTTGGTCCCCTTACCTCAGGAAGGATATTATTGCCATAGAGGGAGTGCAATGAAGATTCACCAGACTTGTTCCTGGGATGGCGGGACTGTCCTGTGAAGAGAGAGTGGGGAAACTGGGCCTGTATTCTTTAGAGTTTCAAAGAACGAGAGGTCATAGAACATAGAACAGTACAGCACAGTACAGGCCCTTCGACCCACGGTGTTGTGCCGAGCCTTTAACCTACTCAAGATCTAAGTAACTACCTATGCATCATTCTACTATCGTCCATGTACCTAGCCAAGAGTCGCTTAAATGCCCCTAATGTATCTGCTTCTACTATCACCGCTGGCAGCGCATTCCACGCACCCACCATGATCTCATTGAAACATACATTATACTGAAACGGCTAGACCAGGTAGATGCTGGTAAAATGTTTCCTCTGGTTGGGGAGTCTAGAACCAGCAGATACAATTTTAAAATAACAGAGAAGCCACTTAGGACAGAGATGAGGGGAATTTTTTTTACTCAGAAGGTTGTGATCTTTGGAATTCTCTACCCCAGAGGGCTGTGGAATCTCAGTCATTGTGTATGTTAAAAGTGGAGATTGACAGTTTTCTAAATACCAGTGACATAATAGGATATGGGGATATTGTGGGAAAAAGGCATTGCAGTGGATGATCAGCAATTATGATATTGAATGGGGGGCCAGGCTCGATGGGCTGAATGTCCTACTCCAGTTCCTCTGTTCCGAAGCTGCTTACCTCTTTCAAACTCGAGCTATGTTTAGTCAAGCCGATTTCGAAGGGTTCAGAATTTTTGCTGGTACACCTCTGGTACTATCTCGTATGTACCCAGGATAGCATTTTTAGTCATCACAAAATCTGATGAACTTTCATCTGGCAACAGTGAATAAACCTCATGGGCTTTTCCTGTTATTTTATTTTGCAAAAACAGTGTCCATCTCTCTGCGGGCTATTTCAGCTGCTTTGCAAGTTTTTTAAAAGTGACAAAATATTCCGCCATCCTCCTCATTGAACTTTCTCATGAACTGGGAGAACTTTAAGAGCTCGGCGCATGGTCCTGATCTCGGGGTAGCTCCCTCACTAGCTGTGCCTTCACTGGGCGTATTGGGTCTTCCTCTAGTTGGTTGAGCCACCTCAACTCCCTTTCTTCCTTCTCCTTCTGGAATACTCTTACTTTTTCCCTTTCACTTTGCTCTTTCTCGCCCTCTCTGGAATTCTAATTCTCGTCTCTTCTGTTCTAGTTTTACCATAGCTAACATTACTCTATCTGTTAGTAATTCTAACCCTGTGTGAGTCTTCAGCTTCAAGTGAAAAATGGTTGCGCACGGGTCTTAGGATTTCGGGTTTCCGAGCTTTTGGACGGAGAGTAACCCCTAACTGTCCAGCCACATTACTCAACTTTCCACAGATGCTGCCAGACCTGCTGAGTGAATCCAGCATTTCTTGTTTTTGTTTCAGATTTCCAGCATCCGCAGTATTTTGCTTTTAATTTGTTACTCAACTTTTCAACTGATAGGATGTTAACCTGTACCGAGTTACTTTACTCTGTATGTAACTCCTTTATTGCAAATGGAACTCCTTTATTCAAAAAGACAGGGAGACAGAAAGCAGGAAGCTCCAGGCTAGTTAGCTTTATATCTGTCTTGCAGAAAATGTGAGACGTTATTATTAAAGACATAATAGCAGACACTTAGAAAAATCAGATAATCAGGCAGAGTCAACATGGTTTTCTGAAAAGGAAATCATGTTTAACAAAAGTTATTCGATTTCTTTGAAGAAGTAGCATGTGCTGTGGAGAAAGCGAACCAGGTGGATGTACTGTACTTAGAGTTCAAGAATGCATTTGATAAGGTGTCACATCAAACGTTATTGCTCATGGTATAGGGGGTAACATATTGGCATGGATAGAAGATTTGCTAGCTCACAGGAAACAGAAGGTAGGCATAAATGGGTCATTTTCTGGTTGGCAAGGTGTAATGAGTGGTGTGACACAGGAATCAATGTTGGGGCCTCAACTTTTTACAATTTATAGAAATGACTTGGATGAATGGACCAAAGGTATAGTTGCTAAATTTGCTGATGACACAAAGTTAGGCAGTAAAGTAAGTTGTGAAGAGGACATCAGGAGGTTAAAAATGGAATATAGATAGGTGAAGTCAGTGGGCAAAGATCTGGCAAATGGAGTACAATGTGGAAAAATGTGAACTTGTCCATTTTGGCAGGAAGAATAAAAAAGAATCATATTATCTAAATGGTGAGAGATTGCAGAGCTCTGAGATGCAGAGGGATCTGGGTGTTCTACTGCATGAATCGCAAGAGGTGAGTATGCAGGTACAGCACGTTATTAGGAAAGCTAATAGAATGTTATCGATTATCATGAGGGGAATTGAATACAAAAGTAGGGAGATTATGCTTTAGCTGTCCAGGGCATTGGTGAGACCACATCTGGAGTACTGTGTACAGTACTGGTCTCCTTATTTAAGGAATGATGTAACTGCATTGTAAGCAGTTCAGAAAAGGTTGACGAGACTAATACTTGGATTGGGTGGATTGTCTTAGGAGGAAGGATTGGACAGGCTAGGATTGTGTCCGCTGCAGTTTAGAAGAGTAAGAGGCGACTTGACTGGAACATATACGATCATGAGGGGTCTTGACAGGGTGCATGTGGAAAAGGATGTTACCCATTGTGAGGGAATCTAGAGCCAGTGGTCACTATTTAAAAATAAGGGGTCGCCCATTTAAAACAGGAAAGAGGAGAATTTCTTTCTGTCAGAGGGTTGTGAGATTTTGGAACTCTCTTCCTCAAAAGGCAGTAGAAGCAGAGTCTTTAAATATTTTAAAGCAGAGGTAGATAGATTCTTGATAAACAAGGGGGTAACAGGTTATCGGAGGTAGGTGAGAAGTTAAAGTTGAGGTTAAAATCAGATTAGTGATGATCTTATTAAATGGCAAGGCAGGCTTGAGGGCCCAAGTGGCCTACTCCTGCTCTTAATTCGTATGTTCACGTGTTCGTTTGCGCTGGCTTCGGAGGGTACTGGCTTCGAATGTGGATATTTTTGTGCTCTAGCAGTGGAAAACCCAATAAAACTGCTTTGAAATTTGTAATTGTTTTCTCAGGATCAGTTGTTTTTGCCACTTCTCTGGCCAAAAGAGGGGTACCAGAGGACTGGTGGACAGCGAATGTGGTACCATATTCAAGAAGGGTAGCAGGGATATACCAGGTAATTACTGGCCAGTGAGTCTAACATCAGTGGTTGGGAAACTATTGGAAAAAAATCTGAAGGACAGGATTAATCTCCACTTGGAGAGGCAGAGATTAATCAGGGATAGTCAGCATGGCTTTGTCAGGGGGAGATCGTGTCTAAAAAACTTGATTGAATTTTCGAGGAGGTGACTAGATGTGTCAATGAGGGTAAAGCATTTCATGTAGTCTACATGAACCTCAGTAAGGCTTTTGATAACGTCCCACATGGCAGATTGGTTAAGAAGGTAAGAGACCATGGGATCCAGGGTAATTTGGCAAATTGGATCCAAAATTGGCTTAGTGGCTAGAGGCAGAGGGTGATGGTTGAGGGCTGTTTTTTGCGAGTGGAAGCCTGTGATCAGTGGTGTACCACCGGGATCGGTGCTGGGACCCTTGCTGTTTGTAGTATGCATCAGTGATTTAGACGTGAATATCGGAGGCATGATCAGTAAGTTCGCAGATGACACGAAAGTTGACGGTGTTGAAAATAGTGAGGAGGGAAGCCTTAGATAACAGGACGATATAGATGGGCTATTAAGATGGGAAAACAGTGACACATGGAATTTAATCCTGAGAAATGTGAGATGATGTATTTTGGGAGCAATAACAGGGCAAGGGAATATACAATGGAAGGGAGGACCCCTGGAAGTACAAAGGGTCAGAAGGACCATGGTGTACTTGTCTATAGATTACTGAAAGCAGCAGTACAAGGAGATAAGGTGGTCAGGAAGGCATATGGGACACGTGCCTTGATTGGCCAAGTTATAGAATGTAAGAGCAGGGAGGCTATGATGGAGCTGTATAAATCGCCAGTTAGGCCACAGCTGGAGTACTGTGTACAGTTCTGGTCACCACACTATAGGAAGGATGTGATTGCACTGGGGAGGCTGCAGAGGAGATTCACCAGGATGTTGCCTGGGCTGGAGAATTTCAGCTATGAAGAGAGACTGGATAGGCTGGAGTTGTTTTCCTTAGAGCAGAGATGGCTGACTGGGGACCTGACTGAGGTGCACAAAATTATAAGGGCTGAGATAGGAAGAAACGTTTTCCCTTAACAGAAGTGTCAATAACTAGGGGGGCAAAGACTTAAGTTAAGGGGTAGGAGGTTTAGAGAAAATTTGAGGAAAAATGATTTTCGCCCAGAGGGTGGTTGGAATCTGGAACACACTGCCTGAAGGGGTGAGAGAGTTAGGAAGCCTCACAACAACATTTAAGATGTATTTAGATGAGCACTTAAAGCACCATACCGTACAAGAATACGGGCCAAGTGCTGGAAAATGGGATTAGAATAGATAGGCCTGATGGCGGGCGTGGACACGGTGGTCCAATGGGGCTGTTTCTGTGATGTGTAACCCTGTGACTCCAATTTCTCGTTTGTTGTTGGGTTATGGTCACTAGAGCTTCCAGATGTCTGTCGAAGCCAGATGAGGATGGGTCCCAGTCTCCCCATTTGTCCTAGTGTTTATTTGATCACAACAAGGTTTATTCATTTTTAACAGTGGACGTGCTTACCACCTCAGTGAGTGTTTGTTGTGATCGTGAAAGAACCAATCAGACAGGTTTTCTTGAGTTTAAACTAGAAGTAAGTTTATTACATTTCAAAATTTTAATTGAACCTAAATAAAATAATTAAAATATACTGCATTCACGCAGACACTGACACGATAACCACACACAAATAAATTAGAATGAGAAATAAATTGTGGTTGGATATGAATCCGGAATAATTCTTTAAAAAACAAGGTCTGTGAGGTTGGATGATTCTGTGGTCTGTGCGTTTGGCACCCTTAGTTATGAGTTTCATGTCATCTGAAAGACATGAAATTATGTTTTTCTTTACATAAAGGTCTATGTCATTCATATATCTATTTGTATGTCAGGAACAGCGCTAGTTCCAATACGGACCCCTGAGACACAATACTGTATACTCCCGCTCCCCCTGTCTGAACAATGTCTGTTCACCACTTCTCTCTGCTTTCTGTCCATGAGTCAGTGTCATATCCACACTATCACTGTCACATTAATCCATGTGTTCCACTTTTCATAACAAGTGTATGAAATGTCATTTGATCACAGGCCTTTTGAAAGTCCATATACATAAGACAAAACACATTATCCTCATCAACACTCACAGTTATGTCATCAACTAACTTGATTAAGATTATCAGATATGATTTTCCATTACCCTATCAGTGCTGAATGTCAAAGAACAAACAAATAACAGTACAGCACAGGAATAGGCCATTCGGCCCTCCAAGCCTGCTCCGATCACGATGCCTGCCTAAACTAAAACCTTCTGCACTTCCGGGATCCGGATCCCTCTATACCCATCTCATTCACGTATTTGTCTAGATGCCTCTTAAACGTCTCTATGGTACCTGCTTCCACCACCTCCCCCGGCAACAGGTTCCAGGCACTCACCACCCTCGGCGTAAAGAACCTGCCTCGCACATCCCCTCTGAACTTTGCCCTTCTCACCTTAAACTTATGTCCCCGAGTAACTGACTCTTCCACGCTGGGAAAAAGCTTGTAACTATCCACTCTGTCCATGCCGCTCATAACTTTGTAAACCTCTATCATGTGGCCCTCCACCTCCGTCGTTCCAGTGAAAACATTCCGAGTTTTTCCAACCTCTCCTCACAGCTAATACCCTCCAGACCAGGCAACATCCTGGTAAACCTCTTCTGTACCCTCTCCAAAGCCTCCACGTGCTTCTAGTCGTGTGGCGACCAGAATTGCACGCAATATTCTAAGTGTGGCCTAACTAAATTTCTGTACCGCTGCAGCATGACTTGCCTATTTTTATACTCTATGCCCCGACCGATGAAGGCAAGCATGCCGTATGCCTTCTTGACTACCTTATCCACCTGCGTTGCCACTTTCAGTGACCTGTGGACCTGTACGCCCAGATCTCTCTGCCTGGCAATACTCCTAAGGGTTCTGCCATTTACTGTATACCTCCCACCTGCATTAGACCTTCCAAAATGCATTACCTCACATTTTCAGGATTAAACTCCATCTGCCATTTCGCCACCCAAGTCTCCAACCGATCTATATCCTGCTTTATCCTCTGACAATCCTCATCACTGTCCGCAACTCCGCCAACCTTTGTGTCGAACTTATCAGACCAGCTACATTTTCCTCCACATCATTTATATATAATACAAAGAGCAAAGGTCCCAGCACTGATCCCTGTGGAACACCACTAGTCACATCCCTCCATTCAGAAAAGCACCCTTCCACTGCTACCCTCTGTCTTCTATGACTGAGCCAGATCTGTATCCATCTTGCCAGCTCCCCTCTGATCCCATGTGACTTCACATTTTGTATCAGTCTGCCATCTTGTCAAAGGCTTTATTGAAGTCCACATAGATAGCATCCAATGCCCTTCCTTCATTAAATATCTTCGTCACTTCCTCAAAAAACTGAATCAAATTAGTGAGATACGACCTCCCCTTCACAAAACCATGCTGCCTCTCGCTAATAAGTCCATTTGTTTCCAAATGGGAGTAAATCCTGTCCCGAAGAACCCTCTCTAATAATTTCCCAACCACTGACAAAGGAACAACATTGACTATTCCCCAGTTCTCTGGGACCTCACCTGCCGCCAATGAGGATGCAAAGATTACTGTCAAGGCCCCAGCCTTGCCTCCCTCAGTATTCTCGGCTAGATCCCATCAGGTCCTGGGGACTTATCTACCTTAATACTTTGCAAGACACCCAACGCCTCCTCCTTTTTTATAATGAGATGACTGAGACTATCTGCACTCCCTTCCCTAGGCTCATCATCCAGCAAGTCCTTCTCCTTGGTGAATACTGATGCAAAGTACTGATTTCGTACCTCGCCCATTTCCTCAGGCTCCATACATAGAATTCCCTTCTCTGTCCTTGAGTGGGCCAACCCTTTCCCTGGTTACCCTCTTGCTCTTTATATATGTATAAAAAGCCTTGGGATTTTCCTTAATCCTGTTTGCCAATGACTTCATATAAAACCGTTTCGCCCTCCTGAATCCTTGATTTAGTTCTTTCCTACTGTCTTTATATTCCTCAAACGATTCGTCTGTTCCTAGCCTTCCAGCCCTTACAAATGCTTCCGTTTTCTTTTTGACTAGGCTCATAATATCCCGCGTTATCCAAGGTTCCAGACACTTGCCAAACTTATCTTTCTTCCTCACAGGGACATCCTGGTCCTGGATTCAAATCAACTGACGTTTGAAAGAAGCCCACATGTCAGATATTGATTTACCCTCAAACAGCCGCCCCCATTCTAAATTCTTCAGTTCCTAACTAATATTGTTATAATTAGCCTTCCCCCAATTTAGCACCTTCACCCGAGGACTACTCTTATCCTGATCCACAAGTACCTTAAAACTTATGGAATTATGGTCACTGTTCCCAAAATGCTCCCCGACTGAAACTTCGACCACCTGGCCGGACTCTTTCCCCAATACCAAGTCCAGTCCGGCCCCATCCCTAGTTGGACTATCGACGTATTGTTTCAAGAAGCCCTCCTGGATGCTCCTCACAAATTCTGCCCCATCCAAGCCCCTAACACTAAGTGAGTCCCAGTCAATATAGGGGAAGTTAAAATCACCCACCACTGCAACCCTGTTACCTTTACATCTTTGCAAAATCTGTCTGCATATCTGCTCCTCTGCCTCCCGCTGGCTGTTGGGAGGCCTGTAGTAAACCCCCAACATCGTGACTGCACCCTTTTTATTCCTGAGCTCCACCCATATTGCCTCGCTGCATGCCCCCTCCGAGGTGTCCTCCCGCAGTACAGCTGTGATATTCTCCTTAACCAGTAATGCAACTCACCCACCCCTTTTACACCCCGTCTATCCCGGCTGACGCTTCTAAAGCCTGGAACATTTAGCTGCCAATCCTGCCCTTCCCTCAACCAATTCTCTGTAATAGCAACAACATCAGATTTCCAAGTACTAATCCAAGCTCTAAGTTCATCTGCCTTACCTGTTATACTTCTTGCATTGAAACAAATGTACTTCAGACTGCCAGTCCCGCTGTGCTCCGTAACATCTCCCTGCCTGCTCTTCCTCTTCGTCTTACTGGCCTTATTTACTTGTACCCCCTCATTTATTTCACTTTCTGTCCTTCTGCTCTGCTTCCCACCCCCTGCCACACTAGTTTAAACCCTCCCGAGTGACGCTAGCAAACCTCGCAGCCAGGATATGTGTGCCCCTCCAGTTTAGATGCAACCCGTCCTTCTTGTAGAGGTCCCATCTGTCCCTGAAGAGATCCCAATCGTCTCGATATCAGAAACCCTCCCTTCGACACCAGCTGTTCAGCCACGTGTTTAACTGCACCATATTCCTATTTCTAGCCTCACTGGCACGTGTTATTTATTATACCCTGTTTTCCCAAGCAAGATATCTATTTGTACTGGGTTGTGGCCTCTAGAAATTTCCAACCACCAACATTACACTGACTGGTCGGTAGTTACAGGATTTATCGAATCTCTCCTTTTAGAAACAGGGTGTGACATTTATAGCCTTCCAGTCCTCTGACAACTCTTTCATATCTAAGGAGGATTGTAAAATTCTGGCCAGTGCCCCTGCTATGTCCACCATTCTTTCCCTCAACAAACCTCATGTATCCTATCTAAACGGGGTAAATCATTTACTTTATTGTGGTACAAAAAGTGTTGGATTGAAAGGGGTTGACTGAACCTGTTTGTTCAGTGACTGTAATTAATGTCAGTCACTATGGACACTAATTGCATCACTGGAGGTTTTCCCTCTTCTATTAATAATGGTCTCCATTCAAAGTGCTATCCCATAGTGTCAGTTGGAGCATCAACCCTGACACGAAGAGGGAACCGTGGCTCCAGTGAGATGGAGAGGATAGATCAGAATCTGATAACAATGAATTGGAATGTTAAAACAATGGGTCAGAATCTGAGAACAATAGATTGGAATGTTACAACAATGGGTCAGAATCTGAGAACAATAGATTGAAATGTTACAACAATGGGTCAGAATCTGAGAACAATAGATTGGAATGTTGCAACAATGGGTCAGAATCTGAAAACAATAGATTGAAATGTTACAACAATGGGTCAGAATCTGAGAACAAATGATTGAAATGTTACAACAATGGGTCAGAATCTGAGAACAATAGATTGAAATGTTACAACAATGGGTCAGAATCTGAGAACAATAGATTGGAATGTTACAACAATGGGTCAGAATCTGAGAACAATAGATTGAAATGTTACAACAATGGGCCAGAATCTGAGAACAATAGATTGGAATGTTGCAACAATGGGTCAGAATCTGAAAACAATAGATTGGAATGTTGCAACAATGGGTCAGAATCTGAGAACAATAGATTGGAATGTTACAACAATGGGTCAGAATCTGAGAACAATAGATTGAAATGTTACAACAATGGGTCAGAATCTGAGAACAATAGATTGGAATGTTGCAACAATGGGTCAGAATCTGAAAACAATAGATTGGAATGTTACAACAATGGGTCAGAATCTGAGAACAATAGATTGGAATGTTACAACAATGGGCAGCAGGAGTTTCTCCTATTGGCTTGGCGAAATTACTGCAGATTATTTTTGGATAACATTAAAATGGCGGATCTATTTTGCACTGAAGATGATTGAAACGATTTACGAACCCATCCTCGCTATTATTGGTGTACCTGGTAAGTCTCTGTATCCAACTATTGGATCTATAAAGACTGCCCGGTGTCCAATCCTCAGGCTTGTGGGGTATCAGTGGACCCTCATTCAGTGTCTACCCCTGTCCACCTCAAAGACTGCCCTGTGTCCAATCCTCAGCAGAGAGAAGCAGGATGAAAGGTCCTGTGGCTTTGTCAGGATATCGGGATTCGTGATGGTGTAGGTGGCTCTGCGGGGTCCCCTTGACAACGGGGAGAGATACAGGAACTGGAGGAACTCTCACGACATTAATGTGCAGTTGGTGTGTGAGCATGCCCAGTACATCATGTTGGTGAATGTCCACTATCCTGGCACCAGCCAGGATACCTTCATTCTGAAGCAATCAGCCAGTCCCAATATTTCAGAGCTCCATGGAAAACCGGAATGCGGTTCCTCAGAGACAATGGAACCCCCACCCCCACCCCAGACATGGCTATACCTCCTACACCCCCAAACCCACTTTCCACTGCCAGTCAAACAAACACTCCAGCAGGAACACAGTGGAACAGACCATCGGTGTGATGAAGCAATGCTTACAATGTCTGAACCGCTCGGGGGGAGCCCTCCAGTACACACTGGAGCAGGTGTCCAAGTTCATGGTGTTCTGCTGCACCCTTCATATCATCACCATCATGAGGACACAGGCTTTGGCACCAGGAATCCGGAGGCTCCCTCAGGAGGAAGCGGAGGAGGCAGGGAGGATATTTCCTGGTTGCCTTCGACCCGGACAGGCTGTCGGAGAGTCCCTGCCAAGATTCCAGATACCACAGGACAACTTCCCTGTCCCACCATGTATCCCCCCCATTCTCCACCATTACACCCATCTGAACGCCCCGTGACAGCGTCCCCTTGGTCACCATCCAGCAATAAAAGCCACCAACCAAAACCTTTTCATTAACATCTCTATCCATCACCAATTAAACAAACAAAACTGAACTATTCACACTTGTGTATTCCCTTGGTGCCTGTCTTGTGAGTTCCCTCGACTGCCTTGTGCTCCTACACAATGTTTCTCCAGTGACTGCAGCATGGCTGGTGAAAGGCTGCTGACTTTCACTGGGGGGGTGACTGCAGATTGCCTTGGAGTACGTCCTCGAGCGGCTCTGGGCACTGAGGGCTCGGATTCAGACTGCACCACCTCAATATGGGCAGCAGCAGCCTGGGCTGGCTGATGAGTAACAGCAAGGACATTGGTGGAGTGACAGTGAATGGAGAACAAATACTGTCATCCTGAGAGAGGAAAGCAGGTTCATGCTCCACGGAGCCACTGTAAATCCCACTTAATGACACCTCAGCAATCCATGTAATCTACCGGATCACTGAGACGCTGGGTGTCTGCCGTCTGTGCTGCTGTGGAAGCTAAGACAATGGGGCTCATTCTGGGGTAGGTGGGACCTCTACAAACAGGATGGTCGTCACCTGAACCAGGGGGATACCAATATTCTGGGGGGGAGATTTGCTAGTGCTCTTCGGGGGGGTTTAAACTAATTCAGCAGGGGAATGGGAACATAAATTGTAGTTCCAGTGTACAGGATGTTGAGAGTAGTGAGGTCAGGTTACAAGGACGCAAGAGGGCACTGGCAAGCAAGAACTTGGTTGAAAGTGTGTCTACTTCAACGCCAGGAGCATCCGGAATAAGGTGGGTGAGCTTGCAGAATGGGTTGGTACCTGGGATTTCGATGTTGTGGCCATTTCGGAGACATGGGTAGAGCAGGGGCAGGAATGGATGTTGCAGGTTCCGGGATTTAGATGTTTCAGTTGAAACAGAGAAGATTGTAAAAGAGGAGGGGGTGTGGCATTGTTAATCAAGGAGAGTATTACAGCGGCAGAAAGGACGTTTGAGGACACGTCTACTGAGGTAGTATGGACCGAGGTTAGAAACAGGAGAGGAGAGGTCACCGGTCTTCTATAGACCTCCGAATAGTTCCAGAGATGTAGAGGAAAGGATAGCGAAGATGATTCTTGACAGGAGCGAGAGTAACAGGGTAGTGGTCATGGGGGACTTTAACTTTCCAAATATTGACTGGAAATACTATAGTTTGAGTACTTTAGATGGGTCTGTTTTTGTCCAGTGTGTGCAGGAGGGTTTTCTGACACAGCATGTAGACCGGCCAACCAGGGGCGATGCCACATTGGATTTGGTACTGGGTAATGAACCCGGCCAGGTGTTAGATTTAGATGTAGGTGAGCAATTTGGTGATAGTGATCACAATTCGGTTAGGTTTACCTCAACGATGGGCAGGGACAGGGAGATACCGCAGGGCAAGAATTATAACTGGGGGAAAGGAAATTATGATGCGATTAGGCAAGATTTAGGATGCGTAGGATGGGGAAGGAAACTGCAGGGGATGGGCACAATCGAAATGTGGAGCTTATTCAAGGAGCAGCTATTGCGTGTCCTTGAGAAGTATGTACCTGTGAGGCAGGGAGGAAGTTGTCGAGCGAGGGAGCCGTGGTTTACTAAAGAAGTTGAAGACGCTTGTCAAAAGGAAGAAGAAGGCTTATGTTAGGATGAGACGTGAAGGCTCAGTTAGGGCGCTTGAGAGTTCCAAGCCAGCCAGGAAGGATCTAAAGGGAGAGCTAAGAAGAGCAAGGAGAGGACACGAGAAGTCATTGGCGGATAGGATCAAGGAAAACCCTAAGGCTTTCCATAGGTATATCAGGAATAAAAGAATGACTAGAGTTAGATTAGGGCCACTCAAGGATAGTAGTGGGAAGTTGTGTGTGGAATGAGAGGAGATAGGGGAAGCGTTAAATGAATATCTTTCGTCAGTATTTACAGTAGAGAAAGAAAATGTTGTCGAGTAGAATACTGAGATTCAGACTACTAGGCGAGATGGGATTGAGGTTCACAAGGAGGAGGTGTTAGCAATTTTGGAAAGTGTGAAAATAGATAAGTCCCCTGGGCCAGATGGGCTTTATCCTAGGATTCTCTGGGAAGCCAGGGAGGAGATTGCAGAGCCTTTGTCCTTGATCCTTATGTCGTCATTGTCGACAGGAATAGTGCCGGAAGACTGGAGGATAGCAAATGTTGTCCCCTTGTTCAAGAAGGGGAGTAGAGACAGCCCTGGTAATTATAGACCTGTGAGCCTTACTTCGGTTGTGGGTAAAATGTTGGAAAAGGTTATAAGAGACATGATTTATAATCATCTTGAAAAGAATAAGTTCAGTAGCGATAGTCAGCACGGTTTTGTGAAGGGTAGGTCGTGCCTCACAAACCTTATTGAGTTTTTCGAGAAGGTGACCAAACTGGTGGATGAGGGTAAAGCAGTGGATGTGCTGTATATGGATTTCAGTAAGGCGTTTGATAAGGTTCCCCACGGTAGGCTATTGCAGAAAATACGAAAGTATGGGGTTGAAGGTGATTTAGAGCTTTGGATCAGAAATTGGCTAGCTGAAAGAAGACAGAGGGTGGTGGTTGATGGCAAATGTTCATCCTGGAGTTTAGTTACTAGTGGAGTACCGCAAGGATCTGTTTTGGGGCCACTGCTGTTTGTCATTTTTATAAATGACCTGGAAGAGGGTGTAGAAGGGTGGGTTAGTAAATTTGTGGATGACACGAAGGTCGGTGGAGTTGTGGATAGTGCCGAAGGATGTTGTAGGGTACAGAGGGACATAGATAGGCTGCAGAGCTGGGCTGAGAGATGACAAATGGAGTTTAATGCGGAAAAGTGCGAGGTGATTCACTTTGGAAGGAGTAACAGGAATGCAGAGTACTGGGCTAATGGGAAGATTCTTGGTAGTGTAGATGAACAGGGAGATCTTGGTGTCCAGGTACATAAATCCCTGAAAGTTGCTACCCAGATTAACAGGGCTGTTAAGAAGGCATATGGTGTGTTAGCTTTTATTAGTAGGGGGATCGAGTTTCGGAGTCACGAGGTCATGCTGCAGCTCTACAAAATTCTGGTGAGACCGCACCTGGAGTATTGCGTGCAGTTCTGGTCGCCGCATTATAGGAAGGATGTGGAAGCTTTGGAAAGGGTGCAGAGGAGATTTACTAGGATGTTGCCTGGTATGGAGGGAAGGTCTTACGAGGAAAGGCTGAGGGACTTGAGGTTGTTTTCGTTCGAGAGAAGGAGGAGGAGAGGTGACTTAATAGAGACATATAAGATAATCAGAGGGTTAGATAGGGTGGATAGTGAGAGTCTTTTTCCTCGGATAGTGACGGCAAACACGAGGGGACATTGCTTTAAGTTGAGGGGTGATAGATATAGGACAGATGTGAGAGGTAGTTTCTTTACTCAGAGAGTAGTAAGGGCGTGGAACGCCCTGCCTGCAACAGTAGTAGACTCGCCAACAGTAAGGGCATTTAAATGGTCATTGGATAGACATATGGATGAAAATGGAATAGTGTAGGTCAGATGGTTTCACAGGTCGGCGCAACATCGAGGGCCGAAGGGCCTGTACTGCGCTGTAATGTTCTAATCTAATCTAATGGTCACCAAACACTGTATCGCAGCTGAGTCCCCTAATGCGGTCATAGAGTTAGTGACCACTTCCACAGGGGAAGGAATAGGCTTCTAGCTCTGTGCAATGTCCTGTGCCATGTTGGAGCCGGACTCCTCCATGTTCCTTGACAGTGATAACAGAATGTCTGACAGGCCTGTCAATGGACAAAGTATCTCAGTGTACATGTCGATCAGCATTCTCCTGTATGCTGTTCCACCAATGTTTACATCCGAGTCCTGTGTATTATAACTCGTTTGTGACCTTGCCCTCCGGTGAGCTGACACATGAACTATCCTTTCCCCGTGGCCTGGCTGCAGCTCACTCGTGCTCGGTGACTCACCACGTGCAGATTCTGACTCTATACCAGCCTCTACAGCACACACAGTGTAGGTATTTGAGCTGTTGGCTGTGAGTATCAGAGCAAGTGATGGGGCTTCACCATCAGTGCTGTGCTGCTGCTCTTTCTCTGTCTCCTGGAGCTGCTGTGACTGGGAAGCTGGCAGTTTTCAGTTATCGATGGAAAGTACAAAATCAGAAGGGGAGGGTTTGGTTGAGGGATTGGGGGTGGGATGGAAAGCAGGAGGTCCATGGTCCCACCATCTGAAGCTTGTACATCATCCCAGACAGCAGGATGAGGGGGAGGTGGGAGTTAAGAAGGGACATCAGGCAGGTGCATAGCATCATCCTGAATGCTCTCGGTCATTTCGGATGCTACGGGCTCTGTCACAGCCGGTCCCATGATGTGGAGAACCATCTCCTCCCTTTGGCTCAGGGGATGAAGGTCTGCCTGGCCCCCGCCGGTTCACTTCTTCGCCTGTGATTATGGGCCACCTTGTCCTGTAAGAGATGGGATGGAATATCAGTAATTGTGTTTCACTGTATTTGGGTGATGTGCCTGCCATTGCTGAATAGCTGGAGGTATGTGGAGGCAGTGAGAGGTGGGTATGAGGCTGGTATCAGTGGAAGGTGTGTGAGGGTGAGGTGGAGTATGTGAATGTTCGGTGTGAGTCCTGAGTGTTAGGTGCTCCTGATGGGTGAGTGATGGGGTGTAGTGCATTGAGCAGTGTGAGATGTTGGTGATGTTGTGGGTAGGAGATGCCATTTGGAGATGAAGTCACTGACATCGAACACCCGTGTGAGCTCATTAAACTTCTTCTGACACTGCTGCCACGTCCTCGGGCCCACACCTCTTGCATTGACATCCCTGGCCACCTTCTCCCAGTCCCTTCAGAGAGCGTTACTTGAGGGCCTCGGCCGCACGCCATGGAAACATGGCCTCTTTCCTCCTCTCACCCTCCATGACGAAGGCCTCCAGCACAACATCCGTGAACTGCAGAGCCCTCTATAGTTTTTTAGTTTTAGTGTTAGAGATACAGCACTGAAACAGGCCTTCGGCCCACCGTGTCTGTGCCGATCATCAACCAGCCATTTATACTAATCCTACACTAATTCCATATTCCTACCTGTCCCTATATTTCCCTACCACCTACCTATACTAGGGGCAATTTATAATGGGAAATTAACCTATCAACCTGCAAGTCTTTGGCATGTGAGTGGAAACCGCAGCACCCGAAGGAAACCCACGCAGACACAGGGAGAACTTGCAAACTCCGCACAGGCAGTACCCAGAATTGAACCCGGGTCGCTGGAGCTGATAGGCTGCAGTGCTAACCACTGCACCACTGTGCCGCCCTAATGTTCCATTTACCTTGTTTCCAATTGCAGAATTCACAGTCAGCACACGCAGCCTCCTGTGATTCAGTGCAGCTTCCCTTTAAGAGGGACAGACTGCCTTTAAAAGCTGAATGCTGGCTGAAACACGAGCCAGCCTCACACACAGTTCTGTCCCAGTTAACAGTGCAGACAGACAGCAGTGCGGGTCACCCTGGGCAGCAAGTAGAATTCATGGAAATGAGGAGACAGCAGAAGCTTTGTGTGTCACCTGCCTCAACAAGAACGGGCACGGGCAGATCATGAATCACAAACCCGACGCACAGAAGGAGGATATTCGGCCCATTGTGTTAGTGCAGTCTCTTTGAAAGGGATATCTAATTAGTTCCTCTCCCCTCCTCTTGCCCCAAATTCCAGCTTTTTAAATTCCAATTCATGTATTTGCTGAATTCTCTTTTGAAAGATATGATTGAATCTGCTTCCACCATGTTTTCAGGCAGTGAATTCCAGATCCCAACAACTTGCTGTGTAAGAAAATTCTCCTCATTTCACCTCTGGTTCTTTGTCAATTACCTTCAATCTGTGTCTTCTTAATACAGAACCTTCTGAAACTGGAAACAGTTTCACATTAATTACTCTATCAAAACCCTTCATGATTTTGAATTCTATATTAAATCTCCCCTTACCCTTCACTGCTCTAAAGAGAACAATCCCAGCTTTTCCAATCTCTCCACGTAACTGAATTCCCAGGTCCCTGGTACCATTCTAGTAAATCATCTCTGTATCTTCACTAAGTCCTTGACATCCTTACCAAAGTGTGGTGATCAGAATTGGACACAATTCTCCAGCTGGGACCTAACCAAGAATGTATAAAAATCAGCATTTCCTCCTGAGTTTTATTACTCTGTGCCTCTCTCTAACACCAATGAAACTACCTGTTACCTTCAAAGATCTGTGTGTGTACACCTCCAGTTCTCTCTAATCCTGCACCCAATTTATAATGGTACCATTGAGTTTATATTGTTTGTCCTCATATTTCCTACCCAAATGTCTCACTTCACTGTGTTAAATTACATCTGCCATGTTCCTGTACATTTCACCAGTCAGTCTCTGTCCTCCTGAAGTCTGTTACTATCCTTCACACTCTTTATTAACATTTCTGAGTTTCCTGTCATCTGGAAACTTTGACATTATCCCGTCTGTACACAAGCCCATTACATTAACATACAGCAACAGTGATCCCAACAGTGACCCTGGGGAACCCCACTGTGTACTTACCTCCAGACCGAACAACAACCATTCTCCAATACTCTCCGTTTTCTGTCACGGAGCTAAGTTCCTGCTTGCTGGCATTGAAAATAAAAAAAAGCACTTCCATTTATGTAACGCCTTTATGACCACTGCATGTCCCAAAGCGATTTACAACCAACGCGTACCTTTTAATGTTTAGTCAGTCTTGTAATGTAGGAAAAACACAGCCAATTTCCGCACAGCAAGATCCCACAAGTAGCAGTGTGATCATGATCAGATCTGTTTTTGTGATGTTGATTTGAGGGGTAAATGTTGGCCAGGACACTGGGAATAATTCCGCTGACCTTCTAAATAATTCCATGGGATCTTTCCATCACATGAGTGGGCAGACGGGGCCTGGCTTTACCTTTTCTTTGATAAGGCGGCACCTGTGACAGTGCAGCACTCCCTCAGTACTGCACTGCAGTGTCAGCCTTGATTCTTCTGATCAAGTCCTGCAGTGACATTTGATCCTTGAAGCTTGTGACTGATTGGGGAGAGAGCGACAAACTGAGCCACTGCTGACATTGGTCCTTTAATCCCATGTGTTTCTAATTTGTCAACATGGTTGTGATGTGGTACTTTATCAAACGCCCGTTTAAAGGATAGGAATATTGGGAAAGTACAGGCAGGAACAATCATAGGAATTATAGAATAGCATTGCACTGAAGGAGGCCATTTGGTCCATCAAGTCTGTGCTGTCACTTTTGAAGAGCTTCCAGTTAGTCCCTCTCCTGGGCTCTTTCCCAGATTCTTCCATTTTTTCTGCCTTAAGATATCTATCCGATTCCCTTTTGGAATCTACTATTGAATCTGTATCCTTCAGCCTACCAGACCACACATTGCAAATCCGAAACACCCATTGCATAAAAAAAATCCCCATGTCACCTCTGCTTCTTGTTTCCAATCACCGTAAATTTGTGTCCTCTGGTTAATGGCCCCTCACACATTGGAAACAATTTCATTTTATTTAATTTATATAAACTCCACATAATCTTAAACATTTCGATCAGATCTCCTTTTAAATTTCCCTGCTCTAAGGTGAACAATCCCAGCTACATAACTGTAATTCCTCATCCCTGGAAATGTTCCAGTGAAACTCTTTTATCCCCTCTCCAAAGGTTTAATGTCCTTCCTAAAGTGGGTTTTCCATTATTGGACACAATATTCCAGGTGCAGATGAACTAGTCTTTTCTATGGGATTAATATAACATCCTGACTATTCTACTCTGTGTCTCTATTAATAAAGCCTAAGCAATATCCCACAAGTAGCAGTGTGATCATGATCAGATCTGTTTTTGTAATGTTAATTTGAGGGGTAAATGTTGACCAGGACACTGGGAATAATTCCCCTGACCTTCTAAATAATTCCATGGGATCTTTACATCCACCTGAGAGGGCAGACGGGGCCTGGCTTTACCTTTTATTTGATGAGGCGGCACCTCTGACAGTGAAACACTCCCTCAGTACAGGACTGCAGTGTCAGCCTTGATTCTTGTCATCAAGTCCTGCAGTGACACTTGATCCTGGAAGCTTGTGATTGAAAGGGGAGAGAGTTACAAACTGAGCCACGGCTGACATTGGTCCTTTAATCCCATGTGTTTCTAATTCGGTAACACTGCTGTTATGTGGTACCTTCTCAAACACCTGTTGAAAGGATAGGAATATTGGGAAAGTACAGACAGGAACAATCATAGAATCATAGAATTGCACAGCCCTGAATGATGTTATTCTGCCCATCAATTCAGTGCTGGCCCTTTCAAAGAGCAATCCAGTTACTCCCACTCCCTGACTCTTTCAGTATATCCTAACATTTCTTCTGCTTCAGATATTTATCCAATTCCCATTTGGGATCCACTGTTGAATCTGTATCCATCAGCCTATCAGACATTGTATTCCAAATCCAAACCACTCAGAAACAAAAATCCTCATGTCTGCTTCTTTTACCAATCACCTTAAAACTGTGTCTCTGGTTAGCGGTCCCTTGGACATTGGAAACAGTTTCTCTTTATTTAATTTATCTAAACACTTCCTAATGTTAAACACCTCAATGAAATCTCCTCTGTGAGTTCTCTGCTCTAAGCAGAACAATCCCAAATACATAACTGTAATCCCTCATGCCTGGACAAGTTCTAGTAAAACAGTTCTGTCACCTCTCCAAAGGCTTCATGTCCTTCCTAAAGTGTGGTTCCCAGTATTCGACACAAGACTTCATGTGCAGCTGAACTAGTATTTTATATATGTTTCACATAATGTCCTTGCTTTTGTTCTTTTTGCCTCTTTTTAGAAAACCTAGGATCCCATATATTTATTAACTGTTTCGCTACCCTTTCGTGCCAGCTTCAAAGATTTGTGTACAAACAGGTGTCTCTGTTATTTCACCACCTTTATAGTTGTACCATTTAACTTGTAGTGTCTCTCCTCATTCATCCTTTCAAAATGTATTACCTCACACATCTGCAATGCCAAATAAATATTGAGAAGATTGAAGCCATTGTTTTCTGTCTCTGCTCCAAACATTTCCTAGCTACACACTCCATCCCTCTCCTTTGTAAATGCTTGAGACGAAGTCAAACTGTTCAGAAACGTGGGTACATAGTTAACCTTGAGATGCCTGGCGATGAGCTTCCGACCAAATATTCACACCATCACTAAAACGGCTTATTTCCACCCAATAGTGAGGACGGATATTAGCTCTGATGATGTGGAGTCTGTATGGGAAGAGCTGAGAAACACTAAGGGGCAAAAAACGTTAGTGGGTGTTATATATAGACCCCCGAACTGTGGTGGTGATGTGGGAATGGTCTTAAACAGGAAATTAGAGATGCATGCGATAAAGCAACATCTGTAATTATGGGTGAGTTTAATCTGCATATAGATTGGTCAAATCAAATTTGTCACAATAACGTCAAGGAGGAATTCATGGAATGTATATGGGATAGTTTTCTGGACCAATACGTTGATGAACCAACTAGAGAACAGGCCATAATAAAAGCAAAATACTGCGGATGCTGGAAATCTGAAATAAAAACAAGAAATGCTGGAATCACTCAGCTGGTCTGGCAGCATCTGTGGAAAGAGAAGCAGAGTTAACGTTTCGGGTCAGTGACCCTTCTTCGGAACTGACAAATATTAGAAAAGTCACAGATTATAAACAAGTGAGGTGGGGGTGGGGCAAGAGATAACAAAGGCGAAGGTGCAGATTGGACCAGGCCACATAGCTGACCAAAAGGTCACGGAGCAAAGGCAAACAATATGTTAATGGTGTGTTGAAAGACAAAGCATTAGTACAGATTAGGTGTAAATACACTGAATATTGAACAGCAGCAAGTGCAAACCTGAAAAAAAACCTGGAAAAAACCAGTGGGTCAGCAAACTGATCAAACTAAGATGAAATGAAATAAATGCAAAAAAAGATTGTAAAAAATGTAAAAAAGAATGAAAAAAAAGGAAGAAAAAATAACTAAAAATGAAAGTAAAATGGGGGGCTGTCATGCTCTGAAATTATTGAACTCAATGTTCAGTCCGCCAGGCTGTAGTGTGCCTAATCGGTAGATGAGATGCTTTTCCTCGAGCTTGCGTTGATGTTCACTGGAACACTGCAGCAATCCCAGGACAGAGATGTGAGCATGAGAGCAGGGGGGAGTGTCTGCAGGGGGGAGTGGCAAGCTGATTGGTTGGGTGAGTAGCAGCTGTTAGTGCATGTCGATATCTTTAAAAAAGTGAAAAGTTTATTGTTGTGGGAAAAGAACTCTGGTGATAAGGTGAGTACTACTGAAATGTTTCTTTTTTTAATTCAGTGTAGTTTATTAAGAATCTTAGATTGAAGTGGGTAGAAAAAGGCCCCTCATGTAATTAGTATTTTTAAATTAAGGGTGTAACTAATTAATCTAAGGGTAGGTCATGACAGGAGAGTTCAGCCCCGTGATTTTCCTCCTGCGCTATGTGGGAAATCAGAGACGCTTCCAGTGTCCCTGGTGACCATGTGTGCAGGAAGTGTATCCATCTGCAGCTGCTGGCTACCCACATTACGGAGATGGAGCTGCGGGTGAAATCACTGTGGAGCATCCATAATGCTGAGGAAGTCGTGGATAACATGTTTAGCGAGGTGGTCACACCGCAGATAATCGCTGCACAGGCAGAAAAGCGATGGGTGACCACCAGACGGAGTAGTAGGCACAGGCAGGTAGTGCAGGAGTCCCCTGTGGCCACCCCCCTCTCATACAGATAGACCGCTTTGGATACTGTTGGGGGGGATGACCTCCCAGGGGAAAGCGGCAACAGCCAGGCCCGTGGGACCACAGAGGGCTCTGCTGCACAGCAGGGGAGGAAAAGGGGTGGAAGAGCTATCATGATAGGGGATTCTATCGTAGGGGGTGCAGGTAGGCGTTTCCGTGGCCGCAAAAGAGACACCAGGATGGTATGTTGCCTCCCTGCTGCTCGGGTCAAGGATGTCTCGGAGTGGCTGCAGAAAATTCTGAAAGGGGAGAGTGAGCAGCCAGAGGTCGTGGCCCATATTGGTGCAAACGATATACACAGGAAGAGAGATAAGGTCCTGCACAGTGAATACAGGGAGTTAGGCAGAAGGTTAAAAAGTAGAACCTCTGGGGATAATCTCAGGATTTGGCCTAATCATCAGCCTCAAGAAAACGAACATCATGGGACAGGACGTCAGAAATGCTCCATCCATCAATATTGGCGACCACGCTCTGGAAGTGGTTCAAGAGTTCACCTACCTCGGCTCAACTATCACCAGTAACCTGTCTCTAGATGCAGAAATGTGTGGCGTTTGCAAGTTCTCCCTGTGTCTGCGTGCGTTTCCTCCAGGTGCTCCGGTTTCCTCCCACATGCCAAAGACTTGCAGGTTGATAGGTAAATTGGCCATTATAAAATTGCCCCTAGTGGAGGTAGGTGGTAGGGAAATATAGGGACAGGTGGGGATGTGGTTGGAATATGGGATCAGTGTAGGATTGGTATCAGTGGGTGGTTGATGGTCGGCACAGACTCGGTGGGCCGAAGGGCCTATTTCAGTGCTGTATCTCTAAAATAAAATCAACAACGCATGGGAAAAGCTACCACTGCTATGTCCAGACTGGCCAAGAGAGTGTTGAAAAAGGCGCACTGACAAAGAACACAAAACTCCGAGTGTATCAAGCCTGTGTCCTGAGTACCTTGCTCTACGGCAGCGAGGCCTGGACAACGTATGTCAGCCAACAGCGACGTGTCAATTCATTCCATCTTCGCTGCCTCCGGAGAATACTTGGTATCAGGTGGCAGGACCGTATTTCCAACACAGAAGTCCTCGAGGCGGCTAACATACCCAGGTTATACACACTGCTGAGTCAGTGGCGCTTGAGATGGCTTGGCCATGTCAGCCGCATGGAAGTTGGCAGGATCCCCAGGGACACATTGTACAGCGAGCTCGCCACTGGTATCAGAACCACTGGCCGTGCATTTCTCCGCTTTAAAGACGTCTGCAAACGTGACATGAAGTCCTTTGACATAGATCACAAGTTGCGGGAGTCAGTTGCCAGCGATCGCCAGAGCTGGCGGGCAGCAATTAAGGCAGGGCGAGTCGAAGAGACTTAGCAGTTGGCAGGAAAAAAGACAGAAGTGCAAAGGGAGAGCCAACTGTGTAACAGCCCCGACAAACAAATTTTTCTGCAGCATCTGTGGAAGAGCCTGTCCCTCTCGAATATGCCTTTATCGCCACTCCAGGCGCTGCTCCACACACCACTGACCACCTCCAGGCGCTTATCCATTGTTTCTCGAGACAAGGAGGCCAAAGAAGAAGAAGAATCTCAGGATTACTCCCTGTGCCACGTGCTAGTGAGGGTAGGAATAGGAGGATTAGGCAAATGAATGTGTGGCTGAAGAGCTGGTGTCGGCGGGAGAGCTTCAGCTACTTGGATCATTGGGATCTCTTCTGGTGCAGAGGTGACCCGTACAAGAGGGTCAGGTTGCGTCTAAACTGGAAGGGGACAAATATCCTTGCGGGGAGGTTTGTTAGTACTACTCGGGAGGGTTTAAACTAGTCTTGCAGGGGGGTAGGACTCAAAGTAGTAGTCTCTCCGATGAGGTAGTTGAGGTAAATGTAGAGGTTACTGCAAGAAAGTCCAGTAGGCAGGCCGGGCAGGGGCCGGACAGGGAGCGTGGAAGATCTGGTAGGCTAAACTGCATGTACTTTAATGTAAGAGGCCTTATAGATAAGGCAGATGAACTCAGAGCACGGGTCAGTAGATGGGATTGTGATATTGTAGCTATTACAGAAACGTGGTTGAGGGATAGGCAAGACTGGCAGCTCAATGTTACGGGGTACCGATGCTTCAGGTGGAGGTAAGAGAGGATGGGGAGTTGCACTATTGATTAGGGAGCGCATCACGGCAGTAGTTAGAGAGGATATCCCGGGGGGAACGTGCAGTGAGGCCATTTGAGTAGAGCTTCGAAATAAGCAAGTGGTGATCACTTTGATGGGATTATACTATCGGCCCCCCAATAGTCAGAGAGAATTGGAGGAGCATATATGTAGGGAAATCACAGATAGGTGTAGGAATTATAAGGTTGTAATAGTAAGTGATTTTAACTTCCCTAATATTGACTGGGACTGTCTTAGTGCTAAGGGTTCAGATGGGCAAGAATTTGTTAAGTGTGTCCAGGATAGTTTTCTGAAACAGTATGTGGATGGCCCTACGAGAGAAAAGGCTGCACTCGACCTCCTCTTAGGAAATGAAGATGGGCAGGTAGATGATGTGTCAGTGGGGGAGCACTTTGGGACCAGTGACCATAACTCTATTAGCTTCAAGATAGTTATGGAAGAGGATAGGACTGGTCCTCAGGTTGAAGTCCCAAATTGGAGGAAGGTTCATTTCGATGGCATCAGACAGGAACTCTCAAAAGTTGAATGGCAGATACGGTTTGCAGGTAAAGGGACGTCTGGCAAGTGGGAGGCTTTTAAAAGTGAGAAAGGAATAGTTATGGGCTGGCATATTCCTGTTAGATGCAAAGGCAAGGCTGGCAAGTTTAGGGAACCTTGGTTGACAAGGGATGTTGAGGTTCTGGTCAGGACAAAGGAGGAGGCATATGTCAGGTATAGACAGCGGGGATCACACGAGTCCCTCGAGGAGTACAGGGGATGTAGGAGTACTCTTAAGAAGGAAATTAGGAGGGTGAAAAGGGGCCATGAGATTTCGCTGGCAGATAAGCTAAAGGAGAATCCTAAAATATTCTGTAAGTAGATTGAGAGGAAAAGGGACGCTAGGGAGAGAGTAGGTCCCCTTAAGGAACAGTGTGGTAATCTATGTGTGGAGCCACGGGAAATGGGCGAGGTCTTAAATGAATACTTCGCATCTATATTTACCATGGAGATGACATGGAAGCTAGTGATTTCAAGGGAGGGAACAACAATATCCTGGAGCATATCAACATTACAAAGTAGGCTGTGTTGGAGGTTTTGAAGCGCATTAAGGTGGAAAAATCCCCCAAGGCCTGACCAGGTGTATCCTGGGATGCTATGGGTAGAAAGGGAGGAGATTTCTGGAGCCCGAGCAGAGGTTTTTGCATTATCGTTAGCCACGGGTGAGATACCGGAAGACTGGAGGATAGCTAATGTTGTGCCTTTATTTAATAAGGGCAGCAGTGATAAGCCAGGGAACTACAGGCTGGTGAGTCTTACATCAGTGATGGGAAAGTTATTGGAAGGGATTCTGACAGACAGGATTTATTTGCATCTGGAAAGGCAACGTCTGATTAGGGATAGTCAGCATGGCTTTGTGCATGGGAATCATGTCTCAGGAATTTGATTGCGTTTTTTGAGGAGGTGACCATGAGGATTGACGAAGGCAGGGCGATGGACGTTGTTTACATTGACTTTAGCAAGGCCTTTGACAAGGTCCCGCATGGTCGGCTGGTCCAGAAGGTTCAAACACATGGGATCCAGGGTGTGCTAGCCAATTGGATACAACTTTGGCTTGGTAATAGGAGGCAGAGGGTGGAACTGGAGGGTTGTTTTTTAGATTGGAGGCCGGTGACCAGTGGTGTGCCGCAGGGATCGGTTCTGGGCCCTCGTTTGTTTGTCATATATATTAATGACTTGGATATGAATGTAGGGGACATGATTGGTAAGTTTGCAGATGATACAAAAATTGATGAAATAGTAGAAAGTGAAGAAGGTTGTCTAAGGTTACAACAGGATATAGATAAACTTGGAAAGTGGGCAATGGATTGGCAAATGGAATTTAACACAGATAAGTGTGAAGTGATGCATTTTGGGAAGTTTAACCAGGGCAGGACATATACAGTGAATGACAGGGCCTGGGGAGTGTTGTTGAGCAGCGAGACCTTGGGGTGCAAGTACATAGTACCATGAAAGTGGCAACACAGCTCGGCAGAGTGGTGAAGAAGGTGTATGGCATGCTTGTCTTCATCAGCTGCGCATGGTGTACAAGAGTTGGGATGTCATGTTGCAGTTGTACATAACATTGGTTAGGCCGCATTTGGAGTACTGTGTGCAGTTCTGGTCGCTGCACTATAGGAAAGATGTGATTAAGCTAGAGAGGGTGCAGAAAAGATTCATAAGGATGTTGCCTGGTTTGGAGGGCTTGAGTTATGAAGAGAGATTGGATAGGCTGGGTCTGTTTTCCCAGGAGCGAAGACGGCTGAGAGGGGACATGAGAGGTATATAAAATTATGAGAGGCATAGATGGGCAGATAGCCAGAGTCTGTTTCCCATGGTAGGGCTGACTAAAACTGGAGGGCATAAATTAAAGTTGAGATAGAGGAGGTGTAAAGGGGATCAAAGGGGTAAATTTTTCACAGGAATAATAGTGGGTATCTGGAATGAGCTGCCAGAGGAGGAGGTGGAGGCAGGAACAGCAGCAACATTTAAGAGGCATCTGGACAGGTATTTGAATGAGCAAGGCATAGACGGATATGGGAATTAATGCAGGCACGTGGAATTAGTATAGATAGGCATTATGGTCGGCATGGACGCAGTGGGCCGAATGGCCTGTTTCTATGCTGCACGAATCTATGACTCTAAGATGGAGAGTGACGTAGTTGATTCTGAGACTAATGTCGTGAATTTTAATAAAGGAAAGTATGAAGGTATGAGGCACGAGTTGGCTATGATGGATTGGGAAACGTTACTTCAAGGGATGATGGTGGAAAGGCAATGGCAATATTCAAAGAGTGCATTGATGAACTGCAACAATTGTTTACTCCTGTCTGGCGCAAAAGTAAAATGGGAAAGGTAGCCAAACCATGGCTTAGAAGGAAAATTAGAGATAGTATTAGATTCACGGAAGAGGCAGATACATTCGACAGAAAGGAATAACAGACCTGAGGATTGGGAGCAGTTTAGAATTCAGCAAAGGAGGACCAAGGGATTGATTAAGAAGGGGAAAATAAAGTACATGAGTAAGCTTGCGGGGAACATACAACCTGACTGTAAAGGTTTCTGTAGGTATGTAAAGAGGAAAGGATTGGTTAAGACAAATGTAGGTCCTTACAGTTAGAAACATGGGAATTTATTATGGGAAACAAAGAAATGGCGAACCAACTAAATGCATACTCTGATTCTGTCTTCACAAAGGATGGCACAAATATCTTACCAGAAATGTTGGGGAACACAGGGTTTAGTGAGAGGAAGGAACCGAAGGAAATCAGTAAAAGTAGAGAAATTGTGTTGGGGAAGTTGATGTTATCGAAGGCCGATAAATCCTCAGGGCCTGAAAATCTACATCCCACATTACTTAAGGAAGTGACCTAGAAATAGTGGATGCTTTGGTGGTCATCTTTCAAGCTTCTTTCGACTTTGGAAAAATTCCAGCTGATTGGAGGGCAGCTAATGTAACCCCACCATTTAAAAAGGGAGGTAGAAATAAAGCAGGGCATTATAGACAAGTCAGCCTGACGTCGGTAGTGGGGAAAGTTCTAGAGTCCATTATCAAAGTTTTTATGGCAGAGCACTTGGAGAACAGTGTTAGAATCGGATAGAGTCAGCATGGATTTCCGAAAGGGAAATCATGCTTGATAAATCTATTAGAATTCTTCGAATATGTAACTAATAGAGTTGATGATGGGGAGCCAGAGAATGTGGTTTATTTGGACTTTCAGAAGGCTTTCGACAAAGTCCAACATAAGAGATTAGTGAGTAAAATTAAAGCGCATGGGATTAGTGGTAGTGTATTGCGATAGATAGAAAATTGGTTGGCAGATGGAAAAAAAGAGTAGGGAAAAACGGATCTTTTTCCAAATGGCAGGCAGTGATTAGTGGGGTACCACAGGGACCGGCGCTAGGACCCCAGCTATTCACACTATATTAATGATTTAGATGCGGGAACGAAATGTAATATCTCCAAATTTTCAGAAGACACAAAACTGGGTGGGAGGGTGAGTTGTGAGGAGGATGCAGAGAGGCTTCAGGGTGATTTGGACAAGTTGAGTGAGTGGGCTATTGCATGGCAGAAGCAGTATAATGTGAATAAATGTGAGGTTATCCACATTGGTAGCAAAAACAGGAAGGCAGATTATTATGTGAACAGCTATAAACTGAGAGAGGGGAATACGCAACGAGACCTGGGTGTTCTCGTACACCAGTCACTGAAGGTAAGCATGCAGGTGCAACAGGTGGGAGAAAAAGGCGAATGTTATGTTGGCCTTCATAGAGACAGGATTCGAGTACAGGAACAGGGATGTTTTGCTGCAATTATACAGGGCCTTGGTGAGGCCGCACTTGGAATATTGTGTGCAGTTTTGGTCTCCTTCTCCGAGAAAGGATGTTCTTGCTATAGAGAGAGTGCAATGAAGGTTTATCAGACTGATTCCTGGGATGGTGGGACTGATGTATGAGGAGAGTTAGGATTATATTCGCTGGAGTTCGGAAGAGTGAAGAGGGATCTCATAGAAACCTATAAAATTCTAACAGTACTTGACAGGGTAGTTGCAGGAAGGATGCTCCCGATGGTGGGGGAGTCCAGAACCAGGGGTCATAGTCGAAGGATATGAGGTAAACTTTTCAGGACTGAAATGAGGAGAAATTTCAACACCCAGAGAGTGGTGAGCCAGTTAAATTACGTTATCACTCCCACGTACAAGAGGGATTGCAATATGCTGGCCAGTGCCTCTGCTACTTCCACCATTCCATCCCTCAGCAACCCTCATGCATCCCATCCAGACTGGGTAAATGATCTACTTTATTGTGATACAAAAAATGCTGTATTGAAAAGGGTTAACTGAATCTGTTTGTTCAGTGACTGCAAATAATGTCAGTCTCCATGGACCCTAATTGTGTCACTGGAGGTTTGCCATCTTCTATTAATAAGGGTCTCCCATGTGTTGTCCCATAGTTTCAGCCGGAACATCAACCCCGGCAAAACAGAGATCAGCAGCTCCAGAGAGAGAGAAAGGATAGATCAGAATCTGAGAACAACAGATTGGAACGTTACAACAATGGGTCAGAATCTGAGAACAACAGATTGGAATGTTACAACAATGGGTCAGAATCTGAGAACAATAGATTGGAATGTTACAACAATGGGTCAGAATCTGAGAACAATAGATTGGAATGTTGCAGCAATGGGTCAGAATCTGAGAACAATAGATTGGAATGTTACAACAATGGGTCAGAATCTGAGAACAACAGATTGGAATGTTGCAGCAATGGGTCAGAATCTGAGAACAATAGATTGGAATGTTACAACAATGGGTCAGAATCTGAGAACAATAGATTGGAATGTTACAACAATGGGTCAGAATCTGAGAACAATAGATTGGAATGTTGCAGCAATGGGTCAGAATCTGAGAACAACAGATTGGAATGTTGCAACAATGGACAGGAGTTTATCCTCGGATCTTTACTACCTTTCTACATATTATGATTGGTACTCATTAAACTCTCGTATACATGTCGCACTGAAGATTATTCAATACATTTACTATCCCATCCTGGCTATTATTGGTGTCCCTGGTAAGTCTCTCTATCTAGCTATTAATTCTATAAACCAAGTTTAACAGCATTACTGCTCCTGTAATTTACTCTGCACTTTTTGCTGCCGTTGTATTCCTGGTGAATATGTCCAGCTATCAGCTCAATGAACCATTGCCAACTTTATTGGATTTCTTGACATTTGCTCTCTCATCTTTACTGCTGTTACTGTCTCTATTTCCCGGCAGGGCATCTGTAAACCCCGTTTCACTGAAATGCTGTTCTGTTATGTAAATTTTAGGAAGACTGAAGCCAGTGTCATTGGTCTCCATCACAAACTCCATCCCCTATCTGTGAAACAAATACATCTCCCTGCCCAATATCTGAGGCTGAGCCAGACTGTTTGCGTTCGGTGTGTTCTATTTAAACCTGAGCTGAGTCCATCTCCATATTCTCTCCATTGCCAACCCTGTCTACGACCACCTCTGTCATATCCCCCATCTCCACCTCTGTCTCAGCCAATCTGCTGCATCAACCCTCACCTGTACCTTTGTTAAATCCACACTTAACTATTCCAATTCTATCCTGGTCACCCTCCCAGTTATAAACCTCCATAAACCACAGCCCATCCAGATCTCTGCTGCCTGTATCCTAACTCACACCAAATCCTGATCACCCATCAACCCTGTGCTCACTGATCCACATTGGCTCCATGTCTGGCAGCACCTTAATTTTAATATAGTCATTCTTGTGTTTGAATCCCTCCATGGCCTCACCCCTCCAATTAGTCCCATTGTCCTGCCCATTCTCATATTCCTGAAAATGTTTTGACTTCAATCTTTTCTCATTTCTCCTTCTGAAGTGAATTCATTTCACACTGTATCTGTCCCGAGCCACTATTTTAGACTCTACAGCACTACTGGTGCTGACGGTACAGAAGCTGGGATCCATAGAGAGATGTGAACTGCACAGCAGGGCACTTCTACTGCGGCCTGCACAATGCCCCAAGCTGGGCAGGGCTCTCGCTCAATCGTACCATGTATGTGTTGCTGCTCTGAGGATGGTTTTGAATGTGTTGTCAATGTACCATACCGTCAGCTTTGATGTACGTCTTTGAAACTTGGTCTGTACATGTCCACTGACCGCCTGTGTTAGTCACTCTCAGTTGAACATATATTCAGCAGCATGAGGAAGCCCATCTAGTATTATTTAAAAGGACCAGGCATCCAACTTACAGGTGAGGGGCGTTTGACTTACTTCTATTATTGTAAAGTTAGTGGAGGTGCTGTGGATGGTTTGTTGGAGGTTGTGTTGTGAGCTGCTGCAGACATTCAGGGAGGACAGAGGATTTGGTGAACCAACTCTGGACGAGGTATGGCCTATCAGGCGAAAACAGCAGCAGCCAGAGCAGTGGCACCACGGCTGGCACTGTTGCTCAGCAGGGAGGGACAAAGCGCAGAAGAGTAATAGTTATAGGGGACTCTATAGTCAGGGCACAGATAGGCGCTTCTGTGGACATGAAAGAGACTCCATGATGGTATGTTGCCTCCCTGGTGCCAGGGTCAAGGATGTCTCTGAACGGACAGGGGGCATTCTGAAGGGGGGAAGGTGAACAGCCAGAGGTTGTGGTACACATCGGTACCAATGACATAGGCAGGAAGAGTGATGAGGTCCTGCAGGGTGAGTTTAGGGAGTTAGGTAGAAAGATAAGAAACAGGACTTCGAGGATTGTGATCTCTGGATTACTCCCTGTGCCACATGCCAGTGAGGCTAGAAGTAGGAAGATAGTGCAGCTATACACGTGGCTGAGCAGCTGGTGTAGAAGGGAGGGTTTCAGATATCTGGACCATTGGGCTCTCTTCAGGGACAGATGGGACCTGTACAAGAAGGACGGGTTGCATGTAAACTGAAGGGGCACAAATATCCTTGCTGCAAGATTTGCTAGCATCACTCGGGAGGGTTTAAACTAGTGTGGTAGGCGGGTGGGAACCAGAGCAGTAGGACAGCTAGTGAAATAAATGAGGAGGACATAGTAAAGAAGGCCAGCAGGACTAAGAGGAAGAGCAGGCAGGGAGATGTTGCTGAGCACAGCGGGACTGGTGGTCTGAAGTGCATTTGTTTCAATGCGAGAAGTATAACAGGTAAGGCAGATGAACTTAGAGCTTGGATTAGTACTTGGAAATATGATGTTGTTGCTATTGCAGAGACTTGGTTGAGGGAAGGGCAGGATTGGCAGCTAATTGTTCCAGGCTTTGGAAGCTTCAGGCGGGATAGAGGGGGATGTAACAGGGGTGGGGGAGTTGCATTACTGGTTAAGGAGAATATCACAGCTGTACTGCGGGAGGACACCGCAGAGGGGTCATGCAGCGAGGCAATATGGGTGGAGCTCAGGAATAGGAAGCGTGCAGTCACGATGTTGGGGGTTTACTACAGGCCTCCCAACAGCCAGCGGGAGGGAGAGGAGCAGATATGTAGACAGAGTTTGGAAAGATGTAAAGGTAACAGGGTTGTAGTGGTGGGTGATTTTAACTTCCCCAATATTGACTGGGACTCACTTAGTGCTAGGGGCTTGGATGGGGCAGAATTTGTGAGGAGCATCCAGGAGGGCTTCTTGAAACAGTATGTAGATAGTCCAACTGGGGATGGGGCCATTCTGGACCTGTTGTTGGGGAATGAGCACGGCCTGGTGGTCGAAGTTTCAGTGGGGGAGCATTCCCGGAACAGTGACCATAATTCCATAACTTTTAAGGTACTTGTGGATAAGGATAAGAGTAGTCCTCGGGTGAAGGTGCTAAATTGGGGGAAGGCTAATTATAACAAAATTAGGCAGGATCTGAAGAATTTAGATTGGGGGTGGTTGTTTGATGGTAAATCAACATCTGACATGTGGGAGTCCTTCAAACGTCAGCTGATTAGAATCCAGGACCAGCATGTTCCTGTGAGGAAGAAAGACAAGTTGGGCAGGTTTCGGGAAGCTTGGATAACACAGGATATTGTGAGCCTCGTCAAAAAGAAAAAGGAAGCATTTGTCAGGGCTGGATGGCTAGGAACAGACTTGAGGAATAAAAAGACAGCAGGAAGGAACTTAAGCAAGGAGTCAGGAAGGCTAAAAGGGGTGATGAGAAGTCATTGGCAAACAGGTTTAAGGAAAATCCCAAGGCTTTTTATACATTTATAAAGAGCAAGAGGGTAACCAGGGAAAGGGTTGGCCCATTCAAGGACAGAGATGGGAATCTATGCGTGGAGCCAGCGGAAATGGGCGAGGTGCTAAATGAGTACTTTGCATCAGTATTCACCAAAGAGAAGGACTTGGTGGATGATGAGCCGAGGGAAGGGAGTGCAGATAGTCTCAGTCATCTCATTATCAAAAAGGAGGATGTGTTGGGTGTCTTGCAAAGCAATAAGATAGATAAGTCTCCAGGGCCTGACGGGATCTAACCTAGAATACTGAGGGAGGCAAGGGAAGAAATTGCTGGGGCCTTGACAGAAATCTTTGCATCCTCATTGACTACAGGTGAGGTCCCAGAGGACTGGAGAAAAGCCAATGTTGTTGCTTTGTTTAAGAAAGGTGGCAAGGATAATCCAGGAAATTATAGGCCTGTGAGCCTTACGTCAGTGGTAGGGAAATTATTAGAGAGGATTCTTCGGGACAGGATTTACTCCCATTTGGAAACAAACGAACTTATTAGCGAGAGACAGCAAGGTTTTGTGAAGGGGAGGTCGTGTCTTACTAATTTGATTCAATTTTTTGAGGAAGTGACGAAAATGATTGATGAAGGAAGGGCATTGGATGTTATCTATATGGACTTTAGTAAAGCCTCTGACAAGGTCCCGCATGGCAGACAAAAGGTGAAGTCACACGGGATCAGAGGTGAGCTGGCAAGATGGATACAGAAGTGGCTCGGTCATAGAAGACAGAGGGTATCAGTGGATGGGTGTTTTTCTGAATGGAGGGATGTGACTAGTGGTGTTCCGCAGGGATCAGTGCTGGGACGTTTGCTGTTTGTAGTATATGTAAATGATTCGGAGGAAAATGTAGCTGGTCTGATTAGTAAGTTTGCGGATGATGCAAAGGTTGGCGGAGTTGCAGATAATAATGGGGATTGTCAGAAGATACAGCAGGATATAGATCGGTTGGAGACTTGGGCGGAGGGATGGCAGATGGAGTTTAATCCGGACAAATGTGAGGTAATGCATTTTGGAAGGTCTAATGCAGGTGGGAGGTATACAGTAAATGGCAGAACCCTTAGGAGTATTGACAGGCAGAGAGATCTGGGCATACAGGTCCACGGGTCACTGAAAGTGGCAACGCAGGTGGAAAAGGTATTCAAGAAGGCATACAGCATGCCTGCCTTCATCGGACGAGGCACAGAGTATAAAAATTGGCATGTCATGTTGCAGCTGTACAGAACCTTAGTTAGGCCACACTTGGAATATTGTGTGCAATTCTGGCCGCCACACTACCAGAAGGATGTGAAGGCTTTGGAGAGGGTACAGAGCAGGTTTACCAGGATGTTGCCTGGTCTGGAGGGCATTAGTTATGAGGAGAGGTTGGAAAAACTCGGATTGCTTTCACTGGAACGACGGAGGTGGAGGGGCGACATGATAGAGGTTTACAAAGTTATGAGCGGCATGGACAGAGTGGATAGTCAGAAGCTTTTTCCCAGGGTGGAAGAGTCAGTTACTAGGCTACATAGGTTTAAGGTGCGAGGGGCAAAGTTTAGAGTGAATCTGCGAGGCAGGTATTTTACACTGACGGTGGTGAGTGCCTGGAACTTGCTGCCGGGGGAGGTGTTAGAAGCAAATACGATAGCGACGTTTAAGAGACATCTTGACAAATGCATAAACAGGAAGGGAATAGAGGGATATGGGCTCCGGAAGTGCTGAAGGTGTTAGTTTAGGCAGGCATCAAGATCGGCGCAGGCTTGGAGGGCCGAATGGTCTGTTCCTGTGCTGTACTGTTCTTTGGTATTTGTTCTTGACTGTCGTTACAGTGTCCCTGGGTCTGTAACACGACCAACAAATGGAGCAGAGGCTGCAGAGAGGGGAAGCTCTGTAAAGTGAGAGGAGGAAGGGGCTCTGCCCTATCCTCCCTGGGTTTTCCAAGAGCAATTTTCCTTTGCACACCTAACCCAGGAGCAGTGTGTGAGGTAACTCTGATTCAATTAGGAGGTGGTCACAGAGCTGTGTCACCTCCTGCAACACGACCTGGAGCCTCACTGCGTCCAGTTCTGGTCGCCACATTACCAAAAGGATGTAGATGCTTTGGAGAGGGTGCAGAGGAGGTTGACCAGGATGTTGCCTGGTATGGAGGGCGCTAGCGATGAAGAGAGGTTGAGCAGATTAGGATTATTTTCATTAGAAAGACGGAGCTTGAGGGGGGATCTGATTGAGGTGTACAAAATCATGAGAGGTATAGACAGGGTGGATATCAAGAAGCTTTTTCGCAGAGTGGGGGATTGAATTACTCGGGGACACGAGTTCAAAGTGAGAGGGGAAAAGTTTAGGGGGGATATGCGTGGAAAGTTCTTTACGCAGAGGGTGGTGGGTGCCTGGAACGCGTTGCCAGCGGAGGTGGTAGACGCGGGCACGATAGCGTCTTTTAAGATGTATCTAGACAGATACATGAATGGGCAGGAAGCAAAGAGATACAGACCCTTAGAAAATAGGCGAATGTTTCGATAGAGGATCTGGCTCAGCGCAGGCTTGGAGGGCCGAAGGGCCTGTTCCTGTGCTGTAATGTTTTTTGTTCTTTTGTTCTTTCTCACACCAGGGTGAGGATGGAGCTGTCAGTGGCTGTTAAAGTCACAGTTTCATTGAACTTCCATGTATCTGAATATTTCCAGGCAGGAGCAGGAGACATATCAAACATAGAGTCATAGAGAGTGATAGACACATTTATGGCACAGAAGATGGCCATTCGGCCCCTCGGTGCCCGCTCCCTGTGGAACAATCCAGTCAGTCCCACTCTCCCAGTCAGTCCCCGTATCCCTGCAAGATCATCTCCTTCGGGTGTCCATCCAGTATCCTTTTGAATTCATTGTCTCGAATGATGAAGTCCAAGATCTGATATGCTTCGCTAAACACTCTCCTAATATGTCCTGCCAATTTCAAATATCAATGCATATGCAGCCCCAGGTCGCTCTGTCCCTGCACAATCTTTAGAACTGTGTCATTAAGTCTATATTACCTTCCTATTCCTTCTGACAAAATACATCATCTCACACTCCGTTGTATGAAATTGCACCTGCCACTTCTCTGTCCATTCTGCTAGCCTATCTATCTCCTGCTGCAGGTGGTTTGCAACATCATCACTGTTTACCACACCTCCAAGATTGGTATCATCGGAAAACTTTGAAATTCTACTCTGTATTCCAAGATCCATGTAACTTATATATAGCAAAAAAACAAACAGTGGTCCTGAGCACTGACCCTTGGGGAACATCACTGTCTACCATCCTCCAGTCTGAAAAAAAAACATTTAACACATTTCTCTTTTTTCCAATTAGATTTTTGATCCAATTAGATGCTATTCCATGAGGTTCAATTTTGTTAGCCAAGCTTCTGTGTGTTTCTTCGTCAAATAATTTCATAACATCCACGTAGACAACATCCACCACATTCCCTTCATCAACCTTCTCTGATTTTCTAAATAAATTCAATTACTTCATCAAGCATGATGTGCCTTTTAGAAATCCGTGCTGACAATCCTTAATTCACTCAAACTCTCCAAGTGTGTGTTGTCCTTTTCCCCTGATTATTGCTTCTAAAACTTTCCTCACAACTGATGTTAAACTAACTGGCCAGTAGTTACTAGGCCTGTGTGTTGTCCATTGATAATTCTGGGAGGTGAGGGTGACCATCTATGTCATCAATATCTCCCTCAGCAGGTAGAAGCAGGATGAGAGATCCCGTGGCTTTGTCAGGATAGCGGGATTCCTGGTGGTGTAGGTGGCTCTGCGGGGACCCCATGTCAACCCATGGGTTGAGGTACAGGGACTGAAAGAACTCTCACTCCATCAATGTGCAGTTGGTGTGTGAGCATGCCCAGTACGTCATGTTGGTGAATGTCCACCATCGTGGCAGCAGCCACCATACCTTCATTCTGAATCAGTCAGCTGGTCCCAACACATCGGGGCTCCATGAAGAACCAGAATGTAGCTCCTTGGAGACAAATGAACCCCCTCTAGACACAGCCCATGCTTCTACACCCTCAATCCACCTCCCACCATCAACAGTTAGTTACGCAATTACCATGTGTATAATGTGAGCAATGGAGTCGCCAGGAACATGGTGGAACAGACCATCGGTGTGATGAAGCAATGCTTCCGATGTCTGAACCGCTCGGGGAGAGCCCTCCAGTACACACTGGAGCAGGTGCCTGAGTTCATGGTGTTCTGCTGCACCCTTCATATCATCACCATCATGAGGACACAGGCATTGGCACCAGGAATCCAGAGGCCACCTCAGGAGGAGGTGGGAGGGAAGATATTTCCTGGATGCCTTCGACCCAGACAAGCTGTCGGAGTGTCCCTGCTAAGATTCCAGTTCCCATAGGACAACTTCCCTTTCCAGCCATGAATTCCCCATTCTCCACCATTACACCCATCTGAGACGCCCCATCACAGTGTCCCCTTGGTCAGCATCCTGTAATAAAAACATCAGAGAATTATTACAGCACAGAAGGACCAATTCAGCCTTTCGTGTCTGCACTGGCTCTCCGAATGAGCAATTCTCCCAGTGCCGTTCCCTGCCTTCTTCCTGTAATCCTGCACATTCTTCCTTCTCACATCACAGTCTATTCAGCTTCAATTGAACCTGCCTCCACCATACTCTCAGGCAGTGCATTCCAGACTCTAACCACTCACTGTGTGAAAAAATATTTTCCTCAGGTCGTCTTTGCTTCTTTTACCCATGACTTTAAATCTGTGCCCTCTCGTTCTCGATCCTTTCACGAATGGGAACTGTTTCTCTCTATCTACTCTGTCCAGACACCTCATGATTTTTGAAACCTCTAATAAATCACCTCTCGGCCTTCTCCGAGGAAAACTTTCCTAACTTCTCCAATCTATCTTCATAACCAAACTTCCTCAACCTGGGAATGATTCTGGTCAATCTTTTCTGCACTCTCTCCAATGCCCTCACGTCTTTCCTCAAGTGTGGCACCCAGAACTGGACGCAATACCACAGCTGAAGCTGAAATAGTGCCTTATATAAGTTCAATGTAACTTATTTGCTCTTGTACTCTCTGCCCATATTAATAAAGCACAGGATACTGCATGCTTTATTAAACACTTTCTCAACCTGTCCTGCCGCCTTCAATGACTTCTGCACATATACACATAGGCACTTCTGCTCCTGAACGCCTTATAGAATTGTACCCTTTATTGTATATTGTCACCCCATGTTCTTCCTACCAACATGAATCACTTCACATTTCTCTGTATTGAACGACATCTGCCACCTGTCTGCCCATTCCAGCAACTTGTGTGTTTCCTTTTGAAGTTCTACACTATCCTCCTCACAGTTCACAATGCTTCCAACGTTCGTATCAGCTGCAAACTTTGAAATTGTGCCCTGTACACACAGGTTTAGGTCCTTAATATATATCAGGAAAAGCAAGGATCCCAACACTGATCTCTGGGGAACTCCACCACAAACCTTCCTCCAGCCTGTAAAACATCCATTAACCACTACTCTTTGTTTCCTGTCACTCAGCTAATTTCGTATCCATGTTACTAATGTCCCTTTTATTCTATGAGCTACAAGTTTGCTCACAGGTCTGTTGTGTGGCATTGTATCAAAAGGTTTTTGCATGCAGGGAATAGTTAAATGTCTGGAATGCACTGCTTGAGAATGGTGGAGGCAGGTTCATTTGAAACTGAATAGACCATTATATGAAAGTCAATGTACACCACATCAACAGAATTGCCCTCATCAACTTTCTCTGATACCACCTCAAACATTTCCAGCAAATTAGTTAAACATGATGTTCTCTCAAGAAATCCATGCTGGCTTGTTTAATTAACTCGCATTTGTCCATGTGACTATTAGCTTTGTCCAAGATTATTTCTTTCTAGAAGTTTTCCCACCACCGAAGTTTAACTGACAGGCCTGTAGTTGCTGGCCTTATCTTTACACCCTTTTTTGAACAAGGGTGTAACGTTTACAATTCTCCAGTCCTCTGGCATCACCCCGAGTCTAAGAAAGACTGAAAAATTATGTCCAGTGCCTCTGCGATTTCCACCCTCACTTCCCTCAGTATCTTTGGATACATCTCATCTGGTCCTGGTGTTTTATTCAATTTAATTCCAGACAGCCTATCTAATACTTCCTCTTTATCAATTTTAAACCCCACTAGTGTCTGACTTATCTCCTCTTTCAACATTGCCTGGGTTGCATCTTAGAATCATAGACAGTTTATGGCACACAGAGAGACCACTTGGCCCATCGTGTCTATGCTGTCCAAAAAACGATCCATCCATTCTAATCCTACCTTCCAGCATTTGATAGATTACAGCACTTGAGGTGCATATCCAGACACCTTTTGAATGAGTTGTTGGTTTCTGCCTCAACTACCCTTTCGGACAGTGAGTTCCAGACTCCCACCACCCGCTGGGTGAAAAATAAAATCCGCAGCTCCCTTTTAGTCTTTCTACCAATCACTTTAAGTCCATGCCCCCTCGCCACTGACCTCTTTGCTCAGGTGAATGGACCCTTCAGCTCCACTCTACTCTCAGTTTTGTACATTTCAATCAGATTTACCCTCAGCCTTCTCTATTTCAAGGAGAACAGTCCGAGCCTGTCCAATCTTTCCTCATAGCTGCATTTTTCCAGTCCTCGCCACATCCTCATAAATCTCCTCTGCACCCTCTCTAGTGCAATTACATCTTTTCTGTAATGAGCTGCCCAGAACTGCACACAGTACTCAAGTTGTGTCCTAACCAATGAATTATAGAATTCTAGCATAACCTCCCTGGCCGTATATTCTATACCTCGGCTAATAAAGGAAAGGATTCCATATCTTCTTCCTTGGTAAAGACAGGTGGAAATTATTCATTTATTACCTCAGCTATATCCTCTGCCTCCATGTGCAAATCCCCATTATGGTCCGGAGTCGGCCCCATTGTTCCTTTTACTACCCTTTTACTGTTTCGATGCCGATAGAAAACTTTGGGATTTCCTTTAATGCTCACCTCTTTTCATGCTCTCTCTTTGCTTCTCTTATTTGCTTTTTCACTTCCCCTCTGGACCTTCTGTATTCAGCCTGTTTCTCAATAGTATTTTCTACCTGATGTCTGTTATATCAGACATAAACTTGTTAACCTTTCATGCGGCCTTCAAAGATCTGTCTGAATACACACCAAGTCTATCTGTTCCGGTCTCCTCATTTAAACAATACCCATTTGTTTCTGTTGCCTTCCCTTACACTTCCTACCCAAATGTCTCACTTCACACTTCACTGTGTTAATTTATATTTGCCATTCGCCTGCTCATTTCACTGGTCAGTCTCTGTCCTCCTGAAGTCTGTTACTATCCTTCTCACTGTTTATTAACATTTCTGATTTTCCTGCCATCTGAAAACTTTGACATTATCCCCTCTGTACACAAGCCCATTGTAATAACATACAGCAACTGTGATCCCAACTGTGACACTGGGGAACCCCACTGTGTACTTCCCTCCAGACTGAACAACAACCATTCTCCACTATTCTCTACTTTCTGTCACTGAGCTAATTTCCCGCATGCTGACATTGAAAATAAAAAACAGACTTCCATTTATGAAACGCCTTTCATGACCACTGCATGTCCCAAAGCGATTTACAACCAATGAATACTTCTTAAAGCGAAGTCACTCTTGTAATGTAGGAAACAGGAAGACAATTTCTGCACAGCAAGATCCCACAAGCAGCAATGTGATGATGATCAGATCTGTTTTTGTGATGTTGATTGAAAGATAAATATTGACAAGGACACCGGGAATAATTCCCCTGCCCTGCTTCTACATAGTGCGATGGGATCTTTAACATCCACCTGAGAGGGCAGACTGCAACTTGGTTTAAAGTTTCATTCGATAGACTGCACCTCTGACAGTGCAGCACACCGTCAGTACTGCACTGCAATGTCAGCATTGATTCTTGTAATCAAGTCCTGCAGTGACACTTGATCCTGGAAGCTTGCCACTGAAAGGGGAGAGAGCTACAAACTGAGCCACAGCTGACATTGGTCCTTTTATCCCATGTGTTTCTAATTCGGTAACACGGCTTTTATGTGGTAATTTATCAAACAGCTGCTGAAAGGATTGGCATATTGTGAAAGTCCAGGTGGGAACCATCATAGAATCATAGAATAGCACAAACTGAATGAGGCCATTCGGCCCATCAAGTCTGTGCTGGCCCTTTCAAAGAGCAATCCAATTAGTCCCACTCCCTGGCTCTTTCACTATATCCTTGCATTTTTTCTCCTTCAGATATTTATCCAATTCCCTTTTGGGATCTACTATTGAATCTGTATCCATCAGCCTATCAGACAGTGCATCCCAAATCCAAACCACTCAGAAACAAAAATCCTCATGTCTGCTTCTTTTACCAATCGCCTTAAATCTGTGTCTCTTGGACATTGGAAATAGTTTCTCTTTATTTAATTTATCTAAATCCTCCCTAATGTTAAACACCTCAATCAAATCTCCTCTGAAAGTTCTCTGCTCCAAGCAGAACAACCTCAGCTACATAACTGTAATCCCTCATGCCTGGACAAATACTAGGAAAACAGTTCTGTACCCTCTCCGAAGGCTTCATGTCCTCCCTAAAGTGTGGTTCCCAGTATTCGACACAAGACTCCAGGTGCAGCTGAACTAGTATTTTATATATGTTTCACATAATGTCCTTGCTTTTGTTCTTTTTGCCTCTATTTATAAACCCTAGGATCCCATACATTTATTAACTGTCAAGTTAACCTTTCCTGCCACCTTCAAAGATTTGTGTACAAATCCCAGGTGTCTCTGTTATTTCACCATCTTTATAGTTGTCCCATTTAACTTGTATTGTCTCTCTTCAATCATCCTTTCAAAATGTATTACCTCACACATCTGCAATGCCAATTAAGATTGAGAAGATTGAAGCCATTGCTTTCTGTCTCTGCTCCAAACATTTCCTAGTTGCACACTCCATCCGTCTCCTTTGTAAATGTTTGAGACGAAGCCAAACTGCTCACAGACTTAGTTACATAGTTAACCCTGAGATGCCTTGAGATGAGCTTCCTACCAAATATTCACACCATCACTAAAACGGCCTATCTCCAACCCCGGTGGAGTTGCATTGCTGGTTAAAGAGTCAATGAACGCAATAGTGAGGCAGGATATTAGCTCTGACGATGACGAATATGTATGGGGAGAGCTGAGAAACACTCAGGGGCAGAAAACGTTAGTGGGGGTTGTATATAGACCCCCAGACTGTAGTGCTGAATTAGGGAATGGCATTGGACAGGAAATTAGAGACGCATGCGATAAAGGAACATCTGTAATTATGGGTTTCTTGAATCTGCATATAGATTGGGCAAATCAAATTGGTCACAATACATTGTGGAGGAATTCCTGGAGAATATACGGGATGGTTTCCAGGACCAATTCTTTGAGGAACCATCTGGAGAACAGGCCATCCTAGACTGGTTATTGTATAATGAGAGAGGAATAATTGACAATCTAGTTGTGCCAGATCCCTCTGGGATGAGCGAGCATAATATGATAGAATTCTTCATCATGATGGAGAGTGTCCTAGTTGATTCTGAGACTGGGGTCGTGAATCTTAATAAAGTAAGCTACGAAGGTATGAGGCATGAGTCGTTGATGATACATTGGGAAACGTTACTTAAAGAGATAACGGTGGAAAGGCAATGGCAAACATTCAAAGAGCGCATGGATGAACTGCAACAATTGTTTATCCCTGTCTGGCGCAAAAGTAAAATAGAAAAGGTAGCCAAATCATGGCTTGCAAGGAAAGGTAGAGGTAGGGTTAGATCCAAGGATGAGGCATATAAATTTGCCAGGAAAAAAAACAACAGACCTGAGGATTGGGAGCAGTTTAAAATTCAGCAAAGGAGCACCAGGGGATTTATTGAGAAGGGGAAAATGGAGCACGAGAGTAAGCTAGCGGGGAGCATAAAAACTGACTGTAAACGAATCTATACGTATGTGAAGCGGAAAAGATTGGCGAAGGCAAAGGCAGGTCCGTTACAGTCAGAAACAGGGGGATTTATTCTGGGAAACAAAGAAATGGCTGACCAACTGAATGCATACTTTAGTTCTGTCTTCACAAAGGAGGACGCCAATATCATACCAGAAATGTTGGTGAATACAGGGTTTAGTGAGAGAGTGGAACTGAAAGAAATCAGTATTAGTAGAGAAATGGTGTTGGGGAAGTTGATGGTATTGAAGGCCGATAAATCCCCAGGGCCTAGTAATCTCCATCCCAGAGTACATAGGAAGTGGCCCGAGAAATAGTGGATGCATTGGTGGTCATCTTCCAAGAATCTATGGACTCTGGAACAGTTCCTACAGATTGGAAGGTAGCTAATGTTACCCCACTATTAAAAAAGGAAGGTAGAGAGAAAGCAGGAAATTGTAGACCAGTCAGCCTGATATCGGTCGTGGGGAAATTCCTGGAGTTCATTATCAAAGATTTTGCAGCAGAGCACTTGGAGAACAGTGGTAGAGTCGGACAGAGTCAGCATGGATTTATGAAAGGGAAATCATGCTTGATAAATCTACTAGAATTCTTCGAGGATGTCACTAGTAGAGTTGATGAGGGGGAGCCAGTGGATGTGATTTATTTGCACTTTCGGAAGGCTTTTGACAATGTTCCACGTAAGGGTTTAGCGTGTAAAATTAAAGCACATGGGATTGGGGGTAGTGTATTGCGATAGATAGAAAATTGTTTGGGAGACAGGAAACAAAGCATTGGAACATATGGATCTTTTTCTGAATGGCAGGCAGTGACTAGTGGGGTACCGCAGGGATCGGAGCTAGGACCCTAGCTATTCACAATATATAGTAATGATTTAGATGAGGAAACTAAATGTAATATCTCTAGATTTGCAGCTGATACAAAATTGGGTGTGAGGGTAAGTTGTGAGGAGGATGCAGAGAGGCTTCTGGGTGATTTGGACAAGTTGAGTGAGTGGGCAAATGCATGGCAGATGCAGTATAATGTGGATAAATGTGAAGTTATCCACTTGACTAGCAAAAACAGGAAGGCAGATTATTATCTGAACTCCTATAAACTGAGAGAGGGGAATATGCAGCGAGACCTGGGTGTTCTCGTACACCAGTCACTGAAGGTAAGCATGCAGGTGCAACAGGCGGTCGAAAAAGGCGAATGTTATGTTGGCCTTTATAGAGACAGGATTCGAGTACAGGAGCAGGGATGTTTTGCTGCAATTATACAGGGCCTTGGTGAGGCCGCACTTGGAATATTGTGTGCAGTTTTGGTCTCGTTATCTGAGGAAGGATGCTCTTGCTATAGAGGGAGTGCAGTAGAGTTTTACCAGACTGATTTCTGGGGTGGTAGGACTGTCGTATGAGGAGAGAATGAGTCGGTTCGGACTATATTCACTGGAATTCAGAAGAGTGAGGAGGGATCTCATCGAAGCCTATAAAATTCTAACATGGCTTGACAGGGTATATGCAGGAAGGATGTTCCCGATGGTGGGGGACTACCGAACCAGCTGTCATAGTCTACGTATATGGGGTAAAACTTTCAGGAGTGAGATGAAGAGACTTTTCTCCACCCAGAGGGTGGTGAGCCTGTGGAAATCTGTCATCACGCCCATATTCAAGGGGGATTGGAAGATTCTGGCCAGTGCCTCTGCTATTTCCACCATTGCTTCCCTCAGCAACCCTCATACATCCCATCCAGACTGGATAAATGTTCAACTTTATCGTGGTACTAAAGTGTTGGATTGAAAAGGGTTAACTGAATCTGTTTGTTCTGTGACTGTAATTAATGTCAGTCTCCATGGACCCTAATTGTGTCACTGGACGTTTTCCATCTTCTATTAATAAGGGGATTCTTTCAATGAGTTATTCCATAGTGTCAGTGGGAACATCAGCCCCGGCACTTACAGAGATCAGCTGCTCCAGAGAGATAGAGAGAGGATAGGTTAGAATCTGAGAACAAAAGACTGGAATGTGACAAAAATGGGTCAAAATCTGAGAACAATAGATTGGAATGTTACAACAATGGGTCAGAATCTGAGAACAATAGATTGGAATGTGATAACAATGGACAGGAGTTTATCCTCGGATCTTTACTCTCTTTCTACATATTATGATCGGATGTTATTAAACACTCGTATCTATCTCGCACTGAAGATTATTCAATATATTTACTATCCCATCCTGGCTATTATTGGTGTCCCTGGTAAGTCTCTCTATCTAGCTATAAATCCTTTAAACCATGTTTAACTGCATTACTGCTCCTGTAATTTACTCTGCCCTTCTTGCTGCCGTTGTATGCCTGGTGAATATCTCCAGCTATTAGCTCAACAAACCATTGTCAACTGTATTACAGTTCTTGTCATTTACTCTCTCATCTTTGCTGCTATTGCTGTCTCTATTTCAGGCCAGGAGATCTGTAAACACTGTTTCACTGAAATACTGTTCTGTTATGTAAATTTTGGGAAGACGGAAGCCAGTGTCATTGCTCTCCATCACAAACTCCATCACCAATCTGGGAGGCACATATTCCACCCTGCCCAATATCTGAGGCTCAACCAGACAGTCTACAACTTCTTTGTTATATTTAAACCTGAGCTAAGTTCATCTCCATATTCTTTCCATCACTAACCCTGCCTAATATCACCTCTATGATATCACCCAACTCCACCTCTGCCTCAGCCCATCTACTGCATAAACCCTCATCCGCATCACTGTTAAATACACAGTTGACAATTCCAATTCCATCTTGTTCACCCTCACAGTTCTAAACCTCCATAAACCACAGCCCATCCAGAACTCTGCTGCCTGTATTCGAACTCACACCAAATCCCGATCACCCATCACCCCTGTGTTCACTGATCTACATTGGCTCCCGGTCTGGCAGCACCTTAATTTTAATATTCTCATTCTTGTGTTTGAATCTCTCCATGGCCTCACCCTTCCATTTATACACTTTCCCCTCTCCAATTCATCTATTCCTGCAAATCTTTCGACTTCAATCTTTTTTCAGTTCTCCTTGTAAAGTGAATTTCTTTCCCTCTGTATCTGTTCCGAGCCACGATTTTAGACTCTGCAGCAAGACTGCTGCTGACGGTACAGAATTGGGATCCAAAAAGAGATGTGAATCGCACAGCCGGCCACTTCCAGTGCGGTCTGCACAATATCCCATGCTGGGTGGGGCTCCAGCCCAGTCACATCATCTATGTGCTGTCAGCGTGGTCTTCACAGCCGGCCACCTCTTCTATGCCCTGCACAGTGTCCCAAGCTGCGCAGGGCTCTAGCTCAATTGTACCTTGTATGTGTTGTTACTTTGAGGGTGGATTTGAAAGTGATGTCAATGTACCATACCAGCAGCTTTGATGTACTTCTTTAAACTTTTTCTGTGCATGTCCACTGACCACCTGTGTTAGTCACTCACCGTTGAATATACAGTCAGTAGCAAAAGGAAACCCCCTGGTGTTATTTAAAAATACCAGGCATCTAGCCTACAGGCTTTTGACTTACTTCTGCTATTGTAAAGTTAGTGGAGGTGTTGTGGATGTTTTTCTGGAGGTTGTGTTGTGAGCTGCTGCAGACATTCAGGGACATTTGTGAAATATACAGTAAATGGAAAAGTCCTGGGGAAAATTGATGTGCAGAGAGATTTGGGTGTTCAGGTCCATTGTTCCCTGAAGGAGGCAACGCAGGTCAATAGAGTGGTCAAGAAGGCATACGGCATGCTTTCCTTCATCGGACGGGGTATTGAGTACAAGAGTTGGCAGATCATGTTACAGTTGTATAGGACTTTGGTTCGGCCACATTTGGAATACTGCATGCAGTTCTAGTCGCCACATTACCAAAAGGATGTAGATGCTTTGGAGAGGGTGCAGAGGAGGTTCACCAGGATGTTGCCTGGTATGCAGGGCGCTAGCTATGAAGAGAGGTTGAGTAGATTAGGATTATTTTCATTAGAAAGACGGAGGTTGAGGGGGGACCTGATTGAGGTGTACAAAATCATGAGAGGGATAGACAGGTTGGATAGCAAGAAGCTTTTTCCCAGAGTGGGGGATTCAATTACTAGGGGTCACGAGTTCAAAGTGAGAGGGGAAAGGTTTAGGGGGGATATGCGTGGAAAGTTCTTTATGCAGAGGGTGGTGGGTGCCTGAAACGCGTTGCCAGCGGAGGTGATAGACACGGGCGCGATAGCGTCTTTTAAGATGTATCTAGACAGATACATGAATGGGCAGGAAGCAAAGAGATACAGAGCATTAGAATATAGGCGACATGTTTAGATAGAGGATCTGGATCGGCGCAGGCTTGGAGGGCCGAAGGGCCTGTTCCTGTGCTGTAATTTTCTTTGTTCTTTGTTCTTTGAGTACAGACGATTTTGTGACCCAACTCTGGACGACGTATGGGGACTGTAGTTACATTGTCTCTGGGTCTGTAACATGACCAACAAATGGAGCAGATGCTGCCGAGAGGGGAAGCTCTGTAAAGAGAGAGGAGGAGAGGGCTCTTCCCTACCCACCCCGGGTGCTCCAAGAGCACTTTTCCTACCTACACCTAACCCAGGAGCAATGTGTGAGGTGACTCTGATTCAATAAGGAGGTGGTCACAGAGCTGTGTCACCTCCTGTAACACAACCTGGAGCCTCACACCAGGGTGAGGACGGAGCTTTCAGTGGTTGTTAAGCTCACAGTTGCATTGAACTTCTATGTATCTTCATACTTACAGGCAGGAGCAGGTGACATATCCAACATAGAGTGGTAGAAATTGATGGAGTCATTAACAACACAGAAAGAGGCCATTCAGCCCCTCACTGCCGGCTTTCTGTGCAACAATCCAGTCAGCCCCACTCTCCCACTCCTCTGCTCAATCCCTGTATCCCTGCAAGTTCATTTCCTTCAGGTTTCCATCCAGTTTCCTTTTGAAATCTTTGATTATCTCGGCTTCCACCACCCTCATGGGCAGTGAGTTCCAGCTCATTACCATCCACTGTGTAAAAATGTTCCTCCTCACATTCCCCTGCATCTCTTAACCAAAACCTTCCATCTGTGCCCCCTAGTCTGCGTTGCATCAGTTAATGGGAACAGTTTTTCCTTGTCTATCTTATCTAAGTCTATCATAATCTTGTACACCTCTATCAAATCTCTCTCAATCGCCTTTACTCCAGGGAGAACAACTCCATCTTCTCCAAACTCACTTTGTACCTAAACTCCCATCCCTGAATTCATTCTGGTAAATCTCCTCTGCACCCTCTCAAGGACTTTCACATCCTTCCTGCAGTCTGGCGACCCGAACAGGGCACAGTTCTCTTGTTGGGTCTAACCAAAGCTTTGTAAAGTTTCAGCTAAACCGCCCTGTTTTTGTATATTTGCCTCTTTTGATGAAGCCCAAGATCTGATATGTTTTGCTAAACACTCTGCTAATATGTCCTGCCACCTTCAAAGATCAATGCATATGGAGCCCCTGGTCCTTCTGTTCCTGCAAAATCTTTAGAACTGTGTCATTAAGTCTATGTTGTCTTCCTATTCTTTCTGACAAAATACATTACCTCACACTCCTCTTTATTAAATTCTACCTGCCACTTCTATGTCCATTCTGCTCGCCTATCTATATCATGTTGTCGGTGGTTTGTATCGTCCTCACTGTTCCCCACTCCTCCAAGGTTGCAATCATCAGAAAAAATATAAATTCTACTCCGTATTCCAAGATCCGTGTCATTTTTATGCGGTAAAAAAAAACAACTGTGGTCCCAGCACTGACCATTGTGTAACATCAATGTCGACCATCCTCCAGTCTGAAAAATAACCATTTAACACATTTCTCTTTTTGCTGTCCTTTGGACAATTTCTGATCCAATTGGATGCTATTCCATGAGCTTCAATTTTGTTAACCAAGCTTGTGTGTGGTTCTTAATCAAATACTTTCATAAAATCCAGGTAGACAACATTCACCACATCCCCTTCATCAACCTTCTCTGATCATCGAAATAAATTCAATTAGCCCATCAAGCATAATCTGCCTTTTAAAAATCCGTGCTGACACTCCTTAATTAACTCAAACCTCTCCAAGTGTGTGTTGTCCTTTTTCCCTGATCATTGTTTCTAAAACCTTACTCACCACTGATGTTACACTAGCTGTCCATTAGTTACGAGGCCTGTGTGTTGTCCATTGATAATTCTGGGAGGTGAGGGTGACCATCTATGTCATCATTTTCTCCCTCAGCAGGGAGAAGCAGGATGAGAGATCCAGTGGGTTTGTCAGGATAGCAGGTTTCCTGATGGTGTAGTAGGCTCTGCGGGGTCTCCATGTCAACGGGGAGAGGTACAGGAACTGAAAGAACTCTCACTCCATTAATGTACAGTTGGTGTGTGAGCATGCCCAGTAAATCATGTTGGTGAATGTCCTCTATCCTAGCAGCAGCCACCATACCTTCATTCTGAAGCAGTCAACCAGTCCCAACACTGCGGGTCTCCATGCAGAACCAGAATGCGACTCCTCGGAGACAACTCATGTTTCTACAACCCCAAACCATCTCCCACCACCAACCAAACGCACACAATTAACATGTGTAAAATGTGAGCAATGGAGTCACCAGGAAGATGGTGGAACTGACCATCATTGTGATGAAGCTTTACTTCCGATGTCTGAACCGCTCGGGGGGAGTCCTCCAGTACATACTGGAGCAGGTGCCCAAGTTCATGGTGTTCTGCTGCACCCTTCATATCATCACCATCACGAGGACACCGGCATGGGCAGCAGGGATCCGGAGGCCACCTCAGGAGAATGAGGAGGAGGCAGGGAGGATATTTTCTGGATGCCTTCTACCAGGACAGGCTGTCGGAGAGTCCTTGCTAAGATTCAGTTTCCTATAGGACAACTTCCCTTTCCCACAATGAATCCCCCATTCTCCACCATTACACCCATCTGAGACGCCCCATCACAGTGTTATCACAGCACAGAAAGAACTATTCACTCCGACGTGTCTGCGTCGCCTTTCCGAATGAGCAATTCACCTAATCCCATTCCCTGCCTTCTTCGCATAATCCTGCACATTCCTCCTTCTAATACACCAAATTATTCAGCTTTAGCATGTTTCTAGATGTGGTCACCCAACAGCTGAAGATTATGCAGGGAGAGAAGGAATTGGTGATCCCCAGACAGTCAAAAGGAATCAGGCAGGTAGTGCTGCAAACCCTTGAGTGCATCTCACTCTCCAACAGGTATTCAGTTCAGAATACTGAGGAAAGTGATGCTTCACCTGGGGAGCGCAGCCAGAGCCAACTCTGTGTCAGCACGGGTAGCTGAGCTGCAGAGCGGGGTCGAGGGATGACTGGAAGAGCCATAGTGATCAGTAGTCAGGGGAACAGGCAGGCGTTTATGTGGCCACAGACGTGAATCGAGGATGGTGTCATGCTTGTCTGGTGCCAGGGTCAAGGATGTCACTGAGCGACTGCAGAGCATCCTGAAGGAGAAGGGGAACAGCCAGCTGTCATGGTCCACATCGGAACCAGCGACAAAGGTAGAAAGAGGAATGTCGTCCTGCAGTCAGAATTTATGGAGCGAGGGAAGAAATAGGCCAGCAGGACCTCAAAGTGGTAACTTCTGGATTAGTCCCAGTGCCATGCACAACTGAGTATAGAAATAGAAAACGAAGACAGATGAATGTGTGGCTGGGAAGATGGTGCAGGAGGGAGGGCTTCAGATTCCTGGGACATTGGGACCAATTTTGGATTAGATGGGACCTATACAGGCCGGACTGGTTGCACCAGATCGGAGCCGGGACTGGGCTACTTGCAGAACGTTTTGCTAGTGCTGTCGGGGAGGGTTTAAACTAGTTTTGCAGGGGGGTGGGGACCTGAGGGTAGACTCAGTTGGGACAAAACCTGAAATGAAAATAGAAGGCAGAAAATTAATGAATGAGTCCAGAAAACAGAGGAAAAGAGGGTTAGAATTTTTTTTAAGTGTTTGGCTGTGCTCAAGGATATCTATTTCAATGCAAGAAGTATAGCAACTAAAGCAGATGAGCTGAGGACAAGGTGGACAGGTGGCAGTATGATATCATAGCTATCACTGAAACATAGCTGAAGGAGGGACAGGAATGGCAGCTCAACGTTCCTGGTTACAGGGTTTTCAGACACGATAGGGAGGGGGTAAAGAAAGGAGGGGAAGTGGCAATTTCGGTCAAGAAATCTATTACAGCTGTGAGGAGGGATGATATGTTGGAAGGTTCATCAACTGAGGCGATATGGATTGAGCTAAGGAACCAAAAAGGGGCAATCTCACTGCTGGGAGTGTGATCCCGTCAGCCAAACAGTCCGAGGGAGATAGAAGAGCAGATATGTAGGCAAGTCTCTGAGAAGTGCAAGAACAATAGGGCAGTAATAGTAGGGTATTTTAATAACCCCAATATTAACTGGGATAATTTTAGTATGAAAATAATTAAGGGAACAGAAATCTTGAGGTGCATTCAGGAGAACGTTTTTGGCCAGGATGTAGCAAGTCCAACAACAGAGGGTGCGGTTTTAGACATTGTTTTTGGAAATGAAGATGGGCAGGTGGAAGGAGTGGCAGGGAAGAGCATTTTGGTGGGAGTGATAATAATTCAGTTAGTTTTAACTTAATTATGGAACAGGACAAGAGATACATCAGGAGTTAGCGTTCTCAATGGGGAAAGGCGAATATTACTAAACTGAGGAGCGAAAGTGGACTGGAAACAGCAGTTTGAAGGTAGTTCAGTCTCACAGCAGTGGGAGGCATTCAAAGGGGAGATTCAAAAGGTTCAGGATGAACATGTTCCCACAAAGAAAAAGGGTGAGCCGACCTAATCTCGAGTCCCATGGATGTCAAGGAGCCGACAGGGTAGGATAACGCAGAAAAGGAAAGCTTCTGTCCGACACTGAGAACTTAATACTGCAGAAAGCCGAGAGGAGTATAGAAAGTGGAGGGATCAAATCAAAAAGGAAGTTAGGAAAGGAAAGTGAGGGTATGAAAGAACATTAGCAAGCAAAATCAAGGTGAACCCAAAGATGTTTTCTCAATACATTAAGAGTAAGAGGATAACTAAGGGGAGAGTAGGACCCATAATAGATCAGAAAGGTAACCTTTGTATAAATGTGGAAGATATTGGACTGGTTCTTATTGAGCACTTTGCGTATGTCTTCAGAAAAGAGGGGGGATTTAGATATTGTCGTTAAGGAGGAAGAGTGTGAATTATTGGATATGATAAACATAGGGAGAGAGGAAGTATTAATGGGATTAGCATCCTTGAAAGTTGAAACATCACCAGAGCCGGATGAAATGTACCCCAGGCTGTTCAAAGAAGCAAGAGAGGAAATAGCAGAGGGTCTGCCTACCATCATTTCCCAATCTCACTAGATACAGGTGTGGTGCCGGAGTATTGGAGAATTGCTAACGTTGTACCTCTGTTTAAAAATGGAGCGAAGGATAGTCTGAATAATGACAGGCCAGTCAGTCTAACCTCAGTAGTGGGCAAATTATTGGAATCTATTCTGAGAGACGGGATAAACTGTCACTTATAGAGGCACAGGTTTATCAAGGATAGTCAGCATGGATTTGTTAAGTGACTCTCTTGTTTGACCAAATTGATCGAATTTTTTGAAGCTGTTACAAGGAATATAGATGAGGGTAGTGCAGTTGATGTGGTCTACGTGGATTTTAGCAAGGCTTCTGACAAGGTCCCACATGATAGACTGGTTCAAAAAATAAAATCCCATGGCATCCAGAGAAATGCAGCAAGGCGGATACAAAATTGTCTCAGTGGCAGGAAACACAGGGTAATTATTGACAAGTATTTTTGCGACTGGAGGACTGTCCCCATTGTCATTCCACATGGCTCAGTAATGGGTCCCCTGCTTTCTCTGGTCTATATTAAAGATTTAGACGTAAATTTAGGGGTATGATCAAGACTTTTGCAGACGACACAAAGGTTGGCCATGTGGCGGATAGCGAGAAGGATAGCTGTAGGCTGCAGGAAGATATTGACGGTCTGGTCAGATGGGCAGAAAAATGGGAATCGACCTGGATAAGTGTGAGGTGATGCTGTTGGGGAGCTCAAACAAGCAAAGGAATACACGATTACTAGGACAATACTGAGAAGTGTAGAGGAAGTAAGGGACTTTGAAGTGAATGCCCACAGATCCCTGAAGATAGCAGGACAGGTCAATAAGGCAGTTAAGAAGGCATATGGAATCATTTCCCTTTTTAGCTGAGGTATAGAATGCAAGAGCTGGAACTGTATAAATCATTGGTCAGGCCACAACTTGAATATTTTGTGCAGTTCTGGTAACCACATTACAGAAAGGAGGCAATTGCACTAGAGAGGGTACAGAGGAGATTTACGAGGATGTTGCCAGGACTGGAAAAATGCAGCTATGAGGAAAGGTTGGATAGGCTGGGGTTGTTCTTCATGGAACAGAGAAGGCTTGAGGGGAGATCTGATAGAAATGAACAACATTTTGTGGGGCCTGCATTGACTGGAGGTGAAGGGTCTATTCACCTTAGCAGAAAGGTCAGTGACTAGGGGACATAGATTTAAAGTGATTGGCAGAAATATCAGAAGGGAGTTGAGGAAAAACATGTTCACCCAGAAATACAAATTTGCCTCGGTGACAGGAAGCAAAGGGTAATTGTTGACGGGTATTGACTGGAGGACTGTTACCAGTCGTGTTCCAGAGGGCTCGGTACTGGGTCCCCTGCTTTTAGTGAGGGTCTGTAACTCACTTCATGAAAGGATGGTTGAGGCAGAAACCCTCTGCTCATTCAAAAGGAGTCTGGATGTGCACCTCAAGTGTCATAATCTGCAGGGCTACGGATCAAATGATGGAAGGTGTGATTAGAATAGGTCGATAACTTTTCGGCTGGCACAGACACGATGGGCCAAGGTACCTCTTTCTGTGCCTTAAATTTTCTACGATTCTATGATTCTTTAACACGAAACACGCTATCCTCGTTGACACTCACAATTCTGTTAACAAACTATCAAGATGATCAGAAATGATTTTCCATGAAGCTATCCGTGCTGCTTGTCATTTATTAAGACATGATTTTACAAGTAAGAAATATTTTTGTGCTGGGTTATGGCCTCCAGAATTGATCGAATTTTTTGAAGATGTTACAAGGAATATAGATGAGGGTAGTGCAGTTGATGTGGTCTACATGGATTTTAGCAAGGCTTCTGACAAGTTCCCACATGACAGCCTGGTTCAAAAAATAAAATCCCATGGCGTCCAGAGAAATGCAGCAAGGCGGATACAAAATTGTCTCAGTGGCAGGAAACACAGGGTAATTATTGACAAGTATAAGGAGAATAAGTCTTACGAGGAAAGGCTGAACATTCTAGGCCTCTTCTCATTAGAACGGAGAAGGATGAGGGGTGACATGATAGAGGTTTATAAGATGATCAGGGGAATAGATAGGGTAGACAGTCAGAAACTTTTTCCCCGGGTGGAGCAAAGCGTTACAAGGGGTCATAAATTTAAGGTGAAGGGTGGGAGATATAAGGGGGATGTCAGGGGAAGGTTCTTTACCCAGAGAGTGGTCGAGGCATGGAATGCCTTGCCCGGGGAAGTTGTTGAGTCAGAAACTTTAGGGACTTTCAAAAGGCTTTTGGATAGGTATATGGATAAAGGAGAATGATGGGGTATAGATTAAATTGTCCTTGACAGAGGACAAAGGATCGGCACAACATTGTGGGCCGAAGGGCCTGTTCTGTGCTGTATGTTCTATGTTCTATGTTCTATAAGTATTTTTGCGACTGGAGGACTGTCCCCATTGTCATTCCACAGGGCTCAGTAATGGGTCCCCTGCTTTCTGTGGAATATATTAAAGAGTTAGACGTAAATTTAGGGGGTATGATCAAGACTTTTGCAGATGACACAAAGGTTGGCCATGTGGTGGATAGCGAGAAGGATAGCTGTAGGCTGCAGGAAGATATTGACGGTCTGGTCAGATGGGCAGAAAAATGGGAATCGACCTGGATAAGTGTGAGGTGATGCTATTGGGAAGCTCAAACAAGCAAAGGAATACACGATTACTAGGACAATACTGAGAAGTGTAGAGGAAGTAAGGGACTTTGGAGTGAATGCCCACAGATCCCTGAAGATAGCAGGACAGGTCAATAAGGCAGTTAAGAAGGCATGTGGAATCATTTCCCTTTTTAGCTGAGGTATAGAACGTAAGAGCTGGGAGGTTATGCTGGAACTGTATAAATCATTGGTCAGGCCACAACTTGAATATTTTGTGCAGTTCTGGTAACCACATTACAGAAAGGAGGCAATTGCACTAGAGAGGGTACAGAGGAGATTTACGAGGATGTTGCCAGGACTGGAAAAATGCAGCTATGAGGAAAGATTGGATAGGCTGGGGTTGTTCTTCGTGGAACAGAGATTGCTTGAGGGGAGATCTGATTGAAATGAACAACATTTTGTGGGGCCTGCATTGAGTGGAGGTGAAGGGTCTATTCACCTTTGCAAAAAGGTCAGTGACTAGGGGACATAGATTGAAAGTGATTGGCAGAAATATCAGAAGGGAGTTGAGGAAAAACATGTTCACCCAGAAATACAAATTTGCCTCGGTGACAGGAAGCAAAGGGTAATTGTTGACGGGTATTGACTGGAGGACTGTTACCAGTCGTGTTCCAGAGGGCTCGGTACTGGGTCCCCTGCTTTTAGTGAGGGTCTGTAACTCACTTCATGAAAGGATGGTTGAGGCAGAAACCCTCTACTCATTCAAAAGGAGTCTGGATGTGCACCTCAAGTGTCATAATCTGCAGGGCTACGGATCAAATGATGGAAGGTGTGATTAGAATAGGTCGATAAATTTTCGGCTGGCACAGACACGATGAGCCAAGGTACCTCTTTCTGTGCCTTAAAATTTCTACGATTCTATGATTCTTTAACACGAAACACGCTATCCTCATTAACACTCACAATTCTGTTAACAAACTATCAAGATGATCAGAAATGATTTTCCATGAAGCTATCCGTGCTGCTTGTCATTTATTAAGACATGATTTTACAAGTAAGAAATATTTTTGTGCTGGGTTATGGCCTCCAGAATTTTCCAATAATCAACATTAGGCTGATAGTTACAAGGCTTATCCAACCTCTCCTTCTTTAAACAGGGTGTAACATTTACAGCCCTTCAGTTCTCTGGCATTTTTAAAAATTCATTCATGGGTTGTGGACATCGCTGGCCAGGCCAACATTTATTGCCCATCTCTAATTGCCCATGCGAAGGTGGTGGTGAGCTGCCTTCTTGAACCACTGCAGGTACACCCACAGTGCTGTTAGGAAGGGTGTTCCAGTATTATGAACCAGCGACAGTGAAGGAACGGCAAGATAGTTTCAAATCAGCATGGTGTGTCGCTTGGAGGGGAACTTGCAGGTGGTGGTGCTTCCATACCTCTGCTGCCCTTACCCTTCTATGTGGTAGAGGTTGTGTGTTTGGAAGGTGCTGTCTAAGGAGCCTTGGTGTGTTGCTGCAGTGCATCGTGTAGATGATACACACTGCTGCTACTGTGCGTCGGTGGTGGAGGGAGTGAATGTTGTGGATGGGGTGCCAATCAAGCGGGCTGCTTTGTACTGGATGGTGCCGAGCTTCTTGAGTGTTGCATCACACTCCTGGCTTGTGCCTTATAGATGTTGGACTGGCTTTGGGGAGTCAGGAGGTGAGTTAATCGCCTCAGCATTCCTCGCCTATGACCTGCTCTTTGAGCCATGGTATTTATATGGCTACTCCTGTTCTGTTTCTGGTCAATGGTAGTCCCTAGGATGTTGATAGTGGTGGATTCAGCTGTGGTAATGTCATTGAATGTCAACGGAGATGATTAGATTCTCTCTTGTCGGAGATGGTCATTGCCTGGCACTAGTGCAGTGCGAATGATACTTGCCAATTATCAGCCCAAGCCTTGATATTGTCCAGGTCTTGCTGCATTTCTACACGGACTGCTTCAGAATTTTAGGAGTCACGAATGGTGCTGAAAATTGTGCAATCATCAGCCAACATCCCCACTTCTGGTCTTGTGATTGAAGGAAGGTCTATGATGAAGCAGCTGATGATGGTTGGGTCTCGGAAACTACCCTGAGGAACTCCTGCAGTGATGTCCTAGAGTTGAGATGATTGACCTGCAACAACCACAACCATCGTCCTTTGCGCTAGGTATGACTCCAACCAGCAGAGAGTGTTCCCGCTGATTCCCACTGACTCCATTTTTGCTCTGGCTCCTTGATGCCATACTCAGTCAAATGCTGCCTTGATGTCAAGGCAGTCACTCATACCTCACCTCTTGAATTCAGCTCCTTTGTCCATGTTTGAACCAAGGCTGTAATGAGGTCAGGTGCGGTGTGACCCTGGCGGAACCCAAACTGAGCGTCACTAAGCAGGTTATTGCTAAGCAAGTGCTGTTTGGTAGCATTGTCGATGACACCTTCCATCACTTTACTGATGATTGAGAATAGGCTGATGGGGCAGTAATTGGCCGGGTTGGACTTGTCCTGCTTTTTGTGTACAGGACATAGCTGGGCAATTTTTCACATTGACGGGCAGATGCCAATGTTGTAGCTGTACTTGAACAATTTGATGGGGGAACGGAAGTTCTGGAGCACAGGTATTCAGTACTATTTCCGGAATATTGTCAGGGCCCATAGCCTTTGCAGTATCCCGTGCCTTCAATCGTTTCTTGATATCACGCTGAGTGAATCCAACCCTGAGAAACAGTACTGTATACTCCCCTCCACATCCAGTCTGAACAATGACTGTTCACCACTTCTCTCTGCTTTCTGTCCCTGAGTCAGTGTCATATCAACACTATCACTGTCACATTAATCCATGTCATGACAAGTCTATGAAATGTCATCTGATCACAGGCCGTTTGAAAATCTATATACATAAGTGGATATACATGAGTAGGGGCGAAAGATGTTGATATGGTTCTTAATGAATACTTTGTATCTGTCTGAACAGAAGAGGGGACGATGCAGATACTGTGGTTTAGGAGTAGGAGTGTGAATTATTGGATGTGATATACATAGGGAGAGAGGAAGTATTAATGGGATTAGCATCTTTGAAAGTTGATAAATCACCAGGGCCAGATGAAATGTATTTCAGGCTGTCAAAAGAAGTGAGAGAGGAAAAAGCAGAGGGTCTGACCATCTTTTTCCAGTCCTCACTGGATACAGGTGTAGTGCCAGAGGATTGGTGAACTGTTAACAATGTACCTCTTTAAAAAGGGAGCAAAGGATAGACCGAATAATTGCAGGCCAATCAGTGTAACCTCAGTAGTGGGCAAATTATTGCAATGTATTCTGAGAGACAGGATAAACTGTCACTTAGAAAGGCTCAGGTCAATCAAGGACAGTCAGCATGGATTTGTTAAGGGAAGATATTGTTTGACCAACTTGATTGAATTTTTCGACGAAGTCGCAAGGATGATAGATGAGGGTAGTGCAGATGATATGGTCTCCGTGGATTTTGGCAAGGCTTTTGACAAGGTCCCATGTGGCATACTAGGTAAAACAAATAAAGTCCCATGGAATCCAGGGAAATGCAGAAAGCTGGATACAAAATTGGCTCAGTAGCAGGAAACAAAGGGTGATTGTTGACGGGCGTTTTACTGACTTGAGGTCTGTTTCCAGTGGCGTTCCACAGGGCTCAGTACTGGGTCCCCAGCTTTTAGTAGTATATATTAACGATTTGAACGTACATGTAGGGGCATGATCAAGATGTGTGCAGATGGTACACAGATTGGCTGTGCGGTAGGTAGCGAGGAGGATAGCTAGGCTGCAGGAAAATATTGATGGCAGAAAATATTGATGGGGCGGCACAGTGGCGCAGTGGTTAGCACTGCAGCCTCACAGCTCCAGGGACCTGGGTTCGATTCTGGGTACTGCCTGTGTGGAGTTTGCAAGTTCTCCCTGTGTCTGCGTGGGTTTTCTCCGGGTACTCCGGTTTCCTCCCACAAGCCAAAAGACTTGCAGGTTGGTAGGTAAATTGGCCATTATAAATTGTCACTGGTATAGGTAGGTGGCAGGGAAATATAGGGACAGGTGGGGATGTTTGGTAGGAATATGGGATTAGTGTAGGATTAGTATAAATGGGTGGTTGATGGTCGGCACAGACACGGTGGGCCGAAGGGCCTGTTTCAGTGCTGTATCTCTAATCTAAAAAAAAATGTGTCAAATGGAATTCAGCCTGGTTAAGTATGAGACGATGCAATTGAGGAGGTCAAACAAGGCAAAGGGATAGACAATCAATGGGAAAATACTGAGAAGTGTAGAGGAAGTGAGGGACCTTGGAGTCAATGTCCACTGATGTCCTGAATGTAGCAGGTCAGGTCGATAAGGTGGTTAAGAAGGCATACGGAATCCTTTCCTTTATTAGCTGAGGTATAGAATACAAGAGCAGTGAGGTTATGCTGGAACTGTATAAATCATTGGTTGGGCCACAACCTGAGTACTCTGCAGTTCTGGTCACCTAATTACACAAAGGATGGAATTGCACTAGAGAGGTTACAGAGGAGATTTACAAGGATGTTTGCCAGGACTGGAAAAATGCAGCTATGCAGAAAGATTAGATACGCTGGGGTTGTTCTACTTGGAACAGTGAAGGCTGAAGGGAGATCTGATTGAAAGGGACATAATTTTGTGGGGCCTGGATAGAGTGGAGGTGAAGAGTCTATTCACCTTAGCAGAGAGATCAGTGACTAGGGGGCAGTGACTTAAAGTGCTTGGCAGAAGGATTAGCGGGGAGTTGAGGAGAAACTTGTTCACCCAAAAATACAAAATGTGCTCAGTGGCAGGAAACAAAGGGTAATTGTAATAATAAAAGCAAAATACTGTGGATGCTGGAAATCTGAAGTAAAACACGAAATGCTGGAAATACTCGGCAGGTCTGGCAGCATCTGTGGAGGGAGAAGCAGAGTTAACGTTTCAGTTCAATGATGAAGGGTCACTGACCTGTAACGTTAACTCTGCTTCTCTCTCCACAGATGCTGCCAAACCTGCTGAGTATTTCCAGCATGTCTTGATTTTATTAAAGGGTAGTTGATGACGGATATTTTACTGACCTGAGGACTGTTTACAGTGGCGTTCCACAGGGTTCAGTACTGTGTCCGCTGTTTACAGTGAGAGTCTAGAAATTACTGCCTGAAAGGATAGTTGAAGCAGAATCCCTCCACTCAGTGAAAAGTAAACTGGATGTTCACCTCAACTGTCATTAACTGCAGGGCTGTGGATCAAATGCTAGAAGATGGGATTAGAATAGGTGGATCATTTTTCGGCCGGTGCAGACACAATGGGCCAAGTGGCCTCTTTCTGTATCTTAAACTTTCTATGATTATATTACATGAAACAATCACAGTTACGTCCTCAACGAACTTGATCAAGATTATCAGGAATGATATTTCATTAACCTTTCCGTGCTGCTTGTCATTTATTATCCCGTGTTTTACAAGCAAGATATATTTTTGTGTTAGGTTATGACCTCTAGAAGTTTCCAACCACCAACATTAGACTGATAGTTACTGGGTTTACCCAACCTCTCCGTTTTAAACAGGGTGTAACATTGACAATCCTCCAGACCTCTGGCGTCACTCCCATATCGAAGGAGGACTGAAAGATTCTGTCCAGTGCTTCTGTCATTTCCACCATTCCTTCCCTCAGTAACCCTCACAAAACCCATGCAGACTTTATAAATGTTCTACTTTATTGTGGTGCAAAAAGTGTTGAATTGAAAGGGGTTAACTGAACCAGTTTGTTCAGTGACTGTAATTAATGTCAGTCACCATGGATCCTAATGGTGTCACTGGAGGGTTTCCCTCTTCTATTAATACAGAACTCCTTTCAATGTGTTTTCCGATAGTATTAGCGGGACCATCAGCTCCGGCACTAAAAGGGATCTGTGGGCTGCAGAGAGAGGGAGAGGAGAGATCAGAATCTGAACAATAGATGTGAATATTACAACAATGGACAGGAGTTTATCCTATTGGTTTGACCGTCTTACTGCAGATTATTATTGGATAACATTAGAATGGCGGATCTATTATGCTCTGAAGATGATTCAATGTATTTACTATCCCATCCTCGCTACTATTGGTGTCCCTGGTAAGTCTCTGTATCCAACTATTAGATTCATAAACCATATTTCACTGATTTAGTGTTCTTGTCATTTAAATCGTGAGAAGACTGAAACCATTATCTTCCGTTTCTGTCACAACTTCATTCCCTGTCTATGATCTACATCCCCCACGCTGTCCATTGTCTGAGGCTGAACCAGGAAATTTACAACCTCTGGTATCTATTTAATGCTGAGCTGAGTTCATCCCCATATTCTCTCCATCCCCAGCCCGGCCAATTGTTGTGGCCAGGTGAGGAGGGGTCAGAGTGGCTCTTCTTTATTTGAATGCAACACTGTTTGTCCTTTATAAACAGTGAATATGCTTCACGTCTCAGTGAGTGTTCTACATCTATGATGGTGAAGAAACCGATTGGACAAGTTCTCTTGAGTTTAAACATGAACGAGGTGAGTTTATTAAACTTAACAAGAGAAACCCGATCTGAATAAAATCATAAAAAAATGGAACACACAGTTACATACACAGTCACACGAGAATCACACACACTCAAATAGATTACAGAGTGAGAAGTAAATTTGTGTTTGGATTTGAGTCCAGAATAAGTTTCAAAAAACTCATTCTGTGATGTTGGGCGATTCCGTGGTCTTCCAGCTGAAGTTATATTCTTGACGTCTTTTGCTTGTCGAAGTGCGGTTTGTGGCTGGGTTTTCAGGGTTTTCTTTGAGGCAGACTTGCAGGTGGCTTTCTTCCCCTGGTTACTCTGTCTGCAGCAATCTGTAGGCTTGAGGGGCCCGCAGTCACATGTGGTTTTCAAACTTGTGATGTTAGGTGGAGAGAGAGATGGAGAGCGAGAGAGAGGGGTCACAGCCCTTCTGCTTCTGCACAGTTTGAATCATTGGCTTGTCTGTCTTTGTCCAGGGGAAACTCCCAGCTTTCACAGAGATGGACAGAAGGTCTCATGACTGCCTCAGTGTATTCTCTGGACCCTTCTAATGAGATTCAAGGTTAGAAACTTCTATCTCCCCAGGGCTCAGGAAACCAGTATTTGTACTTGGAGGAGTTTGCTCTTTCAAAGTCAATGTGTCAGGGTAGTCTTGCATGCCGTGTTAATGAATGTAATCTTACGTAATTCAATCACTAGAGCAAGCCAATGATATTGGTCCAGGCTCATCAGACATGTGTCTTCTGTTGTAGGCCTTAGAATGTGAAAATGTGTTTCAGATGCCAATTACGGTGGCCATCTTGGCTGCCAGTTTTTTGAAGGTTAACTGTAGGATTTTTTCTATTAAAAGGTTAGTGCAAGTTTCCAATCGATGAATTAAAGTTCCTCATTTGGCATGTTGTGTTATCTTAACACCGGCGCATCACATGGAAAGAAATGTGATAACGGGAACATTTCATTTCAGAACTCTGGGAAGAAAAAGAAAGAAATATACATGCATTCTCAATAATCACTTCTCAAATTCACACATTAATCTTAGAATTATTGCAGCTGACATTGTCTGTTACAGCTGTACTGATTTAACTTTTTTGGCGTTTTGTCTGGGATGGTTATGTGTCGGGTTCGACGCTGGACAATGCATCAACGATTGCATTGTTTACCTTTTCTCTCCTCTAATGAAGTTTTAACTACTCAGGTTCCTGCACCTTAACAATCTTTCTCCCTAAACCGACAGTGTGTAATAAATTGTTTTTTTAGACCCTGTGAGGTGTCTGAGATCTCCTTTGGGCCTTTGTTCTTGCTGAGTTCGCCTTTGAAATTGTTGTGTTTGATTAGCTTTGGGTTTGGGATCTGATCATTGTGTTCTTCAGTGGGGAGATCCACACTGACCTTACTTTTAGCTTTCTGGTGAGGTACCCAAGTGCTGTTTACTTTAGGGTACGTTCCCTTCACTTTTCCCTTTACGTTGGGAAGAATCATTTTTTATCTACCCTATGTCCTCTGGGACATTACTGCTCGCAGGTCTTTGTCCAGCTTTCGCTGCACTCTGCAGCGGCACTTCGACTAGGTGTGGCATCTCCCTCACCATTGACATGCCTTTTTGGGACCTTTCCTTGTCCTTGCACGTTTCTGTAAATGCTGTTAGCAGCCTTTTTAGGCTGCCTCTTTGACCAGCGTTTAAGGAGGAGAGCGTAGGGTCTGATGGATCTCACATTTCAGGGTTGGCTATTCGGAGAGTAGGGGGTTCCAGTTGGAATCCTCCTGGTCCTCCTCTAACCTATCCTCACCGCCCTTTCCAATCCTTCCCTCCTGACTGCCTGACAGATCTGTACTTGGCTGTTCCCTCCACAGCCTTTGCTTTTTGCCTTTGGTCTGGAGTGTCAATTAAATAATGTACCTGACTATTCCTTTTGCCACTCGATATGGACCACTGAACCGGGATTTCAGGGGTTCACCCTGCAGTGGGAATAGTAACAATACATGGTCTCTGTCTGGAAATGTTTTAGCCTTGGCATTTCTGTCTCCTTACCTTTTCATCGCTGCCTGGGTGGTCTTTAGGTGCTCCCACAGCATAGAAATGCAGTTTAACATGGAATACTCATCCCTGTGTCCCAAAAACCTCTCCTTGATTAGTTTAAGGGAACCTCTCACCACGTGTCAATAAAATAATTCAAAGAGAATAAAGCCAGTGGAATCATTGGATAAGTCCCTGGAAACCAACAGGAGAAATCCCAGCCCTTTGTCCCAGTCATGGGGTTGCTCATAGCAGTATGGCCTGATCATTGTCTTTGGGGTCTGATCGTACCGCTCCAAAGCCCCTTGTGACTATGGATGGTAGGCGGAGGACTTTATTTATTTACTTATTTTATTTATTTAGAGATACAGCACTGAAACAGGCCCTTCAGCCGACCGAGTCTGTGCCAACCATCAACCACCCATTTATACTAATCCTACATGAATCACATATTCCTACCACATCCCCACCATCCCTCAACTCCCCTCCCACCAACCTATACTAGGGGCAATTTATAATGGCCAATTTACCTATCAGCCTGCAAGTCTTTGGCTGTGGGAGGAAACCGGATCATTTGGTGAAAACCCACGCGGTCACAGGGAGAACTTGCAAACTCCGCAAAAGCAGTAAACAAAATCGAACCCAGGTCGCTGGAGCTGTGAGGCTGCGGTGCTCCAGATTACCTATGACCTTATAAAAAAAAATGGACATAAAATGTGTGTCCTGATCGGACTGGATCTCAGCAGGCAACCCATATAGGGTAAAGAACTGGGTTAGCCCCTTCACCATAGCCTTGGCAGGGATCGTTCTTCGGGCGAATGGCCTCTGGGAATCGGGTCACCACATCCATAATGGTGAGAAGATACTGGTATCCCTTTTTGTTTTCAGCAGGTGACCCCACAATCCACCATCACTTTGCTGAAGGGGTCCCCAAAAGCTGGTATGTGAATTAGGGTGCTGGCTTTATTGCAGGTTGGGGCTTCCCCACAACTTAGCACATGTGACTAGTTTTCCGAAACGCCACCACATCTTTGAGAAGTTGTGGCCAGTGAAAATAGTGTCTTCTGCGGGCTTTTATTTTTCATACACCGAAATGTCCATCCATTAGAAGGTCGTGGGCCATTCTTAATATTTCTTTAAGGGACCTCAGCGGCACAACTATCTGGTGAACCACTGTCCACTCTTCATCCTCTGCTCTGTCAGGAGATCTCCACTTCCTCATCAGCATCTCATTCTTTAAATAGTAACACTCTGCAACTCCCTCTGCTTCAGTTTTGGTTTGGACAGTCTGTGCTATTTTTTAACTCTGGGTCGGGTTGTTGAGCCTCAAATAAGGAAGAACTGTTTAATACATTCTTTGTCTCCTCTAACTTCCCGAAGAAGGTTTCAGACAACCAGAATGTAGGGTAATCCGTCTGCAGTGTCAGTTCAGGGGATTGTTTGGCCATGGACCGAGTCACCACACAATCAGGGAGAATGTCCGGGACCTTCTCCTGTAACTACTCTGTCTCCCGGACCTCTTTTAGTCTCTCTAGATCTACTGGGGAAGCTGCCACCTTTTCCCCTGTCAGATTATTACCCAGGAGCAGTTCGACCCATCACCCGGTAAACTAGGTACAATCCCCATGGTAAAGGGTCATGAAACTGGGTCACACTCCAAGTGCACCGGATATAAAGGTATGGACATATACTGTCTTCCAATACCATTCACTAACGCTCTAGCATTCACTGCACTTTCGTTTTCCCAGCAGAAGGGATTGGGTGGCCCCTGTATCCTTGAGTATGACTATTGTTTTACTTGCCTCACTCAAGGGGTATGGGGTCACTTTTCCTTAGGATACAAATTCCTGGTACCTCTCAGGGATTTTGTTTATATTTCCTACACTCTCTGTGGTGGGTTTACTGGGTCTGACTGACGCAGTTGGAGGCACAGCCTGATCTGTTGTGCTTTCCATCAGGTCCCATTATCCTGCACTGATCTGGTGGTCCCTGATTAATGCTACAGGTTTTTCCCATAACTTGCAGCATTCAGCTCGATGGTGATCTGCCTTATTCCAATGGAAACGCACCGGTCTTCGGCCATTACTCCTGGTCTCAGTGCCGTCCTATTTGCCTGAGGATGGTCCATTGGGAGTCCAGATTTTCCTCCTTGCCCAAGGCTGATCGGGCTCCTATCACCCTCCCACATTTTGTTCTCGGGTCTTTGTGGTGAATAGGGAAGGGTTTCCCTTTGGGGTTAAGGCTTTGTGTACAAGGGAAAATTCATCAGCCAGAATTGCAACCTGCCTGGCTCTTTGAACCTTTCGTTCCTCTTTGTGGGTTTTAATGGTAGGGAGAGCGAGTTTTTGAACTCCTTGAGATGGATCACCACTCTAAGGTTCAGATTTGTGGGCTGTAATTTGAGTGTTTGTATCCACTGGTCAAAAGTAAACACAAAAACTGACTTTAAATCTTCTATAGCTATCTAAAAATGAAACGTTTGGCGAATACAAATGTGGGTCCAATACAGGCAGACTCAGGGGAATTTATAATGGTGAACAGAGAAATGGCTGTGAAGCTAAATGATTACTTTGTGTCTATCCTCATTGAGGAAGATACAAGGAAATTTCCAGAATTAGAGATTCAAGGGATTAGGGAGAATGAGGACATGAAGGAAATTAATATTAGTAAGAATGTTGCATTGGAGACATTAATGGGGCTGAAGTTTGATAAGGCCCCAGGATCTGATATTCTGCATTCCAGGGTGTGGGAAGAGATAGCTATGGAGATGGTGGCTGCATTGGTGACTATCTTCAAACATTCTATAGATTCTGGAGCGGTTCCTGCAGATTGGAAGGTAGCAAATGTCACCCCACTATTTAAGAAGGGAGGGAGAGTAAAAACAAGGAATTATAGACCTGCTTTCGTGCATCAGTCGTTGGGAAAATGCTGGGACTGTATTCTAAAGGATGTGATAAATGGACAGTTGGATAATAATCTGTTTGGGCATCATAAACATGGATTTATGAATGAGAAATCATGTTTGACGAAACTGTTGGAGTTTTATTGGGGATGTTAATAACCGAATTGATAAAGGGGAGTCGGTGGACGTATTATACTTGAATTTTCAGAAGGCTTTTGATAAAGTACCCCACAGGAGGTTGGGTAGCAACATTAAAGCACATGGGATAGGAGGTAATATACTGGCATGGATTAAAGATTGGTTAACAGGCAGTAAACAGTGAGTAGGAAGAAACGGGTCATTCTCACTTTGGCAGGCTGTGATTAGTTGTGCACTGCAAGGATCAGTACTTGGGCCCCAGCTGTTAACAATATATGTCAATGATTTGGATGTGGGGACCAAATGTAATATTTCCAAGTTCGCACATGACACAAAACTAGGTGGGAATGCATGTTGTGAGGAAGATGCAAAGCGTCTTCAAGGGGATTTGGACAGACATTGTGACTGGGCAAGAACATGGCAGATGGGATATAATATGGACAGATATGACGTTATCCATTTTGGTAGGAGGAACAGATGTGCAGAGTATTTCTTAAATAGTAAGGGATTAGAAAGTGTAGATGTACAAAGGGAACCGTGTGTCAGTAAGTCACTGAAAACTAACATGCAGTGCAGCAAGCAATTCGGAATGCTAATGTTTTGTTAGCCTTTATCACAAGATGATTTGAGTACAGGAGTAGTGAAGTCTTACTTCATGTGTATAGATCCTTGCTTAGACCACACCTGGAATATTGTGTGCAGTTTGGGTCCCCTTACCTTAGGAAGGATATTATTGCCATAGAGGGAGTGCAATGAAAGTTCACCAGACTTGTTCCCGGGATAGCGAGACTGTTCTATGAAGAGAGAAACTGGGCTTGTATTCTCCAGAGTTTCAAAGAATGTGTCGGGATCTCATTGAACCCCACGAAATAATTAAAGAGATAAACAGCGTAAATGCGTGTACAATATTTCCCCTGGTTGCGGAGTCGAGAACTAATGGATACAATTTCAAAATAAGGGGGAAGCCACTTAGGACAGAGATGAGGAGAAATTTCTTGACTCAGAGGTTTCTGAATCTTTGGAATTCTGCATCCCAGACGGATGTGGAATCTCAGTCGGTGAGTATGTTTAAACTATAGATTGACAGATTTCTAACTGCAAATGACAAAAAGGGGATATGGAGATAATGTGTGAAAAAGGCATTGAAGTGGATGATCAGCCATGGTCATATTGAGTGGTGGAGCAGCCTCGATGGGCTTAATAGCCTACTCCTGCTGCTATGTCCCTGTGTTCGGAAGCTGCTTAACTCTTTCAAACTCGAGATCACTTTAGTCAGGCTGCTTTCGGAGGGTTGGGAATGTTTAACGGTACACTTCCGGTACTATCTCATGTACGCCCAGCATTGCATTTTTAGTCATCTCATAATCTGATGAACTTTCATTGGCAACAGTGAATAAACCTCATGGGATTTTCCTGTTACTTTGTTTTGTCAGAACAGTGTCCAGCTCTCCGCCGGACATTTCAGTTACTTTACAAGCTTTTCAAAAGTGACGGATAATTCTGCCACATCCTCCTCATTGAACTTTGGAATGAACTGGGTGAAAGGGAGGAAGGCAGAAAGTAGGAAACATCTATCGTTGGGAAATTGTTAGAACCCATTATTAAGGAAGTAATAACTGGATATTTAGAAAGTCAAAACGCAATCCATCAGAGTCAGCATGGTTTTATGAAGGGTAAATCCTATTTGACGAATTTGCTGGAGTTCTTCGAAGCTGTGACAAGAAAAGTGGAAAATGGGGATCCTGTAGATGTATATCTGGACTTACAGAAGACATTTGATAAGGTGCTGCACAAAAGGTTAATACACAAGGTAAGATTACATGGGGTTAGGGGCAATTTATTAACTTTGATAGAGGATTGGCTAACCAACAGAAAACAGAGAGTCGGCAGAAATGGGTCTTTTTCTGGTTGGCAAGATGTAACAAGTGGGTTACCACAGGGTTTGGTCCTTGGCCCCAGCTATTTACAATATATATTTATGACTTGGATGAAGGGATAGAAAGTACTATTGCCAAATTTGCAGATGACACTACAATAGGTGGGATAGTAAATTGCAATAATTAAATAAGAAATTTACAAATTGATATGGATAGGTTAGGTGAATGATCCAAAATTTGGCAGATGGAGTTTAACGTGGATAAGTGTAAGGTTATCCATTTTGGTCGGAAGAATAGAAAGGCAAATTATTACCTAACTGGAGAGAAACTTCAGAGTGCTTCGGTGCAGAAGGATCTGGGTGTCCCCGTGCATGAATCGCAGAAAGCTTGTTTGGAGGTATATCAGGTGAAAAGGAAGGCAAATTGAATTTTGGTATTTCTTGCTAAACGAATAGAATATAAAAGTAGGAAAGTGTTGCTGCAACTGTACAAGGCATTAATGAGACCGCACCTGGAGTATTGTGTATAGTTTTAGTCTCCTGACTTGAGGATGGATGTAGTTGCATTGGAGGCAGATCAGAGGAGGGTCACCAGATTGATTCCAGGGATAAGGGGGTTGTCTTATGAAGAGAGATTGAGCTCTTTATGCCTTTACTCTCCAGAGTTTAGAAGAATGAGAGTCGATCTAATTGAGGTAGAGAAGATGATTAAGGGGATTGACAAAGTAGACATAGAGAAGATGTTTCCTCTTGAGGGGCAATCTAGAAAGAGAGGTCATTGTTTTAGGATAAGGGATAAGGATTTAAAATAGAGATGAAGAGAAATTTCTTCTCCCAAAAGGTCGTGTGTCTGTGGGGTTCACTACCCGGAGTGCAATAGATGCCGGGACATTGAGTAAATTTAAGGAGGAGATAGACAGATTTTTAATTAGTAATGGGTTGAAGAGTTATGGAGAACGGGCAGGAAAGTGGAGTTGAGACCGAGATGAGATCAGCCATGATCATATTGAATGGCGAAGCAGGCTTGAGGGGCTGAATTGCCTACTCCTGCTCCTACTTCTCATGTTATTATGTTCTTATCTGGATCTTTCCATCAAGAACGGGTGACGTATCCATTATCTCTCTCTATGTTGTCCATTGATGTATCTGCTGTGTGACGGAGGTCATCTATGTCGGGGAGGTGAATTATACTGCCTGCTCCCTCAGCAGGGAGAGGCAGGTGAGAAGGCCCGTGGCTTTGTCATGATAGCGGGATTCCTGATGGTCTAGGTGTCTCTGCGGGGTCCCCATGGCAACGGGGAGAGGTACAGGAAATGATAGAACTCTCACTCCATCAATGTACAGTTGGTGTGCGAGCATGCCCAGTACATCATGTTGGTAAATGTCCACTATCCTGGCAGCAGCCACCATTCCATCATTCTGAAGCAGTCAGTCGGTCCCAACACATCGGGCCCCCATGCAGAACCAGAATGTGGTTCATGACCTCTAAACTCTAGACACTCCCCTTCCCCACACAAAACCACCAGGTGAAGTAATGCTTCCGATGTCTGAACCGCTCGGGGAGAGCCCTCCAGTACTCACTGGAGCAGGTGTCCAAGTTCATGGTGTTCTGCTGCACCCTTCACATCATCACCATCATGAGGACACAGGCTTTGGCACCAGGGATCCGCAGGCTACCTCAGTAGGAGGAGGAGGAGGCAGGGAGGATATTTCCTGGATGATGTCAACCCGGACAGGCTGTCAGTGAGACGCTGCTAAGATTCAAGTTCCCAGAGGACAACTTCCCTTTCCCACCTTGGATCCACCTCTTCTCCACCATTATATCCATCTGAGATGCCCCATCACAGCGTCCCCTAGGTAAGCATCCTGCAATAAAAACACCAACAAAATGTTTTTCATGATCATCTTTATCCAACAACACATGCAAATATACAAACAAAACTGAACTATTCACACTTGTGTATTCCTTTAGTCCCTGTCTTGTGGTTTCCCTCAACCTGCCTACTGCTCCTACACAGTGTTTCCCAGTGACTGCAGCATGGCTGGTGAAAGGCTACTGACCTTCACTGAGGGAGACTGCAGATGGCCTTTCAGGACGTCCCCGAATAGCTCTGGGCCTTGAGGACTCGGATTCAGACTGCACCACCTCGACATGGGCATCAGCTCCAGCAATGTTCACATCTGAGTCCTGTGTATTATAACTCGTTTGTGACCTTGCCTCCGGTGATCTGTCACATGAACTATCCTTTCCCCTTGGAGTGGCTGCAGCTCACTCATGCTCGGTGACTCACCACGTGCAGATTCTGACTCTATACCAGCCTCTAAGGTACACGCACTGTAAGTATTTGATCTGGTGGCTGTGAGTATCAGACCAAATGATGGGGCTTCACCATCAGTCCTCTTCTGCTGCTCTCTTTCTGACTCTGGAACTGCTGTGACTGGGAAGTTGGTGGTATTGGGTTATCATTGGAAAGTATAAAATCAGAAGGGGAGGTTTGAGGTGAAGGATTGGGGGTGGTATGGAAAGCAGGAGGTCCATGGTCTTACCATCTCCAGCTTGTACATCAACATTTCTAACGTTTACCAGTTCTGATGAAGGGTCACAGATCTGAAACATGAACTCTGTTTCTCTCTACACCGATGCTGCCAGACCCACTGAGTATTTCCAGCACTTTCTGTTCAGGTACACAGATGTGCCCCATTGACTAACTTATCTCAGCCCTTTTTTTATTAGCTTAAATTTGCACTTCTGGACATCCTCAGATATTCCATTGAGAATAAAATCGCAATTCCCATCATGCACCTCGAAAATCCTTAGTATGTCCGTCTCCCCAGGCGTGCCTGTTTTTCTTCTCGACCAGGTTATCAATTGACTATTTCCTGTGATATGCGAGTGAGATTGTATTTCTGACTTTACTTATTCAAAACTTTCTGAAATTCCCACCCCCCCCCACCCCCCACCACGCTCTTAGTGATGAACACACACGTTTGATTGAGTGTAAACTCTCTTTGTTTGCCAAATGTCCTACCCAATCTCAGCAATGACCGCTCAACGGAGTTTGCTATTTTTCACAAACCAAGTAAACCAAGACTAATATCCCGATCTCTGTGTTCCCTCTCCTACACCACTGTAAGGTCTGATCTACAGTCACAGATTACCTAAAAGGAGGTGAAAGGGCCACAAGCAGTTTATTGAGGAGTGACGGTTCAAATACAGCACAAAATCAGAATAAACATAGTAGAGCAACAATATGTGACAGATGAGAAAGGCTTTCTGGCTGTGGATTAGATTTTAGAAGCTATTATTAAAGATTTTATAAAAGGCAGGTAGAAAAATTCAAGGCGATCAGGTAGAGTCAACATGATTTTGTGAAAGGGAAATTATGTTTAACCAATTAACTGGAGTTCTTTGAAGAAGTAACATGGGCTGTGGATAAAGGGGAACTGGTGGATGCACTGTACAAAGATTTCCAGAAGGCATTTGATAAGGTGCCACACAGAACATAGAACATAGAACAGTACAGGCCCTTCGGCCCACGATGTTGTGCCGAACCTTTAACCTACTCTAAGATCAAACTAACTACCTACCCTTCATTCTACGATCATCCATGTGCCTATCCAAGAGTCGCTTAAATGCCCCTAATGTATCTGCTTCTACTACCACCGCTGGCAGCGCATTCCACGCACCCACTACTCTCTGTGTAAAGAACCTACCTCTGACATCTCCCCGAAATCTTCCTCCCATCACCTTCAAATTATGCCCCCTGGTGATAGCCCTTTCCACCCTGGGAAAAAGTATCTGGCTATCCACTCTATCTATGCCTCTCATCATCTTGTACCCCTCTATCAAGTCACCTCCCATCCTTCTTCGCTCCAATGAGAAAAGCCCTCGCTCCCTCAATCTTTCTTCGTAGGACATGCCCTCCAGTCCAGGCAGCATCCTGGTAAATCTCCTCTGCACCCTCTCTAAAGCTTCCACATCCTTCCTATAATTAGGCGACCAGAACTGAACACAATGTTCCAAGTGTGGTCGAACCAGGGCCTTATAGAGCTGCAGCATAACCTCGCAGCTTTTAAACTCAATCCCCCTGTTAATGAAAGCCAAGACACCATACGCCTTCTTAACAACCCTATCAACTTGGGTGGCAACCTTGAGCGATCTATGGACATGGGCCCCAAGATCCCTCTGTTCCTCCACGCTACCAAGAATCCTGTCTTTAAGCCTGTATTCTGCATTCAAATTCGACCTTCCAAAATGAATCACTTCACACTTTTCCTGGTTGCACTCCATCTGCAACGTCCCAGCCCAGCTCTGCATCCTGTCAATGTCCCGTCGCAACCTACAACAGCCTTCCACACTATCCACAACTCCAGCAACCTTCGTGTCATCGTCAAACTTGCTAACCCAGCCTTCCACTTCCTCATCCAAGTCATGTATAAAAATCACAAAGAGCAGAGGTCCCAGAACAGATCCTTGTGGAACACCACTGGTCACCGAGCTCCATGCTGAATAGTTTCCATCTACTACCACCCTCTGACTTCTATGGGCCAACCAATTTTGTATCCAGGCAGCCAACTTTCCCTGAATCCCATGCCTCATAACTTTCTGAATGAGCCTACCATGGGGAAACTTACCAAACTCCTTGCTAAAATCCATATACACCACATCCACTGCTCTTCCTTCATCAATGTGTTTCGTCACATCTTCAAAGAATTCAGTCAGGCTTGTGAGGCATGACCTGCCCCTTACAAAGCCATGCTGACTGACTCTAATCAAAGGTTATTGCGGAAAATAAAAGCTCATGGTGTCGGCAAACTTGCTAACCCAGCCTTCCACTTTCTCATCCAAGTCATGTATAAAAATCACAAAGAGCAGAGGTCCCAGAACAGATCCTTGTGGAACACCACTGGTCACCGAGCTCCATGCTGAATAGTTTCCATCTACTACCACCCTCTGACTTCTATGGGCCAGCCAATTGACACGAAGGTTGACACGAAGGTTGCTGGAGTTGTGGTTAGTGTGGAAGGCTGTTGTAGGTTGCGACGGGACATACTGGCATGGTCTCTCTGTCTCTCTCCCTGACCACGCATTTCATCTCTCCAGCTCCACTGGTGCTGTGGAAGTTTGGATCCATAAAATGGTGTGAGCTGCACTGCTGGTACCATCCAGCACATTGTACAGGACACCCAGACTGGCCGGGGTGCTCGCGTGGCTGTAACATGCGTGTGTCTGTAGTGTAAGGAAGGGACTGAATATGGTGTCAATCAGCCATTCTGGCAGCTTTGACGTACATCTTTGAAACTTGGTCTGTGTATGTCCACTGACCGCCTGTGTTAGTCTCGCTCAGCTGAACATACATTAAGAAACACGAGGAGCCCCTTCTATTATTATTTAAAAGGACGAGGCATCCAACTTACACGTGAGGGGCTTTTGACTTGCTTCTGCTATTGTAAAGTTAGTGGAGGTGCTGTGGATGGTTTTCTGGAGATTGTGTTGTGAGCTGCTGCAGACATTCAGGGAGGAGAGAGGATTTAGTGATCCAACTCTGGACGACGTCTCGGGACTGTATTTACAGTGTCTCTGGGTCTGTCACATGATCAACAAATGGAGCGGAAGCTGCAGAAAGGGGAAGCACTTTAAAGAGGGCGGAGGAGGGGGCTCTGCCCTACTAACCCTAGGCTTTCCAATAGCAAAACGAGCAGTGCTCCTAATACCGAGCCCTGGGGAACACCACTGTATACTCCCATCGAGTCCGAACAACAATCTTTCACAACTTCTCTCTGTTTACTGTTCATTAGGCAATGTTATATCCACACTGTCACTGTCCCTTTAATCCATCGGGTTCAGTTTTCCTAACCTGTCTATTGAATGTCTGTTGATCAAACACCTTTTGAAAGTCCATATATATAACCTCAATCACACCACCTGCATCAACCCTCTCCATTGTTTCATGAAAGAACTCCACCAAGTTTACTTCAGCACCACCTCTCTCCATTCCTCCACTGTTGGTAAATTATCAGACTGCTTATCCGACATCCAGTACTGGATGAGAAGAACTTTCCTCCAATTAAATATTGGGAAAATTCAAGTCCATGTTTTCACTCCGCACTCCAGCTCTGTTCCCCTGCTATTGATCCCACCCTGGTAACAGTCTGAGATTCAGACAGACTGTTTACAACTTTGGTGTCACATTTAATCACATAATGAGCTTCTAACATAATACTCACGCAATCATTACAATCGCCTATCTCCACCTCAGTAACAGAGCCTGACTTCACCCCTGTCTCAGCCCTTCTGCTGCTGAAATTCATTCATGCCTTCATTACCCCTGGACATGACTATTCCAGTTCACTCCTGGCTGGTCTACCGCATGCTGCTCTCTGTAAACATAAGGTCCCCCAGAACTCTGCTGCCCATGTCCTAACTCGCACCAAGGCTTGTTCATATATCACTGACTGACATTGACTCATGATCAGGCAATGTCTTTATTTAAATTCTCCACCTTGTTTTCCCTCCATGACCTCACCCCCGGCCTGTGCCTGTAATATCCTCCAACCGCACAACCCTTCAATATATCTGAACTCCTCTAATTCATGACTCTTCTACCTCCCTGTTATTAACTGTTCCACCTTTGTTGGCCACACCTTCAGTTGCCTAGGCCCCGAGCACTGGAATACCCTCCTTACACCCCTCCATCTCTCCATCTCTCCACCATGCTTACCTTCTTTAATGTACCCATTAAAACCTACTTCTTTGACCACGCTTTTGGTCCTCTGACCGAATATTTCCTTATATGTCTCGGCGTCATTTTTTATTTAATAATGCTCCTGTGAAGCATCTTGGGATGTTTTATTACATTAAAGACACTACATAAAATAAGTTGTTGTTGTTGACGTTTGCCAGACATGATTTGGAATTCGCATTTCCGTGCTGCTTCTCAATTAATCTCCCATTTTTTTCGAGCAAGGAATACCTGTCGCTTGGTTGTGACCTTTCGAAATTTCTAACCACTGACATAAGACTGACTGGTCACTGCAGGGTTTACCCCATCTCTCTTTTTCTAAACAGGGTGTAACATTTACAACCGTCTCGTCCTCTGTCATAACTTCCCTATCCAAGGAGGATTGGAAGATTCTGTCCAGTGCCCCTTCTATTTCCACATTTACTTCCCTCAGTAACCCTCACACAACCTATCACACTGGGTAAATGTCCTACTTGTTTGAGTTCCAAGAAGTGTTCGATGGAAAGTGGTTAACTGAATATGTTTGTTCAGTGACTGTACTTGAAGTCAATCTCCATGGACCCTAATTGTATCACTGGAGGATTTCCATCTTCTATCAATAAGGGATTCCTTTCAAGGTGTTATCCCATCACGCCAGTGGAGTATCAGCCTCAAAACTTATAGAGATCAGCGGCTCTAGAGAGAGGGAGAGGATAGATCGGAACCTGACAACAATAGATTGGAATGTTACAACAATGGGTCAGATTCTGAGAACAATAGATTGGAATGTTACAACAGTGGGCAGAGGTTTATCGTGGCCTCTTTACATGCTTTCAACGCATGATTCGCTGTCTTTAACATCTCGGATCTATTTTACTCTGCTGATTATTCAACACATTTACTATCCCATCCTCGCTACTGTTGCTGCCCCTGGTAAGTTTGGCAATACAGCTATTAATTTTATAAACCATGTTTAACTGCATTACTGCTCCTGGAATTTACTTTGCCCTCCTTGCTGCTGTTGTTATTCCTGGTGAATATCTATCTCCAGCTATTAGCTCTACATACTATTGCTATCTGTAAAATAGTTCTTGAAATTTGCTCTCATCTTTCCTGCTGCTACTGCCCCTGGTAAGTCTCTATTCCCACATATAATATCTGCCAACCCTGGTTCACTGAAATACTGGTCAAGTACTTTAATTATTTTTGAAGACTGAAGACAGTATCATTGTTTTCCATAAGAAATTCTGTCCCCTATCTGAGAACCACATACCCGTCCCTGCCCAATGTCAGAGGTTGAACCAGACAGGTTACAACCTCTGTGTTCTGTCTAATCCTGAGCTGAGTTCATCTCCATATTCTCTTCATCACCAACCCTGCCTACTACCACCTCTGTAATATCACCCATCTCCACCACTGCCACAGCCCATCTGCTGCATACACCCTCATACGTGTCACTGTTGAATCCACACTTGACTGTTCCAATTTTATCCTGGTCACCTTCCCAGTTATAAACCTCCATAAACCACAGTCCATCCAGAATCCTGCTGCCTGTATCCTAACTCACACCAAATCCCGATCACCCATCACCCCTGTACTCAGTGATCTACATTGGCTCCGGCCTGGCAGCACCTTAATTTTAATAATCTTATTCTTGTGTTTGAATCGATCCCTGGCCTCACCCCTCCCATTAGTCTCATTGTGTTCATTCCCATATCCCAGAAAAACCTTTGCCATCAAATCTATTTCCATGTTTCCTTTGAAAGTGAGTTTCCTTCCATCTCTATCTGCCTGGTGATCATTTTCGGTTCTACAACACCACTCTTTCCTACACTATGGAAGCCTGGATCCACAAAAGGTGTGAGCTGAGCTACCAGCCACCTCTGGCATGATGTGCACACCGCCCCACGCTGTGCAGCATTCTACCCCGGGTGAACATTGTGTGCACTCGTACAATGAGGAGTTATGGAATGTCACATCAAACTGCTATTCCAGTACTTTGATGTACGTCTTTGAAACTTGGTCTGCGCATGTCCACTGACCGCCTGTGTTAGTCACTGTCAGCTGAACAAACATTCAGCAGCACGAGGAACGCCCTCTCGTGTTATTTAAATGTATCAGACATGTAACTTACAGGTGACGGGCTTTTGACTTAATTCTGCTGTTGTAAAGTCAGTGGAGGTGCTGTGGGTGGTTTTCTATAGTTTGTGTTGTGAGCTGCTGCAGACATTCAGGGAGGACAGAGGATTTGGTGACCCAACTCTGGACGAGGTATGGCGACTGTAGTTACAGTGTCTCTGGGACTGTAACATGACTAACAAATGGAGTAGAGGCTGCAGAGAGGGGAAGCTCTGTAAAGAGAGAGGAGGAGGGGACTCTGTCCTACCCACCCTGGGTTTGCCAAGAGCACTTTTCCTACCTGCACCTAACACAGGAGCAGTGTGTGAGGTGACTCTGATTCAATAAAGAGGTGGTCACAGTGCTGTGTTAGCTCCTGTAACATGACCTGGAGCCTCACACCAGGGGAAGGACGGAGCTGCCAGTGGCCGTTAACGTCGCAGTTTCATTGAACTTCGATGTATCTCGACCTTTCCATGCAAGAGCAGCTGACACACCCATCAAAGATTAATGGAATCACTTATGGCACAGAGGGAGTCCATTCTGCCTATCGAGATGGTGCCCGTTCTCTGTTCAGCAATTCACTCAGTCCTGCTCCCACCCTTGATCCCCATAGCCCTGCATGTTCTCTTCCTTCAAATACCCATCCAGTTTCCTTTTGAAATTGGAATGAAGGATCAAATTGGAAGGAAGTAAAGCTGGTAACAGGAGGTAGAAAAGTAGAAAGTGACATTAGAAGCAGGCAACACAAAAGTGAGCATCAACTTGTCTTAGAATGCTGAATGTCAAGATGACAAGGTTAAGGGCGCTCTACCTGAATGCACGCAGTATTCCCAACAATATTGATGATTTAAAGGCCGAAATGGAGGTAATTATGTCTGATCCAATTGTCATAACGGAAATGTGGCTACGGGGTGACCAAGCCTGAGAACTGAATAAACAAGTATGTTCGACATATATGAAGGATAGGCAAAAAGCAAAAGGCAGTGGTGTTGCGCTGATAATATGGGATAGGATCAGTACATTAGTAAGGGAGGATCTCAGGGCTCAAGAACAAAATGTGGAATCTGTTTGGGTGGAGCTAAGAAACAGCAAGGGGCAGTAAAAATTGTTAGGAGTGTTTTTATGGACCACCAAACAGTAGTGGTAGTGTGGGGGATGGCATTAATCAGGAGATTAGAGTGTCATGTAGCATGGGTAATACAGTATTCACGGGTGACTTCAATCTTCATATAGATTGGGTAAACCTAATGAGAACTTCTGCTAGGGATGACAAATTTCTGGAGTGTGTTAGGTATGATTTTCTAGAGCATAAGTTGAGGAACCGATTAGAAAACAGTCTGTTTTCGATCTACTATAATGTAATGAGACAGGGTTAACTAATGTTATTGTAAAATTTATTTTAGAATTTCACATGATGTTTGAACGTGCAGTAGTTCAATCTTAAGCCAGGGTGTTAAATTTGAACAAAGTAAATTATGAAGGTATGAGGGGCAAATTGGCCGAGGTGGAATGTAAACATGCATTGAAAGGTATGACAGTGGTAATGGATAGTCTTTAAAGAAATATTGCATAATTTACAGAAGCTATACATTCTATCAAGGCACATAGACCCCAAAAGTAAAGGCAGTCAACAGTGGATTACAACAGAAGTTAAGGACTGCATTAGATTAAAAGAAAATGCCTATAAAGTTGCCATAAATAGTAGAAAACCTGAGGATTAGGAGGATTTCAGAATATAACAAAGGAGGATGAAGAAACTGATAAAGAAATGGAGAATAGAATATGAATGATAGCTAACAAAAATATAAAAGCGGACTGTAAAAACGTCTACAGGTACGGAGAAAGGAAACGTTTGGCGAAGATAAATGTGGGTCCATTACAGACAGAGTTCGGAGAATTTATAATGAGGAATAGAGAAATGGCAGAGAAGCTAAATGATTATTTTGTGTCTGTCTTCACTGAGGAATATGTAAGAAATCTCCCAGAATTAGAGATCCAAGATGTTGAGGGAAAGAGGAATTGAAGGAAATTAATATTAGTCAGGAGTTTGTGTTTGTGAAATTAATGGAGCTGATGGTTGATACGTCCCCAGGACCTGATATCCTACATCCCAGAGTGTTGAAAGAGCTAGCAATGCAGATAGTGGATGCATTGGTGATCATCTTACAACATTCGATAGATTCGGGTTCCTGGAGATTGGAAGGTAGCAAATGACACCCCACTATTTAAGAAGGGAGGGAGAGAGAAAACAGGGAATTACAGATCTTTTAACATTACGTTAATCGTTGGGAAAATGCTAGAATCTATTCGAAAGGATGTGATCAATGGGCACTTGGATAATAATGACCTGATTGGCATAGTCAACATGGATGTATGAATAGGAAATCCTGTTTAAGAACCTGTTGGTGCGGGAAGTGAGTGAGTGGGAATGGCCTGGAAATCACTGCCTACGAGGGTGGTGGAAGCAGAGATGGTGAATGATTTCAAAAAGATATTGGATGGATACTTGAGGGAAATAAACTTGCAGGAATGTGGAGACAGCTGGGGAATGAGACTGTCTGGATTTATCTACAAAGAGCAGGCATAGACTCGATGGGACAAATGGCCTCATTCTGTGCTGAAATGACGATGACTCTAAGACTCTCTGACAGGGGAATACTATTACTAATGATTTCCTATACTGGGAAAGTTTCTAATGGACTGGCAGTATCACCCTGTTGAACCCCGTGATCTAAGTGAAATGTTTGATGCCCCAGAACATGGTTAACAAATGTTCTTCACAAACGGAGTAAACCAGTTCAGACCCATTCACAATTCTGGAGTCATTCACAATGGGAAGTAGTTTCTCCTGGTTTTCTCTACATAGGACAGCAGCTAGGCTTTTCACTGTGTCCCCCATCGCCATGTCAGACGAATGAAGTCTTGTCAGAGTTAAGTGAGATAAGACACGTTGCCTGGGCGAAAGCTGTCTTCATTCGTGTTACTGCTTCAATCCAACCGGGTTAAACCTGGTCATCATCACCATTAGGTAGTTCATAAAGAGGAGTCACAGTCTCTGCAAATCGAGGGATGAGGGTCCACTGATACCCCACAAGCCTGAGGATAGGACAGAGGGCAGTCTTTGAGGTGGGCAGGGGTAGACACTGGATGAGGGTCCATTGATAGCCCACCTGCCTGAGGATAGGACAGAGGGCATTCTTTGAGGTGGACAGGGGTGGACACTGGATGAGGGTTCACTGATGCCCCACCAGCCTGAGGATAGGACACAGGGCAGTCTTTGAGGTGGACAGGGGTGGACACTGGATGAGGGTTCACTGATGCCCCACCAGCCTGAGGATAGGACAAAGGGCATTCTTTGAGGTGGACAGGGGTGGACACTGGATGAGGGTTCACTGATGCCCCACCAGCCTGAGGATAGGACACAGGGCAGTCTTTGAGGTGGACAGTGGTAGACACTGGATGAGGGTTCACTACACCCCACCAGCCTGAGGATAGGACACAGGGCAGTCTTTGAGGTGGACAGGGGTAGACACTGGATGAGGGTTCACTACACCCCACCAGCCTGAGGATAGGACACAGGGCAGTCTTTGAGGTGGACAGGGGTGGACACTGGATGAGGGTCCATTGATAGCCCACCAGCCTGAGGATAGGACACAGGGCAGTCTTTGAGGTGGACAGGGGTGGACACTGGATGAGGGTCCACTGATGCCCCACCAGCCTGAGAATAGGAGACAGGGCAGTCTTTGAGGTGGACAGGGGTAGACACTGGATGAGGTTTCACTACACCCCACCAGCCTGAGGATAGGACACAGGGCAGTCTTTGAGGTGGACAACGATAAACACTGGATGAGGGTCCATTGATAGCCCACCAGCCTGAGGATAGGACACAGGGCAGTCTTTGAGGTGGACAGGGGTGGGCACTGGATGAGGGTTCACTGATGCCCCACCAGCCTGAGGATAGGACACAGGGCAGTCTTTGAGGTGGACAGGGGTGGACACTGGATGAGGGTCCACTGATGCCCCACCAGTCTGATGATAGGACACAGGGCAGTCTTTGAGGTGGACAACGATAAACACTGGATGAGGGTCCATTGATAGCCCACCAGCCTGAGGATAGGACACAGGGCAGTCTTTGAGGTGGACAGGGGTGGGCACTGGATGAGCGTCCACTGATATCCCACCAGCCTAAGGATAGAACACAGGGCAGTCTTTGAGGTGGACAGGGGTCGACACTGGATGAGGGACTAATGATACCCCGACCCTGAGGATCGGACACAGGGCAGTCTTTGAGGTGGACAGTGGTAGACACTGGATGAGGTTTCACTACACCCCACCAGCCTGAAGATAGGACACAGCGCAGTCTTTGAGGTGGATAAGGATAAACACTGGATGAGGGTCCATTGATAGCCCACCAGCCTGAGGATAGGACACAGGGCAGTCTTTGAGGTGGTCAGGGGTGGACACTGGATGAGCGTCCACTGATACCCCACCAGCCTGAGGATAGGACACAGGGCAGTCTTTAAGGTGGACAGGGTTGGACACTGGATGAGGGTCCACTGATGCCCCACCAGCCTGAGGATTGGACACAGGGCAGTCTTTGAGGTGGACAGGGGTAGACACTGGATGGTCTCCACTTGATGTTCGTCTGGGCTGGTGCAGGATGATCCAACCTGGGCACTTGGAAATTTGACACGATGTTGCACAGCTGGGCCTGAAGTGGATGGTCTTTTAGTCCAGCTCCCAAAGTTATTGCAGCAGTTCCTGTAAAAGGGTTAAATGTGTGGACATGGTCTGTGGTGATGATGACGAGATCATCAACACATTGCAGCAAGCAGGAAGACTGTGAAAAGCTCATAAGGGCCCGGCCGTACGTTATTGGGAAATAGTGGAGTTATTATGGATCCCCTTGTGACAGACATGTCCAGGTGTATCTCTGGTCCTCAGAAGTGAATGTGAATTTAAACTGTTCCTCGAGCTTTACTGGGATACTCCAATAACGATTAGAGATATCCAGGGTGGTGAAGACAGCCCTGCTGCTGGGAATCAGGGAGAGTAGGATAGGTGTCTTTCAGACATCCGGGATCACACAGGGATGACTGAGTTGAGTTTGTGATGGTCAACAGTCAGTCACCAGCTGCCATACGGTTTTCTAACCGGCCAAATGGGGCAGTTAGTAATGAATGTGTCTTTGTGAACTACACCCTGGTATAACAATGATTGATGGTGTCTGGAATATATGATATAATCTCAGCTCGGTAAGAATACTGCTTCATGGATCATGCAATGGTCAGTTAATTTCTTCAGGTCTGCTCATGTTTCCACAGTCATCTTTATGGGTTGTGAATACACTCAGCACCGACTCGAGAATCGCCTGCAGCTCAGGGTCATCAGAGGTGTCTGGTACCCACTCCTCTGATATTTTAATCAGGAATATTGAAGGTGCACTGGACACCAGAGCAGGGGTATGGTTTAATGTTCTACAGTATGCAAATATAGGGATAATCAATTACTGCTGATAACCTTTGAGCACATTACTGCCCAGTAGTCCATGTCCATTTTGTAGGATCATATAAAAGGGAGGTAGGACATTGACATGAACTCTGTTGCCACTCCTACACCACTGTAACATCTGATCTCGGGTCACAGATTAACCAAAAGGAGGTCGAAGGGTCACAAGCAATTTATTGCAGGGAAACCATTGGAAAAAAATCGGAGGGACCGGATTAATCTCCACGTCGAGAGGCAGGGATTAATCAGGGATAGTCAGTATAGCTTTGTCAAGGGGAGTTCGTGTCTAACTAAATTGATTTGATTATTTTCGAGGCGGTGACTAGGGGTGTAAATAAGGGTAAAGCAGTAGTCTACAAGGACTTCAGTAAGGCATTTGATAGTGTCTCGCATGGGAGATGTGTTAAGAAGGTAAGAGCCCATGGGATCCAGGGCAATTTGGCAAATTGGATCCAAAATTGGCTTAGCGGCAGGAGGCAGAGGGTGATGGTCAAGGGCTGTTTTTGCGAGTGGAAGCCTGTGACCAGTGGTGTACTGCAGGGATCGGTGCTGGGACTCTTGCTGTTTGTCGTGTACATTAATGATTTAGACGTGAATATAGGAGGTCAGATCAGTAAGTTCGCAGCTGACACGAAAATTGATTGTTTTGTAAATAGTGAGGAGGAAAGCCTGAGATTACAGGACCTTGTTGTACTTGTCCATAGATCACTGAAGGCAGCAGCACAGGTAGACAATGCGGTCAGGAAGACGTATGGGACACCTGCCTTTATTAGCCAAGGCGGAGAATATAAGAGCAGGGAGGTTATGATGGAATAGTATTAAACTCCAGTTCGGCCACAACTGGAGTACTGTGTATAGTTCTGGTTGCCACACTATAGGAAGGATGTGATGGCAATGGAGAGGGTGCAGAATAGATTCACCAGGATGTTGCCTGGGCTGGAGCATTTCAGCTATGAAGAGCGACAGGAAAGGCTAGGGTTGTTTTCCTCAGAGCAGAGAAGGATGAGGGGTATCATGATTGTGGGATACAAAATTGTGAGGGGCATTGATAGGTTCGATATGAAGAATCTACTTTCCCTTAGCGGAGGGGTCAATAACCAGGGGGAGTTGATTTAAGGTAAGGGGCTGGAGATTTACAAGGGATTTGAGGAAAATAATTTTCTCCCAGAGGGTGGTTGGAATCTGGAAGGCACTGCCTTAAGAAAGGGTCGGAGCAGGAACACTCACAACATTTCAGAAGTATTTAGATGAGCACTTGAAACGCCATAGCATACAAGGCTACAGGCCAAGTGCTGGGAACTGAGATTAGAATAGTTTGGAGCTTGATGGCTGGCACAGACAGAATGGGCTGAAGGTCCTGTTTCTGTGCTGTATATCTCTATAATTCTGTGACTCTTTGAGGAGTAACAGTTCAAATAGAGCATAACATAAGAAGAGACATAGTGTACATACAACCTGTGGCAGGTGAGAATGGCTTTCAGCTATGGATCAGATGTTAGAAGCTATTATTAAAGACGTTATAGCAGGGCATGTAGAAAAAATCAAGGTGATCAGGAGAGACAACATGGTTTTGTGAAAGAGAAATCATGTTTAACCAATATATTGGAGTTCTTTGAAGAAGTAACATGTACTGTGGATAAAGGGGAACTGGTGGATCTACAGTACTTAGATTTCCAGAAGGCATTTGATAACGTGCCACATCAAACGTCATTGTGGAAAATAAAAGCTCATCATTTAGGGGGTAACATAATTGGCATGGATAGAGGATTGGCTAGCTAACAGGAAACAGAGTAGGCATAAAGGGGAAATTTTCTGGTTGGCAAGCTGCGACGATTGGTGTGCTACCGCGATCAGTGCTGGGGCCTCAACTTTTTACAATTGATATAAATGATTTTGATGAATGGACCGAAGGTATGCTTGCTAAATTTGCTAATATCTCCAAGATTGGTAAGAAGGTAAGTGCTGAAGAGGACATAAGGAGGCTACAAAGGGATATAGATAGGCTAAATGAGTGGTCAAAGAACTGGCAAATGGAGTATAATGTGGGAAAAGGTCAAACTGTCCATTTTGGCTGGAAGACTTCACTGTTACCTCGAGACTTGGTCTGTGCATGTCCACTGTCCGCCTGTGTTATACACTCTCAGCTGAACATACATTCAGCAGCACCAGGAAGCCCCTCTAGTGTTATTTAAAAGGACCGGGCATCCAACTTACAGGTGAAGGGCTTTCGACTTGCTTCTGCTATTGTAAAGTTAGTGGAGGTGCTGTGGATGGTTTTCTGGAGGTTGTGTTGTGAGCTGCTGCAGGCATTCACGGAGGACAGAGGATTTGGTGACCCAACTCTGGACGATGTATGTGGACTGTAGTTACAGTGTCTCTGGGTCCGTAACATGACCAACAAATGGAGCAGAGGCTGAATAGAGGGGAAGCTCTGCAAAGAACAGGGGGAGGGGGCTCTGCCCTACCCAAATCGGGTTTTCCAAGAGCAAAACGAGCAATGGTCCTAATACCGAGCCCTGGGGAACACCACTGTATACTCACATCGATTCTGAACAACAACCTTTCACCACTTCTCTCTGTTTACTGTTCATTAGCCAATGTTAAATCCACACTGTCACTGTCCCTTTAATCCATGGGGTTCAGCTTTTCTAACCTGTCTGTTGAATGTCACTTGATCAAACACCTTTTGAAAGATCATATATATAACTTTAATCACACCACCATCATCAACTCTCTCCATTGTTTCACGAAAGAACTCCACCAAGTTTACCTCAGCACCACCTCTCTCCACTCCTCCACTGTTGTTAAATTATCAGACTGCTTATCCGACATCCAGTACTGGATGAGCAGAAATTTCCTCCAATTAAATATTGGGAAGACTGAAGCCATTGTTTTCACGCCCCACTCCAACTCTGTTCCCTTGCTATTGATTCCATCCCTCTTCCTGTATCAGTCGAAGATTCAGACAATTTGTTTTGCAGCCTTGGTGTCACATTTGATCACAAAATGAGCTTTAACCTCATTTTCAGGATATCATTGCAACCGCCTATTTCCACCTCAGTTAGAGCGCCGACTTCACCCCTGTCTCAGCCTATCTGCTGCTGAAACTCATTCATGCTTTCCTTACCCCGAGACATGACTACTCCAACACACTCCTCTCTGATTTCCCGCCTGCTGCTCTCTGTTAACTTAATGTCCTCCAGAACTCTGTTGCCAGCTCCTAAATCGTGCCAAGTCCGGTGCACATGTCACTGACCGACTTTGACTCCTGATCAAGTATTGTCTTTATTTAAATTCTCAACTTATTTTTCCTCCATGACCTCGCCCCCGTCCTGTCTCTGTAAGATCCGTCCCCACAACCCTTCAATATATCTGTGCTCCTCTAATTCCAGCCTCTTGTGCATCCCTGATATTAACTGTTCCACCATTGGTGACCACACCTTCAGTTGCCTGGGCTCCAAGCTCTCGAATACCCTCCTTGTACCTCTCCACCTCTCCATCCCGCCACCTCTCCACCACCCTTTCCTCATTTAAGACACCCATTAAAACCTATCTCTTTAACCACGCTTTTGGTCCTCTGACCTAATAATTTCTTATATCTCTCCGTATCATGTTTTGTTTTATAATGAAGCATCTTGGGATGTTTTATTACATTAAAGGCACTATATAAAATACCTTGTTGTTGTTGTCGTTTGCCAGATATGATTTGGAATTCGCATTTGCATGCTGCTTCTCAGTTATTATCCCTTTTTGAGCAGGGCATACTTATCTCCTGGTTGTGACCTTTAGAAATTTCCAAACACCGACATTAGATTGACTGGTCAGTAAATACAGGTTTTACCCCATCTCTCCTTTTTTAAACATGCTGCAACATGTACAACCCTCCTATCCTCTGTTATCACTCCCATATCCAAGGAGGATCAGAAGACTCTGTCCAGGGCCTATGCTACTTCCACATTTCCTTTCCGCAGTAACCCTCATACATCCCATACAGATCGAGTAAATGTTCTACTTTTTTGAGGTACAAAAAGTGTTGGATGGGAAGTGGTTAACAGAACCTGTTTGTTCAGTGACTGTCGTCAATGACAGTCTCCATGGACCCTAATTGTGTCACTGGAGGTTTTCCATCTTCTATTAATAAGGGATTCCTTTCAATGTTTAATACCATTGCGCCAGTGGATTATCAGCTTCACCACTTACAGGCATCAGCAGCACCAGAGAGAGGGAGAGGATAGATCGGAACCTGAGAACAATAGATTGGAATGTTACAACAATGGGTCAGAATCTGAGAACAGTGGATTGGAATGTTACAAAAGTGGGCAGAGGATTATCATGGCCTCTTTACATACTTTCTACGTATGATTCGCTGTCTTTAACATCCCAGATCTATTACACACTGTTGATTATACAACACATTTACTATCCCATCCTTGCTATTGTTGGTGTCCCTGGTAAGTTTGTCAATTTTACAAACCATTGTTAACTGCGTTACTGTTACTGGAATTTACTCTGCCCTCCTTACTGCTGCTGTTATTCCTGGTGAATCTCTGTCTCCAGCTTTTAGCTCAACAATCATTGCTCATGATATTATAGTTCTCGTAATTTATTCTCATCTTTCCTGTTGTACTGCCCTGCGATGTCTTTATTTCCACAAATAAGATCTGTAAACCCTGATTCACTGAAATACTGTTCAGGTAATTCTGTTTTTTTTTCTCTGAAGCCCGAAGCCAATGTTATTGGTCTCCATAAGAAATTGTGTCCCATATCTGTGAACGACATACTCCAAGTCCAATGTTTGAGGCTGAACCAGACTGTTTGCTACCTCTGTGTTCTATCTAAACCTGAGCTGTGTTCATCTCCATATTCTCCCCATCACAAACCCTGTCGACTACCACCTCTGTAATAACACCCATCTTCACCTCTGCCTCAGCCCATCTGCTGCATAAACCCTCATCTGTGCCTTTGTTAAATCCACACTTGACTATTGCATTTCTATCCTGGTCATCCTCCCAGTTATGAACCCCCCATAAATCACAGACCATCCATAACTCTGCTGCCTGTATCCTAACTCTCACCAAATCCTGATCACCCATCACCCCTGTGCTCACTGATCTACAACGGCTCCCAGTCTGGCAGCACCTTCACTTTAATATTCCCATTCTTCTGTTAGAATCACTCCATAGCCTCACACCTCCAATTAGTCCAATTCCCCTCTTCATTCCTATTCCATTTCCAGGTCCCCCTTTAAAGTGAATTTCATTCCCTCTCTATCTCTCCCTGGTGTTGATTTTCAGCTCTGTAGCACCACTGTTGCCCACACAATGGAAGTCTGGATCCACAAAAGGGTGTGAGATGAGCTAAAGCCACTTCTGGTGTGGCCTGCACACTGCTTCGTGCTGTGCCCGGGTGTACATTGTGTGTACGAGTAGCATGAGGAGTTGTGGAATGTCACATCAAACTTCTATTCCAGCAGCTTTGATGTACATCTTTGAAACGTGGACTGTGCATGTTAACTGACCGCCTGTGTTGGTCACTTTCAGCTAAACATACATTCAGCAACACAAGAAACCTCATCTAATGCCATTGAAAATTTATAGGCAGTTAACCTACAGGTGAAGGGCTTTTGACTTCCTTCAGCTATTGTAAAGTTAGTGGAGGTGCTGTGGATGGTTTTCTGGAGGTTGTGTTGTGAGCTGTGCAGACATTCAGGGACGACAGAGGATTTGATAACCCAACACTGGACGAGGTATGGCGACTGTAGTTACAGTGTCTCTGTGTCTGTAACATGACAAACAAATGGAGCAGAGGCTGCAGAGAGGGGAAGCTCTGTAAAGTGGGAGGAGGTGGGGGCTCTGCCCTACATACCTCTTGTTTTCCAACAGCAAAAACAGCAGTGGTCCTAATGCCGAGCCCTGGGGAACACCACTGCATACTCACATCGAGTCTGAACAACAATCTTTCACCACTTCTCTCTGTTTACTGTTCCTTAGTCAATGTTATATCCACACTGTCACTGTCCCTTTAATCCATGGGGTTCAGTTTTCCTAACCTGTCTATTGAATGTCACTTGATCAAACACCTTTTGAAAGTCCATATATATAACTTCAATCACACCACTCTCATCAACCCTCTCCATTGTTTTATCAAAGAACGCCATCATGTTTACCTCACCACCACCTCTCTCCACTCCTCCACTGTTGTTAAATTATCAGACTGCTTATCCGAAATCCAGTTCTGGATGAGCAGAAATTTCCTCCAATTAAATATTGGGAAGACGGAAGTCATTGTTTTCACTCCCCACTCCAACTCTGTTCCTTGCTATTGATTCCATCCCTCTCCTTGGTAACACTCTGAGATTGAGGCAGTCTTTTTCAAACCTCGGTGTCACATTTGGGACAACATTAATAGGCACACACACAAATGTGGGATAATTATGGAAGACCAGCACGGATTTGTTAAGGGAAAATGGTGTTTTACTAACTTGCTGGAGTTTCTGAAGAGGTGAAATGGAAGATTGATGACGGCAATGCTGTTGATCTGCTGTAAATGGAATTCCAAAAGGCATTTGATAAAGCGTCACACAACAGACTTGTGAGCAAAGTTGTCACTCATCGAATAAAAAGGACAGTACCAACATGAAACTAAATTGGTTGAGTGACAGGAAACAGAGTGTCGTGATTATTGGATGCTTTTCGGGCTGGAGAAAGGTTTGTAGTAGAATCAAACAAAATACTGCAGATGCTGGAAATGTGAAATTAAAACAGAAAGTGATGGAAATACTCAGCACGTCTGGCAGCATCTGTGGAGAGAGAAGAAGTGTTAATGTTCCAGGTGTGAGATCTTTCATCAGACGTGGCAAAGGTTAGAAATGTAATAGGTTTTAAGCAAATAAAGTAGAGGTATTGGGGAAAACACAAGGACAGAAATGTGAAAAGTAGAGCTGGAGGGGCGGGTGGAGGGTGTTGAAATAAGAAGCGACTGGAATCTCGGTGTCATGCTTTTGGACTGAATGGAGGTGCTGCACAATGTGGACACCCAATCTGCCTTTTACCTGAGGCGGTGTTCCAGTGAACAGCAACGTCAGCTCGAGGAACAGCACGTCATTGTCCGATTAGGCACTCTTCAGACTTCCAGAGTGAACATTGAGTTCAATAATTTCAGATCAAGACTGGTTCTTTTAATTATTTTGCTTTATCATTTGTTTTGCCATTTCCTGGCCTTAAACATGATTTTTTTATGTTGCTGCTTTTGGCTAGGGCTGTTCATTATTATATATTTAACACCCTCTCTGCACTAACGTTTTGTCTTTCACCACACCACAAGCACACTCTCTTTGCCTTTGCCCCATGACCTCCTTGTCAGTTAATCTCTCTGACCCTCTGTCTTATCAACACCTCTTTTTTCTCTTTTGCCCCAACCTTGCTTTATTTCCTTACCTTTGTCAATTCTGATGAAAGGTCACAGGCCTGAAACGTTAACTCTGCTTCACTCTCCACAGATGCTTCCAGACCTGCTGAGTCTTTTCAGCACTTCTTGTTTTCATTTAAGACTTGTAGTGGAGTTCCCCAGGGATCAATGCTGGGATCGTTTCTCTTCCTGACAAATATTAATGACATAGACCTTGGTGCACAGGGCACAATTTCAAAGTTTGCAGATGATTCAAAACTTGGAAGCATTGTGAACTGTGAGGAGGATAGTGTAGAAATTCAAACGGACATAGACAAGTTGGTGGAATGGAAAGACAGGTGGCAGATGAAATTCAATGTGGAGAAATGTGATGTGATTCATTTCGATAGGAAGAACATGGAGAGGCCATATAGAATAAATTGTACAACTCTAAAGGGTGTGCAGGAGCAGAGGACCTGGGTGTATATATGCATAGGTCATTGAAGGTGGTTGAACAGGTTGAGAGAGAGCGGTTAATAAACCAGACAGTATCCTGGGCTTTATTAACAGCAGTATGGAATACAAAAGCAAAGAGGTTATTTTGAACTTGTATGAGACACTAGTTCGGCCTCAGTTGCAGTATTCTGTCTAGTTCTTGGCACCACACTTCAGGTAACGTGAAGACATTGGAGAGTGTGAAAAAACATTCACAAGAATGGTTCCAGAGATGAAGAATATCAGTTATGAAGAGAGACTGGAGAACTGGGAACATTTTCCTTAGAGAAGAGAAGGCTGAGAGGAGATTAGAAAAAAAGGTGTTCACAATTATGAGGTGTCTGGACAGAGTGGATAGAGTAAAACTGTTCCCACTCCTGAAAGGTTTTGAAACGAGAGGGCAAAGAATTAAAGTAATTGGTAAAAGAAGCAGATGTTGACATGAGGAAAACTTTTCCACACAGCGACTGCTTAAGATCTGGAATGCACTGCCTGAGAGTATGGTGGAGGCAGATTCAATCGAGGCATTCAGGAGGAAATTGGATAGCTGTCTGAAAAGGAAAATTGTACAGAGTTACAGGGAGAAGACAGGGAAGCGGTACTAGATAAATTGCTCTTTTGGACAGCCAGTGCAGACACGATGGACTGAATGGCCGCCTGTAACAATTCTGTGATTCTGTGACAGTTGACCACAAAATGAGCTTCCACCGTTATATTCATGCCATCAGTATCACCACCTATTTCCACTTCAATAACATCGCCTGACTTCACCCCATCTTAACTCATCCGCTGCTGAAGCTCTCAGTCATGCTTTCATTACCTGTAGCCTGGACTATTCGAATTCATTCTCCCACATTCTACCATCTGTAAACTTGAGGTCATCTAAAACTCTGCTGCCTGTGCCTCAACTCACAGCAAGTCTCATTCCCCGATCACTGACCGACATCAGCTCACAGTCAAGCAATGTCTTGATTTTAAAATTCTCATTCTTGTTTTCCAATCCCTCCATTGCCTCACCCCTCACTAACTCTTTAATCCCCTCCAGCCCCACAAACCTCTGAGATATCTCTGCTCCTCTAATTCTGGCCTCTTGTGCATCCCTGATTTTAATTACTCCACCTTCAGTTGCCTTGGCCCAAGGCTCTGGAATACGCTCCCTTCACAGCTCCATCTCTCCATCTCTCCACCTCGCTTTTATCCTTGAAGACACTCCTTTAAAACTTGCCTCTTTGACCAAACATTTGGTCACCTAACCTTGGTGATTCAGTGTTATACTTTGTTTCACAATGCTGCTGTGAAGTACCTTGGGATAAGTTCTTGCTGAACTTTGCCAGACATGAATTGTCATTAGCATATCCATGTGGCTTGAAATTTATTATGCTATGCTTTTCCAAGCAAATAATATTTCTGTCCTGGGTTGTGAAATTTCACCACCACTGACGTCAGATTGACTGGACAGTACAGGGTTTACCACATCCCTCCTTTTTGTAAACTAGGTGTATAATTTGCAGCCCTCAAGTGCTCTGTCATCACTCCTATATCCAAAGAGAATTGGCAGATTCTGTGCAGTGCTTCTTCCATTTGCACCATTCCTTCTCTCACCAACCCTCAGAATTCCCATCCAGACCGGGTAAATGTTCTAGTTTATTGTGATACAAAAATTGTTGGATTGAAAGGGGTTAACTGAACCTGTTTGTTCAGTGACTGCAATTAATGTCAGTCTCCATGGACCCTAATTGTGTCACTGGAAGATTTCCCTCTTCTACTAATAAGGTGCTCCTTTCAATGTGTTATCACATAGTGTCAGTGGAAGTTTCACATCACTTCCGGCACTAACAGGGATCAGCGGCTCTGGAGAGAGGGAGAGGAAAGATCAGAATCAGAGTACAATAGATTGGAATGTTACAACAATGAGCAGGAGTTTCATCTGGGAGTTTAACTTTCTTTCTGCAGATTATGATCAGTTCTCATTAAACAGTCTGATCTATTACTCACTGAGGAATATTCAATACATTTACTACCCCTTCCTGGCTATTATTGGTGTCCCTAGTAAGTCTCTGTATCTAACTATTAATTCGATAAACCATGTTTAACTGCATTTCCATTCTTGTCATTTCCGCTGCCCTCCTTGCTGCTGTTGTTATTCCTGGCAAATTTCTGTCCCCAGATATTAGCTCTATAAACCATTGCTATGTGCATTAGAGTGCTTGTAATTTACTCTCCCATCTTTGCTGTCCCTGGTAAGTCTCTATTTCCTGCTATGAGATCTGTAAAATTTGTTTCACTGAAATAATGTTCTTGCTATTTAAATTTGGGAAGAGTGTAGTTGTCACTGGTCTCCATAAGAAATTCGATCCACTATCCATGAACCACAATCTCCTCATAGCTAAATATCTGAGGCTGAACCAGACAGTTTGCAACCTCTGTGTTCTATTTAAATCTGAGCTGAGTTCATCTCCATATTCTCACCAACCCTGCCTACTACCACCTCTGTACTAACACACATCTCCACCTCTGCCTCAGCCTATCTGCTGCATAAACATTCATCTGTGCCTTTGTTAAATACACACTTGACTATCCCAATTCTATCCTGGTCACCCTCCCATTTATAAACCTCTATAAACCACAGCACGTCCAGAACTCTGCTCCCTGTATTCTAACTCACACCAATCCCGATCACCCATCACCCTTGTGCTCACTGATTTACATTGACTCCCAGTCTGGCAGCACCTTAATTTTATTATTCTCATTCATGTGTTTGAATCCCTCCATGGCCTCACCCCTCCAGTTAGTCCCATTCCCCTGACAGTTCCCATATTCCTTTTGAACTTCTAGTATTTTCTTCAATTAGCTTTAAAAATAAACTTCACCCCCTCTTTATTCTACCACTGACCACGGTTTTCAGCTCCACAGCTCCACAGGGCCCAACGTCATGGACGCTTGGATCCATAAAAAGGTATGAGCTGAGCTGCCGGTCACTTCCAGTGCTCCATGCTGGACAGGGATTTAGCGCTGGACAGGGATTTAGATCGGGTTTATCAAGCATGTGCTGGTAGTGTGAGGAAGGGTCTGAATATGGTGCCAATCAGCCATTCCAGCAGCTTTGATGTGTGACTTTGAAACTTGGCCTGTGCACGTCCACTGACCACCTGTGTTAGTCACTCTCAGCTGAACATATATTCAGCAGCACGAGGAGCCCCTCTCGTGTTATTTAAAAGGACCAGACATCCAACTTACAGGTGAGGGGCTTTTGAATTACTTTTGCTATTGTAAAGTTAGTGGAGGTGCTGTGGATGATTTTCTGGAGGTTGTGTTGTGAGCTGCTGCAGACATTCAGGGAGGACAGAGGATGTGGTGACCCAAGACTGGACGAGGTATGAGAGCACGTTTCCTACCTTACCTGCCCCAGGAGCAGTGTGTGAGGTGACTCTGATTCAAAAAGGAGTTAGTCACAGAGCTGTGTCACCTCCTGCAACACATGGAGCCTCACACCAGAGTGATGACGGAGCTGTCAGTGGACGTTAAGATCGCAGTTTCATTGAAACTCTATGTATTTGGATATTTCCACGCAGGAGCAGGAGACATATCCAGTATTGAGTAGTAGAGGTTGATGGAGTTCAGAAGAGTGAGGGAGGGATCTCATAGAAACCTGCAGAATATTAATCAGTCTGGACAGACTAGATGCAGGAAGGATGTTCCCGATGTTGGGGTGTCCAGAACCAGGGGCAACAGTCTAAGGATAAGGGGTAAACCTTTCAGGACTGAGATGAGGAGAAATTTCTTAACTCAGAGAGTGGTGAGCCTGTGGAATTCGCTACCACAGGGAGCAGTCGAGGCCAAAACATTGTATGTTTTTAAGAAGGAGTTAGATATAGCTCTTGGTTCTAAAGGGATCAAAGGATATGGGGGGAAAGATTACTGAGTTGGATGATCAGCGATGATCATAACGAATGGTGCAGCAGGCTCGAAGGACCGAATGGCCTACTTCTGCTCCTATTTTCTATGTTTCTATGTTTCCCTGCTTTTGTATCCTTGCCTCCAAGATCTGATATGTTTTGCTAAACACTCTCCTAATATGTCCTGCCACCTGCAATGATAAATGCATATGGAGCCCCAGGTCCCTCTGCTCCTGCACAATGTTCAGAACTGTGTCATTAAGTCTATCTTGCCGTCCTATTCCTTCGGGCATAAGGCATCACTTCACACTCCTCTGTACTAAATTCCACCTGCCATTTCTCTGTTAATTCTGCTGGATTGTCGATATCCTGTTGCAAGCAGTTTGTCTCATCCTCAGTGTTTGCCACGCGTCCAAGTTCGGTGTCATTGGCAAGCCTTGAAATTCTGCTCTGGATTCCAAGATCCAAGTCATTTATATATAGCAAAAAAAAAAGTGGTCCTAGCACTGACCCTTGGGGAACATCACTGCCTACCATCCTCCAGTCTGATAAACAACCATTTAACACTACTCACCCTTTTCTTTCCATCAATCAATATTTGATCCAATTGGATGCTAATCCATGTGATTCAATTTTGTTATCCAACATTTTAGAACATAGAACATAGAACAGTACAGCACAGTACAGTCCCTTCGGCCCACGATGTTGTGCCGAACCTTTAACCTACACTAAGATCAAACTACCTACACACCCTTCATTCTACTATCATCCATGTACCTATCCAAGAGTCGCTTAAATGTCCCTAATGTATCTGCTTCTACTACCGCCGCTGGCAGTGCGTTCCACGCACCCACCACTCTCTGTGTAAAGAACCTACCTCTGACATCTCCCCGAAACCTTCCTCCAATCATCTTAAAATTATGCCCCCTGGTGATAGCCCTTTCTGCCCTGGGAAAATGTCTCTGGCTTTCCAATCTATCTATGCCTCTCATCATCTTGTACCCTCTGCCAAGTTACCTCTCATCCTTCTTCGTTCCAATGAGAAAAGACCTCGCTCCCTCAATCTTTCTTCGTAGGACATGCCCTCCAGTCCAGGCAGCATCCTGGTAAATCTCCTCTGCACCCTCTCTAAAGCTTCCACATCCTTTTGTGTGGTACTTCATCAAACGCTTTCTTAAAATCCATGTAGACCATCCACCACATTCTTTTCATCAACCTGCTCTGTTACTTCATCAAAATAAATTGAATTAGTTCATGAAAGCATGATCTGCTTTTTAAAAATCCGTGCGGACAACCCTTAATTAACTCAAACATCTCCTCGTGTGTTTTGATTTTTTTCCCGCTGATTTCGTTTCCAAAACCTTCCTCATCACTGATGTTAAACTAACTGACCAGTAGTTACGAGGCCTGTGTGTTGTCCATTCCCATTGATAATTCTGGGAGGTGAGGGTGACCATCTATGTCATCGTTTTTTCGCTCAGCAGGGGGAAGCAGAATGAGAGATCCCGTGGCTTTGTCAGGATAGCGGGAATCCTGATGGTGTAGGTGTCTATGCGGGGGCCCCATGTCAATGGGGAGAGGTACAGGAACTGAAAGAACTCTCACTCCATTAATGTACAGTTGGTGTGTGAGCATGCCCAGTACATCATGTTGGTGAATGTTCACTACCCTGTCAGCAGCCACCACACCTTCATTCTGAAGCAGTCAGCCATTCTCAACACTTAGGGCTTCCATACAGAACCAGAATGTGGCTCCTCGGAGGCAAAGAAAAAAACCGTCTAGACACAGCTCATGTTTCTACATCCCTAAACCACCTACCACCGCCACCCAACCTCCCACAATTAACATGTGTATAATGTGAGCAATGGAGTCACCAGGAACATGGTGGGACAGACCATCGGTGTGATGAAGCAATGCTTCCAATGTCTGAACCGCACGGGGAGAGCCCTCCAGTACACACTGAAGCAGGTGTCCAAGTTCATGGCATTCTGCTGTACCCTTCATATCATCACCATCATGAGGACACAGGCATTGGCACCAGGAATCCGGAGGACACCTCAGGAGGAGGAGGAGGACACAGGGAGGATATTTCCTGGACGCCTTCGAACTAGACAAGCTGTCGGAGAGTCCCTGCTAAGATTTTGTTTCCCATAGGACAACTTCCCTTTCCCACCATGGATCCCCCATTCTCCACCATTTCACCCATCTGAGATGCCCCATCACAGTGTCCCCTTGGTCACCATCCTGTAATAAAAACCACCAACATAAACCTTTTCAGTAACATCTTTATCCAACAACACATCCAATTATACAAAAGGAAAATGGAACTATTCACCCTTGTATATTCCCTTAGTCTCTGTCTTGTGCGTTCCCTCGATTTGCCTCGTGCTCCCCAGTGTTTCCCTAGTGACTGCAGCATGGCTGGTGGAAGACTGCTGACTTTCATTCAGGGAGACTGCAGATGACCTTGCAGGACGTCCTCGAGCAGCTCTGGGCCTTGAGGGCTTCGATTCAAACTGTACCACCTCGACATAGGCAGCAGCCCAGTAATGTTCTGATCTGAGTCCTGTGTATTATAACACGTTTGTGACCTCGCTGTCCGGGAGCTGCCACATGCACTATCCTTTCCCCCTGCCCTGGCTGCAGTTCGTGCGTTTTCGATGAATCAGCATGTGCAGATTCCGACTCTATACCAGCCTCTAAGGCACACACAGTGGAAGTATTTGAGCTGGGGGCTGTGAGTATCAGACTAAGTGATGGGGCTTCACCATCAGTCCTGTGCTGATGCTCTCTCTCTGTCTCCTGGAGCTGCTGTGACTGGGAAGCTGGCAGTTTTGGGGTACCATTGGGAAGTGTAAAATCAGAAGGGTCGTATTGGGATGAGAGATTGTGGGTGGGTTGGAAAGCAGGAGGTCCATGATCCCACCATCTCCAGCTTGTACATCATCCCAGACAGCAGGATGGGGGGGAGGTGGGAGTTAAGAAGGGGCATAAGGCAGGAACATAGCATCATCCTGAATGCTCTCGGTGATGCCGGAGGCCACGGGCTCTGTCACAGCCGGTCCCATGATGTGAAGAACCATCTCCTCCCTCAAGCTCAGGGGTTGAAGGTGTGCCTGGTCACTCGCCGGTTCACTTGCTGCTCCCTGTGATTATGGGTCACCTTGTCCTGTAAGAAAGAAGGCAGAATATTAATGATTGTGTTACACTGTGTTTTGATGATGTGCCTGCCATAGCTGAATAGCTGTAGGTAATTGGAGGCAGTGAGAGGTGGGTGTGAGGCTGCTATCAGTACAAGGTGTGTGAGGGTGAGGTGGAGTATGTGAATGTTAGGTGTGAGTCCTGAGTGTTAGGGACAGCTGATGGGTGAGTGACGGGGGTGTGGTGTATTGAGCAGTGTGAGAGGTTGGTGATGTTGGGGGTAGGAGATGTCATTTGGAGATTAATTCAATGACATTGACCACCCGTATGAGCTCATTAAACTTCTTCTGGCTCTGCTGCCAGATTCTCGTGGCGAGAGTTCTTGCATTGACCTCCCTGGCCACCTTCACCGATTCCCTTCGGAGGACGTTCCTTGAGAGTCTCCACCCCACCACACGGAAACAGAGCCACTCTCCTCCTGTCACCCTTCGTAACTAAGACATCCATCCCCACATCCGTGAACCGCAGAAACCTCTGTTGCAGTGTGCTATTTACCTTGTCTCCAATTGCAGAATTTACAGTGAGCAGCAGCAGCCTCCAGTGAATCAGTGCATCTTCTCTTTAAGAGGGACAGACTGCGTTTAAAAGCTGAACCTGGCTGAAGCATGTGTCAGCCTCACACACCTTTAGGGCCCTGTTAAGCATCCAGACAGACAGCAGCGCAGGTAACCCGGGGTGGCACGTAGAATTCATGGAAATGAGGAGGCAGCAGGAAGTGTGTTTGTCACCTGCCTCAACAGGAACGGGCACGGGCAGATCATGATCCCTCTGCCCAAAAACACGACGTACTCTCTATTTCTATTTGCTGTTCTCTCTTTCACACTTTCTCACTCTCTGTCTTTCTCTCTCTCTTCACTCACTTTCTCTTGCTCATAAAATAAGAGATTGATGCAGCACAGAAGAAGGCTATTCGGCCCTTTGTGTCAGTGCTGTCTCTTCGAAAGAGCCTTCTAATTAGTTCTTCTTTCCTCCTCTTTCCCCAGATTCCTGTTTTTCTTTTCCTTTTCAAGTATTTGCTAAATTGCCTTTTGAATGATATTATTGAATCTGCTTCCACCATGTTTTCAGCCAGTGAATTCTAGATCCCAACAACTCGCTGTGGAAGAAAATTCTCCTAATTTCACCTCTGGTTTTTTGTCATTTACCTTCAGTCTGTGTCTTCTTAATACTGAACTTCAGATTTTTGGATTTAGATATACAGCACTCGAACAGGCCCTTTGGCCCACCGAGTCTGTGCCGACCATTAACCACCCATTTATACTAATCCTACACTAATCCCATATTCCTACCACATCCTCACCTGTCCCTATATTCCCCTACCACCTACCTATACTAGGGGCAATTTATAATGGCCAGTTTACCTATCAACCTGCACGACTTTTGGCTGAGGGAGGAAACCCACAAACTCCACACAGGCAGTACCCATAATATGAGGCTGCAATGCTAACCACTGCACCACTGTGCCGCCCCTGTTTCTGACACTGGAAACAGTTTCACATTGATTACCTTATCAAAACCCTTCATAATTTTGAATTTTATATCAACTCTCCCCTTACCTATCACTGCTCTAATGAGAACAATCCCAGCTTTTCGAATCTATCCACGTAACTGTATTCGCAGATCCCTGGTACCATTCTCGTAATTCACCTCTGTATCTTCACTACGTCCTTGACATCCTTACCAATGTGTGGTGATCAGAATTGGACACAATTCTCCATCTGGGACCTAACCAATGATGTATAAATATCAGCATTTCCTCCTGGGTTTTATTACTCTGTGTCTCTCTCTCTAACACCAAGGACACTGCATGCTACTATCTAAGATCTGTGTGTTTACACCCTAGGTCTCTCTAATCATGCACTCACTCTATAATGGCACCATTTATTTTATTTTTTTTCTTCTCATACTTCCTACCCAAATGTCTCACTTCACATTTCACGGTGTTAAATTCCATCTGCCATGTTCCTGCCCATTTTACCTGTCAGTCTCTGTCCTCCTGAAGTCTGTTACTATCCTTCTCACTGTTTATTAACATTTCTGAGTTTCCTTCCATCTGTAAACTTGGACATTACCCCCTCTGTACACAAGCCCACTGCATTAGCATGCAACACCAGGGATCCCAACAGTCACCCTGGGAAACCCCACTGTGTACTTCGCTCCAGCTGAAAAGCAGCCATTATTCCCTACTCTCTGATACCTGTCACCTAGGTAATTTCTTGCATGCTGAGATTGAAAAAGAAAAAAAAAGGACTTCCATTTATGTAGCGCCTTTCATGACAACTGCATGTTCCAAAGCGATTTACAATCAACGTATACTTATAATGCCGACTCACTCTTGTACTGTCGGAAAAAGGGCAGCCAATTTTCGCACAGCAAGATCCCACAAGCAGCAATGTGATAATGACCAGATCTGTTTTTATGATGTTGCTTGATGGATAAATATTGTCCAGGCCACAGGGAATAATTCCCCTGATCTGCTTCTAAATAATCCCAAAGGATCATTATCATCCACCTGAGATGGCAGATGGGGCCTTGGTTTAACGTTTCATTCGAAAGACTGCTCATCTGATAGCGCAATACTCCCTCAGTACTGTCGCTGCAGTGTTAGCCTTGATTCTTGTGAAAAAGTCATTTCATGACACTTGATCCTGGAAGCTTGTGACTGAAAGGGGAGAGAGCTACAAACTGAGCCCCGGCTGACTTTGGCCCTTTAATCCCATGTGTTTCTTATTGGGTCACACGGCTGTTATATAGTACTTTATCAAACACCTTTTGAAACGATAGGAAAATTGTAAAAGTACAGGCAGGAAAAGTCATAGAAACATATAATAGCATTGCATGGAAGGGGGTCATTTGGTCTATGAAGTCTGTGCTGGCTCTTTTGATGAGTTTCCAGTGAGTTCCACACCCTGGATCTTTCCCAGATCCTTGAACGTTTCCCCTTAATATCTAACCAAATCACTTTTTGAACCTACTTTTGAATCTGTATCCTTCAGCCTATCATACAATAATTTGCAAATCCGAAACAAAAATTGCATTAAAATAATCCTCATGTCAACTCTGCTTCTTTTTTCCAATCACCATAAATCTATGTCCTCTGGTTAATGGCCCCTCATACATTAGAAACATTATATAATTTACATAAACCCTTCATGATGTTAAATATCCCTATCTGATCACCTTGTAAATGTCCCTGCTCCAAGGAAAACAATCCCAGCTACATAACTGTAATCCCTCATCCCTGGAAAAGTTCCAGTAAAACTCTTCTGTCCCCTCTCCAAGGTTTCATGTCCTTCCTAAAGTGTGGTTTCCAGTATTGGACACAATACTCCAGATGGAGCCGGACTAGTCTTTTCTATAGGGTTAACACAATATCCTGGCCAGTCTACTCTGTGTCTCTATTAATCAAGCCGAGTAATCTATTTGCTTTGTGAACTGTTTGTTAACCTGTCCAGCTACTTTCAAAGATTGCATACAAACACCTCAGGTCTCTCTGTTACTCTCAATAGCTTTAAAGTTGTGCCATTCAGCTTGTATTATCCCTGGTCATTCATCCGGAAGAAAATGGGCTTATCAGTGATAGGCAACATGGTTTTGTGCAGGGAAGGTCATGTCTTACCAACTTAATAGAATTCTTTGAGGAAGTGACAAAGTTGATGGATGAGGGAAGGGCTGTAGATGTCATATACATGGACTTCAGTAAGGCGTTTGATAAGGTTCCCCATGGTAGGCTGATGGAGAAAGTGAAGTCACATGGTGCCCAGGGTGTACTAGCTAGATGGATAAAGAACTGGCTGGGCAACAGGAGACAGAGAGTAGCAGTGGAAGGGAGTTTCTCAAAATGGAGACGTGTGACCAGTGGTGTTCCACAGGGATCCGTGCTGGGACCACTGTTGTTTGTGATATACATAAATGATTTGGAGGAAAGTATAGGTGGTCTGATTAGCAAGTTTGCAGACGACACTAAGATTGGTGGAGTAGCAGATAGTGAAGGGGACTGTCAGAGAATACAGCAGAATATAGATAGACTGGTGAGTTGGGCAGATAAATGGCAGATGGAGTTCAATCAGGGCAAATGCGAGGTGATGCATTTTGGAAGATCCAATTCAAGAGTGAACTATACAGTAAATGGAAAAGTCCTGGGGAAAATTGATGTACAGAGATATTTGCGTGTTCAGGTCCATTGTTCCCTGAAGGTGACAACGCAGGTCAATAGAGTGGTCAAGAAGGCATACGGCATGCTTTCCTTCATCGGACGGGGTATTGAGTACAAGAGTTGGCAGGTCATGTTACAGTTGTATAGGACTTTGGTTCGGCCACATTTGGAATACTGCGTGCAGTTCTGGTCGCCACATTACCAAAAGGATGTGGATGCTTTGGAGAGGGTGCAGAGGAGGTTCACCAGGATGTTACCTGGTATGGAGGGCGCTAGCTATGAAGAGAGGTTGAGTCGATTAGGATTATTTTCATTAGAAAGACGGAGGTTGAGGGGGGACCTGATTGAGGTGTACAGAATCATGAGAGGTATAGACAGGGTGGATAGCAAGAAGCTTTTTCCCAGAGTGGGGGATTCAATTACAAGGGGACACGAGTTCAAGGTGAGAGGGGAACGTTTAGGGGGGATATGCGTGGAAAGTTCTTTATGCAGAGGGTGGTGGGTGCCTGGAACGCATTGCCAGTGGAGGTGGTAGACTCGGGCACGATAGCGTCTTTTCAGATGTATCTAGACAGATACATGAATGGGCAGGAAGTAAAGAGATGCAGACCCTTAGAAAATAGGCGACAGGTTTAGATAGAGGATTTGGATCGGCGTCGGCTTGGAGGGCCGAAGGGCCTGTTCCTGTGCTGTAATTTTCTTTGTTCTTTGTTCTTTGCATGCAGCTCACCATCACCTTCTCAAGGGCAATTATGGATGGGCAATAAATGCTGGCCTAGTCAACGACACCAACATCCCATGAACGGATAATATATATCAAATCTTCTGACAATATATCTCCTCACACATCTGCCATGCCAATTAAATATTAGGAAGACTGCTGCCGTTGTTTTCAAACCCCACGTCAAAAGTTTCCTAGCTACAGACTGGATCTCTCTCCTTGGCAACTGTCTGAAACTAAAGCAAACTGTTCACAACCTGGTTTCATAGTTGACGCTGCGACGAGCTTCCTGCTAAATATTACTAAAACAGCCTACTTACACTTCCGTATCATCACCCAACTTTGCCCCTCTCTCAGCTCTTCTGCTGATGAAACACTCCCCCTTGCCTGTGTTACCTGTGGACTCGACTAGTCCAACACACTCCTGGCTGGTCTCCCACATTCTACTCTCCATAACCCTGAGGTGATCCAATGCACTGCTGCCCATGTCCTAACTCACACCAAGTCCTGTTCACCCATTACCCCCTGGACTCACTGACCTACATTGGCTCCTGGTCAGCAACACCTCAATTTTAAAACTCTCAGCCTTCTTTTCAAATCCTTCATTATCTCACTACTCCTTATCTGTGTAATCTCCTCCAGCCCGACAACCCTCCGAGATATCTGCACTCATCTATTTCTGGCCTCTTGAGCATCTACGAGTTTAATTGCTCTACCATTGGTGGTCCTGCCTTCAGCTGCCGAGGCCCTATGCTCTGGAAGAGTAGAGCAGAACTTCCAGGGAGTAATTCCTGGAAGATAAATGTCAGTGAATTAAACACTAAAATAAAAGCAAAATATTGCGGATGCTGAACACTGGAAATACTCAGCAGGTCTGGCAGCATCTGTGCAGAGAGAACCAGAGTTAATGTTTCAGATCTGTGCCCCTTCATCAGAACTGGTAAACGTTAGAAAGGTAACAGTCTTTGAGCAAGTGAAAGAGGGGAAGTGGGAAGAAGAACAAGAAGGAAGGACTGTGATGAGACGGAGAGGGGATAGATTAAATTACAGACTGTTACATTCCTAACGTTTACCAGTTCTGATGAAGGGTCAGAGACCGGAAACATTAACTCTGTTTCTCTCTACACAGATGCTGCCAGACCTGCTGAGTATTTCCAGCACTTTCTGGTCTCATCCCTAAGCTTTTGAATTCTCTCCCCAAACCCTAAATGCAATAAGCTGCACTGAGTCCAGTTTTAGGGAGTCCTGCTTGGACAGAGTACTAAATGCAGTAAAGTTAACGAGTGATTGAATTTCAAGTGATCTAAGAGTCGATCTCTTTCCAACAATTTGTTAATTTTACATTTAGCATTTCACTTAATTTTAAGCTGAATTTGTACTTTATTTCACAATCAGTTTGTGAGAATTGGACAGTTAATTGATGCTGATGGAAAAGGAGGGTCAGTGTCAGCTTGGATATAAAACTGACTTAATGACAGAAAACAGTGAGTTGCGGTAAATAGTTGTTATTCAAACTGGAGAAAAATAGACAGTGGTGTTCCCCAAGGGTTAGTGCTAGGAACACTGTTTTATTCTGATATGTATAAATGATTTGGATAATGGCTTACAGAGAAACATTTCAAAATTTGCAGGTGATACCAAACTTGGAGGCGGGGCAGGCATTGAGGTTGATACCAATCGATGTAAGAGGACAGAGATAGGCTAGCAGAATGGGCAGACGAGAGGCAAATGGAATTTAATACAGACAAGTGTCAAGTGATGCATTTTATCAGAAGTAACAGGGAGAGGCAATATACACTTAATGGTAAAGTTCGAAAGAGTGTGCAGAGACAAAGGGACATGGGGTTCATGCACATAGATCCCTGAAGGTGGCAGGATATATTGAGAGAGTCGTCAGTAAAGCATATGGGATCTTGGGCTTCATAGATAGAGGTGGTGAGTTCAGAAGAAGGAAAGTTATGCTGTAACTTTATGAAGCTCTGGTTAGGCCCCAAGTGGAGTACTGCATCCAGTTCTGTTCACCACACTTTAGGAAGGATGTGAGGGTCATTGACAGGGTGTAGAGGAGGGTTACTTTAATGGTTCCAGAGATGGAGGATTTTCAGTACAATATAGTCTGTAAAAGCTGGGATTGTCCTCCTTGGAGTAAAGGAGATTGAGGGGAGATTTGATACATGTATACAAGATGATGACCTGTTTGGATAAGGTAGACAGGAAAAGATGTTCCCATTAGCTTATGGTACAATGACTAGAGTTAAGATTGAGGGCAAGAGTTAAGGGGGATGTGATGAACAACATTTTTACACAACGAGTGGTAATGGCCTGGAAATCATTGCCTCCGAGGGTGGTGGAAGCAGAGAAGGTGAATTATTTCAAAAGGATATTGGATGAACACTTGATGTTAATAAACTTGCAGGAATATGGAGTCAGAGCTGGGGAATGAGACTGGCTGGATTTATCGACAAAGAGCTGGCATGGACTCGATGAGCAGAATGGCCTAATTCTGTGCTGAAATGACTATGACTCTACGACTCTCTGACAGGGGAATACTATTACTACTTTTAGTTTAGTTTAGAGATACAGCACTGAAACAGGCCCTTCGGCCCACCGAGTCTGTGCGGACCATCAACCACCCGTTTATACTAATCCTACACTAATTCCATATTCCTACCACATCCCCACCTGTCCCTATGTTTCCTTACCACCTACCTATACTACGGGCAATTGCTAATGGCCAATTTACCGATCAACCTGCATGTCTTTGGCATGTGGGTAGAAACCGGAGCACCAGGAGGAAACCCACGCAAACACAGGGAGAACTAGCAAACTCCACACAGGCAGTACCTAGAATTGAACCCGGGTCACTGGAGCTGTGAGGCTGCGGTGCCAACCACTGCACCACTGTGCCGCCCTATACTGGGAAAGTTTATAATGGACTGGGCAGTATCACCCTGGAGAACCCCGTGATGTAAGTGAAATGTTTGATGCCCCAGAACGTGGTTAACAAATGTCCTTCACAAACAGAATAAATCAGTTCAGTCCCACTGACAATTCTGGAGTCATTCACAATGGGGAGTAGTTTCTCCTCGTTTTCTCTACATAGGACAGCAGTCAGGCTTTTCACTGTGTCCACCACCTCCATGTTGAAAGTCTTGTCAGGGTTAGGTGAGATCAGACACGTTACCGAGGCGACAGATTTCTTCAATTGTGTTGCTGCTTCTCTGCTCTCTTCAGTCCAACCGGGTTAAATCTGGTCATCATCACCATTAGGTAGTTCATAAAGAGGAGTCACAGTCTCTGCAAATCGAGGGATGAGGGTCCACTGATACCCCACCAGCCTGAGAATAGGACACAGGGCAGTCTTTGAGATGGACAGGGGTAGATACTGGATGAGGGTCCACTGATACCCCACCAGCCTGAGGATAGGACACAGGGCAGGACTTTGAGGTGGACAGGGGTAGATACTGGATGAGGGTCTGCTGATACCCCACCAGCCTGAGGATAGGACACAGGGAAGGACCTTGAGGTGGACAGGGGTAGATACTGGATGAGGGTCCATTGATACCCCACCAGCCTGAGGATAGGACACAGGGCAGGACTTTGAGGTGAACAGGGGTAGACACTGGATGGTCTCGACCTGATGCTGGTGTGGGCTGATGCAGGATGATCTGACCTGGGCACGTAGAAAGGTGACACGGTCTTGCACCAGCTGGGCCTTACGTGGATGTTCTTTTTGTCCAGCTCCCAAAGTCACTGCAGTAGTTCCTGTAAAAGGGTTAAATATGTGGACACGTCTGTGGTGATGAGAAGATCATCGACATATTGCAGCGAGCAGGAAGACTGTGAAAAGCTCAGAAGGGACCCGGCTACACGTTTGTTGAAAATAGTGGGGTTATTGTGGAACCCCTTGTGACAGACATGTCCAGGAGTACCTCTGGTCCTCAGAAGTGAATGTGAATTTAATTTGTTTCTCTAGTTTTACTGGGATACTCCAATAAACATTAGAGATATCCAGGGTGGAGAAGACAGCCCTGCCACTGAGAATCCGGGAGAGTAGGGTGGGTGTCTATCAGACAACCGGGTTCACGCAGGGTTGACTGAATTGAGTTTGTGGTGGTCAATAGTCAGTCACCAACTGCCATCCGGCTTTCCAACCAGTCAAATTGGGCAGTTAGAAGGGAACATGGCTTTGTGAACTACACCCTGGTATAACAATGATTGATAGTGTCTGGAATGTATGATATAATCTCAGATCGGTAAGAATACTGCTTCATGGATCATGCAATGGTCAGTTAATTTCTTCCGGTCTGCTCATGTTTGCACAGTTATCTTTATGGGTTGTGGATACACTCAGTACCGACTCGAGAATCGCCTGCAGCTCAGGGTGATCAGAGGTGTCTGGTTCCCACTCCTCTGATATTTTAATCATGAATATTGAGGTTACACTGGACACCAGAGTAGGGGTATGTTTTAATGTTCTACAATATACAAATATAGAGATAATCAATTACTGCTGATAACCTTTGAGCACATTACTGCCCAGTAGTCCCTGTCCATTATGCAGGATCATATAAAAGGGAGGTAGGACTTTGACATGAGCTGTGTTCCCTCTCCTACACCAATGTAAGATCTGATCCAGGGTCACAGATTAACCAAAAGGAGATCGAAGGGTCACAAGCAGTTTATTGAGGAGTAACAGTTCAAATACAGCACAAAATCAGAATAGACATAGTGGACATACGGCCTGTGGCAGGTGAGAAAGGCTTTCTGGCTATGGATCAAATGTAAGAAGCTATTATGAAAGACGTTATAGCAGGACACACAGAATAATTCAAGGTGATCAGGCAGAGTCAACATGCTTTTGTGAAACGGAAACCATGTTTAACCAATTTATTGAAGTTCTTTGAAGAAGTAACAGGTGCTGTGGATAAAGGGGAACTGGTGGATGTACTATACTTAAATTTCCAGAAGGGATTTCATAATGTGCCACATCAAAGTTCATTGCGGAATATAAAAGCTCATGGTGTAGGGGGCAACCTATTGGCATGGATAGAAGATTGGCTAGCTAACAGGAAACAGAGAGTAGGCTTAAATGGATCATTTTCTGTTTGGCAAGATGTAACGAGTGGTGTGTCACAGGGATCAGTGCGGGTGCCTTAGCTCTTTACAATTTATATAAATCACTTGGATGAAGGGGCCAAAGGTATGTTTGCTAAATTTGCTGATGACAGAAACGTCGGTCAGACAGTATGTTGTGACGTGGACACAAGTGAACCACAAAGGGGTAGATAGATTGAGTGATTGGGCAAAGATCTGGTAAATGGAGTATAATGTGGGAAAATATGAAATTGTCTATTTTGGCAGGAAGAATAAAAATTAAGCATATAATCACAATGGTGAGAGATTTCAGAGCTCTACCATCCAGGGGGAACTGAGAGTCCTTGTGCATGAATTGTAAAAGGTTAATATGTAGGTATTGCAAGTCATTAGGAAAACTAATAGAATGTTATCGTCCAATGCAGGAGGAATTGAATACAAATGTAGGGAGGTTATGTTTCAGTTATATAGGGAGACCACTTCTGGAATACTGTGTACAGTATTGGTCTACTCATTTAAGGACAGGTGGAAATGCATTCGAAGCAGTTCAGAGATGGTTTACTAGACTAATGCCTGGAATGGGGGTGTTGTCTAATGAGGAAAGGCTGGACAGGCTAGGCTTATGTCAACTGGAGTTTAGAAGAGTAAGAGGCGACTTGATTGAAACTTATAAGATTCTGAGTGTGGGACAGAGCAAATGAGGCCGACAGAGAGAGAAAGAACGAGAGAGAGAGAGCTCAATTCAGCTGCTGCTAAAAACCTCATCCATGCCTTTTTTATCTCGAGACTTGACTATTCTAACACACTCCTGGCTGGTCTCCCACATCCTGCTCTCTGTAACCTGTGGTCATCCAAAACTCTGCTGCCATCTTCTAATTTGCACCAAATTCTGTTCACCCAACATCCCTGTGCTCACTGACCTACATTGGCTCTCGGTCCAGTAACACCTCAATTTTAATATTCTCACTCATGTGCTCAAATCCCTCCATGTCCTCACCCCTCTGATTATCCCAATCCCCTGTTCATTTCCAATGTTCCTGAAACTTGTTCCTCTTAAAAATCTTTTTTCCAATTCTGGCTTAAAAGTGAGTTTATTTCCCTCTGCCTCTCTTCATATAACATAGAACATAGAACAGTACAGCACAGTACAGGCCCTTTGGCCCACGATGTTGTGCCGAACCTTTAACCTACTCTAAGATCAAACTAACTACCTACCCTTCATTCTCCTATCATCCATGTACCGATCCAAGAGTCGCTTAAATTTCCCTAATGTATCTGCTTCTACTACCACCACTGGCAGCGCATTCCACGCACCCACCACTCTCAGTGTAAAGAACCTACCTCTGACATCTCCCTGAAACCTTCCTCCAGTCACCTTAAAATTATGCCCACTAGTGATAGCCCTTTCCACCTGGGAAAAAGTCTCTGGCTATCCACTCTATCTATGCCTCTCATCATCTTGTACCCCTCTATCAAGTCACCTCTCATCCTTCTTCGCTCCAATGAGAAGAGCCCTAGCTCCCTCAATCTTTCTTCATAAGACATGCCCTCCAGTCCAGGCAGCATCCTGGTAAATCTCCTCTGCACCCTCTCTAAAGCATCCATACCCTTCCTATAATGAGGCGACCAGAACTGAACACAATATTCCAAGTGTGGTCGAACCAGGGCCTTATAGAGCTGCAGCATAACCTCGCAGCCCTTAAACTCAATCCCCCGTTAATGAAAGCCAACAAACCATACGCCTTCTTAACAACCCTATCAACTTGGGTGGAAACTTTGAGCGATCTCTGGACATGGACCCCAAGATCCCTCTGTTCCTCCACACTACCAAAAACCCTGTCTTTAAGCCTGTATTCTGCATTCAAATTCGACCTACCAAAATGAATCACTTCACACTTTTCCTGGTTGAACTCCATCTGCCACTTCTCAGCCCAGCTCTGCATCCTGTCAATGTCCCGTTGCAACCTACAACAGCCTTACACACTATCCACAACTCTAGCAACCTTCGTGTCATCGGCAAACTTGCTAACCCAGCCTTCCACTTCCTCATCCAAGTCATTTATAAAAATCACAAAGAGCAGAGGTCCCAGAACAGATCCCTGCAGAACACCACTGGTCACCGAGCTCCATGCTGAATACTTTCCATCTACTAACACCCTCTGTCTTCTATGGGCCAGACAATTTTGTATCCAGACAGCCACAGTGTGGTTTTCCTGACCACACATTTCATCTCTCCTGCTGCACTCATGCTGTGGAAGCTTGGATCCATAAAATGGTGTGAGCTGCACTGCCGGTCACATCCAGCACATTGTACAGGACACCCAGGCTGGCCGGGGTGCTCGTGTCGGTGTAACGTGTGTGTGTCTGTAGTGTGAGGAGAGGTCTGAATATGAAGTCGATCAGCCATTTCAGCAACTTTGATGTACGTCTTTGATACTTGGTCCTTGCATGTATACTGACCACCTGTGTTAGTCACTCTCAGCTGAACATACATTCAGCAGCACGAGGATCCCCCTCTAGTGTTAGTTAAAAGGACCAGGCGTCCAACTTGCAGGTGAGGGGCTTTTGACTTACTTCTGTTATTACAAAGTTAGTGGAGGTGCTGTGGATGGTTTTCTGGAGGTTGTGTTATGAGCTGCTGCAGACATTCAGGGAGGAGAGAGGACTTGGTGACACAACTCTGTACGATGAATGGGGACTGTAGTTACAGTGTCTCTGCGTCTGTAACATGTTCAACAAATGGAGCAGAAGCTGCAGAGAGAGTGAAAGCTCTGGAAAGAAAGAAGAGGAATGGCCTCTGCCCTACCCACCCTGGGTTTCCAAGAGCAAAAAGAGCAGTGGTCCTAATATTGAGCCCAGGGGAACACCACTGTATACTCCCATCGAGTCTGAACAACAACCTTTCACCACTTCTCTCTGTTTACTGTTCCTTAGCCAATGTTATATCCACACTGTCACTGTACGTTTAATCCATAGTGTTCAGTTTTCCTAATTTGTCTATTGAATGTCACTTGATCGAACACCTTTTGAAAGTCCATATATATAACTTCAATCACACCACCCTCATCAACCCTCTCCATTGTTTTATCAAATAATTCCATCAAGTTTACCTCACCACCACCTCTCTCCATTCCTCCACTGTTGTTAAATTATCAGACTGATTATCCGACACCCAGTACTGGATGAGCAGAAATTTCCTCCAATTAAATATTGGGAAAACTGAAGCCATTGTTTTAACTCCCCACTCCAACTCTGTTCCCTTGCTATTGATTCCATCCCTCTTCCTGGTGACACATTTCATCACAAAATGAGCTTTAACCTCATTTTCAGGGTATCATTACAACCGCCTATTTCCACCTCAGTAACATCGCCTGACTTCACCCCTGTCTCAGCCCATCTGCTGCTGAAACCTCATTCATGCCTTCGTCACCTCTCGATGTGATTATTCCAACTCACTCCTGGCTGATCTCCCACATCTACTCTCTGTAAACATGAGGTCATCCAAAACTCTGCTGCCCATATCTTAGCTCACACCAAGTCCCGTTTATATCTCACTGACCGACATTGGCTCCCAGTCAAGCAATATCTTGATTTTAAAATTCTCATCCTTGTTGTCATATCTCTCAATAGCCTCGCCCCTCCCTATCTCTGTAATCTCCTCCAGCTCCAGAACCCATCGAGACATCTGTGCTCCTCTAATTCTGGTCTCTTTTACATCCGTTATTTTAATCACTGCACCACTGGCGACCGTGCCTTCAGCTGCCGGGGCCCAAGCTGCAGTATCCTCCCTACACATCTCCACCTCTGCACCTCTCCATCTCACTTTCCTCCTTTAAGACATTCCTTGTAACCTTCCTCTTTGGCTAAGCTGTTGGTCCTTTGACCTAATATCTCCTGTTGTATCTCAGTTCGCACTTTGCTTCATAATGCTCCTGTGAAGCACCTTGGGATGTTTTATAACATTAAAGGCAATATCTAAATATAAATTGTTGTTTTTGTTGTTGTTTGCCAGACATCAATAGTCTTTAGCATATCCAGGTTGCTAACCATTTACTATCCAATGTTTTTACAAGCAACAAGTATTTTTCTCTTGGGTTGTCACGTCTACAAATGTCCCCAGTCGTGACACTAGTCTGACTGGTCAGTAATTACAGCATTTATCGCATATCTCCTTTTTTAAACAGGATGTAAGATTTACAATCCTCCAATCCTCTGTCATCACACCCATATCCAAGGAGGATTGGAAGATTCTGGCCAGTGCCTCTGCTATTTCCACCATTCCTTCCCTCAGAAACCCCAAAACATCCATTCAGACTGGGTAAGAGTTCCAGTTTATTGTGGTTCAAAAAGGTGTTGGATTGAAAGGTGTTAACTGAAACTGTTTGTTCAGTGACTGTAATTAATGTCAGTCTCCATGGACCGAATTGTGTCACAGGAGGGTTTCCCTCTTCTATTAATATGGGACTCCTTTCGATGTGTTATCCCATACTGTCAGCGGGAGCATCACGCCCGGCACTCACAGGGATCAGCGGCTCCAGAGAGAGGGAGAGGATAGATCAGAATCTGAGAACAATGGGACAGAATCTGAGAACAATGGGTCAGAATCTGAGAACAATGGGTCAGAATCTGAGAACAATGGGTCAGAATCTGAGAACAATGGGTCAGAGTCTGATAACAATGGGTCAGAATCTGAGAACAATGGGTCAGAATCTGAGAACAATGGGTCAGAGTCTGAGAACAATGGGTCAGAATCTGAGAACAATGGGTCAGAATCTGAGAACAATGGGTCAGAGTCTGAGAACAATGGGTCAGAGTCTGATAACAATGGGTCAGAATCTGAGAACAATGGGTCAGAATCTGAGAACAATGGGTCAGAGTCTGAGAACAATGGGTCAGAATCTGAGAACAATGGGTCAGAGTCTGAGAACAATGGGTCAGAATCTGAGAACAATGGGTCAGAATCTGAGAACAATGTGTCAGAATCTGATAACAATGGGTCAGAATCTGATAACAATGGGTCAGAGTCTGAGAACAATGGGTCAGAATCTGAGAACAATGGGTCAGAATCTGAGAACAATGGGTCAGAGTCTGATAACAATGGGTCAGAGTCTGAGAACAATGGGTCAGAATCTGAGAACAATGGGTCAGAATCTGAGAACAATGGGTCAGAGTCTGATAACAATGGGTCAGAGTCTGATAACAATGGGTCAGAGTCTGAGAACAATGGGTCAGAGTCTGATAACAATGGGTCAGAGTCTGAGAACAATGGGTCAGAGTCTGAGAACAATGGGTCAGAGTCTGAGAACAATGGGTCAGAATCTGAGATCAATGGGTCAGAATCTGAGAACAATGGGTCAGAGTCTGATAACAATGGGTCAGAATCTGAGAACAATGGGTCAGAATCTGAGAACAATGGGTCAGAGTCTGAGAACAATGGGTCAGAATCTGAGAACAATGGGTCAGAATCTGAGAACAATGTGTCAGAATCTGAGAACAATGGGTCAGAATCTGAGAACAATGGGTCAGAATCTGAGAACAATGGGTCAGAGTCTGAGAACAATGGGTCAGAGTCTGAGAACAATGGGTCAGAATCTGAGAACAATGGGTCAGAATCTGAGAACAATGGGTCAGAGTCTGAGAACAATGGGTCAGAATCTGAGAACAATGGGTCAGAGTCTGAGAACAATGGGTCAGAATCTGAGAACAATGGGTCAGAGTCTGAGAACAATGGGTCAGAATCTGAGAACAATGGGTCAGAATCTGAGAACAATGGGTCAGAATCTGAGAACAATGGGTCAGAATCTGAGAACAATGGGTCAGAGTCTGAGAACAATGGGTCAGAATCTGAGAACAATGGGTCAGAATCTGAGAACAATGGGTCAGAGTCTGAGAACAATGGGTCAGAGTCTGAGAACAATGGGTCAGAATCTGAGAACAATGGGTCAGAGTCTGAGAACAATGGGTCAGAGTCTGATAACAATGGGTCAGAATCTGAGAACAATGTGTCAGAATCTGAGAACAATGGGTCAGAATCTGAGAACAATGGGTCAGAATCTGAGAACAATGGGTCAGAATCTGAGAACAATGGGTCAGAATCTGATAACAATGGGTCAGAATCTGAGAACAATGGGTCAGAATCTGAGAACAATGGGTCAGAGTCTGAGAACAATGGGTCAGAGTCTGAGAACAATGGGTCAGAATCTGAGAACAATGGGTCAGAATCTGAGAACAATGGGTCAGAGTCTGAGAACAATGGGTCAGAATCTGAGAACAATGGGTCAGAATCTGAGAACAATGGGTCAGAGTCTGAGAACAATGGGTCAGAGTCTGAGAACAATGGGTCAGAATCTGAGAACAATGGGTCAGAGTCTGATAACAATGGGTCAGAATCTGAGAACAATGGGTCAGAATCTGATAACAATGGGTCAGAGTCTGAGAACAATGGGTCAGAATCTGAGAACAATGGGTCAGAATCTGAGAACAATGGGTCAGAATCTGAGAACAATGTGTCAGAATCTGAGAACAATGGGTCAGAATCTGAGAACAATGGATTAGAATCTGAGAACAATGGGTCAGAATCTGAGAACAATGGGTCAGAGTCTGATAACAATGGGTCAGAATCTGAGAACAATGGGTCAGAATCTGAGAACAATGGGTCAGAGTCTGAGAACAATGGGTCAGAATCTGAGAACAATGGGTCAGAGTCTGAGAACAATGGGTCAGAATCTGAGAACAATGTGTCAGAATCTGAGAACAATGTGTCAGAATCTGAGAACAATGGGTCAGAATCTGATAACAATGGGTCAGAATCTGAGAACAATGGATTAGAATCTGAGAACAATGGGTCAGAATCTGAGAACAATGGGTCAGAATCTGATAACAATGGGTCAGAATCTGAGAACAATGGGTCAGAATCTGAGAACAATGTGTCAGAATCTGAGAACAATGGGTCAGAATCTGAGAACAATGGGTCAGAATCTGAGAACAATGGGTCAGAATCTGAGAACAATGGGTCAGAATCTGAGAACAATGGGTCAGAGTCTGAGAACAATGGGTCAGAGTCTGATAACAATGGGTCAGAATCTGAGAACAATGTGTCAGAATCTGAGAACAATGGGTCAGAATCTGAGAACAATGGGTCAGAATCTGATAACAATGGGTCAGAATCTGAGAACAATGGGTCAGAATCTGAGAACAATGGGTCAGAATCTGAGAACAATGGGTCAGAATCTGATAACAATGGGTCAGAATCTGAGAACAATGGGTCAGAATCTGAGAACAATGGGTCAGAATCTGAGAACAATGGGTCAGAGTCTGAGAACAATGGGTCAGAGTCTGAGAACAATGGGTCAGAATCTGAGAACAATGGGTCAGAGTCTGATAACAATGGGTCAGAATCTGAGAACAATGGGTCAGAATCTGATAACAATGGGTCAGAGTCTGAGAACAATGGGTCAGAATCTGAGAACAATGGGTCAGAATCTGAGAACAATGGGTCAGAATCTGAGAACAATGTGTCAGAATCTGAGAACAATGGGTCAGAATCTGAGAACAATGGATTAGAATCTGAGAACAATGGGTCAGAATCTGAGAACAATGGGTCAGAATCTGAGAACAATGGGTCAGAGTCTGAGAACAATGGGTCAGAATCTGAGAACAATGGGTCAGAATCTGAGAACAATGGGTCAGAATCTGAGAACAATGGGTCAGAATCTGAGAACAATGGGTCAGAATCTGAGAACAATGGGTCAGAGTCTGAGAACAATGGGTCAGAATCTGAGAACAATGGGTCAGAATCTGAGAACAATGGGTCAGAATCTGAGAACAATGTGTCAGAATCTGAGAACAATGGGTCAGAATCTGAGAACAATGGGTCAGAATCTGAGAACAATGGGTCAGAATCTGATAACAATGGGTCAGAATCTGAGAACAATGGGTCAGAATCTGAGAACAATGGGTCAGAGTCTGAGAACAATGGGTCAGAATCTGAGAACAATGGGTCAGAATCTGAGAACAATGGGTCAGAGTCTGAGAACAATGGGTCAGAATCTGAGAACAATGGGTCAGAATCTGAGAACAATGGGTCAGAGTCTGAGAACAATGGGTCAGAGTCTGAGAACAATGGGTCAGAATCTGAGAACAATGGGTCAGAGTCTGATAACAATGGGTCAGAATCTGAGAACAATGGGTCAGAATCTGATAACAATGGGTCAGAGTCTGAGAACAATGGGTCAGAATCTGAGAACAATGGGTCAGAATCTGAGAACAATGGGTCAGAATCTGAGAACAATGTGTCAGAATCTGAGAACAATGGGTCAGAATCTGAGAACAATGGATTAGAATCTGAGAACAATGGGTCAGAATCTGAGAACAATGGGTCAGAGTCTGATAACAATGGGTCAGAATCTGAGAACAATGGGTCAGAATCTGAGAACAATGGGTCAGAGTCTGAGAACAATGGGTCAGAATCTGATAACAATGGGTCAGAATCTGAGAACAATGGGTCAGAGTCTGAGAACAATGGGTCAGAATCCGAGAACAATGTGTCAGAATCTGAGAACAATGTGTCAGAATCTGAGAACAATGGGTCAGAATCTGAGAACAATGGGTCAGAGTCTGAGAACAATGGGTCAGAGTCTGGGAACAATGGGTCAGAATCTGAGAACAATGGGTCAGAGTCTGAGAACAATGGGTCAGAGTCTGAGAACAATGGGTCAGAATCTGAGAACAATGTGTCAGAATCTGAGAACAATGTGTCAGAATCTGAGAACAATGGGTCAGAATCTGATAACAATGGGTCAGAATCTGAGAACAATGGATTAGAATCTGAGAACAATGGGTCAGAATCTGATAACAATGGGTCAGAATCTGAGAACAATGGGTCAGAATCTGAGAACAATGTGTCAGAATCTGAGAACAATGGGTCAGAATCTGAGAACAATGGGTCAGAATCTGAGAACAATGGGTCAGAATCTGAGAACAATGGGTCAGAATCTGAGAACAATGGGTCAGAGTCTGAGAACAATGGGTCAGAGTCTGATAACAATGGGTCAGAATCTGAGAACAATGGATCAGAGTCTGAGAACAATGGGTCAGAATCTGAGAACAATGTGTCAGAATCTGAGAACAATGTGTCAGAATCTGAGAACAATGGGTCAGAATCTGAGAACAATGGGTCAGAATCTGAGAACAATGGGTCAGAATCTGAGAACAATGGGTCAGAGTCTGAGAACAATGGGTCAGAGTCTGGGAACAATGGGTCAGAATCTGAGAACAATGGGTCAGAGTCTGAGAACAATGGGTCAGAATCTGAGAACAATGTGTCAGAATCTGAGAACAATGTGTCAGAATCTGAGAACAATGGGTCAGAATCTGAGAACAATGGGTCAGAATCTGAGAACAATGGGTCAGAATCTGAGAACAATGGGTCAGAATCTGAGAACAATGGGTCAGAGTCTGAGAACAATGGGTCAGAGTCTGAGAACAATGGGTCAGAATCTGAGAACAATGGGTCAGAGTCTGATAACAATGGGTCAGAATCTGAGAACAATGGGTCAGAATCTGATAACAATGGGTCAGAGTCTGAGAACAATGGGTCAGAATCTGAGAACAATGGGTCAGAATCTGAGAACAATGGGTCAGAATCTGAGAACAATGTGTCAGAATCTGAGAACAATGGGTCAGAATCTGAGAACAATGGATTAGAATCTGAGAACAATGGGTCAGAATCTGAGAACAATGGGTCAGAATCTGAGAACAATGGGTCAGAATCTGAGAACAATGGGTCAGAGTCTGAGAACAATGGGTCAGAATCTGAGAACAATGGGTCAGAATCTGAGAACAATGGGTCAGAATCTGAGAACAATGTGTCAGAATCTGAGAACAATGGGTCAGAATCTGAGAACAATGGGTCAGAATCTGAGAACAATGGGTCAGAATCTGATAACAATGGGTCAGAATCTGAGAACAATGGGTCAGAATCTGAGAACAATGGGTCAGAGTCTGAGAACAATGGGTCAGAATCTGAGAACAATGGGTCAGAATCTGAGAACAATGGGTCAGAGTCTGAGAACAATGGGTCAGAATCTGAGAACAATGGGTCAGAATCTGAGAACAATGGGTCAGAGTCTGAGAACAATGGGTCAGAGTCTGAGAACAATGGGTCAGAATCTGAGAACAATGGGTCAGAGTCTGATAACAATGGGTCAGAATCTGAGAACAATGGGTCAGAATCTGATAACAATGGGTCAGAGTCTGAGAACAATGGGTCAGAATCTGAGAACAATGGGTCAGAATCTGAGAACAATGGGTCAGAATCTGAGAACAATGTGTCAGAATCTGAGAACAATGGGTCAGAATCTGAGAACAATGGATTAGAATCTGAGAACAATGGGTCAGAATCTGAGAACAATGGGTCAGAGTCTGATAACAATGGGTCAGAATCTGAGAACAATGGGTCAGAATCTGAGAACAATGGGTCAGAGTCTGAGAACAATGGGTCAGAATCTGATAACAATGGGTCAGAATCTGAGAACAATGGGTCAGAGTCTGAGAACAATGGGTCAGAATCTGAGAACAATGTGTCAGAATCTGAGAACAATGTGTCAGAATCTGAGAACAATGGGTCAGAATCTGAGAACAATGGGTCAGAGTCTGAGAACAATGGGTCAGAGTCTGGGAACAATGGGTCAGAATCTGAGAACAATGGGTCAGAGTCTGAGAACAATGGGTCAGAGTCTGAGAACAATGGGTCAGAATCTGAGAACAATGTGTCAGAATCTGAGAACAATGTGTCAGAATCTGAGAACAATGGGTCAGAATCTGATAACAATGGGTCAGAATCTGAGAACAATGGATTAGAATCTGAGAACAATGGGTCAGAATCTGAGAACAATGGGTCAGAATCTGATAACAATGGGTCAGAATCTGAGAACAATGGGTCAGAATCTGAGAACAATGTGTCAGAATCTGAGAACAATGGGTCAGAATCTGAGAACAATGGGTCAGAATCTGAGAACAATGGGTCAGAATCTGAGAACAATGGGTCAGAATCTGAGAACAATGGGTCAGAGTCTGAGAACAATGGGTCAGAGTCTGATAACAATGGGTCAGAATCTGAGAACAATGGATCAGAGTCTGAGAACAATGGGTCAGAATCTGAGAACAATGTGTCAGAATCTGAGAACAATGTGTCAGAATCTGAGAACAATGGGTCAGAATCTGAGAACAATGGGTCAGAATCTGAGAACAATGGGTCAGAATCTGAGAACAATGGGTCAGAGTCTGAGAACAATGGGTCAGAGTCTGGGAACAATGGGTCAGAATCTGAGAACAATGGGTCAGAGTCTGAGAACAATGGGTCAGAATCTGAGAACAATGTGTCAGAATCTGAGAACAATGTGTCAGAATCTGAGAACAATGGGTCAGAATCTGAGAACAATGGGTCAGAATCTGAGAACAATGTGTCAGAATCTGAGAACAATGTGTCAGAATCTGAGAACAATGGGTCAGAATCTGAGAACAATGGGTCAGAATCTGAGAACAATGGGTCAGAATCTGAGAACAATGGGTCAGAGTCTGAGAACAATGGGTCAGAGTCTGGGAACAATGGGTCAGAATCTGAGAACAATGGGTCAGAGTCTGAGAACAATGGGTCAGAGTCTGATAACAATGGGTCAGAATCTGAGAACAATGGATCAGAGTCTGAGAACAATGGGTCAGAATCTGAGAACAATGTGTCAGAATCTGAGAACAATGTGTCAGAATCTGAGAACAATGGGTCAGAATCTGAGAACAATGGGTCAGAATCTGAGAACAATGGGTAAGAATCTGAGAACAATGGGTCAGAGTCTGAGAACAATGGGTCAGAGTCTGGGAACAATGGGTCAGAATCTGAGAACAATGGGTCAGAGTCTGAGAACAATGGGTCAGAGTCTGAGAACAATGGGTCAGAATCTGAGAACAATGTGTCAGAATCTGAGAACAATGTGTCAGAATCTGAGAACAATGGGTCAGAATCTGATAACAATGGGTCAGAATCTGAGAACAATGGATTAGAATCTGAGAACAATGGGTCAGAATCTGAGAACAATGGGTCAGAATCTGAGAACAATGGGTCAGAATCTGAGAACAATGGGTCAGAATCTGAGAACAATGGGTCAGAATCTGAGAACAATGGGTCAGAGTCTGAGAACAATGGGTCAGAATCTGAGAACAATGTGTCAGAATCTGAGAACAATGTGTCAGAATCTGAGAACATTGGGTCAGAATCTGAGAACAATGGGTCAGAATCTGAGAACAATGGGTCAGAATCTGAGAACAATGTGTCAGAATCTGAGAACAATGTGTCAGAATCTGAGAACAATGGGTCAGAATCTGATAACAATGGGTCAGAATCTGAGAACAATGTGTCAGAATCTGGGAACAATGGGTCAGAATCTGAGAACAATGGGTCAGAATCTGAGAACAATGGGTCAGAATCTGAGAACAATGGGTCAGAATCTGAGAACAATGGGTCAGAGTCTGAGAACAATGGGTCAGAGTCTGATAACAATGGGTCAGAATCTGAGAACAATGGGTCAGAATCTGAGAACAATGGGTCAGAGTCTGAGAACAATGGGACAGAATCTGAGAACAATGGGTCAGAATCTGAGAACAATAGATTGGAATGTTACAACAATGAGCAAGAGTTTATCCTCAGAACTTCACGATCTTTCTACACATTATGATCGGTTCTCATTAAACTTTCGCATCTACCTCGCACTTCGGATTGCTCAATACATTTATTATCCCATCCTCGGTCTCGTTGGTGTCCCTGGTTAGTATCTGTTTCCAGGTATTTATTCCTTAAACCATGTTTAACTGTATTATATTCCTGTAATTTACTCTACCCTCCTTGCTGCTGTTGTTAATCCCGGTGAATATCTCCAGTAATTACCTTGATTAACCATGTTTAACTGCATTACTGCTCCTGTAATTTTCTCTGCCCTCCTTGCTGCTGTTGTTATTTCTGCTGAATCTCTATCTCCAGAAATCAGCTGTATAAACCACTGCGAACGGTATTTCAGTTCTTGTAATTTACTCTCTCCTCTTTGCTGCTGATACTGTCTCTATTTCCAGCTAGGAGATCTGTAAACCCTGTTTACTGAAATACTGTTCTGGAACGTAAATTGTGGGAAGAGAGAAGCCAGTGTCATTGGTCCATTGGTCTCCATCACAAACTCCATCCCCTATCTGTGAACCACATACATGAACCTGAGGCTGAACCAGACAGTTTACAACCTCTGTGTTCTATTTTTATCTGACCTGAGTTCATCTTCAAATTCTCTCCATCACCAACCTTGTCTACTTCCACCTGAGTAATATCACCCGTCTCCACCTCTGCCTCAGCCCATCTGCTGCATAAACCCTCATATGTGCCTTTGTTAAATCCACACTTGACGATTCCGAATCTCTCCTGGTCACCCTCCCAGTTATAAACCTCCATAAACCACAGCCCATCCAGAACTCTGCTGCCTGTATCCTAACTCACACCAAATCCCGATCACCCATCACCCCTGTGCTCACTGATCTACATTGGCTCCCGGTCTGGCAGCACCTAAATTTTAATATTCTCATTCTTGAGTCTGAATCACTCCATGGCCTCACCACTCCATTAGTCCCATTCCCCTGTGCATTTCCCATATTTCTGCAAATAATATGCCTTCAATCTTTTCTCAATTCTCTTTTTAAAGTGAATTTCTTTCTCTCTGTATCTGTTCCTAGCCACGATTTTCAACTCTACAGACCCACTGTTGCTCAGGGCGCAGAAGATGGGACCCATAAAATGATGCGAACCACACAGCCGGCCACTTCTAGTGTGGTCAGCACAGTGTCCCATGGTGGGCAGTACACTTGTGTGGTCAGCACAGTGCCCAATGGTGGACAATGCTCTAGTATGGTCAGCACAGTGCCCCATGCTGGACAGGGCTCTAGTATGGTCAGCACAGTGCCCCATGCTGGACAGGGCTCTAGTATGGTCAGCACAATGCCCCATGCTGGACAGGGCTCTAGTATGGTCAGCACAATGCCCCATGCTGGACAGGGCTCTAGTATGGTCAGCACAATGCCCCATGCTGGACAGGGCTCTAGTATGGTCAGCACAATGTCCCATGCTGGACAGGGCTCTAGTATGGTCAGCACAATGCCCCATGCTGGACAGGGCTCTAGTATGGTCAGCACAATGCCCCATGCTGGACAAGGCTCTAGTATGGTCAGCACAATGCCCCATGCTGGACAGGGCACTAGTATGGTCAGCACAATGCCCCATGCTGGACAGGGCTCTAGTATGGTCAGCACAATGCCCCATGTTGGACAGGGCTCTAGTATGGTCAGCACAATGCCCCATGCTGGACAGGGCTCTAATATGATCAGCACAGTGCCCCATGCTGGACAGGGCTCTAGTATGATCAGCACAGTGCCTCATGCTGGACAGGGCTCTAGTATGGTCAGCACAGTGCCTCATGCTGGACAGGGCTCTAGAGTGGTCAGCATAGTGCCCCATGCTGGACAGGGCTCTAGTGTGGTTAGCACAATGCCCCATGCTGGACAGGGCTCTCGTATGGTCAGCACAATGCCCCATGCTGGACAGGGCTCTCGTATGGTCAGCACAATGCCCCATGCTGGACAGAGCTCTAGTATGGTCAGCACAATGCCCCATGCTGGACAGGGCTCTCGTATGGTCAGCACAATGCCCCATGATGGACAGAGCTCTAGTATGGTCAGCACAATGCCCCATGCTGGACAGGGCTCTAGTATGGTCAGCATAGTGCCCCATGCTGGACAGGGCTCTAGAGTGGTCAGCATAGTGCCCCATGCTGGACAGGGCTCTAGTATGGTCAGCACAATGCCCCATGCTGGACAGGGCTCTAGTATGGTCAGCACAATGCCCCATGCTGGACAGGGCTCTAGTATGGTCAGCACAAAGCCCCATGCTGGACAGGGCTCTAGTGTGGTCAGCACAGTGCCCCATGCTGGACAGTGCTCTAGTATGGTCAGCACAATGCCCCATGCTGGACAGGGCTCTAGTATGGTCAGCACAAAGCCCCATGCTGGACAGGGCTCTAGTGTGGTCAGCACAGTGCCCCATGCTGGACAGTGCTCTAGTATGGTCAGCACAATGCCCCATGCTGGACAGGGCTCTAGTATGGTCAGCACAATGCCCCAAGCTGGACAGTGCTCCAGTATGGTCAGCACAATGCCCCATGCTGGACAGGGCTCTAGTATGATCAGCACAGTGCCTCATGCTGGTCAGGGCTCTAGTGTGGTCAGCACAGTGCCCAATGCCGGACAAGGCTCTAGTATGTCCAGCACAGTGCCCCATGCTGGACAGGGCTCTAGTATGGTCAGCACAATGCCCCAGGCTGGACAGGGCTCTAGAGTGGTCAGCACAATGCCCCATGCTGGACAGAGCTCTAGTATGGTCAGCACAATGTCCCATGCTGGACAGGACTCTAGTGTGGTCAGCACAATGCCCCATGCTGGACAGGGCTCTAGTATTATCAGCACAGTGCCCCATGCTGGACAGGGCTCTAGTATGGTCAGCACAATGCCCCATGCTGGACAGGGCTCTTGTATGGTCAGCACAATGCCCCATGCTGGACAGGGGTCTAGTATGGTCAGCACAATGCCCCATGCTGGACAGGGCTCTTGTATGGTCAGCACAATGCCCCATGCTGGACAGGGCTCTAGTATTATCAGCACAGTGCCCCATGCTGGACAGGGCTCTAGTATGGTCAGCACAATGCCCCATGCTGGACAGGGCTCTAGTATGGTCAGCACAATGCCCCATGCTGGACAGGGCTCTTGTATGGTCAGCACAATGCCCCATGCTGGACAGGGCTCTAGTGTGGTCAGCACAATGCCCCATGCTGGACAGGGCTCTAGTATGGTCAGCACAGTGCCCCATGCTGGACAGGGCTCTAGTATGGTCAGCACAATGCCCCATGCTGGACAGGGCTCTAGTATTATCAGCACAATGCCCCATGCTGGACAGGGCTCTAGTATGGTCAGCACAATGCCCCATGCTGGACAGGGCTCCAGAGTGGTCAGCACAATGCCCCATGCTGGACAGGGCCCTAGTATTGCCAGCACAGTGCCCCATGCTGGACAGGGCTCTAGTATGGTCAGCCCAGTGCCCCATGCTGGACAGGGCTCTAGTATGGTCAGCACAATGCCCCATGCTGGACAGGGCTCTAGTATGGTCAGCTCAGTGCCTCATGCTGGACAGGGCTCTAGTATGGTCAGCACAGTGCCCCATGCTGGACAGGGCTCTAGTATGGTCAGCACAATGCCCCATGCTGGACAGGGCTCTAGTATTATCAGCACAGTGCCTAATGCTGGACAGGGCTCTAGTATGGTCAGCACAGTGCCCCATGCTGGACAGGGTTCTAGTATGGTCAGCACAGTGCCCCATGCTGGACAGGGCTCTAGTATGGTCAGCACAATGCCCCATGCTGGACAGGGCTCTAGAGTGGTCAGCACAATGCCCCATGCAGAACAATGGGTCAGAGTCTGAGAACAATGGGTCAGAATCTGAGAACAATGGGTCAGAATCTGAGAACAATGGGTCAGAATCTGAGAACAATGTGTCAGAATCTGAGAACAATGGGTCAGAATCTGAGAACAATGGGTCAGAGTCTGAGAACAATGGGTCAGAATCTGAGAACAATGGGTCAGAATCTGAGAACAATGGGTCAGAGTCTGAGAACAATGGGTCAGAGTCTGAGAACAATGGGTCAGAATCTGAGAACAATGGGTCAGAGTCTGAGAACAATGGGTCAGAGTCTGATAACAATGGGTCAGAATCTGAGAACAATGTGTCAGAATCTGAGAACAATGGGTCAGAATCTGAGAACAATGGGTCAGAATCTGAGAACAATGGGTCAGAATCTGAGAACAATGGGTCAGAATCTGAGAACAATGGGTCAGAATCTGATAACAATGGGTCAGAATCTGAGAACAATGGGTCAGAATCTGAGAACAATGGGTCAGAGTCTGAGAACAATGGGTCAGAGTCTGAGAACAATGGGTCAGAATCTGAGAACAATGGGTCAGAATCTGAGAACAATGGGTCAGAGTCTGAGAACAATGGGTCAGAATCTGAGAACAATGGGTCAGAATCTGAGAACAATGGGTCAGAGTCTGAGAACAATGGGTCAGAGTCTGAGAACAATGGGTCAGAATCTGAGAACAATGGGTCAGAGTCTGATAACAATGGGTCAGAATCTGAGAACAATGGGTCAGAATCTGATAACAATGGGTCAGAGTCTGAGAACAATGGGTCAGAATCTGAGAACAATGGGTCAGAATCTGAGAACAATGGGTCAGAATCTGAGAACAATGGGTCAGAATCTGAGAACAATGGGTCAGAATCTGAGAACAATGTGTCAGAATCTGATAACAATGGGTCAGAATCTGAGAACAATGGGTCAGAATCTGATAACAATGGGTCAGAGTCTGAGAACAATGGGTCAGAATCTGAGAACAATGGGTCAGAATCTGAGAACAATGGGTCAGAATCTGAGAACAATGTGTCAGAATCTGAGAACAATGGGTCAGAATCTGAGAACAATGGATTAGAATCTGAGAACAATGGGTCAGAATCTGAGAACAATGGGTCAGAGTCTGATAACAATGGGTCAGAATCTGAGAACAATGGGTCAGAATCTGAGAACAATGGGTCAGAGTCTGAGAACAATGGGTCAGAATCTGATAACAATGGGTCAGAATCTGAGAACAATGGGTCAGAGTCTGAGAACAATGGGTCAGAATCTGAGAACAATGTGTCAGAATCTGAGAACAATGTGTCAGAATCTGAGAACAATGGGTCAGAATCTGAGAACAATGGGTCAGAGTCTGAGAACAATGGGTCAGAGTCTGGGAACAATGGGTCAGAATCTGAGAACAATGGGTCAGAGTCTGAGAACAATGGGTCAGAGTCTGAGAACAATGGGTCAGAATCTGAGAACAATGTGTCAGAATCTGAGAACAATGTGTCAGAATCTGAGAACAATGGGTCAGAATCTGATAACAATGGGTCAGAATCTGAGAACAATGGATTAGAATCTGAGAACAATGGGTCAGAATCTGAGAACAATGGGTCAGAATCTGATAACAATGGGTCAGAATCTGAGAACAATGGGTCAGAATCTGAGAACAATGTGTCAGAATCTGAGAACAATGGGTCAGAATCTGAGAACAATGGGTCAGAATCTGAGAACAATGGGTCAGAATCTGAGAACAATGGGTCAGAATCTGAGAACAATGGGTCAGAGTCTGAGAACAATGGGTCAGAGTCTGATAACAATGGGTCAGAATCTGAGAACAATGGATCAGAGTCTGAGAACAATGGGTCAGAATCTGAGAACAATGTGTCAGAATCTGAGAACAATGGGTCAGAATCTGAGAACAATGGGTCAGAATCTGAGAACAATGGGTCAGAATCTGAGAACAATGGGTCAGAGTCTGAGAACAATGGGTCAGAGTCTGGGAACAATGGGTCAGAATCTGAGAACAATGGGTCAGAGTCTGAGAACAATGGGTCAGAATCTGAGAACAATGTGTCAGAATCTGAGAACAATGTGTCAGAATCTGAGAACAATGGGTCAGAATCTGAGAACAATGGGTCAGAATCTGAGAACAATGTGTCAGAATCTGAGAACAATGTGTCAGAATCTGAGAACAATGGGTCAGAATCTGAGAACAATGGGTCAGAATCTGAGAACAATGGGTCAGAATCTGAGAACAATGGGTCAGAGTCTGAGAACAATGGGTCAGAGTCTGGGAACAATGGGTCAGAATCTGAGAACAATGGGTCAGAGTCTGAGAACAATGGGTCAGAATCTGAGAACAATGGGTCAGAGTCTGATAACAATGGGTCAGAATCTGAGAACAATGGGTCAGAGTCTGGGAACAATGGGTCAGAATCTGAGAACAATGGGTCAGAGTCTGAGAACAATGGGTCAGAGTCTGGGAACAATGGGTCAGAATCTGAGAACAATGGGTCAGAGTCTGGGAACAATGGGTCAGAATCTGAGAACAATGGGTCAGAGTCTGAGAACAATGGGTCAGAATCTGAGAACAATGGGTCAGAGTCTGAGAACAATGGGTCAGAGTCTGGGAACAATGGGTCAGAATCTGAGAACAATGGGTCAGAGTCTGGGAACAATGGGTCAGAATCTGAGAACAATGGGTCAGAGTCTGAGAACAATGGGTCAGAATCTGAGAACAATGGGTCAGAGTCTGGGAACAATGGGTCAGAATCTGAGAACAATGGGTCAGAGTCTGATAACAATGGGTCAGATTCTGAGAACAATGGATCAGAGTCTGAGAACAATGGGTCAGAATCTGAGAACAATGTGTCAGAATCTGAGAACAATGTGTCAGAATCTGAGAACAATGGGTCAGAATCTGAGAACAATGGGTCAGAATCTGAGAACAATGGGTCAGAATCTGAGAACAATGGGTCAGAGTCTGAGAACAATGGGTCAGAGTCTGAGAACAATGGGTCAGAGTCTGGGAACAATGGGTCAGAATCTGAGAACAATGGGTCAGAGTCTGAGAACAATGGGTCAGAATCTGAGAACAATGTGTCAGAATCTGAGAACAATGTGTCAGAATCTGAGAACAATGGGTCAGAATCTGATAACAATGGGTCAGAATCTGAGAACAATGGATTAGAATCTGAGAACAATGGGTCAGAATCTGAGAACAATGGGTCAGAATCTGATAACAATGGGTCAGAATCTGAGAACAATGGGTCAGAATCTGAGAACAATGGATTAGAATCTGAGAACAATGGGTCAGAATCTGAGAACAATGGGTCAGAATCTGAGAACAATGGGTCAGAGTCTGAGAACAATGGGTCAGAGTCTGATAACAATGGGTCAGAATCTGAGAACAATGTGTCAGAATCTGAGAACAATGGGTCAGAATCTGAGAACAATGGGTCAGAATCTGATAACAATGGGTCAGAATCTGAGAACAATGGGTCAGAATCTGAGAACAATGGGTCAGAATCTGATAACAATGGGTCAGAATCTGAGAACAATGGGTCAGAATCTGAGAACAATGGGTCAGAATCTGAGAACAATGGGTCAGAGTCTGAGAACAATGGGTCAGAGTCTGAGAACAATGGGTCAGAATCTGAGAACAATGGGTCAGAGTCTGATAACAATGGGTCAGAATCTGAGAACAATGGGTCAGAATCTGATAACAATGGGTCAGAGTCTGAGAACAATGGGTCAGAATCTGAGAACAATGGGTCAGAATCTGAGAAATATGGGTCAGAATCTGGGAACAATGGGTCAGAATCTGAGAACAATGGGTCAGAATCTGAGAACAATGGGTCAGAATCTGAGAACAATGGATTAGAATCTGAGAACAATGGGTCAGAATCTGAGAACAATGGGTCAGAATCTGAGAACAATGGATTAGAATCTGAGAACAATGGGTCAGAAACTGAGAACAATGGGTCAGAATCTGAGAACAATGGGTCAGAATCTGAGAACAATGGGTCAGAATCTGAGAACAATGGATTAGAATCTGAGAACAATGGGTCAGAATCTGAGAACAATGGGTCAGAATCTGAGAACAATGGGTCAGAATCTGAGAACAATGGGTCAGAGTCTGAGAACAATGGGTCAGAATCTGAGAACAGTGGGTCAGAATCTGATAACAATGGGTCAGAATCTGAGAACAATGTGTCAGAATCTGAGAACAATGGGTCAGAATCTGAGAACAATGGGTCAGAATCTGAGAACAATGGATTAGAATCTGAGAACAATGGGACAGAATCTGAGAACAATGGGTCAGAATCTGATAACAATGGGTCAGAATCTGATAACAATGGGTCAGAATCTGAGAACAATGTGTCAGAATCTGAGAACAATGGGTCAGAATCTGAGAACAATGGGTCAGAATCTGAGAACAATGGATTAGAATCTGAGAACAATGGGACAGAATCTGAGAACAATGGGTCAGAATCTGATAACAATGGGTCAGAATCTGATAACAATGGGTCAGAATCTGAGAACAATGTGTCAGAATCTGAGAACAATGGGTCAGAATCTGATAACAATGGGTCAGAATCTGAGAACAATGTGTCAGAATCTGAGAACAATGGGTCAGAATCTGAGAACAATGGGTCAGAATCTGAGAACAATGGATTAGAATCTGAGAACAATGGGTCAGAATCTGAGAACAATGGGTCAGAGTCTGAGAACAATGGGTCAGAATCTGAGAACAATGTGTCAGAATCTGAGAACTATGTGTCAGAATCTGAGAACAATGGGTCAGAATCTGATAACAATGGGTCAGAATCTGAGAACAATGGATTAGAATCTGAGAACAATGGGTCAGAATCTGAGAACAATGGGTCAGAATCTGATAACAATGGGTCAGAATCTGAGAACAATGGGTCAGAATCTGAGAACAATGTGTCAGAATCTGAGAACAATGGGTCAGAATCTGAGAACAATGGGTCAGAATCTGAGAACAATGGGTCAGAATCTGAGAACAATGGGTCAGAGTCTGAGAACAATGGGTCAGAATCTGAGAACAATGGGTCAGAATCTGATAACAATGGGTCAGAATCTGAGAACAATGGGTCAGAATCTGAGAACAATGGGTCAGAATCTGATAACAATGGGTCAGAATCTGAGAACAATGGGTCAGAATCTGAGAACAATGGGTCAGAATCTGAGAACAATGGGTCAGAGTCTGAGAACAATGGGTCAGAGTCTGAGAACAATGGGTCAGAATCTGAGAACAATGGGTCAGAGTCTGATAACAATGGGTCAGAATCTGAGAACAATGGGTCAGAATCTGATAACAATGGGTCAGAGTCTGAGAACAATGGGTCAGAATCTGAGAACAATGGGTCAGAATCTGAGAACAATGGGTCAGAATCTGGGAACAATGGGTCAGTATCTGAGAACAATGGGTCAGAGTCTGAGAACAATGGGTCAGAATCTGAGAACAATGGGTCAGAATCTGAGAACAATGGGTCAGAATCTGAGAACAATGGGTCAGAATCTGAGAACAATGGGTCAGAGTCTGAGAACAATGGGTCAGAATCTGAGAACAATGGGTCAGAATCTGATAACAATGGGTCAGAATCTGAGAACAATGTGTCAGAATCTGAGAACAATGGGTCAGAATCTGAGAACAATGGGTCAGAATCTGAGAACAATGGGTCAGAATCTGAGAACAATGGGTCAGAATCTGAGAACAATGGGTCAGAATCTGAGAACAATGGGTCAGAGTCTGAGAACAATGGGTCAGAATCTGAGAACAATGGGTCAGAGTCTGAGAACAATGGGTCAGAATCTGAGAACAATGTGTCAGAATCTGAGAACAATGTGTCAGAATCTGAGAACAATGGGTCAGAATCTGAGAACAATGGGTCAGAATCTGAGAACAATGGGTCAGAATCTGAGAACAATGTGTCAGAATCTGAGAACAATGGGTCAGAATCTGAGAACAATGGGTCAGAATCTGAGAACAATGGGTCAGAATCTGAGAACAATGGGTCAGAATCTGAGAACAATGGGTCAGAGTCTGAGAAAAATGGGTCAGAATCTGAGAACAATGGGTCAGAATCTGAGAACAATGGGTCAGAATCTGAGAACAATGGGTCAGAATCTGATAACAATGGGTCAGAATCTGATAACAATGGGTCAGAATCTGAGAACAATGGGTCAGAATCTGATAACAATGGGTCAGAGTCTGAGAACAATGGGTCAGAGTCTGAGAACAATGGGTCAGAATCTGAGAACAATGGGTCAGAATCTGAGAACAATGGGTCAGAGTCTGAGAACAATGGGTCAGAATCTGAGAACAATGGGTCAGAATCTGATAACAATGGGTCAGAATCTGAGAACAATGTGTCAGAATCTGAGAACAATGGGTCAGAATCTGAGAACAATGGGTCAGAATCTGAGAACAATGTGTCAGAGTCTGAGAACAATGGGTCAGAGTCTGAGAACAATGGGTCAGAATCTGAGAACAATGGGTCAGAATCTGAGAACAATGGGTCAGAATCTGAGAACAATGGGTCAGAATCTGAGAACAATGTGTCAGAGTCTGAGAACAATGGGTCAGAGTCTGAGAACAATGGGTCAGAGTCTGAGAACAATGGGTCAGAGTCTGATAACAATGGGTCAGAATCTGAGAACAATGGGTCAGAATCTGAGAACAATGTGTCAGAATCTGAGAACAATGGGTCAGAATCGGAGAACAATGGGTCAGAATCTGAGAACAATGTGTCAGAGTCTGAGAACAATGGGTCAGAGTCTGAGAACAATGGGTCAGAGTCTGAGAACAATGGGTCAGAGTCTGATAACAATGGGTCAGAATCTGAGAACAATGGGTCAGAATCTGATAACAATGGGTCAGAATCTGAGAACAATGGGTCAGAATCTGAGAACAATGGGTCAGAGTCTGAGAACAATGGGTCAGAGTCTGAGAACAATGGGTCAGAGTCTGATAACAATGGGTCAGAATCTGAGAACAATGGGTCAGAATCTGAGAACAATGGGTCAGAGTCTGAGAACAATGGGTCAGAATCTGAGAACAATGGGTCAGAATCTGAGAACAATAGATTGGAATGTTACAACAATGAGCAAGAGTTTATCCTCAGAACTTCACGATCTTTCTACACATTATGATCGGTTCTCATTAAACTTTCGCATCTACCTCGCACTTCGGATTGCTCAATACATTTATTATCCCATCCTCGGTCTCGTTGGTGTCCCTGGTTAGTATCTGTTTCCAGGTATTTATTCCTTAAACCATGTTTAACTGCATTATATTCCTGTAATTTACTCTACCCTCCTTGCTGCTGTTGTTAATCCCGGTGAATATCTCCAGTAATTACCTTGATTAACCATGTTTAACTGCATTACTGCTCCTGTAATTTTCTCTGCCCTCCTTGCTGCTGTTGTTATTTCTGCTGAATCTCTATCTCCAGAAATCAGCTGTATAAACCACTGCGAACGGTATTTCAGTTCTTGTAATTTACTCTCTCCTCTTTGCTGCTGATACTGTCTCTATTTCCAGCTAGGAGATCTGTAAACCCTGTTTACTGAAATACTGTTCTGGAACGTAAATTGTGGGAAGAGAGAAGCCAGTGTCATTGGTCCATTGGTCTCCATCACAAACTCCATCCCCTATCTGTGAACCACATACATGAACCTGAGGCTGAACCAGACAGTTTACAACCTCTGTGTTCTATTTTTATCTGACCTGAGTTCATCTTCAAATTCTCTCCATCACCAACCTTGTCTACTTCCACCTGAGTAATATCACCCGTCTCCACCTCTGCCTCAGCCCATCTGCTGCATAAACCCTCATATGTGCCTTTGTTAAATCCACACTTGACGATTCCGAATCTCTCCTGGTCACCCTCCCAGTTATAAACCTCCATAAACCACAGCCCATCCAGAACTCTGCTGCCTGTATCCTAACTCACACCAAATCCCGATCACCCATCACCCCTGTGCTCACTGATCTACATTGGCTCCCGGTCTGGCAGCACCTAAATTTTAATATTCTCATTCTTGAGTCTGAATCACTCCATGGCCTCACCACTCCATTAGTCCCATTCCCCTGTGCATTTCCCATATTTCTGCAAATAATATGCCTTCAATCTTTTCTCAATTCTCTTTTTAAAGTGAATTTCTTTCTCTCTGTATCTGTTCCTAGCCACGATTTTCAACTCTACAGACCCACTGTTGCTCAGGGCGCAGAAGATGGGACCCATAAAATGATGCGAACCACACAGCCGGCCACTTCTAGTGTGGTCAGCACAGTGTCCCATGGTGGGCAGTACACTTGTGTGGTCAGCACAGTGCCCAATGGTGGACAATGCTCTAGTATGGTCAGCACAGTGCCCCATGCTGGACAGGGCTCTAGTATGGTCAGCACAGTGCCCCATGCTGGACAGGGCTCTAGTATGGTCAGCACAATGCCCCATGCTGGACAGGGCTCTAGTATGGTCAGCACAATGCCCCATGCTGGACAGGGCTCTAGTATGGTCAACACAATGCCCCATGCTGGACAGGGCTCTAGTATGGTCAGCACAATGTCCCATGCTGGACAGGGCTCTAGTATGGTCAGCACAATGCCCCATGCTGGACAGGGCTCTAGTATGGTCAGCACAATGCCCCATGCTGGACAAGGCTCTAGTATGGTCAGCACAATGCCCCATGCTGGACAGGGCACTAGTATGGTCAGCACAATGCCCCATGCTGGACAGGGCTCTAGTATGGTCAGCACAATGCCCCATGTTGGACAGGGCTCTAGTATGGTCAGCACAATGCCCCATGCTGGACAGGGCTCTAATATGATCAGCACAGTGCCCCATGCTGGACAGGGCTCTAGTATGATCAGCACAGTGCCTCATGCTGGACAGGGCTCTAGTATGGTCAGCACAGTGCCTCATGCTGGACAGGGCTCTAGAGTGGTCAGCATAGTGCCCCATGCTGGACAGGGCTCTAGTGTGGTTAGCACAATGCCCCATGCTGGACAGGGCTCTCGTATGGTCAGCACAATGCCCCATGCTGGACAGGGCTCTCGTATGGTCAGCACAATGCCCCATGCTGGACAGAGCTATAGTATGGTCAGCACAATGCCCCATGCTGGACAGGGCTCTCGTATGGTCAGCACAATGCCCCATGATGGACAGAGCTCTAGTATGGTCAGCACAATGCCCCATGCTGGACAGGGCTCTAGTATGGTCAGCATAGTGCCCCATGCTGGACAGGGCTCTAGAGTGGTCAGCATAGTGCCCCATGCTGGACAGGGCTCTAGTATGGTCAGCACAATGCCCCATGCTGGACAGGGCTCTAGTATGGTCAGCACAATGCCCCATGCTGGACAGGGCTCTAGTATGGTCAGCACAAAGCCCCATGCTGGACAGGGCTCTAGTGTGGTCAGCACAGTGCCCCATGCTGGACAGTGCTCTAGTATGGTCAGCACAATGCCCCATGCTGGACAGGGCTCTAGTATGGTCAGCACAAAGCCCCATGCTGGACAGGGCTCTAGTGTGGTCAGCACAGTGCCCCATGCTGGACAGTGCTCTAGTATGGTCAGCACAATGCCCCATGCTGGACAGGGCTCTAGTATGGTCAGCACAATGCCCCAAGCTGGACAGTGCTCCAGTATGGTCAGCACAATGCCCCATGCTGGACAGGGCTCTAGTATGATCAGCACAGTGCCTCATGCTGGTCAGGGCTCTAGTGTGGTCAGCACAGTGCCCAATGCCGGACAAGGCTCTAGTATGTCCAGCACAGTGCCCCATGCTGGACAGGGCTCTAGTATGGTCAGCACAATGCCCCAGGCTGGACAGGGCTCTAGAGTGGTCAGCACAATGCCCCATGCTGGACAGAGCTCTAGTATGGTCAGCACAATGTCCCATGCTGGACAGGACTCTAGTGTGGTCAGCACAATGCCCCATGCTGGACAGGGCTCTAGTATTATCAGCACAGTGCCCCATGCTGGACAGGGCTCTAGTATGGTCAGCACAATGCCCCATGCTGGACAGGGCTCTTGTATGGTCAGCACAATGCCCCATGCTGGACAGGGGTCTAGTATGGTCAGCACAATGCCCCATGCTGGACAGGGCTCTTGTATGGTCAGCACAATGCCCCATGCTGGACAGGGCTCTAGTATTATCAGCACAGTGCCCCATGCTGGACAGGGCTCTAGTATGGTCAGCACAATGCCCCATGCTGGACAGGGCTCTAGTATGGTCAGCACAATGCCCCATGCTGGACAGGGCTCTTGTATGGTCAGCACAATGCCCCATGCTGGACAGGGCTCTAGTGTGGTCAGCACAATGCCCCATGCTGGACAGGGCTCTAGTATGGTCAGCACAGTGCCCCATGCTGGACAGGGCTCTAGTATGGTCAGCACAATGCCCCATGCTGGACAGGGCTCTAGTATTATCAGCACAATGCCCCATGCTGGACAGGGCTCTAGTATGGTCAGCACAATGCCCCATGCTGGACAGGGCTCCAGAGTGGTCAGCACAATGCCCCATGCTGGACAGGGCCCTAGTATTGCCAGCACAGTGCCCCATGCTGGACAGGGCTCTAGTATGGTCAGCCCAGTGCCCCATGCTGGACAGGGCTCTAGTATGGTCAGCACAATGCCCCATGCTGGACAGGGCTCTAGTATGGTCAGCTCAGTGCCTCATGCTGGACAGGGCTCTAGTATGGTCAGCACAGTGCCCCATGCTGGACAGGGCTCTAGTATGGTCAGCACAATGCCCCATGCTGGACAGGGCTCTAGTATTATCAGCACAGTGCCTAATGCTGGACAGGGCTCTAGTATGGTCAGCACAGTGCCCCATGCTGGACAGGGTTCTAGTATGGTCAGCACAGTGCCCCATGCTGGACAGGGCTCTAGTATGGTCAGCACAATGCCCCATGCTGGACAGGGCTCTAGAGTGGTCAGCACAATGCCCCATGCTGGACAGGGCTCTAGTATGGTCAGCACAGTGCCTCATGCTGGACAGGGCTCTAGTATGGTCAGCACATTGCCCCATGCTGGACAGGGCTCTAGTATGGTCAGCACAGTGCCTCATGCTGGACAGGGCTCTAGTATGGTCAGCACATTGCCCCATGCTGGACAGGGCTCTAGTATGGTCAGCACAGTGCCTCATGCTGGACAGGGCTCTAGTATGGTCAGCACAGTGCCTCATGCTGGACAGGGCTCTAGTATGGTCAGCACAATGCCCCATGCTGGACAGGGCTCTAGTATGGTCAGCACAGTGCCTCATGCTGGACAGGGCTCTAGTATGGTCAGCACAATGCCCCATGCTGGACAGGGCTCTAGTATGGTCAGCACAATGCCTCATGCTGGACAGGGCTCTAGTATGGTCAGCACAATGCCCCATGCTGGACAGGGCTCTAGTATGGTCAGCACAATGCCCCATGCTGGACAGGTGTCTAGTGTGGTCAGCACAATGCCCCATGCTGGACAGGGCTCTAGTGTGGTCAGCACAGTGCCTCATGCTGGACAGGGCTCTAGTATGGTCAGCACAGTGCCTCATGCTGGACAGGGCTCTAGTATGGTCAGCACAATGCCCCATGCTGGACAGGGCTCTAGTATTGTCAGCACAATGCCCCATGCTGGACAGGGCTCTAGTGTGGTCAGCACAGTGCCCCATGCTGCACAGGGCTCTAGTATGGTCAGCACAGTGCCTCATGCTGGACAGGGCTCTAGTATGGTCAGCACAGTGCCCCATGCTGGACAGGGCTCCAGCGAGTCATACTATGTTTGTGATACTCATGTGAGGATATTTTTGAATGTGACTTCAATGTCCCAACCAGACAGCTTTGAGTACGTCTTTGAAATCAGTTCTCGGCATGACCACTGACTGCTTGTGTTAGTCTCTGTCAGCTGAATATACATTTAGCATCACAATGAATCCCCTCTAGTGTTATTTAAAAGGACCAGGCATCCGACCTACAGGTGAGGGGCTTTTGACTTACTTCTGCTGTTGTAAAGTCAGTGCAGGTGTTGTGGATGGGTTTCTAGAGGTTGCGTTGTGAGCTGCTGCAGACATTCAGGGAGGACAGAGGATTTGGTGACTCAACTCTGTACGAGGTATGGGGACTGTAGTTACAGTGTCTCTGGATCTGTAACATGACCCACAAATGGAGCAGAGACTGCAGAGAACGGAAGCTCTGTAAAGATGGAGGAGGGACTCTTCCCTACCCACCCCGGGTTTTCCAAGAGCTCTTTTCCTACCTACAATAAACCCAAGAGCAGTGTGTGGGTGACTCTGATTCAATAAGGAGGTGGTCGCAGAGCTGTGTCACCTCCTGTAACACGACCTGTAGACTCACACCAGGGTGAGGACGGAGCTGTCAGTTTCATTGAAAGTCTATATATCTGGATCTTCGCAGGCAGGAGCAGTAGACACATACAGCATAGACTCGTAGAAATCAATGGAGTCGTAGAGTCATGCACAACACAAAAGGAGGCCATCTCTCGCTGGAGTAATCCAGTCAGTGCCACTCCCAGCTCATTTCTCATATACCTGTAAGTTAATTTCATTCAATTTCCTTTTGAAATCATTGATTGTCTCGGCTTCCACAACCCTCATGGGCAGTGAGTTCCAGCTCATTAACATCCACTGTGTAAAAAAGTTCTTCCTCATATTCCGCTACATCTCTTACCCAAAACCTTCCATCTGTGTCCCCTGGTCCGTGTTTCATCAGTTAATGGGAACAGTTTTTCCTTGTCTATCTTATCTTAGCCTATCATAATCTTGTACACCTCTATCAAATCTCTCTCAAACTCCTTTACTCCAGGGAGAACAACTCCATCTTCTCCAAACTCACTTTGTAACTAAACTCCCATCCCTGGAACCATTCTGGTAAATCTCCTCCGCACACCCTCAGGGACCTTCACATCCTTCCGAGTGTGGTGACCAGAACTGGACATAGTTCTCTAGTTGGGGCCTAACCAAATCTTTATAAAGTTTCAGCATAACTTCCCTGCTTTTGTATCTTTGCCTCTAATGATGAAGCCCAAGATCTGATATGTTTTGCCAAACATTCTCCGAATATGTCCTGCCACCTTCACAGATCAATGCATTTAGAGCCACAAGTCCCTCTGTTCCTGCACAATCTTTAGAACTGTGTCATTAAGTCTTTATTGCCTTCCTATTCCTTCTGACAAAATGCATCAGCTCACACTCCTCTGTATTAAATTCCACCTGCCACTTCTCTGTCCATTGTGCTAGCCTATCTATATCCTGTTGCAGACAGTTTGTAACATCCTCACTGTTTACCACTCCTCCAAGATTGGTATCATCAGAAAACTGTCAAATTCTACTCTGTATTCCAAGAACCATGTCACTTATATATAAACCAAAAGAAAAACTGTGGTCCTAACACTGACCCTTGGGGAAAATCACTGTCTACCATCCTCCAGTCTGAAAAACAACCATTTAACACATTTCTCTTTTTGCTGTCCTTTGCACAATTTTTGATCCAATTAGATGCTATTCCATGAGCTTCAATTTTGTTAACCAAACATTTGTTCGGTTCTCCATCAAATACTTTCATAAAATCCATGTAGACAACATCCACCACATTCCCTTCATCAACCATCTCTGATCATCGAAATAAATTCAATTAGTTCAGTCAAGCATAATCTGCCTTTTAGAAATCCGTGCTGACAATCCTTAATTAACTCAAACCTCTCCAAGTGTGTGTTGTCCTTTTTCCCTGATTATTGTTTCTAAAACCTTCCTCACAACTGATGTTAAACTAACTGACCAGTAGTTACTAGGCCTGTGTGTTGTCCATTCCCATTGATAATTCAGTGAGGTGAGGGTGACCATCTATGTCATCATTTTCTCCCTCATCAGGGAGAAGCAGGATGTGAGATCCCATGGCTTTGTCAGGATAGCGGGAATCCTGATGGTGTCCGTGGCTCTGAGGGGCCCCCATGTCAACGGGGAGAGGTACAGTTACTGAAAGAACTCTCACTCCATTAATGTACAGTTGGTGTCTGAGCATGCCCAGTCCATCATGTTGGTGAATGTCCTCTATCCTGGCAGCAGCCACCATACCTTCATTCTGAAGCAGTCAACCAGTCCCAACACTGCGGGTCTCCATGCAGAACCAGAATGCAACTCCTCGGAGACAAAGAAAACCCCCTCTAGACACAGCTCGTGTTTCTACACCCCCAAACCACATCCCACCACCAACCAACCTCACACAATTAACATGTGTATAACGTGAGCAATGAAGTCACCAGGAACATGGTGGAACTGGCCATCGGTGTGATGAAGCAATGCTTCTGACGTCTGATCCGCTCGGGGTGAGCCCTCCAGTACACACTGGAGCAGGTGTCCAAGTTCATGCTGTTCTGATGCACCCTTCATATCATCACCATCATGAGGACACAGGCATTGGTACCAGGAATCCGCAGGCTACCTCAGGAGGAGGAGGAGGCAGGGAGGATACTTCCTGGATGCCTTCGACCCTGACAGGCTGTCGGAGAGTCCCTGCTAAGATTCCGGTTCCCATAGGATAACTTCCCTTTCCCAACACGGATCCCCCATTCTCCACCATTACACCCATCTGAGATGCCCCATCACTGTGTTATTACAGCACAGAAGGAACTATTCAGTCCGACGTGTCTGCATCGCCTCTCCGAATGAGCAATTCCTAATCCCATTCCCTGTCTTCTTCCATCAACGCTGCACATTCTTCCTTCTAATACACCAGTTTATTCAGCTTTAGCATGTTTTTGATGTGGTCACCCAACAGCTGAAAATTATGCAGGGAGAGAGGGAATGGGTGATCCCCAGACAGTCCAAAAGAATCAGGCAGGTAGTGCTGCAAACCCTTGAGTGCATCTCACTCTCCAACAGGTATTCAGTTCAGAATAGTGAGGAAAGTGATGCTTCACCTGGGGAGTGCAGCCAGAGCCAAGTCCGTGTCAACACGGGTGGCTGAGCTGCAGAGCGGGGTCGAGGGATGACTGGAAGAGCCATAGTGATCAATAGTCAGGGGAACAGGGAGGCGTTTATGTGGCCACAGACGTGAATCGAGGATGGTGTCATGCTTGTCTGGTTCCAGGGACAAGGATGTCACTGAGCGACTGCAGAGCATCTTGAAGGAGAAGGTGAACAGCCAGCTGTCATGGTCCACATCGGAACCAAAGACAAAGGTAGAAAGAGGAATGTCGTCCTGCAGTCAGAATTTATGGAGCGAGGGAAGAAATAGGCCAGCAGGACCTCAAAGTGTTAACTTCTGGATTACTCCCAGTGCCATGCACAACTGAGTATAGAAATAGAAAACGAAGACAGATGAATGTGTGGCTGGGAAGATGGTGCAGGAGGGAGAGCTTCAGATTCCTGGGACATTGGGACCAGCTTTGGATTAGATGGGACCTGTACAGGCCGGACTGGTTGCACCTGATCGGAGACGGGACTGGGTTACTTGCAGAACGTTTTGCGAGTGCTGTCGGGGAGGGTTTAAACTAGTTTTGCAGGGGGATGGGGACCCGAGGGTAGAATCAGTAGGGACAAAACCTGAAACGAAAATAGAAGGCAGAAAATTAATGGATGAGTCCAGGAGACAGAGGAAAAGAGGGTTAGAATTCTTTTTTAAAAGAGGTTGGCAGTGCTCAAGGGTATCTATTTCAATGCAAGGAGTATAGCAAATAAAGTAGATGAGCTGAGGGCACAGATAGACAGGTCGCAGTATGATATCATAGCTATTACAGAAACATGGCTTAAGGAGGGACAGGAATGGCAGCTCAACGTTCCTGGTTACAGGGTTTTCAGACACGATAGGGAGGGGGATAAGAACGGAGGGGAAGTGGCAATTTCGGTCAAGGAATCTATTGCAGCTGTGAGGAGGGATGATATGTTGGAAGGTTCATCAAATGAGACCATATGGATTGAGCTAAGGAACCAGAAAGGGACAATCACACTGCTGGGAATGTGATCCCGACAGCCAAATAGTTAGAGGGAGATAGAAGATCGGATATGTAGGCAAGACTCTGAGAAGTGCAAGAACCATCGGGCAGTAATAGTAGGGGATTTTAATTACCCCAATATTAACTGCGATAATTTTAGTATGAAAAGAATTGAGGGAGCAGAAATCTTGAGGTGCATTCAGGAGAACGTTTTTGACCAGGATGTAACAAGTTCAACAAGAGAAGGTGCGTTTTTAGACATTGTTTTAGGAAATGAAGATGGGCAGGTGGAGGAGTGACAGTCGGGGAGCATTTTGGTGGGAGTTATCATAATTCAGTTAGTTTTATCTGAATTATGGGACAGGACAAGAGATATATCAGCAGTTAGAGTTCTCAATGGGGAAAGTTGTACCCCAGGCTGTTCAACTGAGGAAACAGCTGTTTGAAGGTAATTCAGTCTCAGAGCAGTGGGAGGCATTCAAAGGGGAGATTCCAGAGGTTCAAGATAAACATGTTCCCACAAAAAAAAAGGGTGAGGCGGCCAAATCTCGAGTCCCATGGATGTCAAGGAGCCGACACGGTAGGATAACGCAGAAAAGCAAAGCTTATGTCCGACACTGAGAACTCAATACTGCAGAAAGCCGAGAGGAGTATAGAAAGAGGAGGCGTCAAATCAAAAAGGAAAATAGGAAAGGAAAGAGAGGGCATGAAAGAATATTGGCAAGCAAAATCAAGGTGAACCCAAAGATGTTTTCTCAATACATTAAGAGTAAGAGGATAACTAAGGGGAGAGTAGGACCCATAATAGATCAGAAAGGTAACCTTTGTATAAATGTGGAAGATATTGGACTAGTTCCGATTGAGCACTTAGCGTATGTCTTCAGAAAAGAGGGGGGATTTAGATATTGTCGTTCAGGAGAAAAAGTGTGAATTATTGGATATAATAAACATAGGGAGAGAGGAAGTATTAATGGGATTAGCATCCTTGAAAGTTGATAAATCACCACAGCCGGATGAAATGTACCCCAGGCTGTTCAAAGAAGTAAGAAATGAAATAGCAGAGGGTCTGCCGACCATCATTTCCCAATCTCACTAGATACAGTTGTTGTGCCGGAGTATTGGAGAATTGCTAACATTGTACCTCTGTTTAAAAAGGGAGCGAAGGATAGTCTGAATAATTACAGGCTAGTCAGTATAACATCAGTCGTGGGCAAATTATTGGAATCTATTCTGAGAGACGGGATAAACTGTCATTTAGAGAGGCACAGGTTTATCAAGGATAGTCAGCATGGATTTGTTAAGGGACGCTCTTGTTTAACCAAATTGATTGAATTTTTTGAAGATGTTACAGGGAATATAGATGAGGGGAGTGCAGTTGATGTGGTCTACATGGATATTAGCAAGGCTTCTGACAAGCCCCCACCTGAAAGATTGGTTCAAAAAATAAAATCCCATGGCGTCCAGAGAAATGCAGAAAAGCGGATACAAAATTGGCTCAGTGGCAGGAAACAAAGGGTAATTTATTGACAAGTATTTTTGCGACTGGAGGACTGTTTCCAGTGTCATTCCACAGGGCTCAGTAATGGGTCCCCTGCTTTTTGTGGTCTATATTAAAGATTTAGACGTAAATGTAGTGGGTATGATCAAGACGTTTGCAGACGACACAAAGATTGGCCATGCGGTGGATAGCGAGAAGGATAGCTGTTGGCTGCAGGAAGATATTGATGGTCTGGTCAGATGGGCAGAAAAATGGGATTCGACCTGGTTAAGTCCGAGATGATGCAATTGGGAAGCTCAACCAAGCAAAGGAATACACGATTACTAGGACAATACTGAGAAGTGTAGAGGAAGTAAGGGACTTTGGAGTGAATGCCCACATATCCCTGAAGATACCTGGACAGGTCAATAAGGCAGTTAAGAAGGCATATGGAATCCTTTCCTTTATTAGCCGAGGTATAGAATGAAAGAGCTGGGAGGTTATGCTGGAACTGTATAAATCATTGGTTAGGCCACAACTTGAATACTGTGTGCAGTTCTGGTAACAGAAAGGATATAATTGCACTAGAGAGGGTTCACAGGAGATTTACGAGGATGTTGCCAGGACTGGAAAAATGCAGCTAAGAGGAAGTATTGGCAAGGCTGGGGTTGTTCTCCATGGAACAGAGAAGGCTGAGGGGCGATCTGATTGAAATGAACAAAATTTTGCGGGGCCTGGATAGAGTGGAGATGAAGAGTCTATTCACATTAACAGAAAGATCAGTGACTAGGGGATATAGATTTAAAGTGATTGGTAGAAATATCAGAAGGGAGTTGAGGAAAAACATGTTCACCCAGAAATACAAAATTGCCTCAGTGACAGGAAGCAAAGGGTAATTATTGACGGGTATTGACTGGAGGAATGTTTCCAGTGGTTTTCTACGGGGTTCGGTACTGGGTCCCCTCCTTTTAGTGGGGATCTGGAATTCACTTCATGAAAGATGGTTGAGGCAGAAACCCTCCACTCATTCAAAAAGAGCCTGGATGTGAACCTCAAATGTCATAATCTGCAGGGCTAGGGATCAAATGCTGGATTAGAATAGGTGGATAATTTTTCAGCTGGCACAGACACGATGGGCCAAGTGGCCTCTTTCTGTGCCTTAAACTTTCTACGATTCTATGATTCTATCACACGAAACACGCAATCCTCTCTAACACTCACAATTACATCAACAAACTATCAAGATGATCAGAAATGATTTTCCATGAAGCTATCCGTGCTACTCGCCATTTATTAAGACATGATTTTACAAGCAAGAAATATTTTTGTGCTGGGTTATGGCCTAAACAATTTTCCAAGAATCAGCATTGGACTGATAGTTACAGGGCTTATCCAACCTCTCCTTTTTTAAACAGGGTGTAACATTTACAGCCCTCCAGTTCTCTGGCATCTTTTTTTATTCATTCATGGGATGTGGACATCGCTGGATAAGCCAGCATTTATTGTCCATCCCTAATTGCCCTTGAGAAGGTGGTGGTGAGCTGCCTTCATGAACCACTGCAGTCCACGTGGGGTAGGTACACTCACAGTTCTGTTAGGAAGGAGTTCAAGTATTTTGACCCAGTGAAAGAGAAGGAACAGTGATATAGTTCCAAGTCAGGATGATGTCTGGCTTCGAGGGGAACTTGCAGGTGCTGGTGTTTCCATGCATCTGCTGCCCTTGTCCTTCTATGTGATAGAGGTTGTGTGTTTGGAAGATGCTGTCTAAGTAGACTTGGTGCATTGCTGCAGTGCATCTTGTAGATGGTACACACTGCTGCCTCTTTGCGTTGGTGGTGAAGATAGTGAATGTTGTGGATGGGGTGCCAATCAAGTGCTGCTTTGTCCTGGATGGTGTCGAGCTTCTTGAGTGTTTTTGGAGCTGCACCCATCCAGGCAAGCAGAGAATATTCCATCACACTCCTGACTTGTGCCTTGTAGATGGTTGACTGGCTTTGGTGAGTCAGGAGGTTAGTTACTCGCCTCAGGATTCCTCACCGATGACCTGCTCTTTTAGCCACGGTATTTATATGGCTACTCCTGTTCAGTATCTGGTCAATGGTAGCCCCTAAGATGCGATTGTGGGGGATTCAGCTATGGTAATGTCATTGAATGTCAAGGGGGATGCTTAGATTATCTCTTGTCGGAGACCGTCATTGCCTGGCGCTTGTGCAGAGTGAACGATACTTGCCAATTATCAGCCCAAGCCTTGACATTGTCCAAGTCTTGCTGCATTTCTACACAGACTGCTTCAATATTTGAGGAGTCACAAATGGTGCTGAAAATTGTGCAATCATCAGCGAACATCCCCACATCTGACCTTATCATTAAAGGAAGGTCATTGATGAAGCAGCTGAAGATGGTTGGGCCTAGGACACAACAATGAGGAACTCCTGCAGTGATGTCCTGGAGCTGAGCTGATTGACCTGCAACAACCACAACCATCTTCCTTTGTGCTAGGTATGACTCCAACTAGCAGAGAGTTTTCCACCTGATTCCCACTGACTCCATTTTTGCTCGGGCTCCTTGATGCCATACTCAGTCAAATGCTGCCTTGGTGTCAAGGGCAGTCACTCATACCTCACCTATTGAATTCAGCTCCTTTGTCCATGTTTGCACCAAGGCTGTCATGAGGTCAGGAGCTGTGTGACCCTGGCGGAACCCAAACTGAGCGTCACTGAGCTGGTCATTGCTAAGCAAGTGCTGTTTGGTAGCATTGTCGTTGACACCTTCCATCACCTTACTGATGATTGAGAGTAGGCTGATGGGGCGGTAATTGGCCGGGTTGGACTTGTCCTGCTTTTTGTGTACAGGACATACCTGGGCAATTTTCCACATTGCAGGATAGAGGCCAATGTTGTAGCTGTACTGGAACAGTTTGATGGGGGAATGGAAGTTCTGGAGCACAGGTATTCAGTACTATTTCCGGAATATTGTCAGGGCCCACAGCCTTTGCAGTATCCAGTGCCTTCAATCGTTTCTTGATATCATGCGGAGTGAATCGAACCCTGAGAAACAGTACTGTATACTCCCCTCCACCTCCAGTCTGAACAATGACTGTTCACCACTTCTCTCTGTTTTCTGTCCCTCAGTCAGTGTCATATCCACACTATCACTGTCACATTAATCCATGTCATGACAAGTCTATGAAATGTCATTTGATCACAGGCCTTTTGAAAATCTATATACATAAATGGATATACATGAGTAGGGGAGGAAGATGTTGGTATGGTTCTTAATGAATTCTTTGTATCTGTCTTAACAGAAGAGGGGACGATGCAGATATTGTGTTTAAGGAGGAGGAGAGTGAATTATTGGATCTGATATACATAGGGAGAGAGGAAGTATTAATGGGATTAGCATCCTTGAAAGTTGCTAAACCACCAGGGCCAGATGAAATGTATTCTAGGCTGTCAAAAGAATTGAGAGAGGAAATAGCAGAGGGTCTGACCATCCTTTTCCAATCCTCACTGGATACAGGTGTAGTGCCGGAGGATTGGCGAACTGTTAACATTGCACCTCTTTAAAAATGGAGCAAGGGATAGACCGAATAATTGCAGACCAGTCAGTGTAAACTCAGTAGTGGGCAAAGTATTGGAATCTATTCTGTGAGACAGGATAAACTGTCACTTAGAAAGGCTCAGGTCAATCAAGGACAGTCAGCATGGATTTGATCAGGGAAGATATTGTTTGACCAACTTGATTGAATTTTTCGACAACGTAGTAAGGATGATAGATGAGGGTAGTGCTGATGATATGGTCTACATGGATTTTGACAAGGTCCCATGTGGCATACTAGTTAAAACAAATAAAATCCCATGGAATCCAGGGAACTGCAGCAAGCTGGATACAAAATTGGCTCAGTGACAGGAAACAAAGGCTGTTTGTTGACGGGTGATTTACTGACTTGAGGTCTGTTTCCAGTGGCGTTCCACAGGGCTCAGTACTGGGTCCCCTGCTTTTTGTGGTGTATATTAACGATTTGAACGTAAATGTAGGGGGCATGATCAAGATGTTTGCAGATGGTACACAGATTGGCCGTGCGGTAGATAGCGAGGAGGATAGCTGTAGGCTGCTCGAAAATATTGATGGCAGAAAAGTGTCAAATGGAATTCAACCTGGTTAAGTATGAGACGATGTAATTGAGGAGGTCAGACAAGGCAAAGGGATAGACGATCAATCGGAAAATACTGAGAAGTGTAGAGCAAGTGAGGGACCTTGGAGTCAATGTCCACTGATCCCTGCAGGTAGCAGGTCAGGTCGATAGGTGGTTAAGAAGGCATATGGAATCCTTTCCCTTATTAGCTGAGGTATAGAATACAGGAGCAGGGAGGTTAAACTAGAACTGTATAAATCATTGGTTAGGCCACAACCTGAGTACTGTGTGAAGTTCTGGTCACCTCATTACACAAAGGATGTAATTGCGTGAGAGAGGCGACTGAGGAGATTTACAAGGACTGGAAAAATGCAGCTCTGAAGAAAGATGAGATAGGCTGGGGCTATTATACTTGGAACAGTGAAGGCTGAAGGGAGATCCGATTGAAATGGACATAATTTTGTGGGGCCTGGATAGAGTGGAGGTGAAGAGTCTATTCACCTATGCAGAGAGATCAGTGACTAGGGGGCAGTGACTTAAAGTGCTTGGGAGAAGGATTAGCGGGGAGTTGAGGAGAAACTTGTTCACCCAAAAATACAAAATGGGCTCAGTGGCAAGAAACAAAGGGTAATTGTTATAATAAAAGCAAAATACTGCAGAAGCTGGAAATCTGAAGTAAAAACAAGAAATGCTGGAAATACTCGGCAGGTCTGGCAGCATCTGTGGAGAGAGAAGCAGAGACTGTAATTAATGTCAATCTCCATGGACACACCACAGCCCAGGCCCTGAGACTGAAATAAATGCACACACACACACACACACCACAGTCCAGACCCTGAGACATACATATATATACACACACACACACACACACACACACACACAGACACACACACAGACACCGCAGTCCAGGACCTGAGATGTTTAAATATATACACAAACACACACCACAGACCAGGCCCTGAGACATATTGATACAAACACACACACACAGAAACACACACACATACACCACAGCCCAGACCGTGAGACTTATATATATGCACACACACAGACCACACAAAGCCAGATCCTGACAGTATATATATGCACACACACACACACCACAGCCCAGACCCTGAGACTGATATATATGCACTCACACACACACACACACCACAGTACAGACCCTGAGACTTATATACATGCACACACATAAATACACACACACACACACACACACACACACACACACACACACACACACACACACACACACACCACAGCCCAGACAATGAGACTTATCTCTATGCACACAAACACTCACACACACACACACCACAGCCCAGGCCCTGAGACTGAAATAAATGCACACACACACACACACTGCAGTCCAGACCCTGAGACATACATATATACACACACACAGACACACAGACACACACACACACACACACACCGCAGTCCAGGACCTGAGATGTATAAATATATGCACACACACACACACCACAGACCAGGCCCTGAGACATATAGATACAAACACACACACATACACCACAGCCCAGACCGTGAGACTTATATATATGCACACACACAGACCACACAAAGCCCAGACCCTTAGAGTATATATAAGCACACACACACACACCACAGCCCAGACCCTGAGACTGATATATATGCACACACACACACAAAGCCCAGAACCTGAGACTGATATATATGCACACACACACACCACAGTACATACCCTGAGACTTATACACATGCACACACATAAATACACACACACACACACAAAGCCTAGACCCTGACACATATATATATATATATATATATATATATATATATATATATATACACCACACAGTCCAGACCATGAGACATATATATATATAAATATATCACACACACACACCACAGTCCAGGGCCTCACACTTATATATATGCACACACATACACATACACACACACACACACACACACCACAGTCCAGACACTGAGACTTATATATATATGAACACACACACACACACACACACACACACACACACACACACACACACCACAGTCCAGACACTGAGACTTATATATATATGAACACACACACACACACACACACACACACACACACACACACACACACCACAGTCCATGCCCTGAGACTTATATATATACACACACACACACCACAGTCCAGGCCCTGAGACTTATATATATACACACACACACACCACAGACCAGGCCCTGAGACTTATATATATACACACACACACACCACAGTCCAGGCCCCGAAACTTATATATATACACACACACACACCACAGACCAGGCCCTGATACTTATATATATACACACACACACACCACAGACCAGGCCCCGAGACTTATATATATACACACACATACCACAGTCCATGCCCTCTGACTTATATATATACACACACACACACCACAGTCCAGGCCCTGAAACTTATATATATACACACACACACACACCACAGACCAGGCCCTGATACTTATATATATACACACACACACACCACAGACCAGGCCCTGAGACTTATATATATACACACACACACCACAGTCCATGCCCTGAGAATTATATATATACACACACACACACCACAGACCAGGCCCTGATACTTATATATATACACACACACACACCACAGACCAGGCCCTGAGACTAATATTTATACACACACATACCACAGTCCATGCCCTGAGACTTATATATATACACACACACACACCACAGACCAGGCCCTGAGACTTATATATATACACACACATACCACAGTCCATGCCCTGAGACTTATATATATACACACACACACCACAGTCCAGGCCCTGAGACTTATATATATACACACACACACCACAGTCCATGCCCTGAGACTTATATATATACACACACACACACCACATTCCATGCCCTGAGACTTATATATATACACACACACACCACAGTCCATGCCCTGAGACTTATATATATACACACACACCACAGTCCATGCCCTGAGACTTATATATATACACACACACACACCACAGTCCATGCCCTGAGACTTATATATATACACACACACACACCACAGTCCAGGCCCTGAGACTTATATATATACACACACACACCACAGTCCATGCCCTGAGACTTATATATATACACACACACACACCACAGTCCATGCCCTGAGACTTATATATATACACACACACACACCACAGTCCATGCCCTGAGACTTATATATCTACACACACACACACCACAGTCCAGGCGCTGAGACTTATATATATACACACACACACACCACAGTCCAGGCCCTGAGACTTATATATATATACACACACACCACAGTCCATGCCCTGAGACTTATATATATATACACACACACCACAGTCCATGCCCTGAGACTTATATATATACACACACACTCACCACAGTCCATGCCCTGAGACTTATATATATATACACACACACACACCACAGTCCAGGCCCTGAGACTTATATATATACACACACACACACCACAGTCCAGGCCCTGAGACTTATATATATACACACACACACCACAGTCCATGCCCTGAGACTTATATATATACACACACACACACCACAGTCCATGCCCTGAGACTTATATATATACACACACACACACCACAGTCCAGGCCCTGAGACTTATATATATACACACACACACACACCACAGTCCATGCCCTGAGACTTATATATATACACACACACACACCACAGACCAGGCCCTGAGACTTATATATATACACACACACACACCACAGTCCAGGCCCTGAGACTTATATATATACACACACACACCACAGTCCAGGCCCTGAGACTTATATATATACACACACACACACCACAGTCCATGCCCTGAGACTTATATATATACACACACACACACCACAGTCCAGGCCCTGAGACTTATATATATACACACACACACACACCACAGTCCATGCCCTGAGACTTATATATATACACACACACACACCACAGTCCAGGCCCTGAGACTTATATACATACACACACACACACCACAGTCCAGGCCCTGAGACTTATATATATACACACACACACCACAGTCCAGGCCCTGAGACTTATATATATACACACACACACACCACAGTCCAGGCCCTGAGACTTTTATATATACACACACACACACCACAGTCCATGCCCTGAGACTTATATATATACACACACACACACCACAGTCCAGGCCCTGAGACTTATATATATACACACACACACACCACAGTCCATGCCCTGAGACTTATATATATACACACACACACCACAGTCCAGGCGCAGAGACTTATATATATATACACACACACCACAGTCCAGGCCCTGAGACTTATATATATACACACACACACACCACAGTCCAGGCCCTGAGACTTATATATATACACACACACACACCACAGTCCAGGCCCTGAGACTTATATATATACACACACACACCACAGTCCAGGCCCTGAGACTTATATATATACACACACACCACAGTCCAGGCCCAGAGACTTATATATATACACACACACACCACAGTCCATGCCCTGAGACTTATATATATACACACACACACACCACAGTCCAGGCCCTGAGACTTATATATATCCACACACACACACCACAGTCCATGCCCTGAGACTTATATATATACACACACACACACCACAGTCCATGCCCTGAGACTTATATATATACACACACACACACCACAGTCCAGGCCCTGAGACTTATATATATACACACACACACCACAGTCCAGGCCCTGAGACTTATATATATACACACACACCACAGTCCAGGCCCTGAGACTTATATATATACACACAAACACCACAGTCCAGGCCCTGAGACTTATATATATACACACACACACACCACAGTCCAGGCCCTGAGACTTATATATATACACACACACACACCACAGTCCAGGCCCTGAGACTTATATATATACACACACACACACCACAGTCCATGCCCTGAGACTTATATATATACACACACACACCACAGTCCAGGCCCAGAGACTTATATATATATATACACACACACCACAGTCCAGGCCCTGAGACTTATATATATACACACACACACACCACAGTCCAGGCCCTGAGACTTATATATACACACACACACACACCACAGTCCATGCCCTGAGACTTATATATATACACACACACACACCACAGTCCATGCCCTGAGACTTATATATATACACACACACACACCACAGTCCAGGCCCTGAGACTTATATATATACACACACACACACACCACAGTCCATGCCCTGAGACTTATATATATACACACACACACACCACAGACCAGGCCCTGAGACTTATATATATACACACACACACACCACAGTCCAGGCCCTGAGACTTATATATACACACACACACACCACAGTCCATGCCCTGAGACTTATATATATACACACACACATACCACAGTCCATGCCCTGAGACTTATATATATACACACACACACACCACAGTCCATGCCCTGAGACTTATATATATACACACACACATACCACAGTCCATGCCCTGAGACTTATATATATACACACACACACCACAGTCCATGCCCTGAGACTTATATATACACACACACACACACCACAGTCCATGCCCTGAGACTTATATATATACACACACACACACCACAGACCAGGCCCTGAGACTTATATATATACACACACACACACCACAGTCCAGGCCCTGAGACTTATATATACACACACACACACCACAGTCCATGCCCTGAGACTTATATATATACACACACACATACCACAGTCCATGCCCTGAGACTTATATATATACACACACACACACCACAGTCCATGCCCTGAGACTTATATATATACACACACACATACCACAGTCCATGCCCTGAGACTTATATATATACACACACACACCACAGTCCATGCCCTGAGACTTATATATATACACACACACACACCACAGTCCAGGCCCTGAGACTTATATATATACACACACACACACCACAGTCCAGGCCCTGAGACTTATATATATACACACAGACATACCACAGTCCATGCCCTGAGACTTATATATATACACACACACACCACAGTCCATGCCCTGAGACTTATATATATACACACATACACACCACAGTCCAGGCCCTGAGACTTATATATATACACACACACACCACAGTCCAGGCCCTGAGACTTATATATATACACACACACACACCACAGTCCAGGCCCTGAGACTTATATATATATATACACACACACCACAGTCCATGCCCTGAGACTTATATATATATACACACACACACCACAGTCCAGGCCCAGAGACTTATATATATATATACACACACACCACAGTCCAGGCCCTGAGACTTATATATATACACACACACACACCACAGTCCAGGCCCTGAGACTTATATATACACACACACACACACCACAGTCCATGCCCTGAGACTTATATATATACACACACACACACCACAGTCCATGCCCTGAGACTTATATATATACACACACACACACCACAGTCCAGGCCCTGAGACTTATATATATACACACACACACACACCACAGTCCATGCCCTGAGACTTATATATATACACACACACACACCACAGACCAGGCCCTGAAACTTATATATATACACACAGACATACCACAGTCCATGCCCTGAGACTTATATATATACACACACACACCACAGTCCATGCCCTGAGACTTATATATATACACACACACACACCACAGTCCAGGCGCAGAGACTTATATATATATACACACACACCACAGTCCAGGCCCTGAGACTTATATATATACACACACACACACCACAGTCCAGGCCCTGAGACTTATATATATACACACAGACACACCACAGTCCAGGCCCTGAGACTTATATATATACACACACACACCACAGTCCAGGCCCTGAGACTTATATATATACACACACACCACAGTCCAGGCCCAGAGACTTATATATATACACACACACACCACAGTCCATGCCCTGAGACTTATATATATACACACACACACACCACAGTCCAGGCCCTGAGACTTATATATATCCACACACACACACCACAGTCCATGCCCTGAGACTTATATATATACACACACACACCACAGTCCATGCCCTGAGACTTATATATATACACACACACACACCACAGTCCATGCCCTGAGACTTATATATATACACACACACACACCACAGTCCAGGCCCTGAGACTTATATATATACACACACACACCACTGTCCTGGCCCTGAGACTTATATATATACACACACACCACAGTCCAGGCCCTGAGACTTATATATATACACACAAACACCACAGTCCAGGCCCTGAGACTTATATATATACACACACACACACACCACAGACCAGGCCCTGAGACTTATATATATACACACACACACACCACAGTCCAGGCCCTGAGACTTATATATATACACACACACACACCACAGTCCATGCCCTGAGACTTATATATATACACACACACACCACAGTCCAGGCCCAGAGACTTATATATATATACACACACACCACAGTCCAGGCCCTGAGACTTATATATATATACACACACACACACCACAGTCCAGGCCCTGAGACTTATATATACACACACACACACACCACAGTCCATGCCCTGAGACTTATATATATACACACACACACCACAGTCCAGGCCCTGAGACTTATATATATAAACACACACACCACAGTCCAGGCCCTGAGACTTATATATATACACACACACACACACCACAGTCCAGGCCCTGAGACTTATATATATACACACACACACACCACAGTCCAGGCCCTGAGACTTATATATATACACACGCTCACCACAGTCCAGGCACTGAGACTTATATATATACACACACACTCACCACAGTCCATGCCCTGAGACTTATATATATACACACACACACCACAGTCCAGGCCCTGAGACTTATATATATATACACACACCACAGTCCAGGCACTGAGACTTATATATATATACACACACACAACAGTCCAGGCCCTGAGACTTATATATATACACACACTCTCCACAGTCCAGGCCCTGAGACTTATATATATACACACACACACCACAGTCCAGGCCCTGAGACTTATATATATACACACACACACCACAGTCCAGGACCTGAGACTTATGTATATACATACACACACCACAGTCCAGGCCCTGAGACTTATATATATATACACACACACACCACAGTCCAGGCCCTGAGACTTATATATATACACACACACACCACAGTCCAGGCCCTGAGACTTATATATATACATACACACACCACAGTCCAGGCCCTGAGACTTATATATATATACACACACACACCACAGTCCAGGCCCTGAGACTTATTTATATATACACACACACACCACAGTCCAGGCCCTGAGACTTATATATATACACACACACACCACAGTCCAGGCCCTGAGACTTATATATATATACACACAAACGCCACAGTCCAGGCCCTGAGACTTATATATATACACACACACACCACAGTCCAGGCCCTGAGACTTATATATATACACACACACACCACAGTCCAGGCCCTGATACTTATATATATACACACACACTCACCACAGTCCAGGCCCTGAGACTTATATATATACACACACACCACAGTCCATGCCCTGAGACTGATATATATACACACACACACACACCACAGTCCAGGCCCTGATACTTATATATATACACACACACACACCACAGTCCAGGCCCTGATACTTATATATATACACACACACCACAGTCCATGCCCTGAGACTTATATATATACACACACACACACACCACAGTCCAGGCCCTGATACTTATATATATACACACACACACACCACAGTCCAGGCCCTGATACTTATATATATACACACACACCACAGTCCATGCCCTGAGACTTATATATATACACACACACACACACCACAGTCCAGGCCCTGAGACTTATATATATATACACAAACACCACAGTCCATGCCCTGAGACTTATATATATATACACACACACACCACAGTCCAGGCCCAGAGACTTATATATATACACACACACACACCACAGTCCAGGCCCTGATACTTATATATATACACACACTCACCACGGTCCAGGCCCTGAGACTTATATATATACACACAAACACCACAGTCCAGGCCCTGAGACTTATATATATACACACACACACACCACAGTCCAGGCCCTGATACTTATATATATATACACACACTCACCACAGTCCAGGCCCTGAGACTTATATATATACACACAAACACCACAGTCCAGGCCCTGAGACTTATATATATACACACACACACACCACAGTCCAGGCCCTGAGACTTATATATACACACTCACCACAGTCCAGGCCCTGAGACTTATATATATACACACAAACACCACAGTCCAGGCCCTGAGACTTATATATATACACACAAACACCACAGTCCAGGCCCTGAGACTTATATATATACACACACACACACCACAGTCCAGGCCCTGATACTTATATATATACACACACACTCACCACAGTCCAGGCCCTGAGACTTATATATATACACACACACACACCACAGTCCAGGCCCTGATACTTATATATATACACACACACTCACCACAGTCCAGGCCCTGAGACATATATATATACACACACAAACACCACAGTCCAGGCCCTGATACTTATATATATACACACACACACACCACAGTCCAGGCCCTGATACTTATATATATACACACACACACACCACAGTCCAGGCCCTGATACTTATATATATACACACACACTCACCACAGTCCAGGCCCTGAGACTTATATATATACACACACACACACCACAGTCCAGGCCCTGATACTTATATATATACACACACAAACACCACAGTCCAGGCCCTGAGACTTATATATATACACACACACACACACCACAGTCCAGGCCCTGAGACTTATATATACACACTAACCACAGTCCAGGCCCTGAGACTTATATATATACACACAAACACCACAGTCCAGGCCCTGAGACTTATATATATACACACAAACACCACAGTCCAGGCCCTGAGACTTATATATATACACACACACACACCACAGTCCAGGCCCTGATACTTATATATATACACACACACTCACCACAGTCCAGGCCCTGAGACTTATATATATACACACAAACACCACAGTACAGGCCCTGAGACTTATATATATACACACACACACACCACAGTCCAGGCCCTGAGACTTATATATACACACTCACCACAGTCCAGGCCCTGAGACTTATATATATACACACACACACACCACAGTCCAGGCCCTGAGACTTATATACATACACACACACACACCACAGTCCAGGCCCTGAGACTTATATATATACACACACACACCACAGTCCAGGCCCTGAGACTTATATATATACACACACACACACCACAGTCCAGGCCCTGAGACTTATATATATACACACACACACACCACAGTCCAGGCCCTGAGACTTATATATATACACACACACACCACAGTCCAGGCCCTGAGACTTATATATATACACACACACACACCACAGTCCAGGCCCTGAGACTTATATATACACACACACACACCACAGTCCATGCCCTGAGACTTATATATATACACACACACACACCACAGTCCAGGCCCTGAGACTTATATATATACACACACACACACCACAGTCCATGCCCTGAGACTTATATATATACACACACACACCACAGTCCAGGCGCAGAGACTTATATATATATACACACACACCACAGTCCAGGCCCTGAGACTTATATATATACACACACACACACCACAGTCCAGGCCCTGAGACTTATATATATACACACACACACACCACAGTCCAGGCCCTGAGACTTATATATATACACACACACACCACAGTCCAGGCCCTGAGACTTATATATATATACACACACACACCACAGTCCAGGCCCTGAGACTTATATATATACACACACACACCACAGTCCAGGCCCTGATACTTATATATATATATACACACACCACAGTCCATGCCCTGAGACTTATATATATACACACACACACCACAGTCCAGACCCTGAGACTTATATATATACACACACTCACCACAGTCCATGCCCTGAGACTTATATATATACACACACACACCACAGTCCAGGCCCTGAGACTTATATATAAATACACACACACCACAGTCCAGACCCTGATACTTATATATACACACACACACACCACAGTCCAGGCCCTGAGACTTATATATATACACACACTCACCACAGTCCTTGCCCTGAGACTTATATATATATACACACACACCACAGTCCAGGCCCTGAGACTTATATATATATACACACACACCACAGTCCAGACCCTGATACTTATATATACACACACTCACCACAGTCCATGCCCTGAGACTTATATATATATACACACACACCACAGACCATGCCCTGAGACTTATATATATATACACACACACCACAGTCCATGCCCTGAGACTTATATATATACACACACACCACAGTCCAGGCCCTGAGACTTATATATATATACACACACACCACAGTCCATGCCCTGAGACTTATATATATATACACACACACCACAGTCCATGCCCTGAGACTTATATATATATACACAAACACACCACAGTCCAGGCCCTGAGACTTATATATACACACACACACACCACAGTCCAGGCCCTGAGACTTATATATATACACACACACACACCACAGTCCAGGCCCTGAGACTTATATATATACACACACACACACCACAGTCCAGGCCCTGATACTTATATATATACACACACTCACCACAGTCCAGGCCCTGAGACTTATATATATATATACACACACACACCACAGTCCATGCCCTGAGACTTATATATATACACACTCACCACAGTCCAGGCCCTGAGACTTATATATATACACACACACTCACCACAGTCCAGGCCCTGAGACTAATATATATACACACACACACCACAGTCCAGGCCCTGAGACTTATATATATACACACGCTCACCACAGTCCAGGCCCTGAGACTTATATATATACACACACACACACCACAGTCCAGGCCCTGAGACTTATATATATACACACACACACACCACAGTCCAGGCCCTGAGACTTATATATATACACACACACACACCACAGTCCAGGCCCTGATACTTATATATATACACACACACACCACAGTCCAGGCCCTGAGACTTATATATATACACACACACACCACAGTCCAGGCCCTGAGACTTATATATATACACACACACACCACAGTCCAGGCCCTGATACTTATATATATATATACACACACACCACAGTCCATGCCCTGAGACTTATATATATACACACACACACCACAGTCCAGGCCCTGAGACTTATATATATATATATACACACACACACCACAGTCCAGGCCCTGAGACTTATATATATATATACACACACTCAATACAGTCCATGCCCTGAGACTTATATATATACACACACACACCACAGTCCAGGCCCTGAGACTTATATATATATATACACACACTCACCACAGTCCATGCCCTGAGACTTATATATATACACACACACACCACAGTCCAGGCCCTGAGACTTATATATATATACACACACACACCACAGTCCAGGCCCTGAAACTTATATATATACACACACACACCACAGTCCAGGCCCTGAGACTTATATATATACACACACACACACCACAGTCCAGGCCCTGAGACTTATATATATACACACACACACCACAGTCCAGGCCCTGAGACTTATATATATATACACACACACCACAGTCCAGGCCCTGAGACTTATATATATATACACACACACACCACAGTCCAGGCCCTGAGACTTATATATATACACACACACACACCACAGTCCAGGCCCTGAGACTTATATATATATACACACACACACCACAGTCCAGGCCCTGAGACTTATATATATACACACACACTCACCACAGTCCATGCCCTGAGACTTATATATATACACACACACACACCACAGTCCAGGCCCTGAGACTTATATATATACACACACACTCACCACAGTCCATGCCCTGAGACTTATATATATATACACACACACACACCACAGTCCAGGCCCTGAGACTTATATATATACACACACACACACCACAGTCCAGGCCCTGAGACTTATATATATACACACACACACACCACAGTCCAGGCCCTGATACTTATATATATATACACACACACCACAGTCCAGGCCCTGAGACTTATATATATACACACACACACACCACAGTCCAGGCCCTGATACTTATATATACACACACACTCACCACAGTCCATGCCCTGAGACTTATATATATACACACACACACACCACAGTCCAGGCCCTGATACTTATATATACACACACACTCACCACAGTCCATGCCCTGAGACTTATATATATATACACACACACACCACAGTCCAGGCCCTGAGACTTATATATATATACACACACTCACCACAGTCCAGGCCCTGAGACTTATATATATACACACACACACCACAGTCCAGGCCCTGAGACTTATATATATACACACACACACCACAGTCCAGACCCTGAGACTTATATATATACACACACACCACAGTCCAGGCCCTGAGACTTATATATACACACACACACCACAGTCCAGGCCCTGAGACTTACATATATATACACAAACACCACAGTCCAGGCCCTGAGACTTATATATACACACACACTCACCACAGTCCATGCCCTGAGACTTATATATATATACACACACTCACCACAGTCCAGGCCCTGAGACTTATATATATACACACACACACCACAGTCCAGGCCCTGAGACTTATATATATACACACACACACCACAGTCCAGGCCCTGAGACTTATATATATACACACACACACCACAGTCCAGGCCCTGAGACTTATATATATATACACACACTCACCACAGTCCAGGCCCTGAGACTTATATATATACACACACACACCACAGTCCAGGCCCTGAGACTTATATATATATACACACACACACCACAGTCCAGGCCCTGAGACTTATATATATACACACACACACCACAGTCCAGGCCCTGAGACGTATATATATATACACACACTCACCACAGTCCAGGCCCTGAGACTTATATATACACACACACTCACCACAGTCCATGCCCTGAGACTTATATATATATATACACACACTCACCACAGTCCAGGCCCTGAGACTTATATATATACACACACACACCACAGTCCAGGCCCTGAGACTTATATATATACACACACACACCACAGTCCAGGCCCTGAGACTTATATATATACACACACACACCACAGTCCAGGCCCTGAGACTTATATATATACACACACACACCACAGTCCAGGCCCTGAGACTTATATATATATACACACACTCACCACAGTCCAGGCCCTGAGACTTATATATATACACAAACACACCAGTGTCCAGGCCCTGAGACTTATATATATACACACACACACCACAGTCCAGGCCCTGAGACTTATATATATATACACACACACACCACAGTCCAGGCCCTGAGACTTATATATATACACACACACACCACAGTCCAGGCCCTGATACTTATATATATATATACACACACCACAGTCCATGCCCTGAGACTTATATATATACACACACACACCACAGTCCAGACCCTGAGACTTATATATATACACACACTCACCACAGTCCATGCCCTGAGACTTATATATATACACACACACACCACAGTCCAGGCCCTGAGACTTATATATATATACACACACACCACAGTCCAGACCCTGATACTTATATATACACACACACACACCACAGTCCAGGCCCTGAGACTTATATATATACACACACTCACCACAGTCCTTGCCCTGAGACTTATATATATATACACACACACCACAGTCCAGGCCCTGAGACTTATATATATATACACACACACCACAGTCCAGACCCTGATACTTATATATACACACACTCACCACAGTCCATGCCCTGAGACTTATATATATATACACACACACCACAGACCATGCCCTGAGACTTATATATATATACACACACACCACAGTCCATGCCCTGAGACTTATATATATACACACACACCACAGTCCAGGCCCTGAGACTTATATATATATACACACACACCACAGTCCATGCCCTGAGACTTATATATATATACACACACACCACAGTCCATGCCCTGAGACTTATATATATATACACAAACACACCACAGTCCAGGCCCTGAGACTTATATATACACACACACACACCACAGTCCAGGCCCTGAGACTTATATATATACACACACACACACCACAGTCCAGGCCCTGAGACTTATATATATACACACACACACACCACAGTCCAGGCCCTGATACTTATATATATACACACACTCACCACAGTCCAGGCCCTGAGACTTATATATATATACACACACACACCACAGTCCATGCCCTGAGACTTATATATATACACACTCACCACCGTCCAGGCCCTGAGACTTATATATATACACACACACTCACCACAGTCCAGGCCCTGAGACTAATATATATACACACACACACCACAGTCCAGGCCCTGAGACTTATATATATACACACGCTCACCACAGTCCAGGCCCTGAGACTTATATATATACACACACACACACCACAGTCCAGGCCCTGAGACTTATATATATACACACACACACACCACAGTCCAGGCCCTGAGACTTATATATATACACACACACACACCACAGTCCAGGCCCTGATACTTATATATATACACACACACACCACAGTCCAGGCCCTGAGACTTATATATATACACACACACACACACCACAGTCCAGGCCCTGAGACTTATATATATACACACAAACACCACAGTCCAGGCCCTGAGACTTATATATATACACACACACACCACAGTCCAGGCCCTGAGACTTATATATACACACACACTCACCACAGTCCAGGCCCTGAGACTTATATATATACACACACACACACCACAGTCCAGGCCCTGATACTTATATATATACACACACTCACCACAGTCCAGGCCCTGAGACTTATATATATATACACACACTCACCACAGTCCATGCCCTGAGACTTATATATATACACACTCACACCACAGTCCAGGCCCTGAGACTTATATATATATACACACACACACCACAGTCCAGGCCCTGAGACTTATATATATATACACACACTCACCACAGTCCAGGCCCTGAGACTTATATATATACACACACACACCACAGTCCAGGCCCTGAGACTTATATATATATACACACACACACCACAGTCCAGAACCTGAGACTTATATATATACACACACTCACCACAGTCCAGGCCCTGAGACTTATATATATACACACACACACCACAGTCCAGGCCCTGAGACTTATATATATACACACACACACCACAGTCCAGGCCCTGAGACTTATATATATACACACACACACCACAGTCCAGGCCCTGAGACTTATATATATACACACACACACCACAGTCCAGGCCCTGAGACTTATATATATACACACACACACCACAGTCCAGGCCCTGAGACTTATATATATATACACACACTCACCACAGTCCAGGCCCTGAGACTTATATATACACACACACTCACCACAGTCCATGCCCTGAGACTTATATATATATACACACACTCACCACAGTCCAGGCCCTGAGACTTATATATATACACACACACACACCACAGTCCAGGCCCTGAGACTTATATATATACACACACACACCACAGTCCAGGCCCTGAGACTTATATATATACACACACACACCACAGTCCAGGCCCTGAGACTTATATATATATACAAACACTCACCACAGTCCAGGCCCTGAGACTTATATATATACACACACACACCACAGTCCAGGCCCTGAGACTTATATATATACACACACACACCACAGTCCAGGCCCTGAGACTTATATATATATACACACACACACCACAGTCCAGGCCCTGAGACTTATATATATACACACACACACCACAGTCCAGGCCCTGAGACTTATATATATACACACACACACCACAGTCCAGGCCCTGAGACTTATATATATATATATACACACACACACCACAGTCCAGGCCCTGAGACTTATATATATACACACACTCACCACAGTCCATGCCCTGAGACTTATATATATACACACACACACCACAGTCCAGGCCCTGAGACTTATATATATATACACACACACCACAGTCCAGACCCTGATACTTATATATACACACACACACACCACAGTCCAGGCCCTGAGACTTATATATATACACACACTCACCACAGTCCATGCCCTGAGACTTATATATATATACACACACACCACAGTCCAGGCCCTGAGACTTATATATATATACACACACACCACAGTCCAGACCCTGATACTTATATATACACACACTCACCACAGTCCATGCCCTGAGACTTATATATATATACACACACACCACAGTCCATGCCCTGAGACTTATATATATATACACACACACCACAGTCCAGGCCCTGAGACTTTATATATATACACACACACCACAGTCCAGGCCCTGAGACTTATATATATATACACACACACCACAGTCCATGCCCTGAGACTTATATATATATACACACACACACCACAGTCCATGCCCTGAGACTTATATATATATACACAAACACACCACAGTCCAGGCCCTGAGACTTATATATAAACACACACACACACAGTCCAGGCCCTGAGACTTATATATATAACACACACACACCACAGTCCAGGCCCTGAGACTTATATATATATACACACACACCACAGTCCATGCCCTGAGACTTATATATATACACACAACACACCACAGTCCAGGCCCTGAGACTTATATATATACACACACACACATCACAGTCCAGGCCCTGAGACTTATATATATACACACACACACACCACAGTCCAGGCCCTGAGACTTATATATATATACACACACTCACCACAGTCCAGGCCCTGAGACTTATATATATACACACACTCACCACAGTCCAGGCCCTGAGACTTATATATATACACACACACACACCACAGTCCAGGCCCTGAGACTTATATATATACACACACACACCACAGTCCAGGCCCTGAGACTTATATATATACACACACTCACCACAGTCCAGGCCCTGAGACTTATATATATATACACACACACACCACAGTCCAGGCCCTGAGACTTATATATATACACACACACACACCACAGTCCAGGCCCTGAGACTTATATATATACACACACACACACCACAGTCCAGGCCCTGAGACTTATATATATACACACACACACCACAGTCCAGGCCCTGAGACTTATATATATACACACACACACACACCACAGTCCAGGCCCTGAGACTTATATATATACACACACACACCACAGTCCAGGCCCTGAGACTTATATATATACACACACACACCACAGTCCAGGCCCTGAGACTTATATATATACACACACACACCACAGTCCAGGCCCTGAGACTTATAATATACACACACACACCACAGTCCAGGCCCTGAGACTTATATATATACACACACACACACCACAGTCCAGGCCCTGAGACTTATATATATACACACACACACACCACAGTCCAGGCCCTGAGACTTATATATACACACACACACACACCACAGTCCAGGCCCTGATACTTATATATATACACACACTCACCACAGTCCAGGCCCTGAGACTTATATATATATACACACACTCACCACAGTCCAGGCCCTGAGACTTATATATATACACACTCACACCACAGTCCAGGCCCTGAGACTTATATATATATACACACACACACCACAGTCCAGGCCCTGAGACTTATATATATATACACACACACACCACAGTCCAGGCCCTGAGACTTATATATATACACACACACACCACAGTCCAGGCCCTGAGACTTATATATATATACACACACACACCACAGTCCAGACCCTGAGACTTATATATATACACACACTCACCACAGTCCAGGCCCTGAGACTTATATATATACACACACACACCACAGTCCAGGCCCTGAGACTTATATATATACACACACACCACAGTCCAGGCCCTGAGACTTATATATATACACACACACACCACAGTCCAGGCCCTGAGACTTATATATATACACACACTCACCACAGTCCAGGCCCTGAGACTTATATATATACACACACACACCACAGTCCAGGCCCTGAGACTTATATATATACACACACTCACCACAGTCCAGGCCCTGAGACTTATATATATACACACACACACCACAGTCCAGGCCCTGAGACTTATATATATACACACAAACACCACAGTCCAGGCCCTGAGACTTATATATACTACACACACTCACCACAGTCCATGCCCTGAGACTTATATATATATACACACACACACCACAGTCCAGGCCCTGAGACTTATATATATATACACACACTCACCACAGTCCAGGCCCTGAGACTTATATATATACACACACACACCACAGTCCAGGCCCTGAGACTTTATATATATACACACAAACACCACAGTCCAGGCCCTGAGACTTATATATACACACACACTCACCACAGTCCATGCCCTGAGACTTATATATATACACACACACACCACAGTCCAGGCCCTGAGACTTATATATATATACACACACACACCACAGTCCATGCCCTGAGACTTATATATATACACACACACACCACAGTCCAGGCCCTGAGACTTATATATATATACACACACACACCACAGTCCAGGCCCTGAGACTTATAATATATATACACACACACCACAGTCCATGCCCTGAGACTTATATATATACACACACACACCACAGTCCATGCCCTGAGACTTATATATATACACACACACACCACAGTCCAGGCCCTGAGACTTATATATATACACACACACACCACAGTCCAGGCCCTGAGACTTATATATATATACACACACACCACAGTCCATGCCCTGAGACTTATATATATATACACACACACCACAGTCCATGCCCTGAGACTTATATATATACACACAAACACCACAGTCCAGGCCCTGAGACTTATATATATACACACAAACACCACAGTCCAGGCCCTGAGACTTATATATACACACACACTCACCACAGTCCATGCCCTGAGACTTATATATATACACACACACACCACAGTCCAGGCCCTGAGACTTATATATATATACACACACTCACCACAGTCCATGCCCTGAGACTTATATATATACACACACACCACAGTCCATGCCCTGAGACTTATATATATACACACACACACCACAGTCCAGGCCCTGAGACTTATATATATACACACACACACCACAGTCCAGGCCCTGAGACTTATATATATACACACACACCACAGTCCAGGCCCTGAGACTTATATATATACACACACACACCACAGTCCAGGCCATGAGACTTATATATATACACACACTCACCACAGTCCATGCCCTGAGACTTATATATATATACACACACACACCACAGTCCAGGCCCTGAGACTTATATATATATACACACACACACCACAGTCCATGCCCTGAGACTTATATATATACACACACACCACAGTCCATGCCCTGAGACTTATATATATACACACACACACCACAGTCCAGGCCCTGAGACTTATATATATATACACACACACACCACAGTCCAGGCCCTGAGACTTATATATATACACACACACCACAGTCCAGGCCCTGAGACTTATATATATACACACACACACCACAGTCCAGGCCATGAGACTTATATATATACACACACTCACCACAGTCCAGGCCCTGAGACTTATATATATACACACACACACCACAGTCCAGGCCCTGAGACTTATATATATACACACACACACCACAGTCCAGGCCCTGAGACTTATATATATACACACACACACCACAGTCCAGGCCCTGATACTTATATATATATACACACACACCACAGTCCATGCCCTGAGACTTATATATATACACACACACACCACAGTCCAGGCCCTGAGACTTATATATATACACACACACACCACAGTCCAGGCCCTGATACTTATATATATACACACACACACCACAGTCCAGGCCCTGAGACTTAATATATATATACACACACACACCACAGTCCAGGCCCTGAGACTTATATATATACACACACACACCACAGTCCATGCCCTGAGACTTATATATATACACACACACACCACAGTCCAGGCCCTGAGACTTATATATATATACACACACACACCACAGTCCAGGCCCTGAGACTTATATATATACACACACACACCACAGTCCATGCCCTGAGACTTATATATATACACACACACACACCACAGTCCAGGCCCTGAGACTTATATATATACACACACACCACAGTCCAGGCCCTGAGACTTATATATATACACACACACACACCACAGTCCAGGCCCTGATACTTATATATATATACACACACACACCACAGTCCAGGCCCTGATACTTATATATACACACACACTCACCACAGTCCATGCCCTGAGACTTATATATATATACACACACACACCACAGTCCAGGCCCTGAGACTTATATATATATACACACACTCACCACAGTCCAGGCCCTGAGACTTATATATATACACACACACACCACAGTCCAGGCCCTGAGACTTATATATATACACACAAACACCACAGTCCAGGCCCTGAGACTTATATATACACACACACTCACCACAGTCCAGGCCCTGAGACTTATATATATATACACACACTCACCACAGTCCAGGCCCTGAGACTTATATATATATACACATACACCACAGTCCAGGCCCTGAGACTTATATATATACACACACACACCACAGTCCAGGCCCTGAGACTTATATATATATATACACACACTCAACACAGTCCAGGCCCTGAGACTTATATATATACACACACACACCACAGTCCAGGCCCTGAGACGTATATATATACACACACACACCACAGTCCAGGCCCTGAGACTTATATATATACACACACACACCACAGTCCAGGCCCTGATACTTATATATATATATACACACACCACAGTCCAGGCCCTGAGACTTATATATATACACACACACACCACAGTCCAGGCCCTGAGACTTATATATATACACACACACTCACCACAGTCCAGGCCCTGAGACTTATATATATATACACACACACACCACAGTCCAGGCCCTGAGACTTATATATATATACACACACACACCACAGTCCAGGCCCTGAGACTTATATATATATATACACACACACACCACAGTCCAGGCCCAGAGACTTATATATATACACACACTCACCACAGTCCATGCCCTGAGACTTATATATATACACACACACACCACAGTCCAGGCCCTGAGACTTATATATATATACACACACACCACAGTCCAGACCCTGATACTTATATATACACACACACACACCACAGTCCAGGCCCTGAGACTTATATATATACACACACTCACCACAGTCCATGCCCTGAGACTTATATATATATACACACACACCACAGTCCAGGCCCTGAGACTTATATATATACACACACACACACCACAGTCCAGGCCCTGAGACTTATATATATACACACACACACACCACAGTCCAGGCCCTGATACTTATATATATACACACACACACACCACAGTCCAGGCCCTGATACTTATATATATACACACACACACACACAGTCCATGCCCTGAGACTTATATATATACACACACACACACACCACAGTCCAGGCCTTGATACTTATATATATACACACACAAACCACAGTCCAGGCCCAGAGACTTATATATATACACACACACACCACAGTCCAGGCCCTGAGACTTATATATATACACACACTCACCACAGTCCAGGCCCTGAGACTTATATATATACACACAAACACCACAGTCCAGGCCCTGAGACTTATATATATACACACACACACCACAGTCCATGCCCTGAGACTTATATATATACACACACACACCACAGTCCAGGCCCAGAGACTTATATATATACACACACACACACACACCACAGTCCAGACCGTGAGACTTATATATATACACACACACACCACAGTCCAGGCCCAGAGACTTAGATATATACACACACACACCACAGTCCAGACCCTGAGACTTATATATATACACACACTCACCACAGTCCATGCCCTGAGACTTATATATATACACACACACACACACCACAGTCCAGGCCCAGAGACTTATATATATACACACACACACACCACAGTCCATGCCCTGAGACTTATATATATACACACACACACCACAGTCCAGGCCCAGAGACTTATATATATACACACACACACCACAGTCCAGACCCTGAGACTTATATATATACACACACTCACCACAGTCCATGCCCTGAGACTTATATATATACACACACACACACACCACAGTCCTGGCCCTGAGACTTATATATATATACACAAACACCACAGTCCAGGCCCAGAGACTTATATATATACACACACACACCACAGTCCAGATCCTGAGACTTATATATATACACACACACACCACAGTCCAGGCCCAGAGACTTATATATATACACACACACCACAGTCCAGGCCCCGAGACTTATATATATACACACACTCACCACAGTCCATGCCCTGAGACTTATATATATACACACACACACCACAGTCCAGGCCCAGAGACTTATATATATACACACACACCACAGTCCAGGCCCCGAGACTTATATATATACACACACTCACCACAGTCCATGCCCTGAGACTTATATATATACACACACTCACCACAGTCCATGCCCTGAGACTTATATATATACACACACACACACACCACAGTCCAGGCCCAGAGACTTATATATATACACACACACACACCACAGTCCATGCCCTGAGACCTATATATATACACACACACACCACAGTCCAGGCCCAGAGACTTATATATATACACACACACACCACAGTCCAGACCCTGAGACTTATATATATACACACACTCACCACAGTCCATGCCCTGAGACTTATATATATACACACACACACACACCACAGTCCAGACCCTGAGACTTATATATATACACACACACACCACAGTCCAGGCCCAGAGACTTATATATATACACACACACACCACAGTCCAGACCCTGAGACTTATATATATACACACACACACCACAGTCCAGGCCCAGAGACTTATATATATACACACACACACCACAGTCCATGCCCTGAGAATTATATATATATACACACACACACCACAGTCCATGCCCTGAGACTTATATATATACACACACACTCACCACAGTCCATGCCCTGAGACTTATATATATACACACACACACACACCACAGTCCTGGCCCTGAGACTTATATATATACACAAACACCACAGTCCAGGCCCAGAGACTTATATATATACACACACACACCACAGTCCAGACCCCGAGACTTATATATATACACACACTCACCACAGTCCAAGCCCTGAGACTTATATATATACACACACACACCACAGTCCAGGCCCAGAGACTTATATATATACACACACACCACAGTCCATGCCCTGAGACTTATATATATACACACACTCACCACAGTCCATGCCCTGAGACTTATATATATACACACACACACCACAGTCCAGGCCCAGAGTCTTATATATATACACACACACCACAGTCCAGGCCCCGAGACTTATATATATACACACACTCACCACAGTCCATGCCCTGAGACTTATATATATACACACACACACCACAGTCCAGGCCCAGAGACTTATATATATACACACACACCACAGTCCAGGCCCCGAGACTTATATATATACACACACTCACCACAGTCCATGCCCTGAGACTTATATATATACACACACCCACCACAGTCCAGGCCCCGAGACTTATATATATACACACACTCACCACAGTCCATGCCCTGAGACTTATATATATACACACACACACCACAGTCCAGGCCCAGAGACTTATATATATATACACACACACCACAGTCCAGACCCTGATACTTATATATACACACACACACACCACAGTCCAGGCCCTGAGACTTATATATATACACACACTCACCACAGTCCATGCCCTGAGACTTATATATATATACACACACACCACAGTCCAGGCCCTGAGACTTATATATATACACACACACACACCACAGTCCAGGCCCTGAGACTTATATATATACACACACACACACCACAGTCCAGGCCCTGATACTTATATATATACACACACACACACCACAGTCCAGGCCCTGATACTTATATATATACACACACACACACCACAGTCCATGCCCTGAGACTTATATATATACACACACACACACACCACAGTCCAGGCCTTGATACTTATATATATACACACACAAACCACAGTCCAGGCCCAGAGACTTATATATATACACACACACACCACAGTCCAGGCCCTGAGACTTATATATATACACACACTCACCACAGTCCAGGCCCTGAGACTTATATATATACACACAAACACCACAGTCCAGGCCCTGAGACTTATATATATACACACACACACCACAGTCCATGCCCTGAGACTTATATATATACACACACACACCACAGTCCAGGCCCAGAGACTTATATATATACACACACACACACACACCACAGTCCAGACCGTGAGACTTATATATATACACACACACACCACAGTCCAGGCCCAGAGACTTAGATATATACACACACACACCACAGTCCAGACCCTGAGACTTATATATATACACACACTCACCACAGTCCATGCCCTGAGACTTATATATATACACACACACACACACCACAGTCCAGGCCCAGAGACTTATATATATACACACACACACACCACAGTCCATGCCCTGAGACTAATATATATACACACACACACCACAGTCCAGGCCCAGAGACTTATATATATACACACACACACCACAGTCCAGACCCTGAGACTTATATATATACACACACTCACCACAGTCCATGCCCTGAGACTTATATATATACACACACACACACACCACAGTCCTGGCCCTGAGACTTATATATATATACACAAACACCACAGTCCAGGCCCAGAGACTTATATATATACACACACACACCACAGTCCAGATCCTGAGACTTATATATATACACACACACACCACAGTCCAGGCCCAGAGACTTATATATATACACACACACCACAGTCCAGGCCCCGAGACTTATATATATACACACACTCACCACAGTCCATGCCCTGAGACTTATATATATACACACACACACCACAGTCCAGGCCCAGAGACTTATATATATACACACACACCACAGTCCAGGCCCCGAGACTTATATATATACACACACTCACCACAGTCCATGCCCTGAGACTTATATATATACACACACACACACACCACAGTCCAGGCCCAGAGACTTATATATATACACACACACACACCACAGTCCATGCCCTGAGACCTATATATATACACACACACACCACAGTCCAGGCCCAGAGACTTATATATATACACACACACACCACAGTCCAGACCCTGAGACTTATATATATACACACACTCACCACAGTCCATGCCCTGAGACTTATATATATACACACACACACACACCACAGTCCAGACCCTGAGACTTATATATATACACACACACACCACAGTCCAGGCCCAGAGACTTATATATATACACACACACACCACAGTCCAGACCCTGAGACTTATATATATACACACACACACCACAGTCCAGGCCCAGAGACTTATATATATACACACACACACCACAGTCCATGCCCTGAGAATTATATATATATACACACACACACCACAGTCCATGCCCTGAGACTTATATATATACACACACACTCACCACAGTCCATGCCCTGAGACTTATATATATACACACACACACACACCACAGTCCTGGCCCTGAGACTTATATATATACACAAACACCACAGTCCAGGCCCAGAGACTTATATATATACACACACACACCACAGTCCAGACCCCGAGACTTATATATATACACACACTCACCACAGTCCAAGCCCTGAGACTTATATATATACACACACACACCACAGTCCAGGCCCAGAGACTTATATATATACACACACACCACAGTCCATGCCCTGAGACTTATATATATACACACACTCACCACAGTCCATGCCCTGAGACTTATATATATACACACACACACCACAGTCCAGGCCCAGAGACTTATATATATACACACACACCACAGTCCAGGCCCCGAGACTTATATATATACACACACTCACCACAGTCCATGCCCTGAGACTTATATATATACACACACACACCACAGTCCAGGCCCAGAGACTTATATATATACACACACACCACAGTCCAGGCCCCGAGACTTATATATATACACACACTCACCACAGTCCATGCCCTGAGACTTATATATATACACACACCCACCACAGTCCAGGCCCCGAGACTTATATATATACACACACTCACCACAGTCCATGCCCTGAGACTTATATATATACACACACACACCACAGTCCAGGCCCAGAGACTTATATATATATACACACACACCACAGTCCAGACCCTGATACTTATATATACACACACACACACCACAGTCCAGGCCCTGAGACTTATATATATACACACACTCACCACAGTCCATGCCCTGAGACTTATATATATATACACACACACCACAGTCCAGGCCCTGAGACTTATATATATACACACACACACACCACAGTCCAGGCCCTGAGACTTATATATATACACACACACACACCACAGTCCAGGCCCTGATACTTATATATATACACACACACACACCACAGTCCAGGCCCTGATACTTATATATATACACACACACACACCACAGTCCATGCCCTGAGACTTATATATATACACACACACACACACCACAGTCCAGGCCTTGATACTTATATATATACACACACAAACCACAGTCCAGGCCCAGAGACTTATATATATACACACACACACCACAGTCCAGGCCCTGAGACTTATATATATACACACACTCACCACAGTCCAGGCCCTGAGACTTATATATATACACACAAACACCACAGTCCAGGCCCTGAGACTTATATATATACACACACACACCACAGTCCATGCCCTGAGACTTATATATATACACACACACACCACAGTCCAGGCCCAGAGACTTATATATATACACACACACACACACACCACAGTCCAGACCGTGAGACTTATATATATACACACACACACCACAGTCCAGGCCCAGAGACTTAGATATATACACACACACACCACAGTCCAGACCCTGAGACTTATATATATACACACACTCACCACAGTCCATGCCCTGAGACTTATATATATACACACACACACACACCACAGTCCAGGCCCAGAGACTTATATATATACACACACACACACCACAGTCCATGCCCTGAGACTTATATATATACACACACACACCACAGTCCAGGCCCAGAGACTTATATATATACACACACACACCACAGTCCAGACCCTGAGACTTATATATATACACACACTCACCACAGTCCATGCCCTGAGACTTATATATATACACACACACACACACCACAGTCCTGGCCCTGAGACTTATATATATATACACAAACACCACAGTCCAGGCCCAGAGACTTATATATATACACACACACACCACAGTCCAGATCCTGAGACTTATATATATACACACACACACCACAGTCCAGGCCCAGAGACTTATATATATACACACACACCACAGTCCAGGCCCCGAGACTTATATATATACACACACTCACCACAGTCCATGCCCTGAGACTTATATATATACACACACACACCACAGTCCAGGCCCAGAGACTTATATATATACACACACACCACAGTCCAGGCCCCGAGACTTATATATATACACACACTCACCACAGTCCATGCCCTGAGACTTATATATATACACACACTCACCACAGTCCATGCCCTGAGACTTATATATATACACACACACACACACCACAGTCCAGGCCCAGAGACTTATATATATACACACACACACGCCACAGTCCATGCCCTGAGACCTATATATATACACACACACACCACAGTCCAGGCCCAGAGACTTATATATATACACACACACACCACAGTCCAGACCCTGAGACTTATATATATACACACACTCACCACAGTCCATGCCCTGAGACTTATATATATACACACACACACACACCACAGTCCAGACCCTGAGACTTATATATATACACACACACACCACAGTCCAGGCCCAGAGACTTATATATATACACACACACACCACAGTCCAGACCCTGAGACTTATATATATACACACACACACCACAGTCCAGGCCCAGAGACTTATATATATACACACACACACCACAGTCCATGCCCTGAGAATTATATATATATACACACACACACCACAGTCCATGCCCTGAGACTTATATATATACACACACACTCACCACAGTCCATGCCCTGAGACTTATATATATACACACACACACACACCACAGTCCTGGCCCTGAGACTTATATATATACACAAACACCACAGTCCAGGCCCAGAGACTTATATATATACACACACACAACACAGTCCAGACCCCGAGACTTATATATATACACACACTCACCACAGTCCAAGCCCTGAGACTTATATATATACACACACACACCACAGTCCAGGCCCAGAGACTTATATATATACACACACACCACAGTCCATGCCCTGAGACTTATATATATACACACACTCACCACAGTCCATGCCCTGAGACTTATATATATACACACACACACCACAGTCCAGGCCCAGAGACTTATATATATACACACACACCACAGTCCAGGCCCCGAGACTTATATATATACACACACTCACCACAGTCCATGCCCTGAGACTTATATATATACACACACACACCACAGTCCAGGCCCAGAGACTTATATATATACACACACACCACAGTCCAGGCCCCGAGACTTATATATATACACACACTCACCACAGTCCATGCCCTGAGACTTATATATATACACACACCCACCACAGTCCAGGCCCCGAGACTTATATATATACACACACACACCACAGTCCATGCCCTGAGACTTATATATATACACACACACACCACAGTCCAGGCCCAGAGACTTATATATATATACACACACACACCACAGTCCAGGCCCCGAGACTTATATATATACACACACTCACCACAGTCCAGGCCCAGAGACTTATATATATACACACACACCACAGTCCAGGCCCCGAGACTTATATATATACACACACTCACCACAGTCCATGCCCTGAGACTTATATATATACACACACACACCACAGTCCAGGCCCTGAGACTTATATATATACACACACACACACCACAGTCCAGGCCCTGAGACTTATATATATACACACACACACACCACAGTCCAGGCCCTGAGACTTATGTATATACACACACACACACCACAGTCCATGCCCTGAGACTTATATATATACACACACACACACCACAGTCCAGGCCCTGAGACTTATATATATACACACACACACACCACAGTCCAGACCCTGAGACTTATATATATACACACACACACCACAGTCCAGGCCCCGAGACTTATATATATACACACACTCACCACAGTCCAGGCCCAGAGACTTATATATATACACACACACCACAGTCCAGGCCCCGAGACTTATATATATACACACACACCACAGTCCAGGCCCCGAGACTTATATATATACACACGCTCACCACAGTCCATGCCCTGAGACTTATATATATACACACACACACCACAGTCCAGGCCCAAAGACTTATAAATATACACACACACCACAGTCCAGGCCCCGAGACTTATATATATACACACACTCACCACAGTCCATGCCCTGAGACTTATATATATACATACACACACCACAGTCCAGGCCCAGAGACTTATATATATACACACACACCACAGTCCAGGCACCGAGACTTATATATATACAATCACTCACCACAGTCCAGGCCCTGAGACTTATATATATACACACACACACCACAGTCCAGGCCCTGATACTTATATATATACACACACACACACCACAGTCCAGGCCCTGAGACTTATATATATACACACGCTCACCACAGTCCAGGCCCTGAGACTTATATATATACACACACACACCACAGTCCAGGCCCAGAGACTTATATATATATACACACACACCACAGTCCAGACCCTGAGACTTATATATATACACACACACACCACAGTCCAGGCCCAGAGACTTATATATATACACACACACACACCACAGTACAGGCCCTGAGACTTATATATATACACACACACACCACAGTCCAGGCACTGAGACTTATATATATACACACACACACCACAGTCCAGGCCCTGAGACTTATATATATACACACACACACCACAGTCCAGGCCCTGAGACTTATATATATACACACACACACCACAGTCCAGGCCCTGAGACTTATATATATACACACACACACCACAGTCCAGGCCCTGAGACTTATATATATACACACACACATCACAGTCCAGGCCCTGAGACTTATATATATACACACACACACCACAGTACAGACCCTGAGACTTATATATATATACACACACACCACAGTCCAGGCACTGAGACTTATATATACACACACACACACCACAGTCCAGGCCCTGAGACTTATATATATACACACACACACCACAGTCCAGGCCCTGATACTTATATATATATACACACACACACACCACAGACCATGCCCTGAGACTTATATATATACACACACACCACAGTCCAGGCCCTGAGACTTATATATATACACACACACACCACAGTCCAGGCCCTGAGACTTATATATATACACACACACTCACCACAGTCCATGCCCTGAGACTTATATATATACACACACACACCACAGTCCAGGCCCAGGGACTTATATATATACACACACACACACCACAGTCCAGGCCCTGAGACTTATATATATACACACACACCACAGTCCAGGCCCTGAGACTTATATATATACACACACACACCACAGTCCATGCCCTGAGACTTATATATATACATACACACACCACAGTCCAGGCCCTGAGACTTATATATATATACACACACACCACAGTCCATGCACTGAGACTTATATATATACACACACTCACCACAGTCCAGACCCTGAGACTTATATATATATACACACACACACACCACAGTCCATGCCCTGAGACTTATATATATACACACACTCACCACAGTCCAGACCCTGAGACTTATATATATACACACACACACCACAGTCCATGCCCTGAGACTTATATATATACACACACACACCACAGTCCAGACCCTGAGACTTATATATATACACACACACACACCACAGTCCATGCCCTGAGACTTATATATATACACACACACACCACAGTCCAGGCCCTGAGACTTATATATATATACACACACACACACCACAGTCCATGCCCTGAGACTTATATATATACACACACTCACCACAGTCCAGACCCTGAGACTTATATATATATACACACACACACCACAGTCCAGACCCTGAGACTTATATATATACACACACACACCACAGTCCATGCCCTGAGACTTATATATATACACACACACACACCACAGTCCAGACCCTGAGACTTATATATATACACACACACACACCACAGTCCATGCCCTGAGACTTATATATATACACACACACACACACCACAGTCCATGCCCTGAGACTTATATATATAGACACACACACCACAGTCCAGACCCTGAGACTTATATATATACACACACACACCACAGTCCAGACCCTGAGACTTATATATATACACACACACACCACAGTCCAGACCCTGAGACTTATATATATACACACACACACCACAGTCCAGACCCTGAGACTTATATATATACACACACACACCACAGTCCAGGCCCTGAGACTTATATATATACACACACACACCACAGTCCATGCCCTGAGACTTATATATATACACACACACACCACAGTCCAGGCCCTGAGCCTTATATATACACACACACACACCACAGTCCATGCCCTGAGACTTATATATATACACACACACACACACCACAGTCCATGCCCTGAGACTTATATATATACACACACACACCACAGTCCAGACCCTGAGACTTATATATATACACACACACACACCACAGTCCATGCCCTGAGACTTATATATATACACACACACACACCACAGTCCATGCCCTGAGACTTATATATATACACACACACACCACAGTCCAGACCCTGAGACTTATATATATATACACACACTCACCACAGTCCAGACCCTGAGACTTATATATACACACACACTCACCACAGTCCATGCCCTGAGACTTATATATATACACACACACACACCACAGTCCATGCCCTGAGACTTATATATATACACACACACACACCACAGTCCATGCCCTGAGACTTATATATATACACACACTCACCACAGTCCATGCCCTGAGACTTATATATATACACACACACACCACAGTCCAGACCCTGAGACTTATATATATATACACACACACACCACAGTCCAGACCCTGAGACTTATATATATACACACACACACACCACAGTCCATGCCCTGAGACTTATATATATACACACACACTCACCACAGTCCAGACCCTGAGACTTATATATACACACACACTCACCACAGTCCATGCCCTGAGACTTATATATATATACACACACACCACAGTCCAGACCCTGAGACTTATATATATATACACACACACACCACAGTCCAGGCCCTGAGACTTATATATATACACACACACACACCACAGTCCATGCCCTGAGACTTATATATATACACACACACACACCACAGTCCAGGCCCTGAGACTTATATATACACACACACTCACCACAGTCCATGCCCTGAGACTTATATATATACACACACACACCACAGTCCATGCCCTGAGACTTATATATATACACACACACCACAGTCCATGCCCTGAGACTTATATATATACACACACTCACCACAGTCCAGACCCTGAGACTTATATATATACACACACACACACCACAGTCCAGACCCTGAGACTTATATATATACACACACACACACCACAGTCCAGACCCTGAGACTTATATATATACACACACACACACACCACAGTCCAGGCCCTGAGACTTATATATATACACACACACACCACAGTCCATGCCCTGAGACTTATATATATACACACACTCACCACAGTCCAGACCCTGAGACTTATATATATACACACACACACACCACAGTCCAGACCCTGAGACTTATATATATACACACACACACCACAGTCCAGGCACTGAGACTTATATATATACACACACACACCACAGTCCAGGCCCTGAGACTTATATATATACACACACACACCACAGTCCAGGCCCTGAGAATTATATATATACACACACACACCACAGTCCAGGCCCTGAGACTTATATATATACACACACACACCACAGTCCAGGCCCTGAGACTTATATATATACACACACACATCACAGTCCAGGCCCTGAGACTTATATATATACACACACACACCACAGTACAGACCCTGAGACTTATATATATATACACACACACCACAGTCCAGGCACTGAGACTTATATATACACACACACACACCACAGTCCAGGCCCTGAGACTTATATATATACACACACACACCACAGTCCAGGCCCTGATACTTATATATATATACACACACACACCACAGACCATGCCCTGAGACTTATATATATACACACACACCACAGTCCAGGCCCTGAGACTTATATATATACACACACACACCACAGTCCAGGCCCTGAGACTTATATATATACACACACACTCACCACAGTCCATGCCCTGAGACTTATATATATACACACACACACCACAGTCCAGGCCCAGGGACTTATATATATACACACACACACACCACAGTCCAGGCCCTGAGACTTATATATATACACACACACCACAGTCCAGGCCCTGAGACTTATATATATACACACACACACCACAGTCCATGCCCTGAGACTTATATATATACATACACACACCACAGTCCAGGCCCTGAGACTTATATATATATACACACACACCACAGTCCATGCACTGAGACTTATATATATACACACACTCACCACAGTCCAGACCCTGAGACTTATATATATATACACACACACACACCACAGTCCATGCCCTGAGACTTATATATATACACACACTCACCACAGTCCAGACCCTGAGACTTATATATATACACACACACACCACAGTCCATGCCCTGAGACTTATATATATACACACACACACCACAGTCCAGACCCTGAGACTTATATATATACACACACACACACCACAGTCCATGCCCTGAGACTTATATATATACACACACACACCACAGTCCAGGCCCTGAGACTTATATATATATACACACACACACACCACAGTCCATGCCCTGAGACTTATATATATACACACACTCACCACAGTCCAGACCCTGAGACTTATATATATATACACACACACACCACAGTCCAGACCCTGAGACTTATATATATACACACACACACCACAGTCCATGCCCTGAGACTTATATATATACACACACACACACCACAGTCCAGACCCTGAGACTTATATATATACACACACACACACCACAGTCCATGCCCTGAGACTTATATATATACACACACACACACACCACAGTCCATGCCCTGAGACTTATATATATAGACACACACACCACAGTCCAGACCCTGAGACTTATATATATACACACACACACCACAGTCCAGACCCTGAGACTTATATATATACACACACACACCACAGTCCAGACCCTGAGACTTATATATATACACACACACACCACAGTCCAGACCCTGAGACTTATATATATACACACACACACCACAGTCCAGGCCCTGAGACTTATATATATACACACACACACCACAGTCCATGCCCTGAGACTTATATATATACACACACACACCACAGTCCAGGCCCTGAGCCTTATATATACACACACACACACCACAGTCCATGCCCTGAGACTTATATATATACACACACACACACACCACAGTCCATGCCCTGAGACTTATATATATACACACACACACCACAGTCCAGACCCTGAGACTTATATATATACACACACACACACCACAGTCCATGCCCTGAGACTTATATATATACACACACACACACCACAGTCCATGCCCTGAGACTTATATATATACACACACACACCACAGTCCAGACCCTGAGACTTATATATATATACACACACTCACCACAGTCCAGACCCTGAGACTTATATATACACACACACTCACCACAGTCCATGCCCTGAGACTTATATATATACACACACACACACCACAGTCCATGCCCTGAGACTTATATATATACACACACACACACCACAGTCCATGCCCTGAGACTTATATATATACACACACTCACCACAGTCCATGCCCTGAGACTTATATATATACACACACACACCACAGTCCAGACCCTGAGACTTATATATATATACACACACACACCACAGTCCAGACCCTGAGACTTATATATATACACACACACACACCACAGTCCATGCCCTGAGACTTATATATATACACACACACTCACCACAGTCCAGACCCTGAGACTTATATATACACACACACTCACCACAGTCCATGCCCTGAGACTTATATATATATACACACACACCACAGTCCAGACCCTGAGACTTATATATATATACACACACACACCACAGTCCAGGCCCTGAGACTTATATATATACACACACACACACCACAGTCCATGCCCTGAGACTTATATATATACACACACACACACCACAGTCCAGGCCCTGAGACTTATATATACACACACACTCACCACAGTCCATGCCCTGAGACTTATATATATACACACACACACCACAGTCCATGCCCTGAGACTTATATATATACACACACACCACAGTCCATGCCCTGAGACTTATATATATACACACACTCACCACAGTCCAGACCCTGAGACTTATATATATACACACACACACACCACAGTCCAGACCCTGAGACTTATATATATACACACACACACACCACAGTCCAGACCCTGAGACTTATATATATACACACACACACACACCACAGTCCAGGCCCTGAGACTTATATATATACACACACACACCACAGTCCATGCCCTGAGACTTATATATATACACACACTCACCACAGTCCAGACCCTGAGACTTATATATATACACACACACACACCACAGTCCAGACCCTGAGACTTATATATATATACACACACACACCACAGTCCAGGCCCTGAGACTTATATATATACACACACACACCACAGTCCAGGCCCTGAGAGTTATATATATATACACACACACACCACAGTCCAGACCCTGAGACTTATATATATACACACACACACACCACAGTCCAGACCCTGAGACTTATATATATACACACACACACCAAAGTCCAGGCCCTGAGACTTATATATATACACACACACACACCACAATCCAGGCCCTGAGACTTATATATATACACACACACTCACCACAGTCCAGGCCCAGAGACTTATATACATATATACACACACACACCACAGTCCAGGCCCTGAGACTTATATATATACACACACTCACCACAGTCCATGCCCTGAGACTTATATATATACACACACACACCACAGTCCAGGCCCTGAGACTTATATATATATATACACACACACCACAGTCCAGGCCCTGAGACTTATATATATACACACACACCACAGACCAGGCCCTGAGACTTATATATATACACACACACTCACCACAGTCCAGGCCCTGATACTTATATATATATATACACACACACCACAGTCCATGCCCTGAGACTTATATATATACACACACACTCACCACAGTCCAGGCCCTGATACTTATATATATATATACACACACCACAGTCCATGCCCTGATACTTATATATATACACACACACACTCACCACGGTCCAGGCCCTGAGACTTATATATATACACACACACACACACCACAGTCCAGGCCCTGATACTTATATATATATACACACACACACACCACAGTCCAGGCCCTGAGACTTATATATATACACACACACACCACAGTCCAGTCCCAGAGACTTATATATATATACACACACACCACAGTCCAGTCCCAGAGACTTATATATATATACACACACACCACAGTCCAGGCCCTGAGACTTATATATATACACACACACACCACAGTCCAGTCCCAGAGACTTATATATATATACACACACACCACAGTCCAGTCCCAGAGACTAAAATATATATGCACACACACCACAGTCCAGGCCCTGAGACTTATATATATACACACAAACACCACAGTCCATGCCCTGAGACTTATATATATACACACACACACCACAGTCCAGGCCCTGAGACTTATATATATACACACACACACACCACAGTCCATGCCCTGAGACTTATATATATACACACACTCACCACAGTCCAGGCCCTGAGACTTATATATATACACACACACACCACAGTCCATGCCCTGAGACTTATATATATACACACACACACCACAGTCCAGGCCCTGAGACTTATATATATACACACACTCACCACAGTCCAGGCCCTGAGACATATATATATATACACACACACACCACAGTCCAGGCCCTGAGACTTATATATATACACACACACACCACAGTCCAGGCCCTGAGACTTATATAAATACACACACTCACCACAGTCCAGGCCCTGAGACTTATATATATATACACACACACCACAGTCCAGGCCCTGAGACTTATATATATACACACACACACCACAGTCCAGGCCCTGAGACTTATATATATATACACACACACAGCACAGTCCAGGCCCTGAGACTTATATATATATACACACACTCATCACAGTCCAGGCCCTGAGACTTATATATATATACACACACACACCACAGTCCAGGCCCTGAGACTTATATATATACACACACACACCACAGTCCAGGCCCTGAGACTTATATATATACACACACACACTACAGTCCATGCCCTGAGACTTATATATATACACACACACCACAGTCCAGGCCCTGAGACTTATATATATACACACACACACACCACAGTCCAGGCCCTGAGACTTATATAAATACACACACTCACCACAGTCCAGGCCCTGAGACTTATATATATATACACACACACCACAGTCCAGGCCCTGAGACTTATATATATACACACACACCACAGTCCAGGCCCTGAGACTTATATATATACACACACTCATCACAGTCCAGGCCCTGAGACTTATATATATATACACACACACCACAGTCCAGGCCCTGAGACTTATATAAATACACACACTCACCACAGTCCAGGCCCTGAGACTTATATATATATACACACACACCACAGTCCAGGCCCTGAGACTTATATATATACACACACACACCACAGTCCAGGCCCTGAGACTTATATATATACACACACTCACCACAGTCCAGGCCCTGAGACTTATATATATACACACTCACCACAGTCCATGCCCTGAGACTTATATATATACACACACACACCACAGTCCAGGCCCTGAGACTTATATATATACACACACACACCACAGTCCATGCCCTGAGACTTATATATATATACACACACACCACAGTCCAGGCCCTGAGACTTATATATATACACACACACACACCACAGTCCAGGCCCTGAGACTTATATATATACACACACTCACCACAGTCCAGGCCCTGAGACATATATATATATACACACACACACCACAGTCCAGGCCCTGAGACTTATATATATACACACACTCACCACAGTCCATGCCCTGAGACTTATATATATATACACACACACCACAGTCCAGGCCCTGAGACTTATATATATACACACACACACCACAGTCCAGGCCCTGATACTTATATATATACACACACACACCACAGTCCATGCCCTGAGACTTATATATATATACACACACCACAGTCCATGCCCTGAGACTTATATATATATACACACACACACACACCACAGTCCAGGCACTGAGACTTATATATATACACACACACCACAGTCCATGCCCTGAGACTTATATATATATACACACACACTCACCACAGTCCATGCCCTGAGACTTATATATATATACACACACACCACAGTCCAGGCCCTGAGACATATATATATACACACACACACCACAGTCCAGGCCCTGAGACTTATATATATACACACACTCACCACAGTCCAGGCCCTGAGACTTATATATATACACACAAACACCACAGTCCAGGCCCTGAGACTTATATATATACACACACACACCACAGTCCATGCCCTGAGACTTATATATATACACACACACACCACAGTCCATGCCCTGAGACTTATATATATACACACACACACCACAGTCCAGGCCCAGAGAACTATATATATACACACACACACCACAGTCCAGGCCCAGAGACTTATATATATACACACACACCACAGTCCAGGCCCCGAGACTTATATATATACACACACACACCACAGTCCATGCCCTGAGACTTATATATATACACACACTCACCACAGTCCAGGCCCTGAGACTTATATATATACACACACACACACCACAGTCCAGGCCCTGAGACTTATATATATACACACGCTCACCACAGTCCAGGCCCTGAGACTTATATATATACACACACACACCACAGTCCAGGCCCTGAGACTTATATATATACACACACACACCACAGTCCAGGCCCACAGACTTATATATATACACACACACCACAGTCCAGGCACTGAGACTTATATATACACACACACACACCACAGTCCAGGCCCTGAGACTTATATATATACACACACACACCACAGTCCAGGCCCTGATACTTATATATATATACACACACACACCACAGTCCATGCCCTGAGACTTATATATATACACACACACACACACCACAGTCCATGCCCTGAGACTTATATATATACACACAAACACCACAGTCCAGGCCCTGAGACTTATATATATACACACACACTCACCACAGTCCATGCCCTGAGACTTATATATATACACACACACACCACAGGCCAGGCCCTGAGACTTATATATATACACACACACACACCACAGTCCATGCCCTGAGACTTATATATATACACACACACACCACAGTCCATGCCCTGAGACTTATATATATACACACACACACCACAGTCCATGCCCTGAGACTTATATATATACACACACACACCACAGTCCAGGCCCTGAGACTTATATATATACACACACACACCACAGTCCAGACCCTGAGACTTATATATATACACACACACACCACAGTCCAGGCCCTGAGACTTATATATATACACACACACACACCACAGTCCAGGCCCTGAGACTTATATATATATACACACACACCACAGTCCATGCCCTGAGACATATATATATACACACACACACCACAGTCCATGCCCTGAGACTTATATATATACACACACACACCACAGTCCATGCCCTGAGACTTATATATATACACACACACACCACAGTCCATGCCCTGAGACTTATATATATACACACACACACCACAGTCCAGGCCCTGAGACTTATATATATACACACACTCACCACAGTCCATGCCCTGAGACTTATATATATACACACAAACACCACAGTCCAGGCCCTGAGACTTATATATATACACACACTCACCACAGTCCAGGCCCAGAGACTTATATATATACACACACACCACAGTCCAGGCCCTGAGACTTATATATATACACACAAACACCACAGTCCATGCCCTGAGACTTATATATATACACACACACACCACAGTCCATGCCCTGAGACTTATATATATACACACACACACCACAGTCCAGGCCCTGAGACTTATATATATACACACACACACCACAGTCCAGGCCCTGAGACTTATACATATACACACACACACCACAGTCCAGGCCCTGAGACTTATATATATATACACACACACACACCACAGTCCAGGCCCTGAGACTTATATATATACACACACACACACCACAGTCCAGGCCCTGAGACTTATATATACACACACTCTCCACAGTCCAGGCCCTGAGACTTATATATATATACACACACACCACAGTCCAGGCCCTGAGACTTATATATATACACACACACACACACCACAGTCCAGGCCCTGAGACTTATATATATATACACACACACCACAGTCCAGGCCCTGAGACTTATATATATATATACACACACACCACAGTCCAGGCCCTGAGACTTATATATATATATATACACACACACCACAGTCCAGGCCCTGAGACTTATATATACACACACTCTCCACAGTCCAGGCCCTGAGACTTATATATATACACACACACACCACAGTCCAGGCCCTGAGACTTATATATATATACACACACACACCACAGTCCAGGCCCTGAGACTTATATATATACACACACACACACCACAGTCCAGGCCCTGAGACTTATATATATACACACACACCACAGTCCAGGCCCTGAGACTTATATATATACACACACACACCACAGTCCATGCCCTGAGACTTATATATATACACACACACCACAGTCCAGGCCCTGAGACTTATATATATACACACACACACCACAGTCCAGGCCCTGAGACTTATATATATACACACACACACACACCACAGTCCAGGCCCTGAGACTTATATATATACACACACACACAACCACAGTCCAGGCCCTGAGACTTATATATATATACACACACACCACAGTCCAGGCCCTGAGACTTATATATATATATATATACACACACACCACAGTCCAGGCCCTGAGACTTATATATATATATATACACACACACCACAGTCCAGGCCCTGAGACTTATATATACACACACTCTCCACAGTCCAGGCCCTGAGACTTATATATATACACACACATACCACAGTCCAGGCCCTGAGACTTATATATATATACACACACACACCACAGTCCAGGCCCAGAGACTTATATATATACACACACACACACCACAGTCCAGGCCCTGAGACTTATATATATACACACACACACACACCACAGTCCAGGCCCTGAGACTTATATATATACACACACACACCACAGTCCATGCCCTGAGACTTATATATATACACACACACACACCACAGTCCAGGCCCTGAGACTTATATATATACACACACACACCACAGTCCAGGCCCTGAGACTTATATATATACACACACACACACACCACAGTCCAGGCCCTGAGACTTATATATATACACACACACACAAACCACAGTCCAGGCCCTGAGACTTATATATATACACACACACACCACAGTCCATGCCCTGAGACTTATATATATACACACACACACCACAGTCAAGGCCCTGAGACTTATATATATATACACACACACACCACAGTCCATACCCTGAGACTTATATATATACACACACACACACACCACAGTCCAGGCCCTGAGACTTATATATATACACACACACACAAACCACAGTCCAGGCCCTGAGACTTATATATATACACACACACACCACAGTCCATGCCCTGAGACTTATATATATACACACACACACCACAGTCCAGGCCCTGAGACTTATATATATATACACACACACACCACAGTCCATACCCTGAGACTTATATATATACACACACACACACACCACAGTCCAGGCCCTGAGACTTATATATATACACACACACACCACAGTCCAGGCCCTGAGACTTATATATATACACACACACACACACCACAGTCCAGGCCCTGAGACTTATATATATACACACACACACACACCACAGTCCAGGCCCTGAGACTTATATATATACACACACACACCACAGTCCAGGCCCTGAGACTTATATATATACACACACACACCACAGTCCATGCCCTGAGACTTATATATATACACACACACACACACCACAGTCCAGGCCCTGAGACTTATATATATACACACACACACCACAGTCCAGGCACTGAGACTTATATATATACACACACACACCACAGTCCAGGCCCTGAGACTTATATATATACACACACACACCACAGTCCAGGCCCTGAGACTTATATATATACACACACACACACACCACAGTCCAGGCCCTGAGACTTATATATATATACACAAACACCACAGTCCAGGCCCTGAGACTTATATATACACACACACACACACCACAGTCCAAGCCCTGAGACTTATATATATACACACACACCACAGTCCATGCCCTGAGACTTATATATATATACACACACACCACAGTCCATGCCCTGAGACTTATATATATACACACACACACCACAGTCCAGGCCCAGAGACTTATATATATACACACACACACCACAGTCCAGGCCCTGAGACTTATATATATACACACACACACCACAGTCCAGGCCCTGAGACTTATATATATACACACACACACCACAGTCCATGCCCTGAGACTTATATATATATACACACACACCACAGTCCATGCCCTGAGACTTATATATATACACACACTCACCACAGTCCAGGCCCTGAGACTTATATATATACACACACACACCACAGTCCATGCCCTGAGACTTATATATATATACACACACACCACAGTCCATGCCCTGAGACTTATATATATACACACACACCACAGTCCAGGCCCTGAGACTTATATATATACACACACACCACAGTCCAGGCCCTGAGACTTATATATATACACACACACACACCACAGTCCATGCCCTGAGACTTATATATATACACACACACACCACAGTCCATGCCCTGAGACTTATATATATATACACACACACCACAGTCCATGCCCTGAGACTTATATATATACACACACACCACAGTCCATGCCCTGAGACTTATATATATATACACACACACCACAGTCCATGCCCTGAGACTTATATATATACACACACACACCACAGTCCATGCCCTGAGACTTATATATATACACACACACACCACAGTCCATGCCCTGAGACATATATATATACACACACACCACAGTCCATGCCCTGAGACTTATATATATATACACACACACCACAGTCCATGCCCTGAGACTTATATATATATACACACACACCACAGTCCATGCCCTGAGACTTATATATATATACACACACACCACAGTCCATGCCCTGAGACTTATATATATATACACACACACCACAGTCCATGCCCTGAGACTTATATATATACACACACACACACCACAGTCCATGCCCTGAGACTTATATATATACACACACACACACCACAGTCCAGGCCCTGAGACTTATATATATATACACACACACCACAGTCCATGCCCTGAGACTTATATATATATACACACACACCACTGTCCATGCCCTGAGACTAATATATATACACACACACCACAGTCCATGCCCTGAGACTTATATAATATACACACACACCACAGTCCATGCCCTGAGACTTATATATATACACACACACCACAGTCCAGGCCCTGAGACTTATATATATACACACACACCACAGTCCAGGCCCTGAGACTTATATATATACACACACACCACAGTCCAGGCCCTGAGACTTATATATATACACACACACCACAGTCAGGCCCTGAGACTTATATATATACACACACACCACAGTCCATGCCCTGAGACTTATATATATACACACACACCACAGTCCATGCCCTGAGACTTATATATATACACACACACACACCACAGTCCAGGCCCTGAGACTTATATATATACACACACACACCACAGTCCATGCCCTGAGACTTATATATATATACACACACACCACAGTCCATGCCCTGAGACTTATATATATACACACACACCACAGTCCATGCCCTGAGACTTATATATATACACACACACCACAGTCCATGCCCTGAGGACTTATATATATACACACACACCCACAGTCCATGCCCTGAGACTTATATATATACACACACACCACAGTCCAGGCCCTGAGACTTATATATATACACACACACACCACAGTCCAGGCCCTGAGACTTATATATATAACACACACACCACAGTCCAGGCCCTGAGACTTATATATATACACACACACCACAGTCCAGGCCCTGAGACTTATATATATACACACACACACCACAGTCCAGGCCCTGAGACTTATATATATACACACACACCCACAGTCCATGCCCTGAGACTTATATATATAACACACACACCACAGTCCATGCCCTGAGACTTATATATATACACAACACCACAGTCCAGGCCCTGAGACTTATATATATACACACACACACCACAGTCCAGGCCCTGAGACTTATATATATACACACACACCACAGTCAGGCCCTGAGACTTATATATATACACACACACACCACAGTCCAGGCCCTGAGACTTATATATATACACACACACACCACAGTCCAGGCCCTGAGACTTATATATATACACACACACACCACAGTCCAGGCCCTGAGACTTATATATATACACACACACACACCACAGTCCATGCCCTGAGACTTATATATATACACACACACACCACAGTCCAGGCCCTGAGACTTAATATATATACACACACACACCACAGTCCAGGCCCTGAGACTTATATATATACACACACACACACCACAGTCCAGGCCCTGAGACTTATATATATACACACACACACCACAGTCCAGGCCCTGAGACTTATATATATACACACACACACCACAGTCCAGGCCCTGAGACTTATATATATACACACACCACACACACCACAGTCCAGGCCCTGAGACTTATATATATACACACACACACCACAGTCCAGGCCCTGAGACTTATATATATACACACACACACCACAGTCCATGCCCTGAGACTTATATATATACACACACACACACAGTCCAGGCCCTGAGACTTATATATATATATACACACACACACCACAGTCCAGGCCCTGAGACTTATATATATACACACACACCCACAGTCCAGGCCCTGAGACTTATATATATACACACACACACCACAGTCCAGGCCCTGAGACTTATATATATACACACACACACCACAGTCCAGGCCCTGAGACTTATATATATACACACACACACACCACAGTCCAGGCCCTGAGACTTATAATATATACACACACACACCACAGTCCAGGCCCTGAGACTTATATATATACACACACACACCACAGTCCAGGCCCTGAGACTTATATATATACACACACACACACCACAGTCCAGGCCCTGAGACTTATATATATACACACACACACACCACAGTCCAGGCCCTGAGACTTATATATATACACACACACACACCACAGTCCAGGCCCTGAGACTTATATATATACACACACACACACCACAGTCCAGGCCCTGAGACTTATATATATACACACACACACCACAGTCCAGGCCCTGAGACTTATATATATACACACACACACCACAGTCCAGGCCCTGAGACTTATATATATACACACACACACCACAGTCCAGGCCCTGAGACTTATATATATACACACACACACCACAGTCCAGGCCCTGAGACTTATATATATACACACACACACCACAGTCCAGCCCTGAGACTTATATATATACACACACACACCACAGTCCAGGCCCTGAGACTTATATATATACACACACACACCACAGTCCAGGCCCTGAGACTTATATATATACACACACACACCACAGTCCAGGCCCTGAGACTTATATATATACACACACACACCACAGTCCAGGCCCTGAGACTTATATATATACACACACACACCACAGTCCAGGCCCTGAGACTTATATATATACACACACACACCACAGTCCAGGCCCTGAGACTTATATATATACACACACACACACCACAGTCCAGGCCCTGAGACTTATATATATACACACACACACCACAGTCCAGGCCCTGAGACTTATATATATACACACACACACCACAGTCCAGGCCCTGAGACTTATATATATACACACACACACACCACAGTCCAGGCCCTGAGACTTATATATATACACACACACACCACAGTCCAGGCCCTGAGACTTATATATATATACACACACACACCACAGTCCAGGCCCTGAGACTTATATATATACACACACACACCACAGTCCAGGCCCTGAGACTTATATATATACACACACACACCACAGTCCAGGCCCTGAGACTTATATATATACACACACACACCACAGTCCAGGCCCTGAGACTTATATATATATACACACACACACCACAGTCCAGGCCCTGAGACTTATATATATACACACACACACCACAGTCCAGGCCCTGAGACTTATATATATACACACACACACCACAGTCCAGGCCCTGAGACTTATATATATATACACACACACCACAGTCCAGGCCCTGAGACTTATATATATACACACACACACCACAGTCCAGGCCCTGAGACTTATATATATACCACACACACACCACAGTCCAGGCCCTGAGACTTATATATATACCACACAACACCACAGTCCAGGCCCTGAGACTTATATATATACACACACACACACCACAGTCCAGGCCCTGAGACTTATATATATACACACACACACCACAGTCCAGGCCCTGAGACTTATATATATACACACACACACCACAGTCCAGGCCCTGAGACTTATATATATATACACACACACACCACAGTCCAGGCCCTGAGACTTATATATATACACACACACACCACAGTCCAGGCCCTGAGACTTATATATATACACACACACACCACAGTCCAGGCCCTGAGACTTATATATATACACACACACACCACAGTCCAGGCCCTGAGACTTATATATATACACACACACACCACAGTCCAGGCCCTGAGACTTATATATATACACACACACACCACAGTCCAGGCCCTGAGACTTATATATATACACACACACACCACAGTCCAGGCCCTGAGACTTATATATATACACACACACACACCACAGTCCAGGCCCTGAGACTTATATATATACACACACACAACCACAGTCCAGGCCCTGAGACTTATATATATACACACACACACCACAGTCCATGCCCTGAGACTTATATATATACACACACACACCACAGTCCAGGCCCTGAGACTTATATATATATACACACACACACCACAGTCCAGGCCCTGAGACTTATATATATACACACACACCCACAGTCCAGGCCCTGAGACTTATATATATATACACACACACACCACAGTCCAGGCCCTGAGACTTTATTATATATACACACACACACACCACAGTCCAGGCCCTGAGACTTATATATATACACACACACACCACAGTCCATGCCCTGAGACTTATATAATACACACACACCACAGTCCAGGCCCTGAGACTTATATATATACACACACACACCACAGTCCAGGCCCTGAGACTTATATATATACACACACACACCACAGTCCAGGCCCTGAGACTTATATATATACACACACACACCACAGTCCAGGCCCTGAGACTTATATATATACACACACACACCACAGTCCAGGCCCTGAGACCTTATATATATACACACACACACCACAGTCCAGGCCCTGAGACTTATATATATACACACACACACCACAGTCCAGGCCCTGAGACTTATATATATACACACACACACCACAGTCCAGGCCCTGAGACTTATATATATACACACACACACCACAGTCCAGGCCCTGAGACTTTATATATATACACACACACACACCACAGTCCAGGCCCTGAGATTTATATACACACACACACACAGTCCAAGCCCTGAGACTTATATATATACACGACACACACACCACAGTCCAGGCCCTGAGACTTATATATATACTCTACAACACACACCACAGTCCAGGCCCTGAGACTTATATATATACACACACACACCACAGTCCAGGCCCTGAGACTTATATATATACACACACACCACCACAGTCCAGGCCCTGAGACTTATATATATACACACACACACCACAGTCCATGCCCTGAGACTTATATATATACACACACACACACCAGTCCAGGCCCTGAGACTTATATATATTACACACACACACCACAGTCCAGGCCCTGAGACTTATATATATACACACACACACACCACAGTCCAGGCCCTGAGACTTATATATATACACACACACCACCACAGTCCAGCCCTGAGACTTATATATATACACACACACACCACAGTCCAGGCCCTGAGACTTATATATATACACACACACACCACAGTCCAGGCCCTGAGACTTATATATATATACACACACACACCACAGTCCATTCCCTGAGACTTATTATATATACACACACACCACAGTCCAGGCCCTGAGACTTATATATATACACACTCGAACACACACACCACAGTCCAGGCCCTGAGACTTATATATATACACACACACCACAGTCCATGCCCTGAGACTTATATATATACTCTACACACACACCACAGTCCATGCCCTGAGACTTATATATATACACACACACACCACAGTCCAGGCCCTGAGACTTATATATATATAACACACACACACCACAGTCCAGGCCCTGAGACTTATATATATACACACACACTCACCACAGTCCAGGCCCTGAGACTTATATATATACACACACACACCACAGTCCAGGCCCTGAGACTTATATAATACACACACACACCACAGTCCAGCCCTGAGACTTATATATATACACACACACACACCACAGTCCAGGCCCTGAGACTTATATATACACACACACACACCACAGTCCAGGCCCTGAGACTTATTATATATACACACACACACCACAGTCCATGCCCTGAGACTTATATATATACACACACACACCACAGTCCAGGCCCCTGAGACTTATATATATACACACACACACCACAGTCCAGGCCCTGAGACTTATATATATACACACACACACCACAGTCCAGGCCCTGAGACTTATATATATACACACACAACACACCACAGTCCAGGCCCTGAGACTATATATATACACACACACACCACAGGTCCAGGCCCTGAGACTTATATATATACACACACACACCACAGTCCAGGCCCTGAGACTTATATATATACACACACACACCACAGTCCAGGCCCTGAGACTTATATATATACACACACACACCACAGTCAGCCCTGAGACTTATATATACACACACACACCACAGTCCAGGCCCTGAGACTTATATATATATACACACACACACCACAGTCCAGGCCCTGAGACTTTATATATACACACACTCACCACAGTCCAGGCCCTGAGACTTATATATATACACACACACACCACAGTCCAGCCTGGACTTATATATATACACACACACACCACAGTCCAGGCCCTGAGACTTATATATATACACACACACACCACAGTCCAGGCCCTGAGACTTATATATATACACACACACACCACAGTCCAGGCCCTGAGACTTATATATATATACACACACACACCACAGTCCAGGCCCTGAGACTTATATATATACACACACACACCACAGTCCAGGCCCTGAGACTTATATATATACACACACACACCACAGTCCAGGCCCTGAGACTTATATATATACACACACACACACCACAGTCCAGGCCCTGAGACTTATATATATACACACACACACCACAGTCCAGGCCCTGAGACTTATATATATACACACACACACACCACAGTCCAGGCCCTGAGACTTATATATATACACACACACACCACAGTCCAGGCCCTGAGACTTATATATATACACACACACACCACAGTCCAGGCCCTGAGACTTATATATATACACACACACACACCACAGTCCAGGCCCTGAGACTTATATATATTACACACACTCACCACAGTCCAGGCCCTGAGACTTATATATATACACACACACACCACAGTCCAGGCCCTGAGACTTATAATATACACACACACACACCACAGTCCAGGCCCTGAGACTTATATATATACACACACACCACAGTCCAGGCCCTGAGACTTATATATATATACACACACACACCACAGTCCAGACCCTGAGACGTTATATATATACACACACACACACCACAGTCCCCGGCTTCCCCTGAGACTTATATATATACACACACACACCACAGTCCAGGCCCTGAGACTTATATATATACACACACACACACCACAGTCCAGGCCCTGAGACTTATATATATTACACACACACACCACAGTCCAGGCCCTGAGACTTATATATATATACACACACACACCACAGTCCAGGCCACTGAGACTTATATATATATACACCACACACACACCACAGTCCA